>NC_140945.1:61780619-62483119 GCF_014529385.1 Adiantum capillus-veneris | reverse complement strand
GGCTTGTATTTGTTTTGGACTTTAGCCTTCAGGTCGCAGATTGCGACACGTGTAAATGGCTCTCCCTTCTGCCATATTATGTTAGTAGATACACCCCTATGCACCTAACTTTTCTCTATCGCCTTCCTCTCTCTTCTCTATCCCTTCTCGAGATCCTCTTGCACCCCCCCCCCCCCGATCCCTCTCTCGGTCTTTCTAATTTTGTTGAAACTCTCTTTTGCTGCTCTCACATGCAAATCTAGCAACACTATCCTAGTTGATGATGCTGTGGGCAAATGTAACAAGACTTGATCCTCCCATGATGGTTGCACAAGCAAATCTAGTCAAGAAGATGATGACACAAAAATTAACCAGGGTAGATCTTGAGCTTTTGTGGTTAATTTTGCATTGCAAAGGGCAAAAAAGATGCGCACTCAGAAGGGCTTTCGGGTAGTATAGGTGGCATCCCTGAAGTGTTGCACGTAGCATCTACGACACATTGACACGACACCCTATGCAAAATGAGACCACCAAGGGTTTGAGATACAATTGCCCTAGTTCAGAGGCAACACAACGATCCATGTTTGGGACATGAATGTGATGAATGAAATTGCTCCATGGCAACTTCCACAAGCCAGCAACTCAAGCGCCCTTGTGCAACTTTTTTTTTTTTTTGGGGGGGGGGGGGGGGGGGGGGGGGGGGGGGGGTGGGGGGGGGATTTTGCTCTCTTTTGAGGGTGAGAGCTGTTTCTTCTACACAAGTGCGCGATCGGTCCTCTGAACAAGAGAGAGAGAGGGAAGGGAGAGATGCCAGGACTAAAGGGCACGGGGTATTAAATGAAGAGGGAGCAATGGGATCTATGACGGAGAACTAGATGCACACGATGCGAGGTCTGCTCGGCCGTCCGATTTTACGCGGCGTGTACGAGTTTACCTCTTTTGTCCTAGTTTACTTCTGCCCTTGTCCAAGTTTAATTATCATGCATTTGCTTCCCATTATGGGCACCATATGCGCATAAGAGAGTTGGATAGGCCACAAGCCTTGCATAGCGCCCACCCAAGTTCAAACCTAGCGCTTGTCAAATTTGTTGAGCCCTCCAATTCCCTCGAGATTTGCGCGTGCAATTCTTTCCCGTAGATCCCACCGCCCCCCTACCCGTGCCCTTTAGTGTTGAGGGGGGACACATGGTCAATAATGAGCTCCCACCCTAATGATGGGTGATCCTTGGCACTAAGTAACACCCATCTATAATGTGGGGGGGGGGGGGGGGGGGAGTAATGGGATCGACAGTCCGGGTTGAGGGGCAGGATCTTGAGGCGGACTGAACACAGCTGCACAAAAAACTAAGCGCAATAAATCTGGTTAGTGGGCAAAACAAGGTGCACCGTCGGGATTTGAACTGGTGACCTTGCAATCCGGGTGTTGAGTCACATAAGCTAACCACCTCACCCACGCGCGCATCATGTATGCCCAATCGTTTTTATGACCTTATATTGTGAAGTGACATGCATTCCTCAGGTTGTCCAAGTTTAGTTTTTGCTTTGACTCTTGCAACCGCGATCTCCCCGACTTTCGTGCTTGAACTTCCCTCTCCTCCCCCCCCCTCCCCTCCCCTCCTTAAATATAGGTGTTAGTGTTGAGGATGGGTGATGGAGGCAAGCCTTTACTAATTGTCAAGGACGAAGATATTTTGGGAGTGGATGAGGCTGCCAGGTGGGAAAACGGAAGTAAAGACAAAACAGCGTCCTCCCGAGTCAAGATTCCTCGTAAGTCTCCTCTTGTGAATAATCTGTGGGCAAGTGGCAGTCTTTCGTGCTTGGCTGACTTGGCACAATGATGCGATCGCCCATCGGAATTCTCGAGTCCCGCTAAACACCTCTCTCTCTCTCTTCTCTCTCTCTCTCTCTCTCTCACAAACACACACACACACGTCCGCAACAACCCCCGCCCCCCCCCCCCCCCCCCCCCCCCCCCCCCCCCCCCCCCCCCCCCCCCCCCCTCTCACACACACACACACGGGTTCTCTCTCAACTCTGGGTGGCCGCAAGTTCGGGAAACAGGATGGATAGCAGGCGGAAGAAGCTAACCAAGCAGCTCAGTATCCGTGTAGAGGAGCTATGGGAGGGCGTATCATCGTTGCCGCTACCTGAGGAGGAGAAATTGAACGCATGTTTCGACAAGATCCCGGTCTCTCTCTTCCCGCCCACAGAGCATGGCCAAGGTATGCTCATTTCTATTCTTTGTGCATCAGATCATGAGGGTTTGAAAGACCTTTCATTAAAATTTGGTTCTAAATAACACAAGATGATGATGATTGGCTAAATTTAGGGCCCAAATTTCCAGTCATTTTCTAGCTTAATGTGGTCTGATTTGTAAAATTTCTCTGAATTAGGAAGCTGAATCTAGCTATCAGGTCGTTCCCTTGGATGAACTAATTGTAGAAGGCGTACTAGGTGTAAGAGAGAATGGAAAGTACTCTTTTGCATTGTGCAAAATTTCGAATTATTTTTTTAGTTGTGATGCTTGTTTTCATTGTTTCTTCTCATCAGTTCCTCAAGGTAAATGTCTGCTAGTTAGAGATGGGAAATTAATGGCATACCCTCACATTGAGCATCTTTTTGAATATTGGGGGCGAAAATAGCCATCAACATTGGGCAAAATGTGAAGATTTCTTCATCAACACGAGAGAGAGAGAGAGAGAGAGAGAGAGAGAGAGAGAGAGAGAGAGAGAGAGAGAGAGAGAGAGAGAGAGAGAGGCGGTGGCTCGTACCACTACATTCTTCATAGTATCACAAGGTAGGATTTCATGGCATTATTCTCCGCGACCCTGGTTCATTCTATATGACTCCTATAGGACACCTTTCACTAGGAGCATCTCTCCACTTGTACGGTCCCATGAGGGTAGGGCCCAAGCCATAGTCACAAGGAAACTTTGTTCCAGCTATCTGTTTCTCGTTTCCTTTGTGTTGGTTCTTCATGACATGTTCAATGGTTGCATACAAAATATAATTATAATAAGTTGTTTCTAATCCATTCCATTAAAAATAGCAAGCCGTTTCTATTTAAGATAGCCCCGCCGGTCTTGTTCTATTTCTAGTTCTATATGACTATGGGTAGTTCTCTCTCTCTCTCTCTCTCTATATATATATATATACATAGATATAGATACATACATATACATAGATATAGATACATACATATATATATATATATATACATAGATATAGATACATACATATACATAGATATAGATACATACATATACATAGATATAGATACATACTTACATATATATATATATATATACATACATACATACATACATACATACATACATACATACATACATACATACATACATACATACATATTATATTATATATATATATATATATATATATATATATTATATATATATATATATGTATATATATCTATACATATATATATATATATGTAAGTATGTATCTATATCTATGTATATGTATGTATCTATATCTATGTATATATATATATATATATATATATATATATATATATATTATATATATATATATATATATATATATATATATATATATATATGTATGTGTGTGTGTATGTATGTATGTATGTATGTATGTATGTATGTATACATATATATATATACATACATACATACATACATACATACACACATACATCTATATATATATATATATATATATATATATATATATATATATATATATATATATATATATATATATATATATATAGAGAGAGAGAGAGAGAGAGAGAGAGAGAGAGAGAGAGAGAGAGAGAGGGTTGCATGGGTCTACCCTCCTCGCTCGTCTTTTGTCGTGGCCAATTTTCCCTAGTGCTCTTGCTTTTCGGCGTTGATGTTGAGGAAAATTGTTTATAAGTGAGAGGGATGTTGCAAAATTAGCTATAGCTTAAAGAAATATAACTCTAGTTGAGTTATTAGAATAACTAGGTTCATAAGTGAGGGTTTTCTAGATGTGTCGTCGGAAGGATGACATAGAGCATCGTAGACAAAACCTCTCTCGAGTCGTCCGCATATGGATATTCCTAGTGCCTCATTCTTCTTAAGAGCACTGTGAATGAGGATATCTATTGGAAACCAAGAATGGATACTTCTAACGTGTCACTTTGGATGGACGACGAGAGCATCGAGAAGAAGTATTCAGCCATCCGGAATCGATGTTTCTGATGCATCATAGGGTAGATGGCATAGAGCATCGCTAAGGAGTTGTTTGGTAAGTTCGGTAATGGGAATCTCCATGTCACATAGTTTCCATAGTCTGGGTAGATTCTGAAATTGAGGTCGAGTTGCGCGCAAGAGGCAAGCTGTGAGTCCCTCGTCGCATCCATCCTGCACTCATGACATGGCACAATCCATACTTACAAATTTCCGTGGAGAGAGAGAGAGAGAGAGAGAGAGAGAGAGAGAGAGAGAGAGAGAGAGAGAGAGAGAGAGAGAGAGAGAGAGAGAGAATGAATGAAATGAATTGTTATATTAAACGTCTTCAAAAGGCCAAAATGACCTATGACACCAAACTAATACAATCTTGGTGGATCTAATCCAATGTCTGGGTACAAAAATAGAAATGAAGTAAAGTGAAAGACTAAAATCATCATCATCATCATCATCAATGCTCGAGGATGCTCGGCATCGGGTGTTGCTCGAGAAAGTATATGAAGAGATTCGTCAATGTCCGCCTCTGTAAATAGTCATATTGGGTGTCTCCCATGTTGTGCTAGAATAGTCCCGATCCTCTGATGGAGCCTCTGTCAATGTCATGGTCGCCCTCGTAGACGCGGGCGTCTAGCTCTCGCAAGCTCAATAGCCTTGTCAACTAATATACCTCTAGTATAAGTGGGCTCTAAAGTCTACTGTGAAGCATGCTCATCTGGCTGGAGAGAGAGAGAGAGGAGAGAGAGAGAGAGAGAGAGAGAGAGAGAGAGAAGAGAGAGAGAGAGAGAGAGATGAAATGCAATGAAATGTTTATCAACGTCTACAAAAGGCCTAAAAGACTTATGAGACCAATACATCACATCCTCATCAGGTGTGTCAAAGTGTCCACCCAATATAAAAATACGTACTGAATTAAAGATTGAACCACTAAAAAGGGGGGGGGGGGGGGGGGGGGGGGGGGCTGGTATAAGGGCAGCCTACTGAGCTCGAGGTGGCCGGGCCCAAAAGCATCATGCCCAAAAGCGTTGAACCCAAAAGCTAGCAGTGTGTTTTGCGGAAATCCGTACAACTGCAACGCCACCATTGCAATTCGCGGAAGTCCGTAGAGGCTACCACGTCATCAAGATTTTACGCAAAAGCCTGTGTGTGTGTGTGTGTGTGTGTGTGTGTGTGTGTGTGTGTGTGTGTGTCGAACTTTGTTTTAATATAGGCCCCATCGGACGGGAACCTATAAGTTGGTAACTCTTTAATTGTCCCACTTGGTGAGGATCTTTAAAGTTGGTGAGAACTTCAACTTCTTTTGCTTCTTCTAGGGTTTAGGCTCCTCGGCCGGGATCTGTTGGTTGGCTTCATTCTTCAGTGGCTTGACACTTCAGCAATTTGTGACATTTGCTACCTGAGAAAGGCCGCTTTGGAAATAGTCTGTGATTGGCATTTGAAGTTTGGATGGGCCTCCGCTTGGAGCACCTCATCCTTGTATAGTTAGTCCTCTCTATGTTGCCGTAGTTCCAGTAGGAAAAGCCTAGGACATCTCTGATCAGTGTAATCCATCACCCTAGAGGCGGGCCCAAAGCCATCTCTGAAGAGAATGAAAACGTCCCCTAATCTCATAATACACTGGACATCGGCAGGTATAGTGTTCCTCATCTTTGGCTCAATGTCACATAGCTCACATATCCGCTCCTCTTGAGGGTGTCGAAGTATATCTTCTTGTCTGTATGTGTAGCTGATGAGAGGAAGTGCGAAGCTGACGTATCACGCATCGGAGCCCATGCAAGAGATGTGAGTCCATGTATCGCGGCTGCACAACGAAACCATCCTCGGAAGAGTGAAGAAAGTGCTCTCTTTAAAAAGCCATTTTCTTTCCCAACTCCTCGGGGAGCTCAACCAGGTCCTCTATGTATCGAACTGTGTAAGATCTTGTCTGACTATCCTGCTGATCTCTGGGCGAGTCAGTGCGAGCGATGGTGTGTCCAAGGAGTACTGAAAAGGTGGCAATGTGTCCATCGTGAAACCATGTAACTGAAACCACGCAGACATCTGTGCATACCACCATCTGGAGTCGCCCCCCAAAGCGGGATGATTCGAGGGCCAATCTAGCGTAGCGATGAGATGGCAGGT
This sequence comes from Adiantum capillus-veneris, assembly GCF_014529385.1. Classification (NCBI taxonomy): domain Eukaryota; kingdom Viridiplantae; phylum Streptophyta; class Polypodiopsida; order Polypodiales; family Pteridaceae; genus Adiantum; species Adiantum capillus-veneris. Next base: position 62,476,820 of record NC_140945.1, on the reverse strand, counting down.
CCCACAAACCATGTACATACATAACTGACCTGGTAAGTGCCTTAACCACCATCGGAGTAGCTGCCAGTTCTGCTCTAACAAACTTGTGGGGTATTGTTGCCTTGCATTGGATCACATTTTTTCCAGACGTGTGAGGGTTGCATATCCTCGTGTAAGTCTAGAGGCTGCCTCTCTCATGAAGGAGGGGGGATCTGTGAATTTTTTTTCCAAGTAAGTGTAGTTCTCAGCCAGCTCCACTTCTTCCTTGCCATATAGAAAAGAGAGAGAGAGAGAGAGAGAGAGAGAGAGAGAGAGAGAGAGAGAGAGAGAGAGAGAGAGAGAGAGAGAGAGAGAGAGAGAGAGAGAGTGTCACGAGGACGTGGTAATTGCTAACCTTAGTTGGTTTCTTTCCGATGATTTTTATTTAAATTTTTGGGACCCTCTTTTTGAAGTTGCAAATGGCCGGAATTGTATGGCCAATGTGAAACGGCCGAGGGCCGAGAGTTTCACCCACAGACAGAAAGGCCTTGTTGCCACCAGTTGGTCGGGCCGACCGACACTAGAATCCGAGCAGTAAAAGGGTGTCTAGGCTCAGTTCAAAGTCATTTAGGCCCCCTCTCTACACTTATAAGTCCGTGGGTACTAGGAAATTAACTCAAAAGAGGCATAGTGGACACTTGGCAGCACCACAAGCCTCAGAAGATCAAACACTGCCACATCAGCTGGGAATTGGTGCAAATTTTAGCTTGGGGCTGCCTCTCTCTCTCTCTCTCTCTCACTGTGACTGACATTGTGTGTGTGAGTAGTTGGTGCAAGTGTTGAAGCTTTACCCTCGCACTATGTAGTGCGATGATTTTGCTCTCGCACACCTCTCTCCCCTTTTGAATACAGAAACGTGATGCCCCGCTCGAGGGATTTTCATCTGTATGTACAGTTGTGTGGCTTCATGCTCGATTGCCGAGGCAAGAGCCTCTTGCACAGGTACGGTTTTAGCTAGTTGCTAATCCCCCGTAGGTATAGGTGAATTCGGAGAGATTTCACGCGAGAAATCTCGTCCAATTCTAAGGGCAAGTAGCCTTACAGGTGCGGGAGCTCGAGGACTTGCTACGAATGCGTCCGGCTCGCGAAACAGAGCCCAAAACAGGGAAATACAGCCTGCTGTGTATTTTTGCAGGTTTAGGGTTTTGGCTCTAAACGGTTCCTAATACCCCAGGAGGTGCGGGGACGCGAGCGGACCACTGTGTGGGTGATAGAAAACAGAGAATTCAGCGTGCTGCAGATTCTCGCTAGGTTTTGAAAAGTGTCCGTATGCATCGGGAAAGTCACTTGTTGTGTGGGGATACTGTCTGTGAAGCGACCTAGTACAGTTATGCCTGTGAAATCGGGCCGGAATAGGTCATTTACAGCCCGGATTATGCGGGACAGCTCGTAGGAAATCATAGGTTTTATTGTCACAAAAATACGGAAGCGTAAACTGACGTTTAATTGCACTTCAAATACTCAAGAGAATTAGAGGGAGAGAGAAAACTTGACACTCCATTGGGGACCAGAAGATGGGCTGGTCCCCCCCCATAAAGAGAATATCTTTATTACTAAGGGAGAATCTTTACAAGCACAGGAACGGTGCATACGCCGGTCCTCTATTCTTTCTTCTGTTCTGTTCTGACTACTGACTGAGAAAGTGTTTCCACTTTCTTACTACTTAGGGGATTTCCCCTCTTCTACGAGACTGGTTGGAAGCTCTCGAAAAGAGAGTCTATCTTCCGAAACAGCTCATCGGAAGCTCTCACAGAGGAGAGTCCATCATCCGTTATGTGTTGCCTTCATGCTCATTCATTCATGCATCGAACACAAAAGAGAAACAAGCAAAATGCACACGCACATGCTTGCTGTAATTTTTTGCACATAACCTGAAATTCTACCTGTGCACATCCTTACGCCGAAACAGAGGTCTTCTTCGCGATGGAATCGCGCCAAACTTGATGTAGACTTAGGATAAGGAGAGAGAAGAGAATTTCTATGGCTGATCTGCTGAAAACAGGCCTAATCGAGGTGATTAGGGGCTGAAAACAGAGAATTACAGCAGCCGCACTCTGCTAAGAGAGCGTCTACAGCAGCTTCTCGCGATGAAACTTCACCAGAAGGTGTCTATGACTGTGAGATCCCTTGTTCTTGACAATGGGAGCACAAGGCTACCACATATGTCGCAAGGGGCTGCTCTCAAGCTTCAATGGAGGGCTCCACCGCGTAGAGCACGCTCACATTAGGGGGGGTAGGTGCACTGCCAGCCCTGAAAATGGGGGAGGGGGGCTCCTAAATAGCCATTAGGGAGAGGGGGCGCTAGGAAGAGAGAGAGGGTGAGAGTGAGAGAGAGAGAGTTAGTTTGCATTGGTAAGTGTGCCACTTGGCACACTTACTTTAAAAACTTAAAAACCATTCAACTTTTGACTTTAAAAACTTCTAGCTCATTAATTAAAAATGTGCAACTAACTAATAAATGCTACCAATGAACACCAAAGGTCTGCCGGCGCAATGCGGCACTGGCACTGCACCGCCTTTACCTGTTCACACTTGTCCGGTCGTCTGTGCGGGCACGGACCGTTAAATTTAATTTAACGAAACTTACCCTAAGGCTTTATTAGCTTTATTAGCTTTATTAGCCTTAGGGTCACTGTTCTAAGGACCCCATCTCATTCATGTGCTTGTACTGACGCGCGTATTTTTCCTGAGCCTAAAATCTGAGGCTACTGTTTACCCCTTTCTGAAGACCCGATTTCCCAATCACTAGGGCTTCAAGGTAATTTCTGCTAAGGTCCCTCTGAGGTGTTGTGGCCCGTATTTAGGCTCACCTGAAGCCTTAGAACTGCTAGGTCTATTCTGGTGTGCACACAACTAATTAGATAATTCTTTTCTCGTAAATAAATTAATTATTTACAAAGTCTGACTTAGTTACATCCCTCTTGGTTCTAAACAGTTGACCTCAACTGTAGAGCATCAACATATCTATGCAAGATGTCAGGGTAGTCCTTGAGATCGGACTCCGTCATCCACTTTGCATCTAAAAGAGTGTAATTCTTGAACTTGACTAAATACTTTCGATGTAGACTCCCCGACTTGAGTTGTCTCTCGGAGTGGTGTATTATCTGATCAGGTTGAAGGATTTCCTCAGTCTCTTCGACTTCTGGAGGATCTTCTTGTACGGGCGCCACTGGAGGAGGTCCAACATAGGGTCGGAGGAGACGGACATGAAAAGCATTATGGATTCGCCAATTATAAGGTAAATCCAATCTGAAAGTCACATCATTGACTTTATCTGTAATTTTGAAAGGGCCGTAGAATCTATGGGAAAGTTTGACAACTTTCCCTTTGCCGACCCGCTTTTTCAATCTAGCTTTCTCAAACCGAAGCAGGACATATTGTCCTTTTTCAAGATTGAGATTCCTTCTGTGCTTGTCTGCTTTCCTCTTCTATTGCTCTTGAGTACGAAGAATCGCTTGCTTTACTTGTTGATGGGCAATATCAATATTGCGCACAAATTCATGTGCGGCGAAGATGTTTTCTTTGGTCACCATAATAGGAAGTAAGAGTGGCTTCTCGTAAATAATTTCGAAGGGGGCTTTACCAGTTGAGGAATGTATGGTATTATTATACGCAAACTTAACTATTGGTAAGTACTGTTCCCATTCGGATTGTCGTTCCGAAACATAGCACTTGAGGAGATCTAAAACAGTGGCATTAGCGATTTCGATTTGACCATCTGTTTGAGGGTGATAAGCTAATGAAAAATCAAGCTTAGTTCCCAAGTTTTCAAACAATGCTTGCCAAAATAGACTAGTCATGCGGGGATCTCTATCGCTGACAATAGTCTTTGGCAATCCATGGTGTTTAAAAATCTAAGCTAGAAATATTCTAGCCATGTGATCAGCTTTGATCGTCTTCTTTACTGGAAGAATATGGGCTTGCTTACTGAATCTGTCTACTATAGTCCAGATTGCATCATTTCCATTCTTGGATCGAGGAAGATCCATAATAAAATCCATGGCAATACTTTCCCATGGCGTGTTAGGCATAGGGAGCGGCTGAAGCTTGCCATAAACTTTATGTCTGTCATATTTTACCTTTTGGCAGACCAAACACTCCTGTACATATTTTTCAATGTCCGCACGGAGTGTTGGCCAAAAGAAATACCTTTCGAGGGCACTAGTGGTGGAAGCAATTCCCCGATGCCCGGCATAAGGAGAATTATGTGCTTCATCCATCACCTTTTGTCGTAAGGGCTGAGCTATGCATATTGCTTGTTGACGATAGAGTGTATTATCCCTGATAGAATAAGGTGGCTTTGAGTGACCAGCTTGAAGATCTGCCCAAATTGTGGCGAAGTCTGGATCTTGAGGATACATCTCGCTGAGAGATTCTAGTTCCTCATGATAAATTGTTGTTAGTGCATTGATCTTTGGACGCCTGGAGAGAGCATCTGCAACTGCATTCTTTGTTCCAGAAGTGTATAAAATCTGAAAATGAAACATTGAAAGAAAGTTGGCCCATCTCATCTGCTTTTCTGATAACTTTCTCTGTGTGAGAAAGTAGCGAAGACTTTGATGATCTGTCTTGATAATAAAATCAGCTCCTAATAGATAGTGTTTCCAAATGGAAAGAGCATGAATTACTGCCATTAGCTCTTTTACGTATATGGAGGCATGCAACTCTGCATCTTTAAGGCGCCGACTTTCATAGGCTATCGCGTGACCCTCTTGGTTCAAAACTGGTCCTACACAATCTCCAGATGCATCGCAGTATACCTCGAAAGGTTTGCGAAGATCAGGGACGGTGAGAACAGGTCCGTGACTGAGTAGATACTTAAGCTTTTCGAAAGCTTGTTTTTGTCCAGACCCCCAATGGAATGGAATCCGCTTCTTTGTCAGGTCATGGAGGGGACCTGCTATCGCGGCAAAAGCTCGAATGAAACACCGATAATAAGAACAGAGGCCAAGGAAACTTCGTACATCATGTACTGTAGTTGGCGTAGGCCATTCTACAACTGCTTGAATCTTATCAGGGTCCATTCTCACCTGGTTGTGAGATACTATATGGCCCAAATAGTGGATTTCTTTTAGAAAGAACTCACTCTTCTTAGCATTCACAAATAATTTGTGTTTGCGTAATTCTTCAAACACTAAGGCGAGATGCTTATAGTGTTCGTCTTCCATCTCTGAGAAGATTAAGACGTCATCAAAGAAAACGCCTGTAAAGCTTCTGTATGAGTGGAAGATTCTATCCATCATTCTGTTGAATGTAGCTGGTGCATTAGTGAGCCCAAAAGGCATCACTAGAAATTCATACAACCCGAAGGTTGTTCTAAATGAAGTCTTATGCACATCCTGAGGAGCTATGCGGATTTGATGATAACCGCTCTTCAAGTCTATACGACTAAAGACACTAGCTCCTTGTAACTTATCAAGAATGTCGTCAATCCGAGGGATTGGAAATCGATTCTTGATTGTGATCTTGTTTAGAGATCTATAGTCTATGCACATGCGGAATGTGCCATCCTTTTTCTGTACTAGCAAGACAGGTGAACAATATGGAGAAGTACTAGGCCTTATTAAGCCCTTCTCCAAAAGTTCGTTAACCTGCTTGAGAATTTCCTCTTGCTGCATTAGACTAACTACATAAGGGGGACTGATTTGGAGGAGAACTTCCTGGGATCAAATCAATTGTATGATCCTCAGGTCGCGAAGGTGGGAGTTCATTTGGAAGTTCATCTGCAAAACAATCTTTATATCTTTCTATTAACTTAAGTCTTTTTTGCTCTAAAGAGGAAGAAAGTTGTGAAACAGACACATCTCTCTCTCTTGCAAAAATCAAGTACGCTGAAACGCACTTTTTCATTTCTTTCTTGATGGCAATGTGATTGGCGATAGGAATACGCCAATCAACTGCATCTGCAAGTACAAGATACTCCTTTCCTTTATGAGAAAAAGATAAGGTTTTCTGAACATAGTCAGGAATGGGATGTGTCACCAGCGTGTGACTACTATCTATCCTTTTTGTTGATTTCTTTCTTATTATCTATTTACTTTCACTTTTTGGAAACACCCCTCGGGAAATCTAACTGCCCTGCATTGCATAGCTAGTGTGGAACTGTACAGAGGGAGTCCAGGCCTGAGGGCAAGAGAGCACTAAGGTTGGACAAGGACTATGGTTAGCCAAGTGGGTCATTGACTAGCCACAGTGGAATCCTTTGCTACAGAGGCTACATTTCAGTTTTGGATGTGGCCGCAGTGTACAAAGAGGGTCGGATGACCTAGAAAGATACAATGGCAGCATCTCCTAAAATTTAGGGAACTGCTATTTTGGGACCTGAAAATGTGTTGGCGTCATTACCTCCGGAATGACAAAGGGAACATTTTCTTACTCTGCCGTGAAGTCAACTGGGCAACCGGTTGGGATATTTTTAGGCGGCAACCCCGAAACGGGAAAATGCTTGTAAAAGTGCCAAGTGGCACCTTCTGGTGCACTTGCCTTATGCAACAAGAAGTGGCGCTGAATTTGAAGAGGGGAGAGCCTCATTTTCAGATTTTGTCACAGGTTAAGAGCTATGGAGTGCTTGCTTTCCCTCTTATGCACAGTGCGGTGCCAGGAGTGATGCCCTGCACGCTACGCACTGCCCTCTCTCTCCCCTTTGGCAGTATGTTATGCCCCTCTAGTGGGCTCTTCATTTGACCAATGTACAGTTGTGTGGGTTCATGCGCGATTGCCGAGGCAAGAGCCTCTTGCACAGGTACTGGATTAGCTAGCGGCTAATCCCCCCGCAGGTACAGGTGAATTCGGAGAGGTTTCACGCCAGAAATCTCGTCCGATTCAAAGGGCAAGTAGCCCTACAGGTGCGGGAGCTCGAGGACTTGCTAGGGATGCGACCGGCACGCGAAACGGAGCCCGAAACAGTGAATTACAGCCTGCTGTGTATTTTTGCAGGTTTAGGGTTTTGGCCCTAAACGGACCCTAATACCCCCAGGAGGTTCGGGGACGCAAGGGGACCGCTGTACAGGCGATCTGGCGCATTTTCAGGGCTGAAAACAGAGAATTCAGCGTGCTGCAGATTCTCGCCAGGTTTTGCAAAGTGCCCGTATGCGTCGGGAAAGTCAGTCAATGCGTGGGAATACTGACCGTGAAGGGTTCTAGTACAGTTATGCTGCCGAAATCGGGCTGGAACAGTGGAAATTCAGCCGAGTTTGTGCGGGGCAGCTTGTAGGAACCACAGCGTTTATTCCCTCTTTTGAATAATAAAGAAATACCGAAAGGGGCGCCTAAGTTAGGGGGGCCAATCTGGTGTCCGTCTACTCATACAGGTGCAATCTAGCAGCCTGTATCCCTCTCCCCTTTGATGTGTCTTGAAAGTATAGGTAAAATAGACGATTAATAATGGGTGAAAGCTAAATCAAGGTTTAAAGTAAAGTCTACCGCCCTTTTTGGATTGAACAGGCCGGTTTCAGGATGCATCTTGTAGTGCCAAGGCATTCCCAAGATAACATCGCATCCTTCAAGTGAAGCTAGTAAGAAAGACTCTTGATCCTTGTAGTCGTCGACCTTTAGATTCAACTTCCCTATGATTGGAGTAGAGTTTGAGTTCTGCCCTTTGAAAGCAGATTGCGCTTGAATAGAGACTCCAAAACGATTGGGCTGCAAGTTCAGGTCGTCAGCTAGCTTGGTAGAGATGAAGTTGTCTGTACTACCAGAGTCAAACAAAATAAGAGCCCGCTGGTTGTTGATACTACCCCATGCTTTGAGAAGAGCTCTTTCTTTTCCATCCTTGGTTGTATTTCCCTATACATCTGGGACTGCATTGGAAGAGGGTGGTTGTGGAGGTTTGGTTGGACAGTCACCCTTCATATGACCAACTTGTCCGCACTTGAAGCATCTTCCTTCACTAATGTAGGTTCGCAACTCGGCAGGAGAGAGATATCTCCCTTTCTTGGGCTGATTTGGCTTTGCTTCTGCTTCGGAGGCGGTTCTTTTCTTCTTTTGAGAAGAAGTAGAAGAGGTAGGCTGCTCATGGAGAGCCTTCTGCTTAGCATGGTAAGTGCTTTGCTCCATCTTCCTGGGAGTACCCTTGTCATGTATTCCATCAACTATGCGGGCTGATTCCATAAGTATCTGCAAGTTACCTCGAGGGTAAAGCTTCATAGCCTTTTGCAAGGCTTCATGCAAACCTGCTTCAAACTTGCGCATCTTCTCCGAATCGTCAATCTTCTTGAATGGAGTGACTTTCAAGAGAACGTCCCAAAACCTATCCACATAGCGTGGAACAGTTTCGTTCTCTGACTGTGAAAGTCGATCCCATTCTTTCTTTACCTCTTCCTCATAGTCTGGAGGAAGGAACTGTGCGTAGAACTCCTTCTTGAAAGCGGTCCAATCTTGGGGTTTGAGATCTTCCAGGATAAGGGTTAACAACCAATTGCTGGGGTGCCTTTCAGGTACAAACTGACATGGCGAAGCTTGGATCTTTCCTTGAAATTCCCTTCTGCAAATGCAACTTCAAATTGGCGGATGAAAGCCAAAGCTTTGTCATTATCACGCCGTCCATTGTAGGTGTCGAATTTCACATCTTTATCTCCCGACTCGAATGTTTTCTGCCTATGGTGTTTCTTCTTATGGTACTCCTTCTTTCTATGCTTAGACTCCTTGTGGACAGGAGTCCTTTCCCTTGAATGCACTTCTTGTTGCGACGGATCGTCGAGAAACATGTCTTCCGGAGCAACTATGTCATCCAGATCCTTCATGAAAGAGAACTGAGAGGAATCAGGGGGATCCTGCTCTTGAACTTTTGGATTAAACCGCACATGACGTTCTGGAGGTTTCTTCTGCCTCTCGTGCATGCGGGAGGTTCCAATCAAAGGATCTTTCCTTGGTTGTGGCGCCTTTGGGTTCTGCGGGATTTCTCCCGATCCCATCGGCATTTTCTCCTTCCCTTTTTCAAGAGTATGGAGAATCTTTTGGACTTTTGGATGGGAGAGAGCTTTCTCCAACTCTTCCACCTGCTGTTGAAGGAGAGAGAACTCTATCTCGCGTCCTCCCATTTATGCAGTCTGCCAAGAGTCGTCAATCCCTTCAGGAAGAGAGAGAGGACCTTGCTCTGATACCACTGTCACAAAAATACGGAAGCGTAAACTGACGTTTAATTGCACTTCAAATACTCAAGAGAATTAGACGGAGAGAGAAAACTTGACACTCCATTGAGGACCAGAAGATGGGCTGGTCCCCCCCCATAAAGAGAATATCTTTATTACTAAGGGAGAATCTTTACAAGCACAGGAACGGTGCATACGCCGGTCCTCTATTCTTTCTTCTGTTCTGTTCTGACTACTGACTGAGAAAGTGTTTCCACTTTCTTACTGCTTAGGGGATTTCCCCTCTTCTGCGAGACTGGTTGGAAGCTCTTGAAAAGAGAGTCTATCTTCCGAAACAGCTCATCGGAAGCTCTCACAGAGGAGAGTCCATCTTCCGTTATGTGTTGCCTTCATGCTCATTCATTCATGCATCGAACACAAAAGAGAAACAAGCAAAATGCACACGCACATGCTTGCTGTAATTTTCTGCACATAACCTGAAATTCTTACATGTGCACACCCCTACGCCGAAACAGAGGTCTTCTTCGCGATGGAATCGCGCCAAACTTGATGTAGACTTAGGATAAGGAGAGAGAAGAGAATTTCTACGGCTGATCTGCTGAAAACAGGCCTAATCGAGGTGATTAGGGGCTGAAAACAGAGAATTACAGCAGCCGCACTCTGCTAAGAGAGCGTCTACGGCAGCTTCTCGCGATGAAACTTCACCAGAAGGTGTCTATGACTGTGAGATCCCTTGTTCTTGACAATGGGAGCACAAGGCTACCACATATGTCGCAAGGGGCTGCTCTCAAGCTTCAATGGAGGGCTCCACCGCGTAGACCACGCTCACATTAGGGGGGGTAGGTGTACTGCCAGCCCTGAAAATGGGGGAGGGGGACTCCTAAATAGCCATCAGGGAGAGGGGGCGCTAGGAAGAGAGAGAGGGTGAGAGTGAGAGTGAGAGAGAGTTAGTTTGCATTGGTAAGTGTGCCACTTGGCACACTTACTTTAAAAACTTAAAAACCATTCAACTTTTGACTTTAAAAACTTCTAGCTCATTAATTAAAAATGTGCAACTAACTAACAAATGCTACCAATGATTCTTTTATGAGAACACCAAAGGTCTGCCGGCGCAATGCCGCACTGACACTGCACCGCCTTTACCTGTTCACACTTGTCCGGCCGCCTGCCCGGGCACGGACCGTTAAATTTAATTTAACGAAACTTACCCTAAGGCTTTATTAGCTTTATTAGCCTTAGGGTCACTGTTCTAAGGACCCCATCTCATTCATGTGCTTGTACTGACGCGCGTATTTTTCCTGAGCCTAAAATCTGAGGCTACTGCTTACTCCTTTCTGAAGACCCGATTTCTCAATCACTAGGGCTTCAGGGTAATTTTTGCTAAGGTCCCTCTGAGGTGTTGTGGCCCGCATTTAGGCTCACCTGAGGCCTTAGAACTGCTAGGTCTATTCTGGTGTGCACACAACTAATTAGATAATTCTTTTCTCGTAAATAAATTAATTATTTATAAAGTTTGACTTAGTTACATTTATTCTCTCTTTGAATACAATAAAGAAATACCGGAAGGGGCGCCAGTCGTTGGGGACAACAGGTGTGCCGCCTGCTTGGTGGCGCTCTAGCTTCCAAGCTGTGTGTGTTTGAAGTGTCAATTCCCGTTACAGGTTTTTAGTTGCAAATTTTCTTTGTATCCTAAAGTTTAAAGTTTCGGGTGAAAGCTAAAGTCTACCGCCCTACGGGCTGGTTTCATGGTTCCTTCGCCGGGACAAAATCACTTTTCCCTCAAGAAGCGAGGCTGGGTTGGTTTTTGGTAAAGATAGAGAGTACAGGAACGCAGGAATACACGATGGCCGACAAAGGGAAAGGCATCATGGAGGAGGGTTCCTCTTCACAGGATAGGTAGGCAATTCCTACAGTGTTTTGAGGTTGGCGAGAGTCCATGGCCATGCCTGTTTGTACCTCTTGTTGATGTGAATGCTCCACCAGTGCGCATCAGGTTTCAGCTGGTTGCTGTTGTGAATGTGTTTTCTCGACTGGTGTATGGCTGGTTATGCTCCTGGAAACCAACAGTATATGCTAGGTTTTGGGGTATGCAAGGCATGATGCCAAACCCCTTGTATGGTAATATCAGCATGCAGCAAGGCTTTCAGTGTCACCAGCATGTGACTACTATCTATCCTTTTTGTTGATTTCTTTCTGATTATCTATTTACTTTCACTTTTTGGAAAAATCTAACTGCCCTGCATTGCATAGCTAGTGTGGAACTGTCCATAGGGAGTCCAGGCCTGAGGGCAAGAGAGCACTAAGGTTGGACAAGGACTATGGTTAGCCAAGTGGGGTCATTGACTAGCCAAAGTGGAATCCTTTGCTACAGAGGCTACATTTCAGTTCTGGATGTGGCCACAGTGTACAAAGAGGGTCGGATGACCTAGAAAGATACAATGGCAGCATCTCCTAAAATTTAGGGAACTGCTATTTTGGGACCTGAAAATGTGTTGACGTCATTACCTCCGGAATGACAAGGGGAACATTTTCTTACTCTGCCGTGAAGTCAACTGGGCAACCGGTTGGGATATTTTTAGACGGCAACCCCGAAACGGGAAAATGCTTATAAACGTGCCAAGTGGCACCTTCTGGTGCACTTGCCTCATGCAACAAGAGTTGGCGCTGAATTTAGGAGGGGGAGAGCCTCATTTTCAGTTTTTGTCACAGGTTAAGAGCTATGGAGTGCTTGCTTTCCCTCTTATGCACAGTGCGGTGCCAGGAGTGATGCCCTGCACGCTACGCACTGCCCTCTCTCTCCCCTTTGGCAGTATGTTATGCCCCACTAATGGGCTCTTCATTTGACCAATGTACAGTTGTGTGGGTTCATGCGCGATTGCCGAGGCAAGAGCCTCTTGCACAGGTACTGGATTAGCTAGCGGCTAATCCCCCGCAGGTACAGGTGAATTCGGAGAGGTTTCACGCCAGAAATCTCGTCCGATTCAAAGGGCAAGTAGCCCTAAAGGTGCGGGAGCTCAAGGACTTGCTACGGATGCGACCGGCATGCGAAACGGAGCCCGAAACAGTAAATTACAGCCTGCTATGTATTTTTGCAGGTTTAGGGTTTTGGCCCTAAACGGACCCTAATACCCCCAGGAGATTCGGGGACGTAAGGGGACCGCTGTACAGGCGATCTGGCGCATTTTCAGGGCTGAAAACAGAGAATTCAGCGTGCTGCAGATTCTCGCCAGGTTTTGCAAAGTGCCCGTATGCGTCGGGAAAGTCGGCCAATGCGTGGGAATACTGACTGTGAAGGGTTCTAGTACAGTTATGTTGCCGAAATCAAGCCAGAACAGTCAAAATTCAGCCAAGGTTGTGCGGGGCAGCTTGGAAAGAACCACAGCGTATATTCCCTCTTTTAAACAATAAAGAAATACCGAAAGGGGCGCCTAAGTTAGGGGCCAATCTGGTGTCGGTCTTCTCATACAGGTGCATTCTAGCATCTGTATCCCATTCCCCTCTCTTGTGTCACTATAGCGCAGGTATAATAGACGACTAATAATGGGTGAAAGCTAAATCAAGGTTTGAAGTAAAGTCTACCGCCCTTTTTGGATTGAACAGGCCGGTTTCATTCAGAGCAATCAACGTCAGTTTGGGGTGCCACAGGGCAATTTAGGCATGGCTTGCTTTTCTAGACAGCAGCCAGATATGGTACTTACGACTCAAAATGTCAATGGCCAAGGAATGCCGATGATCCCTACTACAATGCCCAGGTTGCAGACAATTCCTTATGACAATTTGGGGGCATTGGAAAAGCCAAAAGCTTACAAAGAAGATGGTGCAGCTGTAAAGTTTAGTACTTTCAGCTGCGTTGAGGATAAGGAAACGGCTCTTACTTTCCTCGAGTAGTTTGATACAGCTTATGCAGGAGGGAATTTTACAGAGGCCTTTAAGGTCAAGAAAGCTGCCACTTTCTTGAAAGACAATGCGCTTACATGGTGGACGACATTGTTGATGCAAGGACAAGCACCCGCCAAATGGGTATACTTTAAGAAAATGTTTGCATCTATGTGGCTGTCAAATGAATTTGAAGCCGATGTCATGACGGATCGGCACCAACTCATTGCGGCTACTTGCAAGAGCCTATAGGAGTACAATCGGAGGTTTTGTAAAGCGTTTCTCTCAGTAACCTCCAGGCTCCTACAGGTTTGTGCCATTGACAGAGCAGATTGAGAACTATTGTTGTGGGCTGCCTAAAGGGCTCTGAGATTATTGTACAAAGAACAGAGTGGCTACCCCCTCACTCAGCTTATGGAAGTTGCCAACATTGGTCTTGCCTTGTTGAAGGGAGAGGACAGTGGGTTTCCGAGCAACGTGAAAGGGGGGCAACAAAATAAAAATTCAGCAAAGAAGCCCTTTGTGAAAACGGCTCCTGAAGCGTCACAGGGGTTAGAAAAGGTCAACAAGGACAAGGACTCATGTGGGACTTCTAGAGCGTAGGCAAAGAAATAGAAAAGGAAGCCTTTTGTACGTAAGTCGCTCGAGGAAAAGAAGGTCTTGATGGCCGAGAATAAATGCTTTATATGCGAGCAGCCTGGTCACTTTGCTATAAATTGTCCACAAAGGAAAAGACCAGCTGACTCGGATGATAAAGAGGACAAGAAAGGAAAGAAGCCCAAACCCATGGCAGGTTTAGTGCTAGACATGGTGGATGACAGGCCAAGCACGGATGCCAGCGAGTTATGCAGAGCATGGGGTAAAGTCAGAGACCAGACGACACTTATTTTCTTTGATCCAGGTGCTAAAGCGAACTTTATCTCACCAGAGTTAGCTATGAAGCTGGGCATCAGAGCTGAAGAGATGGGGTATACGGCAGAGGCAGGGTTTGCATGTCTTGGTCACTTAGAGTGTGTTATTCCCATCATTGGAAAGCTGCATCTGCATATTCAGCCGTATGTGGACACAAAAGAGTTCTATGTCATGCCATTGGAAGGGTGCGATGCACTATTGGGAATCACCTGGATGTTCCGAATACATGGCGTGCTCAATGTCTTCGACAAAAAGATCCCTCTTCAACATAGGGGCAAAACTCATGTTTTGGATGTAAAACTCAAAGGGGAGTCTGTGCCTATTGTATCTCCTTCAGCTATCACTTTTGTAATTAAGAATCATCTTTCTGTGTACTTGACTTTTTCACGTGATGTTTCAGATAATTGTCAAACAAATTTATCTGTGTTAGATAAAGAAAGGTCAGCATTTTTGCGAGAGTTTAATGACTGTTTTTTTAATTTATTACCGTCACAATTGCCGCCGGAGAGGCCGGAGGACCATGCGATAGATTTGGTGCCAAGCCCACCAAACAGACCTCCCTACAGGGTTAGTGTGGCTCAACAGAAAGAGATTATGGGTCAGGTTGAGGAGCTTTTAGAGAAGGGGCTAATTCAGCCTAGTTCTTTACCTTTTTGCTTCCCAATGCTCCTAGAAGAAGGATGGCTCTTGGCGCATGTGTATTGACTACCATGCGTTGAATAGGAATACCATCAAGAACGGATTCTAGAATTGGAATTTCGAGACGGCTTGAGGAGCAGGTTTGCTCTGAGATCATGTGCGAAGGGATCATTAAGTTGGGAGCTCTAGCTCTTGTTTCTCCATAGGCAAGACAATAAAGTCTTCTGCATATGACCCAAGTTTTGACTGCTCTTTCATTTGGCACTCTCTTAAAATTATTTCATCTCGAGAGCCCAAAATAGAGTTTAAAATCCTAGCTTCAAAAAAGTGAGAAATTGTTTCGGCTTTTGGAGGTTTAGGCCAGGGGATTGTAAGGCAATTTGAAAGGTTTTCTAATTGATCCTCATTTTTAGTCAATTTGCTACCAAAGCCTGAATGTAGATGCAGTTGTAATACAGAAGAAACCCATAGCAAGCTACATGTGTATTTCATTTACTCAATGATCTTGAGGATTAGGTTTGGCTAACTACTTTACTTGGTGAACTAGTTTATGCAGGCGTCCAAGCCACATTGGATTGTTTGACGTGTCTAATGTGTTTTGTAAATCTATTATGCATATATGATGTCTTCTATGATGTAGGTGTTGTTTACTACTATGGTAGTATGACAATTTTGATGCTCATTATTGATCGATGCCATCACTTAGGAGTGTCTTTGTGGAAGGATAAAGCAAAGTAACTCACAGCTGCCTCACAAAGAACATAGATAGAGCGGAGAGTATCACAAAAGGTACCTTAACTATATAAGAGTCTTAGATATGTGATTCTTTAGATAGATAGTAAGGAGGTTTTCTTTTGCAAACAGCTTAGTCAGGGGCCTCGTGTTGCAAGGGGTGCTGAAAAACAGGACTCACCTGAGCATTTTTTCTGGCAGTAATCGAGGTGAGCTCTGATACCAGCCTTGATGAAGCTATTCACACATTGGCCAAAAACCGGATTTTGAGTGCACCGGTTCGCGATGTTGATGCGCCAGAAGATGCTAGTTGGATGGACAAATACCTGGGTGTTATTGAATTTGCAGGCATAGTTCACTGGGTTTTGCACCAGGTTAGTTTTTGTTCTGTGATCAACTGTTGCAAAACTTTCATTTTTAGGTGGTGGTACTTTCCTCTATCAAGTTTTTAATCTTTACTGTTCACAGAACAAGAAGCACACAATACTTGCTTTTTGGAAGCACTTTTGGTTTTTTTAAGAAAATGGATATTCTAGTCACTTTTCTCATAAAAGCACTGAAAAATCATGAGAAGCGTATCATAAAGAGCATGATTGGCGACATTGACCATGCTCCATGATGGGTATTCTAACTCTTTGAAGCCAGTGCTTGCATGCTACCACATCTGAATCAAATTTAATTCTGAGCACTGCTGGTATTTCTTGCAGAAATGGTTATTGGATGCATTAAAATGTGTTGGGGGATTTTTGCAGGCAGAGGTTTCGTCTGCAGGAGGCCGATCTGGCCCTGCTGCTGTTTCTGCTGTTGAGGGCAACTTCTTTGAAGAGCTTACCTCCTCTGACCTCTACAAAAATACAAAGGTATATGTCTCTCCTGTTTTTGAGTGATGCTCGAATAAAATAGAATATAAAGTACCTTCAATTCACAGTTAAGTAGCTTCAGGAGTCACGTTGCAATTGGTGAGAATCTCGGTGGCATGTTTTGTAGAGCTCTCTCTGTAGTAAAGATTGTAATGAATGGTGTCCATTTTTAGAATATGTGCATGCTAATTGTTGTAATAGTTCAGCCTCTGCAGACGACACTATAGCCAGATCAAGGAGGAATGCCCGACTCTTTTCAGTTTTTTTTTTTTTTTTGTTTTCTTTTTCTTATGGTCTTTCTAAAGGTCACGTGCAATTCTGTTCCTATGGCTGCTACCGATCATTCTTGCAGGTTAAAGACATTGCTGGATCTTTTCGATGGGCGCCTTTTATTCCAATACAGAATTCGGATAGTCTCTTGACCCTGCTTTTGCTGCTTTCCAAGTACCGGATCAAGAGCCTCCCTGTAGTCGAGTCTGGTGAAGGGAGAATCGAGAACTTTATTACACAGTCTGCAGTCATCCATATGCTGTCTGAATGCAGTGGCTTTCCATGGTTTGAAAGTCTTGGAACAAAATCTCTTGCTGAGACTGGTCTTCCCAAGATGAAACCTCAAAAATTAATAAAGGTAATTAGTACTGCCATTTTCGTGTCTGTGCTCCTTTTTTGAAAATGTGAATTTTGAGGGCTTAGAAGGCTTGTTTTCTGTGCTTTGATTCCATGCTTTTGCATACATATATCTGAGTGTAAGCATTTGTACATACTTTCATTAACTAATGCAATATCTATTATTTTGTTCATTGTGAAGTGCTTCGTTAGTGTATTCATTTAACTAACAAGTGATATCAAAGCCTTAAGGTGATAAGCATGCAGCCTATTTTGTGCTCTCATGTTTCCCTCTTGAATAACAAGTCTTAAGTTCAACTCTCCTCGTCGGACAGATCTTTAAGGTCTCTTGGGATAGTTTCCTACGACGTTAAAACTATCTTCTTCTTCTTCTTCTCTCTCTCTCTTTCTCACAAGAAGTTTTGGACAAATTCTCACAATATTTCCCACATTGTGACTTATCTCAACATCATGAGCTTTTGTGAGGGAGGCGCCGCATACCTAGCTAGGTACGATTGGGGGTAGGGGACCGCCGGCCCGGTGGGGGGGCCGGTGGTTCCCTGCCCCCAATTGTACCTAGCTAGGTATGCGGTGCCTTTCGAGCAGAAGCTCATGATGTTATGCATTGTATGAAAAACACTGACAAAGACTACGTTTTCCTACATGAGAAAATTTATAAATCTTCTTGTGTCTCTCGTTTCCGGAGAGTGTAACCTTGTATTTTGACAGGTAGAGGAGGACCAGCCTGTGCTGGAAGCGTTTCAATTGATGCGCAAGAAAGGCGTTGGTGGTGTGCCTGTAGTGGCCAAAGGGGGCAGTCAAATCGTGGGAAACATTAGCATGAGGGATGTCCAATTCCTTCTTGTTGTTCCAGAAATATACAAAATGTGCAGGTCTGTTTGCAGCATTTTCTGCTTTAGAATTGGGTCTCTCTCTTGTATATGCTAGCATGAGTTCTGGATTTGTAAATCATGACGAAGGGTGTCTCTCTTGTTGCGCAGGGTTTTGACAGTCAAGGATTTCCTTGAGGTCACTCGAAACCATCTCATGAAGACTCTAGAGGATAAGGATGTGCCTTTACTATCTCACATAATTACCTGCTCACAGCACGAGGCAACCATGGATGTAATCTTGAAGCTTGATAAGCACAATATTCATAGAGTGTATGTAGTAGATGAGGAGGGCAATGTGGAAGGAGTTGTTACAATGAGGGACTTATTATCGAAGTTTGTTAAAGAGCCTCTAGATTATTTTGGTGAGTTCTTCTTAGGGTGGGCGCCGTCGACTCCAAGTCCTCATTGAGGATGTAAGCTGTGAACTTGGGTGTTGCTAGCCAGCTTCTGTAAAGATGTAGTATAGTGTGACTCCTGCCTTGTAGTCGGCAATGCCCATGATCCTTGCATGCTTTGCTTTACAAGCATATAAGCTGTGAGAGAGAGAACTTGCCTTTGGTAAAAAGCCCATGTAGAGAGGTATCGTCCACTTATGGATCTTGAATGCAAGATACTGTGATAATGGAATGTTGTACAGTTTCACATCGTCTACCTTTGCGGAAAATGTGCAATGACATTACCAATTGAGCAAGCTCTCAACTTTTTGGGAAGTTGAAGCATTTCCTTGCTGCATTTCTTAATGTGAGAGGGGGAGAGTTCAAGGTGCTTTGCAAGTTTGGTAGCATTCGGATCTCATTTGGTCAATGTCTGATCATATTTTGGCAAGTGGATGTCAATTTTCATTTTAATTTTTTGCACCTTTATGGCATGATGCCCAAAGTGGAATGCAAGGCTCGGGAAAATGATTTTATGGAGCTGGCTTTGGATCCTTTTCATCTCTTTATGAGAAGATGAAAACCATATTTGATAAGGATAAACCTCGACTTTTCAATTAAAAATCCTGAAACTTGAGCTGGCCCCAAATCCTTCTTGCAAAAATTTGAGGCGGCCATATTTTGAGTTGTGGATAAAGGGAACTGACCTTTTCCGAGCCGTGGCATTGGAATGTAATCAATCATGAATGTGATTTGTTGGCAGTCCCTTTTGAGAAAAAGGGAGTGTTGATGCGGAGGTGTTTTGAGCACGTATAAAAAGGGCATGCTTTTCTCAAACCTTGCCATGTGGATGGAAAGAGAGGCCTCTCTCTCTCTCTCTCTCTCTCTCTCTCTCTCTCTCTCTCTCTCTCTCTCTCGCGTGCACGCAGAGGTAGTAGACTATTTTTGTTGGATGATAGACTAATCCTTGTGCATGACCACTATATTTATTGAAGAAGCTCTGCTGATGACTAAAATGACTAAGTAGAGGCATCAGTGTTGGATGCATTGCTTCTAACAACTCCTACAGTGACTATCTGTAATAAGGTTGTATTGCCATGAACAAGGAGCTCATGTGTGGATGCCTCAGAGGTCTTCCACCCCATTGAGCTGTACAAAAGCAACATGGTAGGTTCAAAGGCAATTTTCTTCCTAGTACAAGACAATTGTAGGAATTGTGTGATTTTAACCGACTAGATTGCAAAATCCCAGCAACATTTCAACCAATCCAACCGGATGGGTTGAGGTTCTCCTTACTTCGTCTATGAAAACATAGCGATAGCCTCACTCATGGTAGTTACTCATGTACTAGACACACTAATAACATTATGATATATGTTTGTAATCTTCAGCTCGATCAACTAATCATTTGTCGTCCCCAAAGAGTTGGTCTAACGGTAAGGCTTTGGCCTCTCAACCTACGGGTTGTGGGTTCAAATCCCCCGTTGGGTCACACTCTCGAGGGACACCTTGTGCTCACCTGGTGTTCACGTTGCTAGGGCTCTTGCCCTTGGACACTCGAGTGCATCCTCCTCCTCGGGTGGGTCACCCGAGGAGGAGGTTCCTAGCTGGTTGCTACGAGTTCTCTCCATCGTTCCCAGCATGTGGTGCATCAATTAGCATGTGGTGCATCAATTAGGTGGCCATGGTGATGCCTACACGTGGCTCTTGCCCGATGGTATGCGGCCCTTGCCCGACCATGTAACATGGCTAATATTTGGAAGGGATAAGCACCTCCCCCTGTGGGCCCTTTGGTGTGTCAAAAAAATAAATAAATAAAAAATCATTTGTCAAAGTAGTGCACATAACTATTATAAGGCCTTTGTATTACAATAACCTTGGAGAATGATGAACAAAATTCGATTCAACTTTTGTGAAAGATGAAAAAACATTTTTCCTTGCTCTAGTACTATGTTTAATACACTTGATATATTCTGGTTTTTTTATCTAGGTTATAATGCTTCTATAAGCCACATGGGCACCACTTCACCAAATACCACTCCTTTTACGACATATGTGTAGCACCAATTTGAGAACTTACATTTACCTTGGAAGTTTAACCTTGGTTGGGTGTAGGACCTCATAGTGGGTCCTACCTCGCACCATTTGGATCTTCTCCCTTGGTTGGAGGAAACACACACACACACACACACACACACACACACACACACACACACACACACACACGCATGTGGCTTAGAGTAAGTTTGTAACTATTGACATGCAACTTACATACACATTCACCAGTTACTAGGTACTACTCTTTCTAAAATTTGCTCAATTTAATGGTAAGAGCCGACATGAAGACTACCCAGTCACTAAAAAAAACTCCAAATATATATATCAATCGGGTTAATTGTGGTTATTGATGCCTTTTGTAGGCTACTTCCTCGGAAATCCTTGCTTGTCTACCACAATTTTTGTAAAACTACTCTTAGAAGTTTTTGTACTATTTCACACTCTTGGAACCATATCCTTGATCAAAGCCATGTATGTATATATTATGTGTGATATTTGTATTTCAACACTTTGGTGTATATATATATATATATATATATAGGTAGTAATATATGTATGGGTGTAAGTTGATGGCTTATCTTTGCTATGGAATTAGTGTCCACACTTCATTTAAGGTGAAATTGTATGATTTGACGATAAAACATGGGCAGCATTGACCACATGGCTCTCTTGTTGGAGTTAGGGTTATAGAATGCATACAGAGGTTGGAGATGGAAAAGAAGCTTAAGGCACACAACATAGAATGTATTACTTGGTGTGCAAACACAAGATAACATATCCCGTGATGGGCGTATATACAAAGCACAAGAAGAATTAGTGAATACAAGGTTGAATTTATAGGCTAACTGGGTGCTTATACCATGGGATAATGATTACATCATCATGTAGGTCATATGTCCTAGGTATAAAGTGTCACATGAAAATCACATGGATAGTAATGCACCAACAAACTTTCAAAAACTGATGAGCCACATTCAGAGAGTATCTGTAGATATTCCTAAAACTATGCATACATGACCTATGTGTTCATTATTTGCTGAAACAAGATCACATATAGTATCTACAAAAAGTATTTGAGAAGTGTGGAGCCTATAGAATTTATCTAAACCTTTAAAATTATGTCTTCATAGTAAGATAAGATTTGTGGTCAGCGTTTTGAAAATAGGTTTTTCACGAATTCGAAAAAGATCAATGTCATTGTAGAATAACCTAAACCTACGATAGCGAAAGAGGTACAAACCTTTATGGCCATTGTGAATATGATCATTGATGTATACAATAGTTACAAAACCTCTTTATCAATTGATTACAAATTTTGAGTGAACAAAAGAGTCAAAAAACTTTTTAACAACTTAAAAACCTCTTGATTTCTGCTCCAATCTTGAAAGCTTTTGATTGAACAAAGTTTTTTCATGTCCATATGGATGTGTCAGCTTATGCTATAGGATGTATACTAGCTTAATTAGGTGAGGGTAACATGGAATGCCCCATTTGTTATGCTAATTGGAAATTGAATAGTAATGAAAAGAACTACACCACTATAGATAAAGAAGGATTAGGAATGATCAACACAACAAAGAAAATTTGATGCTATTTATTGGCAAACCAATTCATATTTTTTTTGGAGCAACACGCTAAAAGGATTGAAAAGTCTTTACAACCAATGATGGGGAAAAGAGTTTTTTCCAAATGGAAAATCTACTTTGTGGGTCCCATAGCTTTGCCTGCCTACAGAACACAAAAAATATATCATATTTTCTATTGATTACCTCAACTAGAGGGACTGAAGCCAATCCAACACAAAAGAATGATGTGAGCATAGTTTTATACGAAATGGTATATGTTTACAAGGTATGGACTACCAATTGAAATGGTGAATAATTGAGGAGAGCATTCTATACAAATAAATTAGACATCTTTTGGATGAATTGATGATAGTTCATTGAAAACCAACACCATACCATCCAAAAACAAATGAATATGTTGAGAGCACAAACAAGACCTTGTGTACAATACTTACCAAGATTGTGAGAAAATCTAGATTGGATTGGGCCAAAGGCTATGTTACCAAATACGTGGTAGTGATGTGTGTGAACACATTTAGGAATGCCGAGGCATTTTTTCCCTTACTAGGAGGTTTTTTCCCCGTGCAATGTATATATGCCCATTACTCTAGGTCTAACTAATCTTTCCATTGCACACTAAGTAATATACTCTATGTTGTGTGCCTAGAGATTCCTTCGCTTTCTCCAAGCTGTGTGTTTTCGTGAAACCCTAATTCCAACAATTGGTATCAGAGCAGGTTGTGTCCTCCGGGCTTACTCGCCAGTAGCTCCAGCACACGCCTGCTCACTTTCTCTGATTTTTGTGAGCTTTGGCGAGAGTTCGTAGGTCTGCTCAAATTTTTGACCTGGGCTCATTTCAACCTTCGTTTCCACTACAGGCAGTACTACACATACTATTTTGTCATTTTGTGAAGAATTTTTGTCAATGTCATTTTTTGTATAACAAGTCCCTTACAGTCTTCTAGGTTTGTGCTATATAGGACGTGTTGTTCCCACTTTGTTTCTCCTCTTTTCGAGAAATTTTCACATTAGGTGCAAGCATTTGCCATGTTCGCGACAAGAACACAAATGTGTTCAAGATGTTTGTTGCTGAGAATAGATTGGATGGGAACAATTACCCTATGTGGGCTTACATGATGCAACATGTTCTTGTATCAAAGGGTGTCTGGAATATTGTGCAGGACATTGATGTACGTCGTGATTCTGAGGATGTAGGCGATGTTGAGGATGTTGCAAGTCTTGCTGCTGTTATAGTTGTTTTGCCTATAACAAAACAAACTTGTTAGGATGTAAAAGATGCGTAGGCTCATGCATTGATTGCATTGTTTGTGAAGCGCACTATTACTCCTCACATTCGTTGAGTGAAATCTGCAAAATAGGCTTGGGATATTCTGACTGGTCTTTATGCAAATCGTAATAAGACAAAATTTACATTGCTGTGTAAAGAGATGGAGTCGAATATTATGCATGAGGAAGATGACATGGACACTTTCCTTGCCGGTGTCAAGGATATCAATGAGCAACTTATTTCTGCAGGTGAAATCATTTCAGATAGTTTCCTTGTGCAAACTGTTCTTGATGCCTTGCCAGAATGTTACCAGACTTTTGCTAGTACTTAGAGAGTTATGACTCAAGGAAATCCTGAAGTTGTCAAGTTTGATGCATTATGCACATTGCAACGTGCAGTTGAATAGGCCTTTATTGCTGCTCAAAGAAAATGTGGTAACAGTAATGCAGCCACTTCTCATGGTTCTTCTGCGAGCGGAAAATTACCTGTTCCTAATGCTTTTGCTGACAATAATTCGTCTGGAAATCTTGGTGATAAGGGCAAAAAGAAGATGCGCTGCCATTATTGTAAAGCTAATGATCACTTGATCAAGCAGTGTCCTAAATTGAAGGCCAAAGAGGCTAAGAAGAAGAGAGGCTGGTTCCACTATTAATGCTGGTTCCACTACAAATGCATCTATTACTGAGTCTTTTGTGAAAGGAGACTGTGATGCTGATGTTGAAGCAGATTGGGCTTTTAGTGCAAAGTGCACTTATAATCTTGCTGTTCATGATGCGTGTATGTCAGTTGTTGTAGATTCACATGTGTGGTATTTTGACAGTGGTGCTACAAAGCACATTACCTCACATCGTGATTTGTTTACCTCTCTTGACTTTGTCCCTCATGGGAATTCAGTTACTTGTGCCAACAATCCCTCTTATCTTCTTTAGGGACTTGGAAAGATTGTGCTTATTGCTGCAATTGGTAGTTCTTTCACACTTGTTGATGCACTTTATCCACCTGGGATCAAGAAGAATCTTTTGTTTGTATCTGCACTTTTTAGACTTGGTCTTGTAGTCAAATGTAAGGATGACAGATGTATAGTACATGATCTCAGTTTTGGTAATGAAATTGTTGCATCTGGCATTTTATGCCGTGGGATGTATAAGCTCACTTTGTATGACAAGTGTGGGAAAAATTTTGCAAATCCAGTTGTGGATTCAAAAGCTATTTCAAATGCAAAACTTTGGCATACACGTTTTGGTTATCTAAATCTTGCCAGTTTGCTGCGTTTGCAGAAATCTGATATGGTTGCTTCTCTGCCGCCTCTTGAAGCACCTGTCAAACATCTCTATGAAGGTTGTACTTTGGATAAGATGTAGCATTCTAAGTTTCCAAAGGAAGGTTCGTTTAGGTCCACATGCAGGTTGCAACTTGTGGTTAGTGATGTTTGTGGGCCCATGCAAACTCCATCCTTGGGCAATTACCTTTACTTCGTTCCTTTTACTGATGATTACTCCAAGCATGCATGGGTAAATCCTCTTAAAGAAAAGTCTGAAGTATTTATGTGCTTCAAACAATTTCTGGCTATGGCTGAAAATGTCTCGAAATTTACTATGGACACCCTCCGTTCCGATCGAGGGGGGGAGTATATGTCTCATGGATTTAATGCATTTCTGGCTAGTCGTGGGATAAAACACCAATGTACAATGCCTTATACACCTCAAAAAAATGGTGTTGCTGAGAGGAAAAACAGGTTACTTACGGAAATGGCACGATGTATAGTCAAAAGTCAAGCTTTGCCGCATTTGTTTTGGCTTGAGGCCATCATGTGTGCCACTTATGTACTTAATAGGTGTCCTAAAAAAGCTTTGCAGTCTATGACTCCATATGAAGCATGGCATGATAGAAAGCCTTGTATTGAGCACATGCGTGTTTTTGGATGTTTGACATATGCTTTGGTGCCACAAACACAACGCAAAAAATTGGATGATAAGGCTGTCAAATGTAACGTTTTTTTGGTTATAGTGTTGAAAGAAAAGGTTACAGGTGATGTTGAGGATGTTGCAGGTCTTGCTGCTATTAGAGTTGTTTTACCTATGACAGAACAAGCTTGTTGGGATGTAAAATATGCACAATCTCATGCATTGATTGCATTGTCTATGAAGCGCACTATTTCTCCTCACATTCATTCAACAAAATCTGAAAAACAGACTTGGGATATTTTGGCTGGTCTTTATGCAAGTCACAATAAGGCAAAAATTGCATTGCTATGTAAAGAGTTGGAGTCAAAGATTATGCATGAGGAAGATGATATGGACACTTTCCTTGCTGGTGTCAAGGATATCAATGAGCAACTTATTTTTGCAGGCAAAGTCATTTCATTTCAAACAGTTCTCTTGTGCAGACTGTTCTTGATGCCTTTCCAGATTCTTACCAGACTTTTGCTAGTACTTGGAGACTTATGACCCAAGGAAATCTTGAAGTTGTTAAGTTTGATGCATTATGCACATTGTTGTTGTAAGAGTCGCTTTCTAGAAAAAAAACAAGACTAGATAGCGTGCGGTTGAACATGCCTTTTGCTGCTTAAAGAAATGGTGATAATAGTAATGAAGCCACTTCTCATGGTTCTTCTGCGAGTGGAAAATTACATGTTCCTAATGCTTCTGTTGGCAGCAATTCGTCTGGAAATTCTGGTGATAAGAGCAAAAATAAGATGCGTAGGCATTATTGTAAAGCTAATGATCACTTGATCAAGCAGTGTCCTAAGTTGAAGGCCAAAGAGGCTAAGAAGAAAGAGGTTGGTTCCACTACTAATGATGGTTCCACTACAAATGCAACTATTGTTGAGTCTTCTGTGAAAGGAGACTGTGATGCTGATGTTGATGCAAAATGGGCTTTTAGTGCAGAGTGCACTTATAATCCTGTTGTTCATGATGCATGCATATCAGTTGCTACATGTGTGGTATTTTGACAGTGGTTCTACAAAGCACATTACCTCACCTAGTGATTTGTTCACCTCTCTTGAGTTTGTCCCTCATGGGAATTTAGTTACTTGTGCCAACAATGCCTCTTATCCGGTTCAGGCAGTTAGAAAGATTGTGCTTACTATTGCAAATGGCAGTTCTTTCACACTTTTTGATGCACTTTATGTACCTAGGATCAAGAAGAATCTTCTGTCTGTATTTTCACTTGCTATACTTGGTCTTGTAGTCAAATTTGTGGATGACAGATGTTCAATACATGATCTCAGTTCTGGTGATGAAATTGTTGCATCTAGCATTTTATTTCGTGGGATGTATAGGCTCACTTTGTATAACAAGTGTGGGCAGAATTTTGCAAATGCAATTGTGGATTCAAAGGCTATTTCAGATGCAAAACTTTGGCATGCACGTTTTGGTCATCTTAATTTTTCCAGTTTGCTACGTTTGCAAAACTCTAATATGGTTGCTTCTTTGACGCCTCTTGAAGCACCCGTCAAACATATTTGTGAAGGTTGTATTTAGGGTAAGATGCAGCATCCTAAGCTTCCAAAGGATAGTTCACTTAGGACCACATGCACGTTGCAACTTGTGCATAGTGATGTTTGTGGGCCCATGCAAACTCATTCCTTGGGGAATTACCTTTACTTCATGAATTTTATTGATGATTACTCCACGCATGCATGGAAATATGTGCTTAAGCGAAGCCCGAAGTATTTATGTGCTTCGAACAATTTTTGGCTATGGTTGAAAATGTCTCAAAATGTACTATGGGAACCCTCCGTTCCACAATCGAGGGGGGGAGTATATGTCTCATGAATTTAATGCATTTTTGGCTAGTCGTGCGATAAAACACCAACGTACAGTGCCTTATATGCCTCAACAAAATGGTGTTTCTGAGAGGAAAAACAAGTCACTTACGGAAATGGCACGATGTATGGTCAAAAGTCAAGCTTTGACACATTCGTTTTGGCTTGAGGCCTCCACTTATGTACTTAACAAGTGTCCTACAAAAGCTTTGCAGTCTATGACTCCATATGAAGTATGGCATGATAGAAAGACTTATATTGAGCACATGGGTGTTTTTGGCTGTTTGGCATATGCTTTGGTGCCACAAACACAATGCACAAAATTGGATGATAAGGCTTTCAAATGTATTTTTGTTGGTTATAGTGCTGAAAGAAAACGTTACAGGTTGTATCATCCACAAACAAAGCGTATTCTGGTTGCACAGGATGTTGTTTTTGTGGAAGATTCTATTCAATCCTTGTTGTCATGTACTAGAGATAGTAATGTAAGCTCACAGGAGATTTATGACACTTTGTTGCCTCTTTTTAGTGGTGGAAGTTTGAATGTAAGTTCCAATGAGGCAAATGTACACCCTATGGGGGTTTCTAAAAATGTTTCACATGAGCCTATTATTGATGCAGATGTACATGATGTACTTGATGAGGAAAGGGCTGAAAATGAATAGGCTAGAGGTATGCCAAAATGGTTGGTGCATACATTGTGTGACAGTAAATTGGATGCACCTTTGTCTAGTCGCACTCGTTCAGGCTCTCGCAATGCATCTTATGCATCAGATTGTTACTCTTTGGCTAAGTCTAGCTTACATGATGTTGAGGAACCTCTATCTTTTGATGAAGCACAAAATTCAAAAAATTGGATTACTACCATGCAACCAGAATATGATGCGCTTCTAGAAAATGACACATGGATTTTATGTGATTTGCCTCCTAGTAAAAAGGCCATTGGTACAAAGTGGGTTTACAAGTTGAAACGCAAGCCAGATGGTGAGATTGATCGCTATAAGGATCAACTTGTTGCAAAGGGTTATGCACAACAAAAATGCATAGATTATGAAGAGAATTTTGCTCCCGCTTGTCGTCTGACTGTGCATTTTCGATGTGCATTGGCATATCATTTTGGTTGGGATGTACATCAATCAAACATTGTTACTGATTTCTTGAATGGTGACATTTGAGGAAGTTGATGTAGCGCAGCCTCGCGGTTTTGTCAAGAAAGGACAAGAGGATAAGTTGTGCAAACACTAGATCATATAGGTAAGCTCCTTGTATGCTACTCTAGTCAAGCATCACATGCACAAGCAATACAATGCACACAAATCAAACGAAGGATCATAGTATCCTAGTGTCAATATTTGTTGCATAAAGAACCTTTCAGACTCCAAAAACAATACCACCAAGTTTTCATTGAAGTCACTACAAGCTCATGCAATCAGATTTTGAAAAGCTTGTGGTGGTACATAGATCACAATCCATGTATCGCAAAACAATAATAGGAGACAAGGTTACCAACAACTACATCCAGTAATGCTTGGTGCAAATCAATGAAGGTTTGTGATAAATTCTACCATATATATGATGCATGTGAAACTTAGGACCGTCGGGGCACTTTCTCGCCCACTAGAAGGTTTTTCCCCCGTGCATTGTATGTATGCCCATCGCTCTAGGGCTAACTTGTCTTTTCATTTGCGCACTAAGCAATAGATTCTTTGCTGTGTGAATTGAAATCCTTTATTTTCTCCAAGTTATGTGTGCATCCCTACAACCCTAATTCCAACAATTGATATCTGAGTAGGCTGCGTCCTCTTGGGCATAGTCACCAGTGCCGCCAACAACCCCCTACTCACTTTCCTTGATTTGCACAAGCTTTGGTGAGCATGAATAGGTCGAGTAATACTTTGCAAGAGGTTATTGAGCTTGGCGTATTCAAAATTTCTATCAGTGCAATTTTCTATAGAATAGTTCCCTCACAGTCCTTTTTGGGCTCACTACAACACTACATGAAGATATCGACGCGTATATATCGACGGCCATGCTTTTCCACGTGTATATCGACGTAATTAGCGTGCGTCGCTATACGCGTCGATATACGCGTGGCAGTGTGCGTCGATATACGCATGGAAAGGCTTTATTTGCCACGCGTATATCCACGCGTATAGAGACGCAAAAAAATTTGGGGGAAAAAAGCGAAACCCGCGCGCAGGGGCCATTTTCGCCTACTCAGATCTTGGCCGAAACCTGCTGCGCAGGTATTATGTGCATCTCCGCTCCCCCCAACCCCTCCCTCTCTCTCTCTCTCTACATCGTGTGTGTGTGTGTGTAGGAAAGAGAGAGAGAGAGAGCGGTGTGTGTGTGTGTGCATGTGTGTGTCTGTAGGAAAGAGAGAGAGCGGTGTGTGTGTGTGTGCATGTGTGTGTGTGTAGGAGAGAGAGAGAGAGAGAGAGAGAGAGAGAGAGAGAGAGAGAGAGAGAGAGAGAAATGTGTGTGTGTGTGTGTGTAGGTAATCAAAGAGAGAGAGAGTTAATGTATGCTTAGGAAATTAAAATTAAAGAAAAAAAATTAAAGAGAGAAATGAAACGAAATGTTATATTAGCGTCTTCGAAAGGCGAAAGTGACCTATGAGACATGAGACAAGAAAGTTACAATGTGATGGATCTGATACAAAGTCAGAGTAAGAAGATGACAAAATAAAATTTTATGGAATCCTAAACTGCTGGGTGTGGACTAAATGGCTAAACCTGCTAGCTGGGATAGGTAGATTATAGGAGATCCAACATCTGTCTCGCTGGCGGATCTCATCAATCTCCTCCATGGTCAGTAGTCTGACCGGGCGTTGTGCATGTCGAGCCTAAGTGACCTAGCTAGATCCTCTGATGCAGCCTCTGTCGATGTTGTGTAGTCCTCCGCAGTCGTGGGCGTCTAGATCTCCCTAGCTCAGTCGCTCGTTCGATCAGTAGAGAGAGAGAGAGAGAGAGAGAGAGAGAGAGAGAGAGAGAGAGAGAGAGAGAGAGAGAGAGAGAAGTGGAGAGCGAGACAGAGAGAGAGATAGGAAAATAGGGAAATAGAGAGAGAAAGAGAGATAGCTAGCGAGAGCGAGATCGAGAGAGAGAGAGAGAAAGAGAGATAGCAAGAGCGAGATCGAGAGAGAAAGAACGAGAGATAGGGTACGTAGACAGAGAAGAAACTATGGAACTAAAAGAGGCAAAGGGGTTTTGCCTGCTACATGCATTGCCATGTACACCTGGGAGTGCACGTATGTGTCTACCCATATAGGATTTGACCAATAAAGACGAGATTTTGACCCGGTGGTCCTGATCTCCGTACACCTTTGGACCGAGGTGTACGGAGATTGGGCAAGACTAGAGAATGCGAGGTAATTTACATTGTGAGGAGTATATATATATATATATATTAAAACAACATTCATAATCATTGTAGATGGCAACGTCATCAACTAACATGGAGGAAAAGATTGCATGCTCGTGCACGCTCTGCAAGTATAAAATCCTGCGCAAGCGTAGGATATGTAATGAGCATGTGCACAAGTACGGAGAGTTTGCTAGAGAAACCGTACAGAATCTGCGATACGACTCCTACGGAACGGGCATTGATTTCTACGACATAGCACCTACATCTGAGAGAGAGAGAGAGAGAGAAAAAAGATTATGCGTGAAGGTCCGACCAATATAGAGCCACGGATGGAAGAAGAAAAGGGCTTATAGACAGAAGACGACGACATAGAGGAGATGCTGGATGCCTTCTTCCAGATAAGCGAGGAGAACGCAAACGAAGCAGTGAGTGGCATAAAATGGTAACCATCTTTTTGCAACATTTTTCAGCCTACTCAACGTCCTCTTCCTCATATGTGTATATATTTTTCTACGCTATTAATTTATCTAGAGTAAATTCCCCCTCTTCGTTTAACCTTTGTGGCGACACATACATTGTACTCTTCCCAAAAAATGTCACCTTAGTCATATATTTATTACCACCCTTTTCTTTTTTGCTTTGTAAATAAAAGTACAACTTCATGTTCATGTATTTTCAACTTCATGTTGTTTCTTGATCAATAGTAGAGAAAACCCCAACTCTCCCTCTTTTACATCCTCCCTCCTAACCCTCCTCTTTGGAGGAAGTGCAACTCTATCCTCCACTCTTTCTATTCTACAATCTCTTACTCCATCAACCCAATAAATCATTTGTAGCACCTCAATAACTTGTAAATACATCATGATCTCTCTCATGGTTATGTTAATGATCATTAAATCATCTTCAAAACTTTCAAGTGTCGCAATTCGTGATGGTTAGCCAGCGTCTATCCTCCCTTAAAAGGTGTGCGAGAAATCAAGTAAATGTTCTATTCTCAATTTACCATTGGTTTGTTTCTCCACACTTATTCAATTGGTCTAAAGAAATTTCTCACTCCAATTCTCTCTTGCTTCATTACATATGCATGTGGCTACCTCTCATGGTGATTTCATTTGTGTCACGGCATTGCATAGATGGAGATGAGCTCTCTATGAAAAGTGTGTTAGTTTGATGTAAGTGATTCTCTTGTGTGTTTGAGAGGCAAGTCTTGTGCGCATGATTTTTTGATGAGTGCTTGAGAGAGGAGGAGTTTGGATGTATTATGGGTATTCTTATGGGGAGAAGGTGAATGCTATTCCACAAATTGCATATTTCATTTGATGCACGGCATTGGGTTGCATAATCGTTGATGGTGTTCAAGTGTCCAAAGTGTATATAGAGTAAGGGGGTTTTCAAAGTGTGTTGCTTGAGTGGGTGAGTGCAAGTGTTATTTTGATTGGTTTCCTTCTCCACTCCCAAAAGAAGGTGGTGCCCCAAGTAGTGTGCGTACCTCTTTACGAACATTTTGTGAGGGTAGGCCCATTGGTTTGGGTTTAGAGGCCCCATTTCAAAAAGCTCGCCCTCAGCAGCACCAGAAGCCGTGCGCCTATCTCCTGAAGACATGTTGAGGAAGTTGGCACGTCAACGAATCTATGAAGGCGCCAAAATATCTGTGCTTCGTACTTGTCTGGCGTTTTTGAATCTTCAGTCAGTGTACGGGTGGTCAGATGCAAGCGTCACTGCTTTGTTTAGGTACGTAATTTACAAAAGAGATTTTCCGATTGCAACGGTGATGTGCTCGGAGAGCTTTTTAATTTAATGTGGCTTAAACAGGTTATTGCGGGATCAACTTCTCCCAGCTAGCAATGAAATGCCCCCCTCCATGCCAGACGCAAAGCAGCTTCTGACCTCAGTTGGCTTGGACTACAACAAGATTCATGCATGTCCAAATGATTGCATTATTTTTCGCAATGAATTCACAGATTGTCTATCGTGTCCTAAGTGCGGAGCAATGCGCTACAAACAAGATGCAGTTGGCGAGACAATGCCAGCTAAAGTGTTGCGGCATTTCCCTATTATTCCTAGGATAAAAAGCATGTTTCGTTGTGGTTCCATTGCAAAGTTGATGCGGTGGCATTCGACGAATAGATCCACTGACGCAACATTTAGGGTGCCCGCTGATTCAAAGGCTTGGAGGCACATTGAAGATACCTGGCCACATTTTAAGAGTGAACCACACAATTTGCGTTTGGGCATGGCAATGGATGGAGTCAATCCATTTGGCTTGAGAAGCTCGTCATGGAGCACTTGGCCTGTGTGCCTTATCAATTACAACCTCCCGCCATGGCTTGCCATCAAGAAGGGTCATTTGATATTAAGCTTGATTGTACCTGGTAAGTTCAAGGCAAAAAACATGGATGTTTATCTAGCTCCACTAGTTGACGAGCTCCAGGAGTTATGGCATGGGATCGACATAGCAGATGCGGTTGAACCAGTAGGACAACAACATGCAAGGATCCATGGACTTCTTATGTGGACTATGCATGATTGGCCAGGATACGGAGAAGCCTGGTAATGGTTATTGATTTACAAAATTCTCCCTATTCGCAAGCCCTTTGCCTTGGCCTGATTTATGCTTTAATATATGCAGGGCTAACAACTTCGGGATACAATGCATGTCCAATTTGCGGGCAGTCTTTGGATGTGCGCTATTCTGCCTCTCTTCGAAAGACAATTTATCAAGGCCACCATCGTTATCTTCCAGATGGCCATCACTTGCGCGAAGGTCAGCTTGGTCGCGTCGAATGTCGTCCTATGCATGTACAAGAGTGGCGTCGCCGATGGGAGGAACATGAGGGGCAACCTGTTCCAGGAATGAAACGTTTGTCCATTCTCCATACGTTGCCGTACTGGGGTGATCTACTAATTAACCATTTGCTGGATCCAATGCATATATTCAAGAATGTGGGAGAGCTCCTTTGGAAGACAATCATGGGAATGAAAGACAATCGAGCTTCACGAGATGATTTGCAGTCAGTTGGAAAGATGCCAAAGCTATGGCCTTTCACCAATGCAGTTGGCCAAACAAAACTTCCAAGAGCGCCATGGGTATTGCTAAAAAACGAAGAGCGACAAGTGAAGAGGGTGATTTCAGAGTTCAGGACGCCAACAGGATATATGCGATGTCTCAAGACAGCATTCACCTGTGACGATCAACTATTAGGATTGAAATCGCACGACTGGCATAAGTTCTTGCAATTCATTCTTCCAATTGCGATCAAGGGGTGTTTAACGGAGGAAGTGCGGACCTGCATATACAAGATTTCAGAGCTAGTGCGGTGGATCTCTTCCAAGGAGATACGGGAGGAATCTATTGCAGTCGCAAGGGCTAACTCCATTGAGGCAGTTTGCATGATTGAGAAATATCTACCCACGAGCTGCCTAACTATCCAAATGCACTTGCTCGTCCATGTAGTAGATGAGGTTGCAGTGGCAGGTACAGTCCACAGTTGTTGGATGTTCTTTCTAGAGCGGTTCATGAAAACACTTAAGGGTTTTGTTTGCCAAAAAGCGCGTCCAGAGGGGAGCATGGCAGAAGGATGGCTGGTGCAAGAGTCTCTTGTATTGACGACCGAATTTCTATCCGTTTCTGACCCAGAAAGGCCTCGACTGTGGAGCGATGAGGAGGATGCAAGACTGGTGGGAGAGGAGCCGCAAGGGCAAGGGGTGCCGAAGAAAATGAACCTGGCCATGGGAGAAAAGATCATGAAGTTCTGTATACTAAATTCAGCGCCAATGCAAAAATGGCTTGAAAGTTACGAAGAAGAGAAAGAGAGACGCAATAGGGAGTGACAGGATTTCAGGCGAAGTCGAACGACTAGAGGCTTACCCTTGCCAGACATCTCACTCCTCTACCTGAATTCCCTACAATGGCATGGTTGGACAAGACAGTGAGAGCAGCTCGATAGATCGGAGAACCCATATCTATAGAAGAGGAAGAGCTGGCTATTGGATGTGACTGGAAGTATCATACATACATGGCACTGTGGTCGCATGGAAAGCATTTCAGAACACAACAAATTGACAGCAGAAGAAACACGTTTGACAGTGGGGTAATGGTTAGTTTCATGCAAAAGAGCAGGGCCAGTGCTAGAGACACGAATGAAAGCACTAGCAACCTGGATTACTGTGGTCTGGTGTCAGATATCCTGAAAGTAAGCTTTAGGCGGTTTGAGATGTTTTTGTTGGATGTGAAGTGGTTCAAGGTGATTACTTCTGGTCGCAATGCAACGGTACGCAGAGATGGAAACAAACTTGTGCAAATAGATTCTACAAAGATTTGGACAGATGCGAGCGACACATTTGCTCTCCCCGAACATTGCGAGCAAGTGGTCTTTGTAGCGGACCCTCGAGAGCGACAATGGTGGTTTGTGGTTCAGGTTGCTCCAAGAAATAAACAAGTATTTGAAGGGCAAGATCTCCTGGAGGAAAGTCAGTCAGACGACGTCCATACTACTGTGACATTAGATGAGATGGACAAAGGTATGGAAGAGGAAGCTGACAGATATACGAGGGATGATGCAGACGAGCCAGAATTGACACTTGTAGATGAAGATGCAATGGATGAAGACAATCTGCTAGAACGAGTTGGGGTAGAGTTATGTTTGCAATTAGAGATAGACGATGATACGGCGCAAGATCTTATCGATGATGCCTCACTCGTCGAGGCCTAGGCCTGTAAGTGTTTGTGTGAAGACATTGATTTAAAATTAAGCTTAAAGTTAATTTAAACAATTGTGTTCTGACGCTTTATTTTACTTTCTTTGTGCAGGACTTTAGTATGGCAGACCATATTCCAGATCCCGCTTCCATGAGTGCAGATGCATTCATGGGCTTCGTTACACGGATGACGCCTGCTCAGATGGCAGAGGCTTCTCAGTACTGGGTAGCCAGAGGCACGGATACTATGCCTCCGGGCTTCACACCGGAGGGTCCGACACCTAGGGGGGGGATGCCTACGGGGGGGAGGACGCCTATGGGTACAACGCCTGCTTCTCCCATCACGGCCGCTTCAACACCTAGGGGTGGGACAGAGGCGGGTACGTCCTCATCTCCGTAGCACAGGTGCACTCGTCTCTCTCGGCGATCGTCAGGTGGAGGTGGTGGTTGCTGTGGAGGAGGGTCCACAAATGCTTCGACCCCTCCTCGCTCACGACCCCCGTTCTACCCAGGCACACCTCTCGACACACCTCTTGGCACACCTCGAACACCTTGGGGGGCACACGATCCTAATGCCTCCAAGCTCTATACTGTACAGGCAGATGGTTCTGTTGACATGGATAGAGTCGGGACTGAGATGCAACAACGGATTCGCCAGCTCACGGAGCTGCAGTTTTCGACCAGCCTTCTGACGTCTTGGCGTGATCAGGATGGGGACAAAGTCAATTACATAGTGGAGACCATCCTGAGAGAGTACCAGCCTGCTCCGGGTTCTTCCGTTGTTCCGAGGAGGTGGATCAAGGGTGTTGCATGGGACACCGTGAAACATCGACGAGATGCATCTCGAAAGGCTTTCAGGACCGGCTCGCCGAAGCCTTCGGGCATCCCACACGAGACGTGGCTGCAGATAAGGGAGGATGAGCGGACAACGGACATGCGGTTCAGACAGCAGCATGAGGTCGCACAGGTACGACAGATGACCAGGGGGACATCTCATCTTGGCAGCGGAGGCTTCGACACCTTTTGCTATGAGTTTGTGAGTTTCTAATCCAATCTTAACTATGGCGTTTTTTAAAACGCGATGAATCATGTATTCTTATGAATTTGATTTTTGTATAAATGCAGAATCTTGCGATGCATCGAGCTCCGTCATGCCAGGAGGAGTCAGATGGATATCGCAGAGGTATCTATGAAGTACTGAATGATCTTGAAGCTTCAGGAAAGCCTGGAGAGTGGGAGGCCTTATAGTCTCGCTGATCGCTTGAGGTGAGACGTTAATATGTGTGAGTTGATTTAATTAAGTAAGTATATGTGAAGTAATATTCATACTAATTTTGTGAGTTGTCCTATCTGCAGGTTGCGACGCCTAGTCATTAGTGGACCGGATTTCATATATATGCTTTGTGAGACACAGACACGCTTCTGTGTCTCTTTTTTGTACAGACAGTTATTGTTCAGACAATTATTGTTTCCCTTATGGTTATGATTATTGTCATTGTCATTGTCATTGTATAGACATGGTTATTTCTCCTATTCTTGTATAGACAAAGTTATGGTTCGGGTTTTGTTAATGGTTATGTTTAACTTTCTGGTTATGCTTATGGTTATTGTTAATTTTGTTTATGGTTATGGTTATCTGCATTATGGTTATGCTTTTAAGTTATGGTTATGGTTCGTTATGGTTATGCTTTTCAGTTGGTACGGTACTTGTCTTTCATTGGCCTTAAATCTCATGTGAGATCCTACATGGATAGCATGTAGGAGGCGTATACATGATATGGTTACATTATGGTTATGCTTTTAAGTTATGGTTATGGTTCGTTATGGTTATGCTTTTCAGTTGGTACGGTACTTGTCTTTCATTGGCCTTAAATCTCATGTGAGATCCTACATGGATAGCATGTAGGAGGCGTATACATGATATGGTTTTTTTTGAAAAGTTTATGTAAAAACAAAGGGAACTCTGCCAAAATTTCTGCGCGCAGGAGCATGGTTGATTTTGGTGCTGCTCGCTTTCTTGGGCAGAGGACAGGAAGTCTGGCTGTGGCTGTGCCCATCTTTTAACTGGGCACAGGCCAGGCTACCTGCCCTTTGCCCAAGAATTTTTTTTTCTGTTATGGTCGTCGCTATCTGCGTCACTATGTGCTTTGCTATCTGCGTCACAAATAGCGACAGGTTCATAGGGACGCGGATATCAACGCACATAGCGACGCAGTGCGTCGATATCTGCGTCGATGACACCTTTTTTTGTTGTAGTGGTTGTGCTACATAGCATGTATAAGTCCTACTTTGTTTTTCCTCTTCCGGAGCAGTTTTCACATTAGGTGTAGGCACTTTCCATGGCTGACAACATCACATATGTTTTCAAGATGTTCTGTTCAGGACAAGTTGGATGGGGATAACTACCCAATGTGGTTTTACATGATGATGCATCTTCTTGTGTCAAAGGGTGTCCAGAATGTTGTGCAAGGCATTGATGTATGCTTTTCTTTTGAGGATACATACTTTGTTGAGGATGTTACAGATTCTAGCACGTCTATTGTTGCTAGAGTTGTTTTGCCTATGATTGAGAGTCTTGTTTGAATGTTAGAGACGTGCAAGCTCATGCATTGATTTCATTATATGTGAAGCACACTATTATTCCTCACATTTGATCAACAAAATTGGAAGAATAGGTTTGGATGCTTTGGCTAATCTTTTTGCAAGTAAAAAATGATGCTAAAATTAAATTGTTTCTTGAAGAGCTGGAGTCGAAGGTTATGTAAGAGGAAGATGACATGGACACTTTTCTTGCTGGTATCAAGGATACCAATGAGAAATTCTTTTTTGCAAGTGAAGTTATTTCTGACAGTCCACTTGTGTAGACTACTCTCAATGCATTGTCATACTTTTACCATACTTTTTATAGATCTACTACCAGTGAAGCTATTGTAGAATCTTCTAGAAATGGATATTGCAATGCTAATGTAGATGCATAGTGGGTATTTAGTGAAGAGTGTACTCATGATCCTTCTTTCCATGATGCATGTATGTCAGTTACTACAGAGTCACATGTTTGGTATTGCGGTGCTTTGTAGCACCACTATCAAAGCACATTACTTTGCATTGTGACTTGTTAGCCTCTATTGAGGTTGTCCCTCATGGGAATACGATCACTTCTACCAAAAATACCTCTTATTTGATCAAGGGAGCTGGAAAGATTGTGCTAACTACTATGAATGGTAGTTTTTACACGCTTGTTGATGCACTTTATGTACCATGGATATGAAAGAAGACCATATTAAACACATATTTAGGACAATAGGGAAAAATACACAAATTTGGGACAATTCTTTGTGTCACGTGGACTTGAGGTGAGATTTCCTTGTACTAGGTTGTTGCACACAAGATAGCTATGGTATAATATTTAGTGAATTCTAGTGTGTTCTCTTGCATCGGATGTTTGTATAGCTTGCATAAGATTCTCCCAGTACATGAGTACCGGGTCTCTCTCTTGCACATGCAAAAGAACACTCAGATTTGTCATTCTTGCTCTCTGTCTTTCTTGAAAATTAAAAGAGAACACAGTCATGTCCTCTCACTCTTGCTCACTTTTTCCTCTTCCCTTTTGCAAAGATCATCAAAATATCACATACAAAGATTTCATTTTAATGCATGACATAGATAAAAAATAGCATCACCAATGTAATGGAATTGGCCTATTAACTTGAGAGTAGCGGAAATTAGAGAGAGTACTTTCATGAAATTACTTTGTGAGCATAGCGGGTGAACATAATTGATGGTAGCAACATAAACATAACATTTAGTTAACTTGGCATGAACAATACTTTTGCAAGAGAGAGAATTTAGAGAACATGACAATAGATGAGGACTGGATTTATGTGGAGTCGGGGTCCCCCCTCCAATAGGCATTTGTATTATGATTTTTGTTACCATATACATGTGGTAGTGATGTGTGTGAACACATTAGGACCGCCGGGGCATTTTTCCCCTCTTTAGGAGGTTTTTTCCCCCGTGCATTGTATATACATACGCCCATCACTCTAGGGCTATCCATCTTTCCATTGCACACTAAGTAACATACTCTCTATTGTGTGCCTTGAGCTTCCTTCGTCTTCTCCAAGCTGTGTGTGTTTCTCTGCAACCCTAATTCCAACAATTGGTATCAGAGCAGGTCACGTCCTCCCGGGCTTAGTCGCCAGCTGCTCCAGCACATGCCTGCTCACTTTCTCCGATTTCAGTGAGCTTCGGCGAGCGTTTGCAGGTCGACAAATATTTTGGGATGGCTTGAAGAGCTCGGTCTGCTCAGAATTTTGATTTGGACTCATTTCGGCCTCCGTTTCCACTACAGGTATTACTGCACAGGCTATTTTGTCCTTTTGTGCAGAATTTCTGTCAGTGCCGTTTTTTGCATAACAGGTGCCTTATAGTCTTCTACGGTTTGTGCTATATAGTAGAGGTTGTTCCCGCTCCGTTTCTCCTATTTTCGGGCAGTTTTCACATCAGGTGCAACATTTACCATGGCTGACAACAACAACACAGATGTGTTCAAGATGTTTGCTGCTGAGGATAGGTTGGATGGGGACAACTACCCTATGTGGGCTTATATGATGCAACATGTTCTTGTGTCAAAGGGTGTTTGGAACATTGTGCAGGGCATTGATGTACATCCTGGTTCTGAGGATGTAGGCGATGTTGAGGATGTTGTAGGTCTTGCTGCAAGGATTGCAGCTGTTAGAGTTGTTTTGCCTACGGCAGAACAAGCTCGTTGGGATGTTAAGGATGCACAGGCTCATGCATTGATTGCGTTGTTTGTGAAGCGCACCATTGTTCCTCACATCCGTTCAGCAAAATCTACAAAACAGGCTTGGGATATTTTAGCAGGTCTTTATGCAAGCCGCAATGAGGCTAAAATTGCTTTGCTGCGTAAAGAGCTAGAGTCGAAGATTATGCATGAGGAAGATGATATGGACACTTTCCTTGCTAGTGTCAAGGATATCAATGAGCAACTTATTTCTGCAGGTGAAGTCATTTCAGACAGTTCCCTTGTGCAGACGGTTCTTGACGCCTTACCAGATTCCTACCAGACATTTGCTAGTACTTGGAGACTGATGACCCAAGGAAATCCTGAAGTTGTCAAGTTTGATGCATTATGCACATTGCTGTTGCAAGAGTCACTTTCTAGAAAAAACAGGACTAGGCAGCGTGCAGTTGAACAGGCTTTTATTGCTTCTCAAAGAAAGGGTGGTAACAGTAATGCAGCCACTTCTTATGGTTCTGCTACGAGTGGCAAAAATTACGTTCCTAATGCTTTTGTTGGCAGTACTTCGTCTGGTAATTCTGGTGATAAGGGAAAAAAGAAGATGCGTTGCCATTATTGTAAATCCAATGATCACTTGATCAAGTCGTGTCCTAAGTTGAAGGCCAAAGAGGCTAAGAAGAAAGAGGGTGGTTCCACTACAAATGTTGGTTCCACTACAAATGCAGCCATTGTTGAGTCTTCTGTGAAAGGAGACTATGTTGCTGATGTTGATGCAGAATGGGCTTTTAGCGCAGAGTGCACTTACAATCCTGCTTTCCATGATGCATGCTTGTCAGTTGCTGCAGATTCACATGTGTGGTATTTCGACAGTGGTGCTACAAAGCACATTACCTCACATCATGAATTGTTTACCTCTCTCGAGTCTGTCCCTCATGGGAAATCAGTCACTTGTGCCAACAATGCCTCTTATCCAATTCAAGGAGTTGGAAGGATTGTGCTTACTACTGCTAATGGCAGTTCTTTCACACTTGTTGATGCACTTTATGTACCTGGGATCAAGAAGAATCTCTTGTCTGTATCCGCACTTGCTAGACTTGGACTTGTAGTCAAATTTGTGGATGACAGATGTACAGTTCATGATCTCAGTTTTGGTGATGAAATTGTTGCATCTGGCCTTTTGTGCCGTGGGCTGTATAAGCTCACTTTGTATGACAAGTGTGGAAAAAATTTTGCAAATGCTGTTGCAGATTAAAGGGATATTTCAGATGCAAAACTTTGGCATGCACGTTTTGGTCATCTGAATTTTGCCGGTTTGCTGCGTTTGCAAAAATCTGATATGGTTGCTTCTTTGCCACCTCTTGAAGCACCTGTCAAACATGTTTGTGAAGGCTGTATTTTGGGTAAGATGCAGCATTCTAAATTTCCAAAGGATGGTTCAGCTCGGGCCACATGCAGGTTGCAGCTTGTGCATAGTGATGTTTGTGGGCCCATGCAAACTCCGTCCTTGGGCAATTACCTGTACTTCGTGACTTTCATTGATGATTACCCTAGGCATGCATGGGTATTTCCGCTTAAAGCGAAGTCCGAAGTTTTTATGTGCTTCAAACAATTTCTGGCTATGGCTGAAATTGTCTCGAAATGTACTATGGGCACCCTCCGTTCCGATCGAGGGGGGGAGTACATGTCTCATGAATTTAATGCATTTCTAGCTAGTCGTGGGATAAAACACCAATGTACAGTGCCTTATACACCTCAGAAAAATGGTGTTGCTGAGAGGAAAAACAGGTCACTGACGGAAATGGCACGATGTATGGTCAAAAGTCAAGCTTTACCGCATTCTTTTTGGCTTGAGGCCATCATGTGTGCCACTTATGTACTTAACATGTGTCCTACGAAAGCTTTGCAGTCTATTACTCCATATGAAGCATGGCATGATAGAAAGCCTTATATTGAGCACATGTGTGTTTTTGGCTGTTTGGCATTTGCTTTGGTGCCACAAGTGCAGTGCAGAAAATTGGATGATAAGGCTGTCAAATGTATTTTTGTTGGTTATAGTGCTGAAAGCAAAGGTTACAGGTTGTATCATCCGCAAACAAGACGTATTCTGGTTTCTCGGGATGTAGTGTTTGTGGAAGATTCTGTTCAGCCCTTGCTGTCATGTACTAGAGACAGTAATGTAAGCTCACAGGACATTTATGACACTTTGTTGCCTCTTTTCAGTGGTGGAAATACGAATGTAAGTTCCAATGAGGCAAATGTACAGCCTATGGGGGTTTCTGAAAATGTATTAGATCAGTCTATTACTTATGCAGATGTACATGATGTACTTGATGAGGAAAGGGCTGAAAATGAGCAAGCTAGAGGTATGCCAAAATGGCTGGTGCACACTTTGCGTGACAGTAAATTGGATGCACCTTTGTCTAGTCGTACTCGTTCAGGCTCTCGCCATGCATCTTATGCATCAGATTGTTATGCTTTGGCTGTGTCTAATTTACATGATGTTGAGGAGACTCTGTCTTTTGATGAAGCACAGAATTCAGAAAATTGGATGGCTGCCATGCAATCAGAATATGATGCACTTATAGAAAATGACACATGGACTTTATGTGATTTGCCTCCTGGCAAAAAGGCCATTGGTACGAAGTGGGTTTACAAGTTGAAACGCAAGCCGGATGGTGAGATTGATCGCCATAAGTCTCGACTTGTTGCAAAGGGTTATGCACAGCAAAAAGGCATATATTATGAAGAGACTTTTGCTCCCACTTGTCGTATGACTACTGTGCGTTTTCTATGTGCATTGGCAGCTCATTTTGGTTGGGATGTACATCAATCAGACATTGTTACTTCTTTCTTGAATGGTGACATAGTTGAGGAAGTTTATGTAACGCAGCCTCGTGGTTTTGTCATAAAAGGACAAGAGGACAAAGTGTGCAAATGTAACAAGGCTTTGTATGGGTTGAAGCAATCTCCTCGTGCTTGGTATGAGAAAGCTGACACTCATTTGGTCAAACAAGGCTTTCGTAACAGTCCAACAGAAAGCACATTGTATGTAAAGCGTGAGGGTGATGTATTTCTCATCGTGGTTCTTTATGTTGATGATTTGCTGATCACTGGACCAAATGAGAGACATATTTCTGAATTTAAGGCTGATTTGAATGCTACTTTCAAGATGAAAGATTTGGGGCTGTTGCATCATTATTTGGGTATACAGTTTAAGCAGTGTGATGGTGGTATTGCCTTGTGTCAGAAAAGTTACATAGAGACATTGCTATGTAAGTTTGGACTTGAGGATTGCAAACCTATTGCCACTCCCATGGAAACAGGTTTGAAATTGAGTCTACATGATGCTGGCGATCCTGCAGATGTCACTCTTTACCAAAATGCTGTTGGCTACCTCATTTATGTATGCAACACGAGGCCGGATATTCAGTTTTCCGTCTCACAGGTCAGCAGATTTATGCATAGCCCAGGGTCTAAGCATTGGTAGGCTGTCAAGAGGATTTTCCGCTACCTTAGTGGAACTTTACATCTTGGCTTGTTTTATCCCAAGGGGGGATCATTTCCGCCAGACTTACATGCTTTTTCGGACTCAGATTGGGCTGGTTGTTTTGACACGCGAGTGTCCACAAGTGGTTTTTGTTTCATGCTTGGCAGTTCATGTATATCATGGTTGAGCAAGAAGCAACCTAATGTGGCCACTTCGAGTTGTGAGGCTGACTATAGGGCAGTCTTCACAGCTACGGTTGAGTGTGTATGGCTCAGACGCCTTATGGCTGATTTGGGTGTTGGACAGGACACTACCAACACTATCTACACTGACAGTCAGAGCGCATTGGCAGTTGCGAGGAACCCAGTTTTTCATGCTTTCACAAAGCACATTGAGGTGCATTACCACTATGTCAGGGAGAGGCTCTCAACAGGAGAGATCAGCTTGGCTTATGTGCCAACACAGGTCAACCTTGCAGATCTTTTCACAAAGGCATTGTCTCGTGAGAAGATTGAAGCTTTCCGCAAAGCTTTGGGCTTACTCCCCTTTGTGGACTGATCCTGTCCTCAGGGCATGGCACTTCCCTTTACTCATGTGCCAGCTCTCGTTCACCGCATCACTCCAGGGGGGATTTGTTACCATATACATGTGGTAGTGATGTGTGTGAACACATTAGGACCGCAGGGGCATTTTTTCCCTCTTTAGGAGGTTTTTTCCCCCGTGCATTGTATATACGCCCATCACTCTAGGGCTATCCATCTTTCCATTGCACACTAAGTAACACACTCTCTATTGTGT
Source organism: Adiantum capillus-veneris (assembly GCF_014529385.1). Classification (NCBI taxonomy): domain Eukaryota; kingdom Viridiplantae; phylum Streptophyta; class Polypodiopsida; order Polypodiales; family Pteridaceae; genus Adiantum; species Adiantum capillus-veneris. The sequence continues at coordinate 62,433,030 of NC_140945.1, read as the reverse complement.
GCTTTGAGCTTCCTTTGTCTTCTCCAAGCTGTGTGTGTTTCTCTGCAACCCTAATTCCAACAATTTCTCCCATCAAGAGAGACTTGTTACTATACAATTTTTGTGTTCCTTGTGACCTAGGTGATGCAATGAAGATGGAAAGATTCATGCCTCACGAGCATAACATAAACTTTGAGGAAAACATTAACTATCCCAAGCCTCAGTCCCAAGACCTCAAACACCTTCAAAGGTGGAGAGAGCTAGTAGGATTGAGGGTAGGGAAGAGGAAGAACAAACATTGCATAGGAGAAAGAATTAGTTCCTCACACTTATCATCACTCTTCTTGCTAGCATACATAAAAGCATAGTAATGAATATGGAGAAGATGGAAAGAGTAAGCATTGAAGCATGGCTATTGGTTGGATTTGCATTCCATAGCCAAGAGTGTTGGTGTAGGATCTCAACCTCTCTACTTGATTGGAGAAGGAGAGGGAGCTCTTGCACTTTGCACTTCACACAACGAGAGTGTGTGTGGGAGAGTATACCCCCTAAGCAGCAGGCCCCTAGCTTCCTTGGTCAACCCCGCCTTGTAGATCATGCTTGAAGCTCATTGGACCCCTCCAGGCCTAGCCAATCACAAGTAAGAGGTAAATCAAATAACAAGGGTAGCCTTGGGACAAGTGTCTCCCTTTCCCTTTTGAGACAGAAGACTTTATAAATGAGGGAAACATGAGGAGGAACTTGACAAGTATCCCTTTTTCTTTCTTTGTACCAAGCATGCCTTGTGTGAGTGTGCTCTCTCATCCCCCCTCTTGTAGGGTTCGCCCCCTCCTTGTAGGGATTGAATATTGAATTTTTGGCACACCTTATCTCAAGCACCTTAGTTAGCATGCATGACAAAGCACCTCAAGCTTGGGTGGTGTTCCCACAAGCACCTCAAGCACCTTAGTCAACAAGCACGACAAGCACCTTAGTCAGCAAGCACGAAAAGCACCTCAAGCACCTTATTCATCAAGCATGACAAGCACCTCAAGCACCTTAGTCATCAAGCACAACAATCACCTCAAGCATGTTAAGCTTGGGCCGGGTTCCCACCTTAAGCACAGCCCTAGCTTACCTAAGGTCAAAGGACTTCTAACACTAACTATTGGAGGTTTTCAATGAAGATAACCCTAAGGTCTTTATGCTCCATTGGTTAGCCTTTCTCTTTGACAAATCATCTCTCATTTGGGCCCCTTTACCATTGGCCCCGTGCTGAGATAGATCTATAAGCTTATGCCTATATCTTAACCCTTGTTCCTGTTTATTGTCCCACATTAAATGATCAGTTTAATATGAGAAAATCATTTGGGTTGCTTAGATATTATATTTTATGAAGTTACTTCTCTCTTGAAATCATAGTCGTCCTCGATTATGAGGTAGAAGAGATAAAGCCTTAGTCATTAGTCAATATTACTTAGCGGGTAGAGGATCCCTTTTTACCCTACGACATCTTTCCAAGATGGATGACCAATCAATTTGGTGCTTGGGAGACATAGTTGTCGCAAGCATGTATGCTCTTTAGTCCATTTCATTCTCTTAAAGTAGAGTGACAAATTCTACTTGGTGTTTGAGAGACTTCATCGTCACAAACATGATTCCAAGTATTCATACTATTTAAATTTGTGCACAATTAAAAAGAGAACTATTCTTATAAGACAAAAACATGGGTCATTTAAAAGAAATTTGTACATTTGCTTACTCTAATGTAGCATTGTAATCATTGACAAGGTTCATACTATCCTTAAGCTATATTCCTTGCATCCATCTAACATCTTCAAAAGGATAATTTTTGAACTTATTAAGATACCATCGCATAATCTTACCATGTCGTAGTACCTTGTCTTCATGCCGAAGAATAGCTTCGGCTTGTAGCACCTCTTCTTGATCTTCAACTTCGGGAGGGTCTTCAATAATTGGTTCACTTGGTGAGTGCATTAGTCAAGCCAAAAGGCATGATTAGATATTCATAAAGACCAAATGTTGTGCAAAACGCGGTCTTTATGATATCTTCACACTATCCTTATTTGATGATAGCCACTTTTAAGGTCAATCCTACTAAAGTAGGTAGAGCCTTGTAGCTTATCAAACAGATCTTTTACCCGAGGCACGAAAAATTTATTTTTGATAGTGATATGGTTTAGTGCTCGATATTCCACACACATACGATATGTACCATCTTTCTTTTGCACTAAAAGGACTGGAGAACAAAAAGGAGAGGAACTAAGCCTCACCATCCCTTTGTCTACCAATTCCTATACTTGCCTCATGATCTCCTCTTGTTGATCTTGAGAGACTCGATAAGGAGGCTTGTAGGCGGTGAGCTTCCTGGAAGGAGCTCAATGTGATGGTCATCATCCCCTCATTTTGGAGGTAAATCTATAGGGATATCATTGATAAACACATCTTGGAATCCTTTTAGAAAATTAGACAAGTCTAACTCTTATTGATTCCTACCATTTACATTTGATGAAACATTAGGATCTTTTAGAGACTCTTTGACAAAAATCATGTACGCAGAAACTGAGCTCTTCATTGATTTATCAAGCTAGAACAGGAGGATTTACAAGTGGAATAGTGCGACCACGCTCACTAGTATCTATATACATGTTCTTTCCCTTGTAGGTGAAGTAGATTCTCCTTTCAGGGAACTTCATAGTGGGAGCCATGCGATCAAACCATGGCTCCCCTAGGATAGAATCCTCACGTTGGAGAGGAGAGATGAAAAACTCTTCTTTGTCGACATATCTTTGGACATGAAGCCTCAACTTCCCAATCAAGGGAGTAATGGAGGCTTGCTGTCCCTTGAAAGCTGTGTCACTGTTACCATATCTCCCAGATCAAAAGATTGAATGCGCAACTTGGTGGCCAACTCCGTTGATATGAAGTTGTGAGTAGAGCCAGGGTCAAACAAGATGATGGCATCATTCTCTCTTACCTTTTCCGAAGCATAGGAAAGTGATGCTCCTTTGCAATGAACATCCTCTTTTGGAGCTTCGATGGTGGAAGACCTAAGAGTTTCATTGCCAGTATTCTTCTTGGGGCAAGAACGATAGCCATGTCCTTGCTCCCCACACTTGAAACACTTATAGTCCTTGCAAAAAGCTTCAAGATCTTTAGGAGAGAGTTTGTTTTTGCCTTTGTAAACTCCATTCTCCTTGGACCGATTTTGTTGTTGTTGTTGTTGTTGTTGTTGGAAGTGCCTTGGGAAGAATTTTGAGCATTGGTTTTTTCCTTTGCATCATTTTTGTCTTTGTTTTCCATGGGCTTGACATTCCATCTAGCCCCTTGATGGAAATTGATGCGTGAAGCAACCATGGTGTGATGGATTACCTCGGCGATAGAATCAGGCCGTTGAGAGTTGATGTATTCGGTAATCTCTTCAAGTAATCCCGCATAGAATTCTTGCTTTTTCTCGACAAAGTCTATCTTTTGAAAGACAGTAGCCTTGAGATGTAAATCCCAAAACTTGTCTACATACTTCTGGATAGACTCATGAGAGAGAACCTTCAAGCTGCGCCATTCAGTAAGCACTTTGTCCTTTGCATCACTTGCAAGGAATTGCTTCATGATGGAAACTCGTATAGTTTTCCATGTCTTTGGGGCTTCTCCATTTCCACCAAGGCTAGCCCACCATTGTTGAGCTGATTTTTGGAAGTGCATAGCTACATGGTGTAGCTTAGAGGACTCTGTGAAACCCTCGACTCCAAAGGTCACATCAAATTGCTGGATGAAGGCCAACACTTTGTCAATAGCACCAAAGGTGCCATCATAGGTGAGAAAAGAGATACTCTTTCCCCCCTCCTTGAACTTCTTTAGTTTTTGTAACCTTCACCATGCAGGGTATGATTTGGGATGTCCTCCCCTCCTCTATTCTCTAGGAGAATAGCCATAGCTTTCTTCGGAAGAGGAGGAAGGTGAAAAGAAGGAGAAGACCCTTTTCTTCCTTTGTTTCCTCTCTTCCCTTTTGGAGTGACGAGGAGAAAGACTGTGTGTTGATCTTTTCCTCTTGGGAGGAGTGGGCTATCGTCTAGACCGCCATCATCGTGGTGCCACATCTTCAAAGGAACTTAAAGTTTCATTGCTTTCTTGCTCTTTTGATTCCTCCTCTCGTATGGGAGAGAGTCTTCTTTTGGGGGTCTCTTCAAGAGGACTCCTAAGCTCTCTCTCCTCTTGGAGAGGAAGGGAAATTCCATAAGCGCGAAGTTGTTGAGTAACTTCGGCTTGCAAAGCAGGGTTCCCCATAGCTTGTTGCAACCCAGTAACGAGATAATTAACAAACATGGGGGCATCACCATTAGCACCTTCATGTGCAAAATCAAAGCTATCAATGTTCATTCTACTCTCTTGGTTATTGTCAGCCATGTTAACAAAATTTGTGTACGTACTTAGTGTATGCTTTGGCAATTCAAAACCTTAGTTACCACTCCTCTTAGCCTTTAAAAATTGGCTCTTAAGTATCTACACCCACGACTGGAAGTGGTTAATTATAGAGAGTAGTGGAGTAGGTCTAACATAGCAGAGTTGTGAGGGCTAGCTCCTTTTGGGCTTCTTATGGCTCAATAATTTAAGTCCAAAGTTCCCGAGGTGTGCACCATATCCCACATAGTGGGCTCAACAAAACCGATAATAGATCCCAGTTCCACTTACCCTAATATAATTAACAACATCAACCATTTATTGGCTACTTAAGTACCTCTCTTCTTAAGCAAGAAAAGAGAAACCAAATGCTCTGATACCAATGTAATGGAATTGGCCTGTTAACTTGAGAGTAGTGGAAATTAGAGAGAGTATCTTTGTGAAATTACTTTGTGAGCATAGCGTGTGAATATAATTGATGGTAGCAACATAAACATAGCATTTAGTTAACTTGACATGAAAAATACTTTTGCAAAAGAGAGAATTTAGAGAACATGACAACAGATGAGGACCGGATTTATGTGGAGCTGGTGGTCTCCCCTCAATAGGCATTTGTATTATGGTTTCTCCCATCAAGAGAGACTTGTTACAATAAAATCTTTGTGTTCCTTATGACCTAGGTGATATACCAAAGTGAACATGCAGATACTACCTCAATGTGTGCAGAGAAGCATGATACAAGACCAGTGTGAGTGGGGTTCACATACCCCTCAAGGTATTGAGGAATTTTCCACTTAGCCTTTGGATTCAACACATGTTTAAAAGTAGGTCTATGATGGATCTTCTCACATGGCATGCCAACCATCACTTATATGATGGAATGATGTGTGTTCCTACTAATTCACTTGCATGGAGGCACATCGAGATTCATTGGCCCGAGTTCTGGCTAGAGTCTCAACACTTTAGGCTTGGGTTAGCAAGTGACGTTGTCAATCCCTTTGGCACCAAGTCTATACTATGGATCACTTGGCCTGTGGTGATCATCAACTACAATATTCTACCAGGGGTGAGATACAACCAAAAAGGGCAATATAATTCTTTCTTTGCTTGTGCCAGGAATGTACAAATTGGAAATATTGATGTCTACCTTGAGCTCCTCATTGAGGAGCTGGAGGAGTTATGGTATAAAATCCTTGATGTCGATGTTCAACTTCCAAAGGAGAGGAGAGAGGATATTGTGAGGGGTATCCTTACGTGGACTATACACGACTATCCTGGCCTTGGAGAAATTTCTTGTATGCTATGTTCATTCTTGTCTCTCTTTACTATTTGAACTTTTACGCTTTTCTCTACAATATGATATGAGTGCACGATTGTCCACATCGAATCACAATGCTTGTCCTACTTGTGGGACATCATTGGTGACGAAGTGGTCAGATGCCTTGCAAAACAAGGTAATCTATCCAAACAACAATTGTTTTTTCACCCAAGGTCATAGAAAATACGAGGCTCCAACAAATAGGAAGAGACCTCTAAGGCTTACAATATTAGATTGGGCAAGCATTTGAGAAGAGCACTACAATAGTGATCCACCCCCGTCTACTCCACCAAAAGATATATCAAGGTACTCCATATTTTTAAGGCTTCCATATTTGAAGTAATTAAAAATACAACACCTCTTGGATCCCATGTACATGTTCAAGAATGTAGCTCACACCCCATGGGACATCAAGAGGGACTCTTTGGGGTCTAGGAAGGATTTGAGGTCCTTCAATTGCATCTATTTGTACACCAACGGGATGCATGAGGTCACTAAAGGGTGCTTTCACAAAGTCAAAGAAAAGTGGAAGCATTCAACTCTATGGGTTGAAGTCCCATGATTGGCACAAGATGTTACACGTAATTACCCTTGTTTCATTTAGATATTGAAATTTGTGTATGACTAAAATTTGTTTTAATCTTTTGACATTGTAGTTGATTTTTTTGATGAGTATATATGCCATGACAAGAAAGTGAGGGAAGATATTTTCAAACTTGGGGAGTTAGTAACGTACATCATATCTCTATTCAACTAAAATACAATATATCCTCAACATGCACTTACTATACTCTTGTGTGCTATCTTGTAGATTTGTAAGCTTGAAGAAATTGAAAAAGATTCCATCCTTGCTTCTGAAACGCTTGCCATGGAAACCATGTGTGCCATTGAGGATGCATCTCCTCAATCCATTCTTCTTAGTCAAGTCCATCTCTTGGTTCATGTGTTTGAGGAGATTGCTATGTCTAGAGTAGTGCGTGCATGATGGATGTTCTTTCTAGAGAGGTTTTTAAAGACTTTCAAAGATTTTGTGCAACTACGGGCCCAACCAGAGGCATGCATGGCTGAAGGATGGATCATGCAAGAGGCATTTGTTTACATTTTAGAGTATTTAACACAAATTTATCCCTCAATGCCTCCCATGTGGTCAAATGAGGAGGATGCAAGGATGACTTCCCACTTGCCAAGTGGACATCAGAAATTATTTAACATGGATATGGATCTAGATCAAGTGGTAAACAACTTTTGCATCTTCAATGCAAAGGTTATGACCAAGTGGGTGGACTTGTAGACAATGACAAAGGAAAGGCATTTGCAAGAGAGGGAAGCATGGAAGGAAGCTTATGGAGGCAGGAGGTCACCTTTGCATGTTTCCCAAATCTCATTAGTGCCAAGTGAATCCATGAGAGAAGCAAAAAGGCATGCGGAGAGGAAATCATTGAAAAAGAATGGGAGTATGCATATGAGGTTGCATGCCGAAGGTAGAGTACTCATACACTTAAACCATATTGTATAGTTTTCTCTTGAATTTTTCTATTTTATAGTGCCTTTTCTTTAACTCTATGTGGTCAAGGGGTCAACACTCTCATACACACGACATTGACGAGTGTCAAACCACCATGGATTGTGGCTTCATGGGAAACTTTGACACAAATGGTGATGAAGCCATGTGTTGTGGGACTATTGAAAGGATACTAAAGGTTGATTTTAGAACATTTCATACCTTCATCTTTGAGTGCAAGTGGTTTGCAAATGTGTCTAGATAGCATGAGAATGGGCTCTACATGGTGGAAATTAGTGTGCATCATACAAGGAGGTATGATAGCTTAGTTTTCCACGCAATTGTGAGCAGGTGAGTGATTACCTTCTTTACCCTTATTTTCTTGTAATATGATACCGATGTCACTCACTTTGGAATTATCTTCTATAGATCATCTATATCCCATCATCCCATCAACCAAAACTTTGGTTCGTAGTTCTTGTAACACATTGGGGGAGAAACATTCTTGCCATTTATGAAGTGGAGACCATCTTCAACCCTCTCCCACCTACTACTTTGGATGAGGAGACAAACGGGAGAGACTCTCAATGATTCAAGTCACACCGCCACCAATTGTATCAAGGATGATTTCCATGATGATGATGATGAGATGGAAGATGAAGCTTTTCAAAGATGATGAAGCTAACATGTTATTGATCAAGGAGCCATGTGTTTAGATTTGGATAAATCTATTTGTAGATATCTTTTGGAAGATGATTCATAAACATTTTGTATATTTTGTTCCATGAATTTTTTGTTGTGTTGTCCATTCATCTCTCCCTCCATCCCCCCCCCCCCCCCCCCCCCCCCCCCCCCTCTCTCTCTCTCTCTCTCTCTCTCTCTCTCTCGCATGCAAGTTTATGTTAATCAAGTGAGTGTGATTAATTTAATGACAAAATATCTATCATTTGTTGGTACAAATTATTTATGAAAACTAACAAATGTTTTGTAAGTTTTTAAGAAAATAGAAAGAAGTACTCAAATTTACATATTTTGACTCCAAATCATTGCACAATTATGCTAGAGGCATTAACAAAAATTATAACCTCTCTCCCTTTCTCAAATCCACCTTCACATATTTGTCTTTTTTTGTTGTTCTGAAGAGCTATGGGTGCAAGTGGAGCCAACATTTTGTGTTGTGCACAGTGTGAGAGTGCGTTTGCTCCTTAAGACTGCTTTGAAGAAGCGCTCCTTTATTGTGCTCCTTGATCAACACTGCTTCATGATAGGAGAGCTCGCCACCACCACTTTGTGAAGCCTTATAGAATATGCGACAAAGAATGCATGGATGAAATCACTTGGAAGAAATGCGTGCGATTTTTGGGGGAAGAGTGTGAGACTCTTCTATTTTCTGTATGATATGTGTTTTACTTATGGGACAACATTAGTGACAAAGCGGTCTCATGCCTTGTGAAACCTAATTTATCCAAATAAGAATCCTTTCATGTCCCAATACCATCTTTTATTCCACTTTTTCAAAAGAAAAATCATGTTGCTTAAAAAACATTTACATGAAAAATAGAAAGAAGTACCCAAATTTGAATATTTTAGCACTGAGGAAAGTTTGGCAATATAGGCGATAATAATAGTGGGAATAACTACGATAATAGCAGTGGTAATAATCATGAAAATACCTACGATAATAATAGTGGGAATAACTACGATAATAGCAGTGGTAATAATCATGAAAATCCAAATGGATACACCACGATTCCGGACATCCCTCCCACTTGAGACCGACACCAAGACAGGACTCCTCCCGTTCCTTGATGCCAACTCAAGGGGATAATAACATTCACTTTTCTCTTACAAAACCCTTAACCTCGAAATATCTTTTCCTTATTACTTTGAAATTTTTAGTCAAAGTCATCAGACTAAATGTGAACTCAACCTTTCAAGGTCAATTGGTGGGAGTCCTCTAATTCATCCTTGCTTCAAGGTCATTAATGATTCTTTATTGGCTATGACAGAGCACAACCGTCAGTACGTTCCCCTAAGACAAATGTATTTACTAAGTACACAAATCCCTTGTTTCCAAGTTTGATCCCTACTCCATAGATCGGGATCTCTTTCCCCGGTTTTGACTTAATAGACAACATAAAATTGGGTTCAACTTTTCGACCAAAAAATTGACCCTCTGGAGTCCACCCACCCACCGAACCGTTTGGTAAATGCACCTTCCCAAGGTACTACTATGATACTAGAAAATAATATTCCAATCATGTCAAACCAAAAATACATTTTAAACATGTGAAAGCAGCATGCAAACTGTTGCATACTCTTGCATGTGTGCATTTATCAAGTCGTTCCCACCTTTTTTCTTTTTAGAATATTTTACTTTCCTTTTCTTTAGTATTAGTAAAATTATCTAGTTATATTCCAAGCAATCACATATACTCCTCCACGCATATCTCTATCGTCGTCCCAGGATTTGGGTATCCTGTCTCCTCTGCCACGTGTGGAGGCGGCCCCATGAAACAATTTTCAATTTTTATTTTTCTTTATCTTGTGTGGGAAAGGATTACAAAAATAATCTACGCTAGATTATTTTTGAATTTAATAATCCAAGAAGCATAGCAAAGGTCCAATTGCAGAATAGCCCATTTAGGTTCCTAACCTTTCCAAGGTTCCTTTTTACCAAAAAATTAGAAGAGTTCCTTAATAAAATCACATCCTCCTCCTTGATCCTAATCCCTTCATGGATCCATTTTCCTTCCTCCTTTTCTGGTCCACATCAGGGCCACCCAGACTAGGCCGATTTCCAGATGCATTCATGGGTCCCTATCACCCGGCCCGGACTCACTCCCATTCAATCCCATTTCTAGGGTAGTGAATGTACTTGAGCTTAAAACATAGACCTACGGTTATCAATCCTAGGTGAAAAGGATCATCCCCCGTTGTATCCCATAGGTAAACACCTGCATCGGCCTTTCCCAAACATGTAAGACAAAGTTCACACTTAAATCTTCTATGTTATGCTAGGGCTATCCTTGTCAAATCTTCTCGGTAAAGTTTTAATCCTAGTTTAGATCTAGATTAAGTTCTTTGAGCTATAATCTCTTAGTTCCTAGTTCATTTTTAATCTTTAATCAAACAAGACCTTAATAAATTCAACAAGTCTCTTGGGACTTTAAGGTTTTGGCTCGACGTAACTTTCAAGTTAGCCCCGACTTTGACGAATCCCATTTTGATCCCCTTGTATCTTTTGCCATCCATGGGGCATCTCCATGGAAACGATGAGAGTTTTATGTTCAAGCAACACAATCACGACATCCGTAACGCTATCTCCCCTCCGAATTTACAAACAAACTTGAAAGTAGACAAACTTGAAATGAACAATGCATATGCTTTCTACAATGAGTTTTGCTTTGGTGTGATCTATGCATGGTAAACACAAAACTTTAGAATGCAGCAACTTGCAATCTTGAGACAAATGATCAAGAAACTTACTTTGAGTGCTTATGCAAGAGTGAAACCCTTCCATGCATGGTAGTGTAAGAGTGAAAATGCGACATTGTTAAGAGTGGACATGCTAGTGTAGTGAAAACATCTTATGTAATAGTGTATAATGATTAACAAATTCATCTTTAAGAAGGGATTTAGGCATACCTTTGCTACCGTGGAGAGGATAAATATGAAGCTAGAAGAAGCTTATGGTTTTGGGACTTTCCAATTGATAAGAGCGGGGGGGATAACCTTAATTGGAAGGAAATTACCACTTCCAAGGACAACCTCCTTTCAATAAGATAGGGCTACCCTTCAAAACTTAACTCTCCTTGAGAGAATTAGTATCAACTTTTTTTCTCTTTGAAAGAAGAACAATCCTATTTCTTAAATTTAAAGAAAAACTTGTGAACCTTTCATAAGAGCATTCTTTTTAGAGTAAATTATAATGCCACTTTGAATAAAATGGTTAATTCCAAAAATTTCAAATACTTAATTTCCCATGATTATGTGGCAATTATCTCGTGCATCTTAAAAATACAAAAAGATATTTCTAGCGGGGTTTAAGAATACGCATAGATATTAATCATCATCCAAAATGCATGCTATTTTAGTATGATCTCCAATCATCTATGGTTAAAGAGTGTGCTTTCTATTCTCTCTATGTCATATTAGTCTTGTAATCTAGAGAACGGAACTTGAAATATATGTGTGATCTCCAGTCACCTATGGTTAAAGAGAGTGCCTTCTACTCTCTCTATGCCATATGAGTATGGTAATCTTAAAGAACTGAACTTGAAATATAAGTATGATCTCCAATCACCTATGGCTAAAGAGAGTGCTTTCTACTCTCTTTAAGCCATATTAGTCTGGTAATCTTAAAGAACTTGAAACAATGGAACTTAAAATAGCATCGGGTTAGTTGTTAGTGATTAGTAATGAACCATAATTAGAGGCAAACAACAAAATTAAGTATTTATTTCTTCTTCCCAAGCAAAAGGATTGCTTATGGAAAAATGAGATCTTAAGCATAAATTTATGTAAGCATGAAAGTAATTCACTGTCAAGCAAGTGCAAGATCATAAAGAGAACAAGAAAACATTACCTTAGTGTGTGTATGGTCTAGTCTTCTCCTTACTTTGGATGTAGTCGGCTCTTCACTCCGCTTGAAGACCACCAATTTGGCTACTTGAAATGAGAGAATGGTAAGAGGCAAAAGGGATTCAAGCTATGGAAATCTTGATAATTAAGAGAGAGGAGAGGGAGAGGGTAGTGTGAAGAAGAAGATCAAGTTTTTGACAAACTTGATTAGGATTTTGGCCATGGCTTCTCTTGGGGAGATGTGTGTGTGTGTGTGTAGGAGGTGTGTGTGTGAAACAGGTTTGGCTATGGCATTCTCAAGCTTACTCTCAAGTTTGGACCGTGAGAAAATGAAAGAGGAATGTGAAAACTAAGAGGAGAAACCCTCTTTTTATGAACATTTTTTATTTGTGCTTTCACTTATCTTGATAACTTATCTTCCTTATCTTGAGAACTTATATTTTTTTGATAAATTATTTTACTTATTAAAACTTTCTCAACAAGTTACTTACTCACCTTATCCTTATCTTCTCATTTTCTCCTCTGTCTCTTTCTTTTTTCTTTTCCTTTATGCTAATTTTTCTCAAAATGAAAAGCTAATTTCCCATGCATTGGTCATGTCCATGTTCCCATGGCATAAGCCAGAAGTGTCTCATGAGTATACTTTGGTGCTTCAATCGAGTCTGAAGTTTTTTTGAACATTTTTTTTGTTTTTCTGAAGTGGTTTAGATGTGTTGGCCTTGCGTACGGGCTAGGAGAAGGCCCTTACAAACTCCCCAACAAAAAGAAAGAATTGTCCTCAGCTCAGAATAATAAAGAAAGGTGGTAAATCTTCAAGTTATACGTTTGACTTCTAGATAACACTAATTCTTTCTTCTCTAGCTGATTCATCTATATAAGACACAATCTATCCTCATCTCTTACGATATTCTTACCTTCCTCTTTGTCTTCTCTTCCCATCTCCTTGTCAAGAACTTCTTAGGATTGTCTTTTTTAACACTTTCGGCTATTTCTTTGATCATTACCTTACTTTATGTATCAGTGACAAGAGCTGATCTTATCTGTGGCCATTCCTCATCTGCAACAAACAAGTGAATCAATTAGGAGGGATTTTGTGAAGCGGTATGAGCACCTTCTTTCCCTCACTTGGGAACTTCAGTAGCTCAAACCAAATGGTGGACGTTCTGAGACATTACAAGGGTGACACTTCGGGGTCGGGATCACTTTTGCATCAATGTCTGCTTGGCTATGGTAATTGAAGCAATGGGTTTGGGTCCTTGATACTGCTGTGTGATGAGGTGTATCGACGGTTCTTCGAGCGAGTTTGTTTTCTTGCACAATTTCTTCCTCATTAAAAGATATATCTTTACAGTCACTTTGATCTACCTCTTAGAGGTCCCTTTAATTTCTCACCTCATACTCAAGAGATCAATGCAGCAATTTCACAGTGAATTCTTCCTATGGTTGAAAGGTCTAATATGTGTGCCACTTGTGATAGTTTCTTTCGTGATCATATGATGGATGGGCTTATTGACTTGTAAAATCCATCTCTATTGCATTGCTTAACAAGTTCATCATTTATTAAGATCTTGGCTCTTGTCTTGAATCCTTCTTTCTCTGATTTCTCTTGACAAATACAATTAAATTTGTTCTTAGCTTCCTATGTCTTGTATTTTGTAGAATCCCTGGAGAGAGATACAAATGTAGTTAGCTTAGTTTACAAAAAATAGCACTAATCTAGTTATTATGAATAAAAACAGTTAGGTTACATTGCTTGGGTGACACAAATGTTTAGTAAGATAGAGCTTGTTGTGGTAATTATATGGGCTAACAGGATCCATTTTGAGCACGAAAAGAGGAAAGTTCTCATCAAAAATGAAACTAATGCTATCTAGCTAGGGCTAGACTGACGTCATCTAATCAGACCTCTCATCGCATCCAAGAAACCTATCTGTCGGATTCTAAAAAAAAAACAATAAGATAGCTTTCTGTAAGTATAAACATATAATTTACAAAACAATACAATAAATAGAAAAGAGTAAACCCTAATACTAATCATGCCGCCGTGAGAACTCAGAATGTCCATCAGGGCATTTAAGCCTTTCCTCCCCGTGTACTCACGCTCGTACAATGTGGGGTCACGTCTTGTCATCGACCACTGTCAAAACATACAAAGAATCCATTATGTTAGAATTTAAAAACCCCTAAACCCTAAACTATCAAACCTAAAGAACAATGCAAAAACACTTACAAAATCGGCCTCAAATGATGGCCACACGCCGCTCCCCAAGTGGTGCAAGCTCCTTGCCTCTACTTGCGCTTTGGCTGCCTCCTTTTGTTGCTTCTACTTGTCAGGATTCTCGCATGCTGCTTTCTTCCCATTCTTCCAATCTTCTTTGCCCAACCAATCTGCTCTATTCCACCCATGATTTATTTCTTTTTGCACTTTAGAATGCTTGTGCTTGCAGTATTTGTGCATTCAAACCTTCATCGGGTCTTCATGGAAGCGGGTCATCCCGTGTTGAAACGGGAAACTAGTCATGCAGAATGCTGATGACTCTGTCTTTTAAATCACTTGGTACTTCACTACAGGTGTTTAGTATGTAGTGTCTAAACACCTGAGAACAAAGACCCCGCATGCACGAGATCACCTTCTTGCACTTTAGGGAGTTTTATCGATCCATCGGATGCTGTCTGTGGCCAATATTGCTCCATACGATCCACATTTCTAAGGTCAACCCTGGCTCCCAAAGTATCTTTCTTATCGGTCAGATGGTACCATAGCAGATTACCCACATTCTTAAATATGTGCATTGGATCGAGCAAGTGATTGATCATGAGTTGGGGCCAATATGGTAACGCGTACCATAGAGAGAGTCTCTTCATCCCTGGGAGCAAACCATCATCATACATCTCCTTATGCTCTAACCATGCTTGTGCAGACATCCTTGGTGGCTCTCTTCCCAAAAAGCCATCGTGTAACACATGATTCTTTGGAAGATACGCTTGATGACCTTCGTAGATTTGCTTCTTCAATGAGGAGGGCACCCAACATGCATTCAGTCTATGTCCACATGTCACACATGCTCTGTCATGTGACAATAGATAAGGCTGAGAAAACCAAGATTTATAGTGTTTTAAGTTTGAGTGTAAATCACCCGAGCATTCTGCTAGTTTGGGATAGTCATGCATGGTCCACATTAGAATGCCTCTGATCAAAGCATTCCGTCGACCTGTGTGTCGGCTCATATCCACCACTTCTATGCCAATCCACAATTGTTGTAGCTCTTCCAATAGTGGACGAAGGTACACATCCATATTCTTTACTTTATACCGCCCCAGCACAATCAAGCTTAGCCATAGGTACCCCTTCTTGGTAGTCAACCACGGGGGAATGTTGTAGTTGGCAATGACAATTGGCCATACACTGTAAGATATTGATCTTTGACCAAATGCATTTATGCCATCCATAGCCAGGCCTAGGCGCAAATTTTGAGCTTCCTTGGAAAAATCCGACCATGTTTTGTCTATATGTTTCCAGGCTGCGCAATCTGAAGGAATCCGTAGCACACCATCCGAAGATTTATTCTCCTCATGCCATGATGCTAGGTCGGCCATGGACTTACATCCGAAGAAATGCTTGATGCGAGGAAGTAAAGGAAAATGTCGCAAAACCTTTTGCTGAATTTTTGTTCCGTGGATATCTACTCGATATCTCTCAGAATCACATTTCAGACACTTCTCCATGTCTATGTATTCCCCTTTGAAAAGAATGCAGTCGTTAGGACAAGCATAAATCGGAATGGTAATCCATCCCCAAGTTTCTCAAGCTCTTTCTTGCTTCCTCTCTGGAATCTGGCATCACATTATCAATTGGCAGTATGTGCTCTTTGAGAAATCTGTGTAAGTAATCTATCAGATCATTATACATCTAGAGTTTTTTATTAAAGTAAACACATTGTAATAAATCACCTGAAAAGCACTGTGACACTAGTGTCACTCCATCCAAACTTTGCCTGCATGTTGAAAAAACTAGGAGCGCCTTCAATCTAGACACACGTGCTCCATCATACAATGGTGTATCCGCTTCACTTTTCATATCATCATAGATTAGCCTTTCTGAATCCATGATCCTCTCGATCATTTCATCGATCTCAGGCTCAAACATTGCCTCATTGGGAATGTGGTCTACATGATCATCCTCCGAGATGTCAGAGGCTACATCTTGTGGCCTCAAGTATGCTACTTGACCAAAGCGCCTGCGAACACATCTATTGGGTTGCAAGATTGCTGCCTGTTGGCCAACGTTAGAGTCCGATGAGTTATAATTGGCAACAACTTGATCTATAATAGATGGATTGAACTTGCCAAATTCCCAAACGTGCTGCAAAGAAACATGTCTTGTCCATCGCATAGCATGCTTGCATTGATTGCAAGAACATAAGATTCTTGTTGAGAGATAGGTGTTCCGGTTGGACGGCCCCACATCCTCGTCACTACTCATAATGAGCTAAAAAACTTATGACCTAGACATAAATTTAATCTTCTATTGGCATCCTCTCTCTCTCTCTCTCTCTCTCTCTCTCTCTCTCTCTCTCTCTCTCTCTCTCTCTTTGTTTACACTATAAACTACCTCACATTCTCTAGTCATGTCCAATCCTTGCACACCTCGGTCTAGAGGTGCACAGAGATCAGAACCACCGGGTTATAATCTTTTCTTTATTGGTCAATGCCTATATTTGTGGGTACGAGAAATCTACACACCCATGTCTACATGATAGTGCATGTAGTGGACAAAACCCCTTTGCCTCTTCTCTAGCTGTAGCATTTCACAACATCTTAACATCTCTTCACAGTAGATCTTTGTTCGAGGGATTACTTAGCAAATTACATGTTGGCCTCCAATCTGAGTATCATGCCGTTGAAAGCTTTCCAACTTAAGGTCGCATCCATAGAGAGGAAGCTAGGGATCACCGTTCGTCTAGCTCTAATTTTTTTACCGTAATCCCGAAGGTAGACTTAATATAAAAACTCAATCCAAAATCTAATCTTAAATATAACCTAATTGAACATGTGGTGATTTGCGGCTAATTGAATATGGTTAGTGTGTGAGTTAATAGGTGTCAGATCCTGATGGGAATATACATATTGTTGTGTAACTAGTGTTTGCTCTTTGGGCAAAGCGCGGCTTCATTGACATGCAATAAAATCTAACCTAAATCTAATCTAATCTTAAATCAAACATAAATCTAGATCTAATATAATCTTAAATTCAAAATAAACCTAAATCTAATCTAATCTTAAATCTAACCTAGACCTAAATGTAATCTAACTTAAATCTAAATTTAATCTAGTTAAGTTTAAATCTTATTTTAATCTTAAATCTAAATCTAGTCTAATATTAAACTCAACATAAACCTAAATCTAATCCAATCTTAAATCCTAAAGATAAATGTAATCTAACTTAAATCTAACATAGCTAGCTAATTTTTAATACTTTCCTAATTTTAAATCTAATTTAATCTTAATCTAATGTAAATCTAAATCTAACCTAATCTTAAAGTCAACATAAACATAAATCTAAATGTAATCTAACCTAATCTAATTTAAATCTTAACCTAATCTCTCTCTCTCTCTCTCTCTCTCTCTCTCTCTCTCTCTTTGTTTCCTCCCCTTACCTCTCTCTTTCGTCTTCTCCCCCCCTCTCTCTCTCTCTCTTTGGTTTTTTATTTTCTCTCTCTTTCTCTTTGTTTTCTGCTCTCTCTCTCTCTCTCTCTTTGTTTTATATCTTTCTCTCTCTCATTCATTTTTTTTTGTTTTGGGAAAGATTATATATATATTTACAAGAGCATTTTTAGCATACTTCCTCATCAAACTGGGAGTTTGTTGAGGATATGCAATACTCTATCTCTGAGGTCTTTATCTTTCAACACCATGGTGTCTTCTAGCATCCTGTCTCTGATGACTTTCATAGGAACTGTATGGTTGAACCCTGTATACTTCTCAAAAAGTTGCATATTTCTCATTGACCAAATGAACCATAGAAACCAGATTCTGAAGGATTGGAGAGCAAACTGAAGTGCAGAGTCTTGTTGTGTGTTCACTTTATCAAAAGTGAGCATGTGTTTTGTTATCTGAACCCCCCAAGATGTAATCCACATGTACTCAGCCCATTTCCACCATTCTGCGACAATTTTACAATGCCAAAAAACATGTCTCACAGTTTCCCTTTCTTACATCTAGAACAATTCCCATTTGTGAAGCCTTTCCTGTTCAAGTTTGCAGCAGTCACCAAAGTACCTGTACATACTCTCCACAAGAAGAATTTAAATTTCAATTGATTTGGTACAAGCCAGATTTTACTGAGTACATTGTTCCACCATGTTACATTCATATTGAGAGCCCATTACTTGTTACATCTCTGAGACATATTATTTGGGGGTAATAGCTCAGCATAAAACACTTCTTTATGAGAATTCCACCAGTTAGCTGAGTGGCCGGGCAATGCCCAACAGTCTCTGAATCTGTCTTCTGCATTGACCGAGTTGAATACTGGCAAGGTGTATACATGAGGTCCAAGCTGGTACCACTCTCTTTTGCATCTATACCCAAGTCCATATTGCATCCTTGCCACTGCAAAAATTTTCAAATGTAGGTTAGAGTCCAGCACTTGACTAATTTGAGCAATTCCCTTCCTTGACAAAGACAATGCAGATTTTCCAAGCAATTTAGCAGGAGGTATTTTAAAAACAAAGCTCCAAAACAGATTTTCAGCACCTAAAGAGTTTCCAGTATATCTCATTCTGCCCTGCCAGATGAGAGCAGAACAGATTGTCTTCCAGGACCTAACAAGCATTGTGGAAATGTCAAAACCAGTTTTCAGAGGGGCTGCAGTAAACAACTTGTCCCAAGAGTTCATCTGCCAGGATCCATGGAAATATACTACAACCAGGTCTATAAGTTTCCACATACATAGGGCCCAGTCTGTGTCAGAGTCCAACATATGTTTGATGAGGCAGGCCCTCCTAGCATGAGCATGAATCTGCAAGTTCAGGATATGCAAACCACCTAGATGATATGGGGAATTGATTTTCCCCCAAGACACCAAAGTAGCAGATGCTGAGGAGATTCCCCAAAGAAATTTAGCCATCAAAGAAGTACACTTCTGAAGCATGCTATCAGTCCATGCCAGCAAAGGAAGGTAGTAGAGCAGGTAAGGGATGAGAATAGCCTGGACTATTCTGAGACTCACATGAATTGGCCATTTATCACAGTGCCAACCAGCTATTTTGGTCTGAACTCTATCTACAACCCATTGCTGTAGTGTGTTTTGGGGCACTTGCACTCCTATAGGGTAGCCCAGGTGTTTAAACACTTGGCCTTTATGCACTCTCTTACCAGGCCACACAAGGGTAGCAAAATCTCTGGTTGATACATCTATCAAAGAAGATTTTTGCAGATTTAAATGCAGACCGGCTGCTATAGCATACACATCCAACACTTTCATACACCTCATGATGTTTACATTATGAGCTTTCAAGAACAGGAAGGTGTCATCAGCAAAACCCTTCTCTGAGACTTGCTTAGAGCCAAGGTGTAGAGTTTACAGGTGTCCTTTATGAGCCAAGCTGTCCAGATATGCATACAAAGGATGAGTGGCAACAACAAAAAAAAAGGGGGCTTATAGGACAGCCTTGCCTAAGAGATCTGCAATATATACTTTATCAGACAGTCTTCCATTGATTATGACTCTAGAATATGCATTCTGGCCAATAAGATAGATGAAGCCACTGATTCTGGGTCCAAACCCTAATTTATTTAAGACAACAGATACAAAATCCCATTGGACTGTATCAAAAGCTTTCACAAAGTCAATCTGAAACATCACCATATCTTGCTGAGTAGCCAAAGAATGCTCAATACCCATCTGTACTGTAAGAATATTATCAAAGATAGATCTTCCTACTATGAAACCAGTCTGAGCAGAGTGTATACACTTTCTAAGCTCAGGTGTAATTCTAATGGCTATGGTTTTAGCATGGGGCAGTCACTTATCAAAAGACCCCTATATCACGTGCGTTCAAGAGGTAATTAATAATACCCCAATATACATACTATAATTACACTGTGAGCCTATTTAAAAAACCACCACCCCCCTCTGTATGTATACATTTTTATACATTTTGGTCTTTTAATAATCCTCTCCGGTTAACTCACGTGATATCATACATATTCTAAAAAGTGACCGCCCCGGAGGTTTTAGCTAGAATCTTGTAGAACATTCCCATCATGGTGATAGGCCTCCATTCTACCAGAGATTTGGGAAAATTATTCTTAGGAATCAGCTTTAAGATACCCTGCTTGTGTGCAGGATCCATGCATTGAGAGATCCAAACTACATTGAGCAATGGACAAACAATTTCTTTCAGTTCAGGCCAGAAGGAGATCATGAACTCCTTTGATAATCCACAAATGCCTGGACATTTCTCATTAGGCAATTTCTACAATGCATACCAAATTTCATTTTCTTGCAAAGGTAGCTCCAATCTATCAGCTGTGACCTTTTCAATGCATGGATTCATTGTATCAAGCAGGGTATGAATAACTGTGTGCCTGCTTTTTGAGTTTTGAGGTTGCACATTAAGCAGCTCATTATAGTAATTTGCAACCTTTTCCAGGATATCACATCCCTTGGTCAGAGGAGGCCCATCATCCTGATGTAACACCACAAGATTCCCGGGGCGGTCACTTTTTAGAATGTGTATGATATCACGTGAGTTAACCGGAGAGGATTATTAAAAGACCAAAATGTATAAAAATGTATACATACAAAGGGGGGTGGGGGTTTTTTAAATAGGCTCACAGTGTAAGTATAGTATGTATATTGGGGTATTATTAATTACCTCTTGAATGCACGTGATATAGGGGTCTTTTGATAAGTGACTGCCCCGGGACAAGATTCTGTCTGCTCTTCTTACATCTAAGTTTCTTATAGAAAGCTTTGGATGCATCTTTACCATCTTCTAGCACCCACTGTCTACATAGAAACCTCTGTTTAACAGTTTGGGCCATTTCCCATTCCAGAATGATGGCCCTAGCCTCAGCCAGTTCATTAAGCTCAGTTTGACAGAGAACCAAATTCTGACCAGCTTTGTGAATAAGCACCTGGGCCTTGGATTTGGCTCTCAACAGCTTCAAATTCCCCTGCTTGGCTACTATCTTTCCCACAGTTCTAATACATTGTTGCATCCCAGGTACAATACATAACCATGCATCCAGGGGGTTAGTGTAACATGCATTTGCATACTGTATGAGAGCATTCACTTGCTATTTAAAATATGTATGAGTTAACAAAGAATTGTTGACCATAATAGGTTTAGTATGACCATACAAATGTATACTTTCCAAAGCATAGTCAATAAGTTTCAAACAAAGAGGAAAGTGATCAGAAATTGCAGTAGATACATCAAAAAACATCTTCTCAGAATTAGGCAGCCAATGTGAACCAATGTAATAGAGCCTGTCCAATCTAGACCAAGAGGTCTGGTGGGACATAGAGTGAAAAGTAAAACCAGAAGAAGGTTTGACAGCAGCCTCCCAAGAATCTATGAGTTTAGCAGAGTTGTGGAATTTTTCCCAGCCAGCACTCTTAGTAGCATTCACGACAGTAGACATGGAAGTGGTGTGAGCAACATTCACAACCATATTAAAATCACCCCCAATTAAGACCTGAGTCCAATCCAGATCAGATAACCAGTGCTAGAGGGAGAGCCTGTCAGCTGTAGCATTAGAAGCATAGATATTACAAATTTGCAGTGTTTCCCAGAGGGAATCATCACTCAAGAGAGAGCATCTTCCAGATGGGTGGTCTAGAATCCATTGAGGGTTGAGAGAGATCTTAATGTAAGTCAAAGTACCTGAGTAGCCACCCTTTTTCCCTCCATGAAAGGCATTGTATCCTTTAAAGTGGGTGTAAAGTGGGTGAGTGTACCAGCCTTATCATGAACTTTGTGCTCTTGCACTAAACAAATGTCCGAATCAGAGGTCAAAAGCCAGTTGTGAAAAGTGAGAAGCCTTGAAGGGTGGCTTAACCCTTTAGCATTAAAGGTGGCTATCTTCATGAGGAGGAGGGGGGGGGGGGGGGGGGGGGGGGGGGGGAGTTTAAGACAAGCTGGGTGTCATCATCACTTGGGGAGTCAGACATATGCACTTCTAAATTGATTTGGCCTGCACCAATTTTACCTACTGAGTGTTGAAGGATAACAGAATCAATAGCTACCAGAGTGTCTGGGGATGGGATATCATGTAAGATATCAAAAGTATTGGGAGATGCATAGCCTGAAAAACCAGTTTTGGATCTAAAAGTTTTCTTGGACAACTGAAAGCCTTCAGCATCCATTGCCCTTTTCCCCTTTTCCATGGGTCTTGGGTTTTTGGAGGGAGATGGTGATGAGTTTGCTTGGTTCCCTGCATGGTAGAGGGTCCTATTCTTAGTACTTTGTAAAGAAGATTTGTATCTACCTGGAGGAGCAGCATACTCAGGTGAGCCATCTGGTGGGGGTGGTGGGACAAGTTTAGCAGGTGGAGTACTTGCCACCTTACCAAAAATTTGATCCCTAGGAGCTAAATGTTTGCTGCCTGGGAAGGAGGGAATGAGATCATTTGACTGAGTTGCTAGGGTTGGACAATTCTTTGAAAAATGTCCCAAATTACCACAATGATAGCATGAACCTGCTAATTTCCCCCACTTTAGATAGATAACCAGTCGGCCAATAGTCTCTAGCTCAATCTCTAGTGTGTCTGACATGGGAGTATCAGTATTCCACATCACACATGCTCTATTTGTGTTGGGGCAGCTAATGGTAGAGGCAAATAGTACTTTTCCTAATGAAGCAGCCAGGTCCTTTATACTAGGCCACAAGAAGGCAGGCAAGTCCACAAAGTCAACCCAGACAGGGCATTTGGACAAGAGTTCTTCTTTTATCTGTTTGATGGGCTGCCAGGGAAAGACATGAACCACCTGTCCACATAGGATGATAGTGGATGCATGTTGGAAGGCCTTTTGAGCTTCAGACGAGAAGAAGAGCACATCATATAAGCTAGAGCCATTGTAGAATACCTTGTCAACCACAGATTTCTTAAAGCCTTGATCCAAAAAACTTGCAATCTCATGCAAGGGAGGGAGTTTTTCACTGAAGTAAAACACAATAACACGTGTTTTGAAAGCTGACACCTGAGCCATAACCGACTGAGCAAGTAGCATTACCTTAGGTACCCCCTTAACAGAGGGGTCGGTGGTAAGGGCCTCAGTGAGGCATGAGGTAAGAGCATTAGCGGACAGCATGTCCTTGTCAGAGACCAAGGGGGGCATTGATGCCTCCCGGGATTCAAACAGAAAGAAGGGGGAAGGGCCATTGCTCAAATAATTCAAGTGAGGACCTGTTTGAGGATGGCGCTGAGGTCTGGTGATGATGTTGATAGCGTGGAGGTC
Organism: Adiantum capillus-veneris; assembly: GCF_014529385.1. Lineage (NCBI taxonomy): Eukaryota > Viridiplantae > Streptophyta > Polypodiopsida > Polypodiales > Pteridaceae > Adiantum > Adiantum capillus-veneris. The sequence goes on along the minus strand of NC_140945.1, from coordinate 62,409,780 downwards.
CTCCAAGGAGTCGCCCGATAAGAGAGGTCGGCGATGGTGCCCTAGTCCCCAGGCGTGAGCTCTATTCTCGTCGACATCTCTCTCTCTTTTCCTCTCTCAATGTGTGTGTCTGTATGCATTCTTTGTTTATGCATGTGTGTGCGTGTGTTTTTTGTTTATGCATGTGTGTGTGTGTTTTTTATTTATGCATGTGCTCTCTCTCTCTCTCTCTCTCTCTCTCTCTCTCTCTCTCTCTCTTTCTTTCTTTCTTTCAAAGACACAATGGGTGTGTGTGTGTGTGTGTGTTTTTTTTTTGTTTATGCATGTGCTCTCTCTCTCTCTCTCTCTCTCTCTCTCTCTCTCTCTCTTTCTTTCAAAGACACAATGGGTGTGTGTGTGTGTGAGAGAGAGAGAGAGAGAGATAGAGAGAGAGGGAGAGAGAGAGAAAGAGGGGAAGGGAACATGAGAGAGGAGAGGGAAGGAGCATACCTGGCTCTCCTTCGTCTCCCCATGTGTAGTATAAGTGGATGCATTCGGAGAGTTTTCCTCGCTTTGCATCTGCTCCAAATAGCCAGTTTCCTGGTCCTACCTTGTTGAGTATATCCCGCAACCATTGCATTCCAAGATCCGGTCGAGAGCCAAAAACTCCAAGATGGCACTCCAACCGAGTGGACCGGATCGGTGCAGGACTGGCCCCCGGTAAATCTTCAACAGCCAATAACTTGGCAACCATAAATGCAATCACTGATCTGAAAAGACCGACGCACTTCACAAAGTGAGAACTTTAGGCCCATGCATTCATTTCATTTCTGTCACCTGAGTACAGTTGCCCAATCCAATACGGATCTGCTATCGACTCAAACTTCAATATGCCATAACTTCTTCACCGTAGCTCCAATCGACGAGCCGTAAAGACGAGCCAGTAGAGCACTTCAAGCAGTGTAGTTTTCGATCATAATATCCCATCTGTGCTCACTTCAAGCATAGTCCTTTTTAGCATCATTAAGGGATCAGTTGGCCCTTTTAAGCCGCATCTGGCATACATTAATCATTAAACCTGACCTATTATCAAGCCTTGATCACTACTCACTAAATGTGTAGGCTTCAAAGAAGCTTAGCTTGCATTTCTTTGCTCTTTTTCTCTTCTTGGCAGCGGAGCTGCACGACACCGTGATTATGTGGCAATTATCTCGTACATCTTAAAAATAGAAAAAGATGTTTCTGGCGGGGTTTAAGAATACACATAGATATTAATCATCATCCAACATGCATGCTATTTTAGTATGATCTTCAATCACCTATGTTTAAAGAGAGTGCTTTCTACTCTCTCTATGCCATATTAGTCTCATTATCTAGACAACGGAACTTGAAATATAAGTATGATCCCCTGTCACCTATGGTTAAAGAGAGTGCTTTCTACTTTATCTATGCCATATTAGTTTGGTAATCTTAGAGAACTGAACTTAAAATATAAGTATGATCTCCAGTCACCTATGGTTAAAGAGAATACTTTCTACTCTCTCTCTATGCCATATTAGTTTGTTAATCTTAGAGAACTTGAAACAATGGAACTTGAAATAACATCGGGTCAATTGTTAGCAACACGGTTAGTTTTGATTAGTAATGAACCATAATTAGAGGGAAACAACAAAATTTAAGGATTTATTTCTTTTTCCCAAGCAAAAGCTTGCTTATGGAAAAATGAGAGCTTAAGCATAAATTTATGTAAGCATGAAAGTAATTCACTTTCAAGCAAGTGCAAGTTCATAAAAAGAACAAGAAAACATTATCTTAGTGTGTGTATGGTCTAATCTTCTCCTTGCTTTTGGATGTAGTCGGCTCTTCACTCCGCTTGAAGACCACCAATTTGGGTATTTGGAATCAAAGAATGGTAAGAGACAAAAGGGATTCAAGCTATGGAAATCTTGATAATTAGGAGAGAGGAGAGGGAGAGCGTAGTGTGAAAAAGAAGATTAAGTTTTTGACAAACTTGATTAGGGTTTTGGCCATTGTTTTACTTGGGGAATGTGTGTGTGTGTGTGTAGAACGTGTGTGTATGAAAGAGGTTTGGCTATGGCTTTCTCAAGCTTACTATCACATTTGCACCTTGACAAAATGAAGGAGAGAAATGAAAAAATGAGAAGAGAAGCCCTCTTTTTATGCACATTTTTTATAAGTGCTTTCACTTATCTTGATAGCTTATCTTCGTTATCTTTATAACTTATCTTTCTTTGATAACTTATCTTACTTATTAAAACTTTCTCAAAAGTTACTTACTCACCTTACCCTTATCTTCTCATTTTGTCCTTTTTTTTTCTTTTTCCTTTTTCCTTATCTTATATTTTCCTTTATGCTATTTTTTCTCAAAATGAAAATCTAATTTCCTATGCATTGGTCATGTCCATGCTCCCATGGCATAAGCCGGAAGTGTCTCGTGAGTATACTTTGGTTCTTAAATAGAATCCGAAGTTATTCGAACATTTTTTTTTCTATTTATTTTTTCTTTTTGATCTTTTAAGTCAGTGGCTTAGATGTGTTGGCCTTGCATAAGGGTTAGGAGAAGGGCCTTACAAACTCCCCAACAAAAAAAAAGAGCTTTCCTCAGCTCAGAATAACAAAGAAAAGTGGTAAATCTTCAACCGCAAGTTACACCTTTGATTTCTAGATAGCGCTAATTCAATCTTCTCTAGCTAGTTCATTCATATAAGGCACAACCTATCCATCTTGATAGCTTATGTTTCTTATATTGATAACTTAACTTGATAGCTTATCTTCCTTATCTTGATAACCTATCTTACTCATCAAAACTTTCTCAACAAGTTACATACTCACTTATCCTTATCTTCTCCTTTTCTCCTCTATCTTTTATTTTTCCTTTTTCCTTATCTTATATTTTTCTTTATGCTATTTTTTCTCAAAATGAAAAGCTAATTTCCTATGCATTGGTTATGTCCATGTTCCCATCGCATAAGCCGGAAGTGTCTCATGAGTATACTTTGGTGCTTAAATTGAGCCCAAATTTTCTCGAATATTTTTTTCCTTTCTATTTTTTTTTTCTTTTTCATCTTTTAAGTTAGTGGCTTAGATGTGTTGGAATTGCGTAAGGACTAGGAGAAGGCCTTACAACATGAAGGCATGTAATATGTATTTCAAGACTCAAGAGAGACAATGGGCATAAATTGAGAACATATTCTTGCTATCTTGTGTATTCTATTACGTCGTGGAAAGTTGTTGGGATAAATGCGGTATGCCTCACCAAGTGTCGGACACATGTGTCTATCCGTCCACTACTCATACTATTCATTGTATATATATGAATAAGGGGATCCTCTTAGTTGTGTCTCACTTGTGATGTTGGTTTCATCCATCTCTGTGTGCTAACTCCTTCACCGCATACCACATGTATGCATGACACTCTGTCCCACCTCACGATCCTTTTACTCCTAACATCCATCCAAAACAAGGATCTATAGACTGACATACGCCCAAATGATCAAATCCTTCATGATGGATTGCTCCCTACTTGCTATGATGCCCTACCTAGTAGGAACTCTCTCACTTCAGCTATGTGCCTCCTCTTTATTGGACCTTGCCTCATGCTGCTCCACCTGGACTAGGACCATGCAACAAGGTAGACCCATAGAGAGAGAAAGAGAGAGAGAGAGAGAGAGAGAGAGAGAGAGAGAGAGAGAGAGAGAGAGACCGCAAGTGCCGATTCCAATGAGAGGCTGCAACACCTTTGGAATCTACCCAAGTTTCATTCACAGAGAGAGAGAGAGAGAGAGACAGAGAGAGAGAGAGAGAGAGAGAGAGAGAGAGAGAGAGAGAGAGAGAGAGAGAGAGCAGAAGTACCAATTTCAATGAGAAGCTGCAACACCTATGGAATCTACCCAAGTTTCATTCACAGAGAGAGAGAGGGGGGAGGGGGGGGGGAGGGGCTCGTATGCCTGTCAATTTTGGGCTATGATGTGCTCTTTCTAGGGATTTGATATTCACGTGATCACATGAAATTTATTGTGATAACAATGTTCATTATCACATTCACATAATCGTAATTAACATGATCACAAAAAAGGCGGTAAGTGGTGACATGGCATCCCATCAAAACCCCATCGGGGTATGTATTTTTCTTGATGGGCTTATTCAGAAGCTATGTGAACCTTAAACCAGGCCCACTAGGAAATGAAAAATCCAAGCAAGCTTATCAAATTAGAGTATTTCTATAGTTTAAGGGCCGAGAAATTCACGTAAACATTTAACGTGATCACATATTTTGAAATGTGATCACTCAACATTATTAACATGTTCACATATTTGTGATCACGTTAATGAAATTCCTGGCCCTTTCATATGAGAGAGAGAGAGAGAGAGAGAGAGAGAGAGAGAGAGAGAGAGGGAAAAGGGGGGGGGGGGGGGGGGGGAGGGGGGGGAGGGAATGGTTTCAACATCGTTAAAATACAAAAGCAAGATTTTCTCCCTCTATTGGATGTTCTACAAAATAACTTCAAAAATATTACAAAATCTTCCAAATGTATTACTATACAAAGGTCCATGTTGCTAATGCTATATAAGAAAATCATTAGGAGAAATATGAACCTTGCATGGGCCTTGTAAGGAATCCTAATTTTTAATGATTAAGGCTAATGTTGTGTGGGGTTTAGGGGGCAAGGGCATTGAAGAAGGTAGTTTTGAGTAGGCTTTTCTAGCCTTTTTTTCTAGACAAATGTAGGATGTGGACCTAAAGGGTTACTTTCTCTCTCTAGCTTTTTTTAAAGTGAAGGAAGCATAGGGGTGTGTCCACATCAGCAAAAACGTGGGTCACAAAGAGACAAAATTTGACTTTTTTAAGAAAAATTCATTTTTACTTGTTTCTAACTTAAAACTCCCTCCCAACATATATACATATCCAAAAATAATTTTTTGACCCATTTTTTAACCCACAAGCTTAGAAAGTCCATTTTTTCAAAACTCTTTTCCTCCAAAAAGTAATAAACATTTTGTTTTCTCCTCCTCCTCCCTCCTCTCTCTCTCTCTCTCTCTCTCTCTCTCTCTCTCCTCTCCCTCCCTGCCCCTACCTTCCTCCTCCTCCCCAATCTCTCCCTCCCCCCCCTCCCTCCTTCTCTCCTCCCATCTTCCTCAACCTCTCTACCCTTCCCCCTCTATCTTTTTATCATTTGCTTCCTCACTGTTAAGGTGGTTACGCCGCTAGTGGAAGCTAAATAGCGATAACTCAACCAACAACAGAATTTGTCAGACGAGGACGGAGCTTGACCTGCAGGCACATGGAAACAACTAGGTGGGTGTCAAATCACCTACTCGACCTTCTAATGACAATCACTACTAAGGAAATCAAATCTAAGTTCTAAAATACGCAAGTGACTGAAATCCGTACTACGAACGAATGCTATACGAAACAGGATCTAGAATCATTGAATCGATCTCAAACTCAAGGGGAAGTCTATACACTAGGTAAGAACAACACCCTAAAGACTTGAATTGCAAAATCAACCTATAATCACTCCGTGCGGTAAACGCGTATGAAGACAGGCCGAAAAATACAGGTGACCGAAACTTGACCCCGATGGTACTAATGCGTAGCTCTACTTGTTGTGGTTCTATAGATATGCTGCACGCTCCATTCCGACACACGAGTTGGAAGAAAACTCATACCGAAGCTCGTAGGAACTTACCACCCATAGAAGCCAATAGCGCGCACTCTTGGTATCCGTGCGTAGCTCTCGCCGTTGCTAACACAATGGCGGTGTCGCTTCTCCAATGGCGGCTCCGTAGCTCGCGTAGCAAGTAGATAAGACTCTCTCTCTCTCTCTCACTCTCTCTCAGACACATTCACGGCGCTCAAAAACTCACTTTGATTAATAATCTGAATCTCTTTAGGTTACAAAAACTTTGGCTTATATACCTTAGCCTTGGAGGTGAGAACATCTCTAACTAATTACATCAGCAAGTGAAATTACTTCGGAATTACAAGCTGGAAACTCAATTGAGTCCCGTTACTTAATGAATGGCTCAAATCAAAATTAATGTCGGAAAGACATTTATTACAATCAATGGTTACAAAATGATGAGTGTGAGCAAAAATGTGGGTGTGATCCTCTGCTGGCTCAACACTCCCCCCCTCCGCGTTCATGTCGTCCCTGACATGACTTTTATGCTTGGTCAATAAAGTCCTGTCGTCTTAAGCATCTGCAAATGTGATTCGTATCGTAGGTTGCCGATGGTCAAGGTTGGGCCGAATATTTTGCTTTCGTGGGTGAAAAAGCCGGTGTAGAAAGCTTCTTCGAATGTTTGCATGTGGAAGCTAGGCAAAAACATAATCCTTTGGTATAGGAGGTGCAACACTTTTGGAGAAGGCTGCAATGAAAGATCACATATCATATCAGTCACTGTGTCGGCCGTCGATAGTAGACTCGAGGTCGTGGCTTTATCTGGCGCGAACACTTCAATGCAAGCTAAGAGAGTCCTGCAGATTTTCTTGAGCATCTGACACGAAAGGTCAGGAGAGCCAGTAAAGAGCTTGATGGTGCCCGTTAGGGTTTTCACCATGTAGGCTTTACCTATTCTCTCTCCTGCCTTTGGTCCTGGCATCCTGGGATAATTAAGCCAATTTGGCTTCTTTTCTGCAATCTTGCCATGCTCTTTTCAGTTTTTGACTCTTGGCACCGGGCAGAAGGTTGCATTCTTCCGAATCGCCTTTGGTGCCTCCACCAAGTAGATGAGGTAGGCTGGGTATTTGTTCAGCCAACCTTTCCTCCATCTAGGTTGTGAATCTACTATCCTCTTTGACTGTTCCTCCTTTGTGATGTCGCCTTCGTAAAGAGCGACATACTGCTCCTCCTCTATTCTCTTTTTCGTCTTTAGCACTTCAAATTTCATCAAAGGGAAAGGCAGGCTGGGTTGCATCCACTCTTCATGGAGCACTTTTGTGTCTAATCCCTGAAGTCTAATGGAGATGAGGAGTCTCCTCTCCCATTCCATTTACGCCTTGGCACTCTCCTCTGCTGACTTTTCTATTTGGTCATGGAGCCTTTGTTCTTCTTCTTCAGAGATTCCTGAAGTCGAGACCACCTCTTGAGCTGGGGTTGGATCTTCAATTGTGGTTGCCTCTCCAGTTTCTAGTAGCTCTATGGCTGCTCCACCTGATTCTTCGTGTGGTGTCTCTGTCTCTCTTCTTTGTTGCTCTTGTAGATCTTGGAGCTGTTTGCGGAGGGCCTCATTCTCTGTCAGTAGTGTTTGATTTTCTAATGTGAGCCTCTCCTCTACGGCCAATGATCCCTCCGCAATGTGCAACCTTTGCACTTGCTCTAATCTCAGCTCTCTTTGTAAGCTTCGGACCTGGTCTTCCAAAGCTGGTATGATAACTCCCTCTTGTTCGGTTCCTGCTCTGCTAGCTCTAGGGGTAGTCCTGAGTCTAGTGATTGTTCTTTCTTGGAGCTCGACTCTTTCCCTTAGCTCAATGAGCTCATCCTTGGCTGCCTCCAACTCATCTTCTATCCGCTCCTTTGCTTCCTGTGCACTTGTTACCTCTCTTGAAGCTTCGGCTAGCTGAAGTATCAAGCCGTCTCTCTCATTTTCCGCGTCATAGAGTGATGCTTTATGACTTTCAGATTCAGTCATAGCATTCTCTAATTTCCTCTGCAACTCTGCTTCCCTTTGTTTGGCTGTCTCACTCTCTACTTCCTTTGCCCTGGATCTTTCTTTGATCTTGCCTAGCAGTTCATGCACCATGTGCATGTCTTTTTCATCTTCATCTGTCAACTCTAAAGCTCTTTCTGCCACCACCTCCACTGGCTTCGGCTCTTCTAGTACGTTCTGTTCATCCAGTTTCTTATCACTTTCTTTTGTACTCTTTATTTTTTCCTCCGTCCCTCTCCAATCATCTTGTTTTTGTAGGGTGATCCCATAAACTGCCTCAAGGGCCTCTACTTCAGTGTATCCTATTGCTATCAGATCCTCAGAATCATTTTTCTTTTGCTGAACTGGATCTATCTCCTTTTCTTTGGTCTCGGCCTTCGGCTTTTCCAAATCATCTGTGTCCATCTCTATTGTGGTCTCTTCCACGATATTTTTCGTCTTCTTCGGGCTTGGTACATCAGTCATAGAGGGGTATCTGTCCTCAGCTTCCTTGGCTTTCCCCTTGTTGGCTTGCCCGTCTTTCTCTTGAGATTTAGTAGACTCATCTACTTTCCCTTTCCCCTTGTCGTCCTTTTTCAGCTCAGCTTTTAAAAGCTGTACCTCCTCTTCAGTGTATGGCTCGACAGGTTGCTGCTCCAGTATAGCCTCTGACTCCTCATAAGCTTTAATATATTGATCGTATTGATCAACATGTGGCCTGGCTGAGCTAGTTCCAACTTTGGTGGGGTCTGGCACCCACTTTTCTTCAAAGTCACCCTTTAGAGCTCTTTCTGCTCTAAACTGCTCCACTAGTCTTTCCATTCTTGCCACTTTCTGACTTTTGGTTTGCTTGGGAGCAACATTCTTCTTTACTTTCTTCATAAGCGGCTCGTCCACCTCCCCTTCAGGTTTTGAAACTATTTCTAGTTTCCGGCGTGCTCTTGTGGACGCCCTCTTGGATACTTCGGGCTGTTCTTCCTCCTCGTCGGCTTCTCTAAGCCACTCATTCTGGGAGGGAACCTTTGGCCACTGATCTCTAGCTCCAATAGCTTCATAAGCTATTCTTGTCAGAATTTCCGCTCCTCCTATGTACTTTGGCTTCTCGTTGTGCATGGCAATTACTTGCTCGTGGATGTGTTGAGCGTAATTCACATCTTTTGGCATATTGCTCTTTAATGCCCATGTGATGGTGGTCGCAATGGCATGGGGCGGTGTCGTATACTTTTGCGGTCTTTTACTGCAAACATGGAGAAACTGGTTGTACAGTCGGCAAAGGGTTGCCGCTCTTTGGTCCGCCATATCTCCATAGGTTGCATTCTGTTTCTTGGATCCATAGACCTCTATGGCCTCCCTTCTTTCCCTGACAGAGCTCCCTTTGTTGTGCAGCTTCAATGCGTCTGCAATGAGCTGTGGAGTGATCTGTACTTCTACTTTCTCTCCATCCATGGTTGTCAATGTGGCTTTCCCATCCTTCTGAATGGATGTTTCCAACTCGTACACTCTTCTTGTATCCACACTTGATGGTCTCGAGGTGAAGAAACTGTGCAAGTCTGCCCTTTCCAGGTACCTACTGATGTCTTCTGACCTGCTATAATTTACCAATTCCTGTGGGATCATCGGTACATCCACCGCTTGCCCTTGAGGATCTCTGAAAGTCCCCTGGTAGATCTTTATTCCCTCTTTCTCCAATACTGCTTCCTCCACCCAAGTTTTGGTTGGCTTGAGGGTTTCTGCTGGAATGTAAAAGGGTTCCGCTTCTGCAAGAGCATCTTTGATTGTCGGTCTTTTTCTCTTCGTTGCCGATAACTTGGCGGAATCCATGGATCCTGTAACTCCAATTTCAGAAGTTAGCGTCTTTTTAGTACTGAAAGCCGAAATGAAGCTTTTAACTATCCAAATGACTTGAAAATTGAAACATGAGCTATTCAGGGCCTAAGGATGCAAGGTAGGTGAAAGAATATGAAAAATGGGCTCAAAATCATGCTGGAGACATCATACGCGTATGATGTCTTTTGTGTCAAAATGACTTCATATTGGTTGTGCTTGTAGCTGATAGTGTATACATGAGTATCATATGCTTGGATTTGAGTTTGGATCCCATTTCGTCAAGTTCTGGCCAGTTTAGTCCAGTTCCGGCTCTTGGAAAAATTTTGAAAGGGATTTGGATTTTATGATCCAAATTGGATAAAACTTGGTGGTTCACTTTCAAATGGCATGTAGATCACTTCTGTTTGGTGGTTGAAGCCCTGAGGTGCCAAAATCACATAGTGAGATATCATACGCGTATGATGTTTTTTAGTGTATTTTTGGACCAAATTTCTCTATAAGCTTGGATTTGGCTTTAGATAGGCTTATTCAGTGAATTTATGAAGTTTGGATAGATTTTGGGCTAAAAATGGCTCTGGAGACATCATACGCGTATGATGTCTTTTTCATCAATTTTGCATGGGATTGGTTCTGTGGACTCCCCATGTACTAGTGAAAGACTATATCTACTCAAATCTTGGTTTGGACTTGAGTATGTTGGATTTGGGCCAAAAATAGGCTTTAGGTGAAGGATTTTCCTTCAATTGGGCTAATGGGGTGATCCTCTTGACCAAATGGTTCCAAATTTCATATGTAGCATGTATTAGATATATATAATGGATGTATGATGACAAATGAGCAGTTTTGGCTCTGTAAGTGCAAATAGACATCATACGCGTATGATGTCTTTTGTGTCAAAATGGTGCTTTTTGGTTCCAGATAGCTTGTAGATGTGTTGAGTATGTTGGATTTGGGCCAAAAATAGGCTTTAGGTGAAGGATTTTCCTTCAATTGGGCTAATGGGGTGATCCTCTTGACCAAATGGTTCCAAATTTCATATGTAGCATGTATTAGATATATATAATGGATGTATGATGACAAATGAGCAGTTTTGGCTCTGTAAGTGCAAATAGACATCATACGCGTATGATGTCTTTTGTGTCAAAATGGTGCTTTTTGGTTCTAGATAGCTTGTAGATGTGTTGAGTATGTTGGATTTGGGCCAAAAATAGGCTTTAGGTGAAGGATTTTCCTTCAATTGGGCTAATGGGGTGATCCTCTTGACCAAATGGTTCCAAATTTCATATGTAGCATGTATTAGATATATATAATGGATGTATGATGACAAATGAGCAGTTTTGGCTCTGTAAGTGCAAATAGACATCATACGCGTATGATGTCTTTTGTGTCAAAATGGTGCTTTTTGGTTCCAGATAGCTTGTAGATGTGTTAATCAACAATCCTACAAAGTTTCAATGAGTTTGGAGTTATTTTGACAAAATTAGGACCAAAAATCAATTTTATGGCCTACTTTGCGTCTTTTTGGTTTTCCTTGGGTTTTCTAACTCCAATTCTCATGATACTTGGTTCATAGTATGTGATTAACATGTGGAATGAGGCTATCCACTCAAATGTTGAATTGGATGTGAAATTCATGCTGTGAGACATCATACGCGTATGATGTCTTTTCTTGAAATGTTGGTCTTTTTGTGCAAAGAATGCTTTGTGCTAGTGCCCTAAGCCCTGCTAACTAGTTTTCAACTTAAAAAGTCATCAGTTTAGCTAAAAAGCCCCCTTATAGGCATTTCAGTCTCCGAAGTCGTCTCTTTGCCGTGGGGTTGAATTTCTTCAACTTTTCTTCTCGAGAGTTGCATTTCCAGCTCATTGGATATGTTGTGAAGCCATCTATTTGGTTGAACTTGACTTTGGCTTCCCGTTCTCCATCTTTCTCCTTTTGGTTGCCCGAAAGCGCCTTTTTCACCATCGGTAAGTGAATTAGCTTTCTTTTGGGTTTTGCTTGCAAACATAAGTCATCCATGTATATTTGAAGCTGCTTGTGAAGTTTCATTTCATTCGGTCGTCAATTTCAGCCGTTATGCCAAAATGACGCTTTGTGTGTCCGCAGCCGAATCGGTTGTTCCGACCTACTTTTGGTGGTCCAAACCTGGAGATACTCCATGGTTGCATTGCCCTCGATGTTGTTAAGCTTCCTGAGAAGTTTTGTGTCGTTTCGACAACTTTTTCCTGTTTGCCTCTTGCAGGCTCTGTTGACCTAGGGTTTTTCCAGTCGTTCTTTTTCGAGCTTTGAGTGTTAGAAACCCATCTTCTATACTATGGTAACCCACCTATAAGTTCTTGCAAGGTTTGATTAGGCGGTTGTGCCACTACCTAGCATTCTACCGCATTCCCCGTCTGCTCTTGTTTCTTGGTTTTGGTCATTTTTCGCGACAAAAGTTAATGATAAGCAACAAAAGCTTATGGCAACGAGTCTACCTCTCATGTCTGGTGTCCTCTGAGCTCTCGTAGCAGTCGTAGAAGGCTGTAGAAGGTTGGATGCTCCTGTGTGCTCTTTGCTCTCTCCAAGAAGGTAATAGTGGAAATGAGCTTGAAAGTGAAGTGAAAAATACTTAACTTCGGACTTCCCGGATCACTTGTTACCAAATTTGACATGTGCTCCTATCTCGTCGTGAAATGCACTTTAGGATTTGAAATTTCTCAATTTGGACTCCGTTTGACCTGTTTCCGAGAAATCTGTCCACTTTGCCAAAATTTTGTCATTTCGGGCTTTCCGCAACTTTTTCAGAATTGTACCCAATTTTTACCATGGGTTGCCCTTGTCATTAGGACCATCACCGTCTATTCTTTTCTTTTTCCCAATCTCGTTTCACCTGCTTTTTTATTTTTCTTTTATTTTTATTAAGAAAATCATAAAAAATAAAGGAAAATAGCAAATTGAAGCCAAAAAATTCCAAGCATATACGATAAATAGCTGGTAACCCTGTGTATATGAATATACACTTATTTGTGATTTTTGGACTTGGATTACCACTTTTTTCCACTTTTTAGCTCCAAAAACACTCTTATTTAGTGATATTTACACGTCTAGAGACCCAAATTCATCATTTGATCTCTTCTTGTTGCAAAACAAGGTATATAAGAGCATAAATATTATCAATATCCGCAATCAAACATAAAAATTGCAAAATCATGTAAGACACTGCCCTTGTAATATAATTTTTGTTTTTCTTTGTTTTTGGCGCTTGTAGCTGCTTTGTAACTCCTGTATACCTGTATAGCTCCCCCCCTCCTAGTCTGAGTCCTCCCGGACGACTATGAAGTGTCTGTGGGCGAAGCATTGTAGTTGTTTTGGTCATAAGTTCCCAATGCAATTGTAGAGAGATGATACAACAGTCTTTCCAATAAAGCTGCTCTTTGTTTGATTGAAGGATTGGTGGTCGGGTTTTGGGTTGGTTTTGGCACTTCGGTAGTAGAATCAGTAGATGGATTCTTCTTTACTTTGTTGTTCTTTTTTACAATCCAAATCTGCTTCCGCTTCACTTGTGCTTGCCACAAACTCTTTGCGACCCAAACCTGCTTTGTTCTTTGTGTTGATTTCCTCGACTTGAAATACCTAGGAGTTTCCGTTGATTGTACTGAAGGGAGTTCCTGTTTACAAATCTTTGGGATCCAAATTTGCTTGCTATAGCTTTGTGCCGTCATGAACTTCTTTGGAATCCAGATCTGTTTCACTGTCCTTGATTGTCTGGAATCACTCTGTTGTCTGGTATTGAAGACTCTGTTTTCCACCTTTGTGTTCTCTGGCACAACTTTTTTTGGTCTCCATACCAACTTTGACTCCTTTTTTTCCCAAGGTTGAGCTGTTATATTATTGCTTGTCTTCCTTATCCAATGTTGAGAATTCCTCGTCGAAGAGAAATCCAGTTGTATAGAAACTTTTGGTTGCCATTGCTTCTTCTTTTTCTCTGGTTGTTGTTTACCTTTGTTCTTGGATTCTTCCTTTGGAGTTGTCTCTGATCCTTTGGTGAACTTAACCGATTGACTTTCACCTTCGTATTTGATAAGCACTGATTTAGAACTCCAGTCAATCATTGCATTGTATTGCTTTTGCCATGGTTGTCCTAGCAATAATGGATGTTGTGTAGCTTGGTCTTCAACCACGTAAAACATATGAGGATACACATACTGGTTAATCTGTATATGTAAAACTGTGCATCCGACAGTTTTGATTGAATTCTCAGAGTAACTCTTTAACTCTTGCTTGGCAGTTTGTAGTTTAGTGTCATTTGTCAATTGTCTATACAAACTGAGTGAAAGTAGGTTAGTTTGAGCTCCTGAATCCAATAGTGCTCTGGCTTTGATTTGGTTGGTTCCTACTTTGCATTCAATGATGGGTTCTTCTTTGTCATTATCCATTTCTGTTATACTGACTGCGTTTATTCGTATTGCTCCTTCATTGCGCTGTTTCTGACGTAGTAGTCTTCTTTTCTCCATTCTTTCCTTCACCTCGGCTTGCGCTTCCTCCAAAATCATTTTCTTTTTCTGGACACGCAGCTTTTCTTGATGTATTTTGAGAAGCATGTCTTGGGTTAGCGGCAAAAGATACTTTTTCACTCTGCATCCACTAATCCAATTGGGCATTTCTTCTCCGTCTAATGTAGCAAGCTTGACGGCTCCACTTGGTGATAGATCTTTAATCACCAGAGGTCCCATCCCTCGCTTTTTAAGCTTCTTAGCATGCTGTTTCAGAGTGTAAACTAGGACATAGTCCCCAACCTTAAACTCTTTAGTCCGCACATGCTTATCAAAAAATTCTTTTTGTCGCCTTTTCTGAGCGTAGATAGAAGCTACTGCTTTTAGGCGAAGCTCGTCTAGCTTTTCCAGGTCATCTATTCTATCAGAAAGCTCGTGCCCTGTCCACTCTAGATCCTTAGCCACCCTTAAGGTTGAAATCAAGAATTCTATTGGTAAGATAGCATTTAGCCCAAAAACCATGTTATATGGGGTCGTTCCTATTGATGTTTTATATGCTACCCTATATGCCCATAATGTTGAATGCAACTTCTGGTCCCAGTCAGTTCTCGACCCAGATACAATCTTCGTAAGGACCGTGCATATGGTTTTGTTTGTTGCTTCAGCTTGTCCGTTTGCTTGTGGATGATACGGGGCTGATTTCCTATGGATTACCATGAATTCATCTAGAAGGATCTCTATCACTTCATTTATAAAATGTGTGCCTCGATCACTCACAATTTCTATTGGCAATCCATATCGTACAAAGACGTATTTATATAGAAATTGTGCCGTGGTCCTGGCATCCGCTTTTTGAGTTGCCTTTGCTTCGACCCACTTTGTTAGATAGTCTGTAGCCACAATGATGTATTGTGCATGAGTCTTATATGCAGGAGGTGAAATGGGTCCGACATAATCAATCCCCCATTTTGCAAAAGCTCTTGCCCCCATCATTGGTCTAAGCGGCATATCATCTCTTTTAAGTGGTACTTTGGTCCGCTGACAGTCATCACACCGTTTAACGTATTCCTCAGCGTCCATATGTAATGTTGGCCACCATATTCCTGCGACTAAGACAAGTTTTGTTGTCTTATCACCTGAGAAATGGCCTCCACCTACTCCTCCATGAGCTTGCTCTAGTATTATCACATACTCAGTCTCTGATGCGCAAATCCTAAGCTGGTTGTCTTTACCTTTCTTATAGAGTTGATCGCCTATTAAAGCGTAATCTCTAGCTTCTGTCTCTACAGATTTCTGACGAGCTTTTGACGTTCCTTCTGGGAAAGTTCTATTTGTGAGATATTCAACAATATACTGACTCCATTCTGGAGCGATCATTATCTGATATAATATCGAATACTCTGCTGGCGGTTTTGATGAACATACAATACATACAGTGACATATTCATGTACGCTTTCTTTCATTCCTGGCCAATAGACACCCAATTGTAACAAATTCCTATATGTGTTCCTTCTTGAACAATGAAATGCACATTCCTGAACATGTGCTTCGCGCAGATATATATTATATTCCTCAGGATTGATGCATAGTCGTAAAACATGATCATTTCCCAATTGATACAACCTTCCTGCAACCAATTGAAGATTCTTGGATTGTTGAATAGCAATATGTTTCTGGTTGCATTCTCTTCTATCGAACTCTCCTCCATAGGTTAATAGGTTAACGACATTTTGAGACCACTTCGGTATCATTTCTATGTTGAACAAGTACGCGTCTGGCATGTCGTCATCTACTCCTATAGGGTCTTCTCCATTCGTCAATCGCGAAAGATGATCAGCTCTAAGATGTGTTTTTCCTTTCTTTACTACTACCGTGAAGTCGAATTCCAGTAAGATAATGAACCATCTCACTATTCTCCCGGTATTGCATGGTTTATTCACTAGGTAGAGCAAGGCTTGGTGATCCGTAAAAAACACAAACTTGTTAGAAGATAATGCCGAAATTTCTTCACAGCATATATCATTCCTAATCCTTCTCGCTCTGTTGTGGTGTAATTCTTCTCTGCATTGTTGAGCTGTCGACTGGCGTAACAGATAGAAAAATCCATGTTTCCTTCTCCTAGCTGAGCCAGAATGCATCCTATTGCATATGCCGAAGCATCTATATGCACATGGAATATCTTCTCCCAATCTGGTGATTTTAAGACTGGAGCAGTAATGAGTGCCTCTTTCAATTTCTTAAATGATTCCTCACACTCTTCTGTCCATTCAAAGTTCACTATTAGCCTGTAAAGTGGTTGGCCTATTATAGCGTACATGTAAATGAATCGTCTATAATATCCGCAATGTCCCATAAAGCTCTGTACTTGTTTCGCATTGGTTGGTCTAGGCATATCCACTATAACTTTTATCTTCTCTAAATCCGTGGATATTCCGTTTTGTGAGACAATATGTCCCAGAATTCTGCCCTGTCGGACCATAAACACACATTTCTCAGGATTGAGACAAATGCGATATGTCCTACATTTCTCAAATACTTTTCTTAGGTGTTCTAGATGCTCATCTCTCAGAAGAGAATGTACACATAAGTCATCCATGTATATTTCTAGAAACAACCTTAAGTATTCTTTGAAATCATGCGTCATCAGCCTTTGGAAGGTTGCGGGAGCATTGGTTAGACCAAAAGGCATAACCCGATAAGCATAAATTCCCCACTCCGTTGCAAAAGCTGTTTTATGTTGATCTTCCAGTGCTATGGCTAGCTGGTTATATCCTGAAAAACCATCAAGAAAAGAGTATGTTGTTTTCCCTGATACACGCTCTAGAACATGATCAGTTATCGGCAGGGGATAATTGTCCCTGATTGTTGCAGCATTCACTTTCTTTAAGTTGATACACACTCTGAGTTTTCCGTTCTTCTTGGGTACTACCACAATCGGAGATACCCAATCGGTGTGTTCAATTTCGTATATGAATTCAGCTTCCATGAGCTTATCTATCTCTTCTTTGATTCGCTTAGCAAATGTATCATTATATGTGTATGGTCTCTGTCTGCTAGGCTTTGCGTCTTGTTTTAGTGGGATTGTGTGTTGGCATATCGATGGGTCAACTCCCTTTAAGTCCTTATAAGACCATGCAAACACATCCCTATACTCTCTGAGAAGACTCAAAAGTCTCTCTTCCTCGCCTGGAGACAAAGCTGTGGCTATGTACACCGGTCTAGGTGTGTCATAATAATCAATATCTAATTCTCCTAAATGATTTTCTCATATTAAACTGATCATTTAATGTGGGGAAGTGCCAAGGGAGAAAAAGCTAGAATATTGGTTAAGTTAGCAGACCGGCCACAGTAGGGATCCAAAGGAGGGAAAATAGGGATCCAAAGGGGGGGCCATCTGCAAAAGAGCCATGTGAAACAATGGGCCAAAAAGACCCTAAGGTTCAGCCCATTAAGACTTCCAAAATGCTAAGGTTCCAAAATTCAAAGGTTGTGTCCAAAGGTCAACCCTAGGGAAAATTGGATGCTTAGTGTGTGACCAAAAAGTCTTTCTACATCCCTACATGGGAGGGGGCAAGCCCCAAAGCTAGGGGATGAGAGAGAAATCCACACACACACACACAGGCTCCCTTTACACAAAGGGAATGAGGGACACATGTCAGCTCCCTAGGCCAGATGCCCACAAGGTGTGCCCAATTCCTATTGGAAGACCCTTGAAGTGGACCAATGAGAATTAAGCTAGAGTAAATCTAGTTTAATTAATTTAAAAACATTTAATAAAAGAAACCAATGAGAATTAAGTCTCCTAGAAGACTATTGGGCAGTCTCCCAAGGGGTCCAATGAGCATTCAGGAGCCCCATGGCTTGCCTGATTCCTATTGGCCAGGAGGCAAAGGGGTCCAATGAGAGTTTAGTTTAATTATTTAATTACCTAAAGCTCTCACAAAAGGGGAAAGGGGGACACATGTCTAAAGGCTATCACTTATGCTGCTTAATTCCTATTGGCTTGACCTGGGGAGGTCCAATGAGGCAAAGGCCAGACTTATTTAGCAGCTAGGGCTCGCCCAAGAGAGGGGGGGGCTGATTTTTGCTTGGCATTGACACACACACTCTCACACTTGACCATGTGTGAAGGGAAAATACTCTATCTCCTCCCAAGCTTTAATGGAGAGCTCATCATCTACTCCAAGCTTGTGAGATAGAAGCCTACATCAACACTCTCTTGGCATGTGGATGCAAATCCAACCAAGAGCCAAGCTTCAATGCATGCTCATCTTCTCTACCAAGCTAATTACTAAGCTAAGCTATGCTAATATGAGTGATTATGTGAGGAGATGTACTTCTTTCTCGTAAGATACTTCTTTTTCCTCTCAATCTACTCTCATACCCTGCTAGCTCTCACCATCTTCGAAGGTGTGTGAGGTCTTGGGTCTGAGAACGGGGATAATTCAAGTTGTGTTTGATTAAGTGTTTTGCTTGGTGTATGAAGCTTCCATCTTCATTGCACTAGCTAGTCTTGAAGGAACACAAAGAATTGTATTGTACAATGTCTCTCTTGATGGGAGAAACCATAATACAAAGCCTTTTGGAGGGGGGACCGGCTCCATGCAAATCCGGTCCTCAACTGTTGTCAATAGCTTAATTGCTCTCTCTTTTGAAAGTATTGTCGATGCTATCTAACTAGGTGTTATGCTTTTTGTTGCTCTCTCTCTCCACCCAAGCACTCTTGTAATTCTCATTAGGAATCTATTCTAATGAAATGCCCACTATGTTCATGCTAATTTCCGCTACACATAAGATTTTAGGCCATTAAAAGTTACAAGGGTATCAGAGCTCAAGGTTTCTCTTTTCTTGCTGAAGAAGGGAGGTCCTCAAGCTAGCTACAAATGGTTGGTATTATTAATTGCCTGTGAGTAAGTAGAATAGGGATTTTTCAGCCTTGCAGTGCGCCTGCCTTTGTGCAGTTAACGGGGCATCACCGTCGAGAGCTATGGTCTTAATAGTGGAGTCCTACGGGGCTTGCCTACGGCTTAACCACTATTGAGCTATTAGAAGCTTGACAGGAGCCGGTGCTGTTTTGGTGTCGAAAGACCCTCTCTTCTATTCCTTGCAATTAATGGTATTCGAGCCGCGGGTACAGTAGCTTGAGTGCTTTTTCTAAAGGGGTAAAGAGGAGTAGCAACTAGGGCTTGAAGTGCCAAAGTACACCTAAAAAGTTTACACCTAAAAGTTGTTAGAATGGCTGACAATAGTAAAGAGAGTGAAATTAATGTTGATAACTTTGATTTTGCTCATGAGCAAGCTACTAATGATGCTTCAATGCTTGTTAACTATCTTATTTCTAGGCTTCAACAAGCCATGGGCAATCCATCTCTCCAAAGTGAAGTGCAACGGCAGCTCCGTGCTCACGGGATTCTCCAAGCTCATCACCATGACGAGAGAACACCTAGGGAGCCTCCTTGTGAGACTACCAAAAGAGGTCTCTCTCCGATTCGGGAAGAAGAAGAGAATCCATATGAAGGGCTCAAGAACTTACTTCTGGATGATGCATCTCCTTCCCAAAGGAGAATTCAAGAGCCTCCACCGAAGGAACGAGAAAGAAGCGAGTCTCCCGCCACCTCGGCGGAGATGGCTCCACGAAGACGGCGGGCTAAACGCTCTCCATCACCACCAAAGCGGAGAAGACCATCACACTCTTCTCCACGCCATAATTCAAAGAGGGATGATAAAAAGCAAGAGAAGAAAAAGGCGAGAAAGAGGACACCCTCTTCTCCATCTTCTTCATCCTCTTCCTCTTATGAAAGCTATGGTGAAGACGACAAAGATCAAGACAAGAAAAAGGTGAGAAAGAGGTCACCCTCTTCTCCACCTTCTTCAAATTCTTCATCTTCTGAAGAAAGTGATGGTGCAACTTTTGAACCATCAAAAAGAAGAGGCCATAGGAAATCCTATGCCGCATGGAAGAGGTCGTCCAAGCTGAAGAAATTCAAAGAGGGAGGGAAGAGCATCTCTTTCCTTACCTATGATGGCACCTTCGGTGCTACAGACAAAGTTTTGGCCTTTATCCAGCAATTCGATGCGGCGTTTGGAGATGAGGGCTTCACGGAGTCCTCTAAGCTACGCCATGTAGCTATGCACTTTCAAAAGTCCGCCAGACAATGGTGGTCTAGCCTACGAGCCAACGGTGAAGCTCCACGAACATGGAAGGCTTTAAGAGCTTCCATTATGAAGCAGTTTTTGGCCACCGATGCCAAAGACAAAGTACTCACCGAATGGCGAAGCTTAAAGCTCTCTCCCAATGAATCCATCCACAAATATGTAGACAAGTTTTGGGACCTACAACTCAAGGCCACTGTCTTCAAAAAGTTGGATTTTGGAGAGCAAAAGCAACAATTTTGTGCGGGCTTAACCGAAGAAATGGCGGAGTATGTCAACTCCCAAAGGCCACGTACCATATCGGCGGTAATACACCATACTATGGTGGCCTCGCGAATCAATTTCCAAACAGGAGGTAAAAGAAATAATAAGCCCCCGGAAAACAAGGGTTCCAATGAGCCTAAGGGGAAGGACAATGTCCAAAAGTCTCCTAAGGGCAATTCCAACAAAGCTAAAGAGAAGGGAGTTTACAAAGGAAAGAATAAACTCTCTCTTGAAGAGCTTGAGCGTTATCGTAAAGATAACCGGTGTTTCAAGTGCGGCGAACAAGGGCATGCGTACCGCGCTTGTCCCCAAAAGAACAACCGCCAAGATCCTCCTAGAGCTTCTTTGGTTGAAATCCAAGAGGAGGAGATTCATCAAACTCACCACAAAGGATCTCCTCTATGCCATGCTTGGGGAAAGGTAAGAGAACATGATGCTTTTATTCTCTTTGACCCTGGTTCTACTCACAATTTCATATCTATGGAGTTAGCCACCAAGCTAGGCATACAATCCTACGAGATGGGAGATATCCTACCCGCAGACAGTGCCTTCAAGGGGCAAGAAGCTTCAGTTACTCCCTTAATCGGGAAATTGAGGCTTCATGTCCAAGGCTATGTGAACAAAGAGGACTTCTTTATCTCTCCTCTCAAGCATGAGGATGTAATCCTAGGGGCACCATGGTTTGACCGCCTGGCTGCCCATGTTAAATTTCCTGAAAGGAGAATCTCCTTTAAGTTCAGGGAAAAGGACATGTATATAGATGCTAGGGAGATGGGTAACACCATCCCCATTGTACATACACCAGCTTTCAACAAGTCAATAAAGAGCTCTATTTCCGTGTACATGATTTTTGTTAAAGATTCTCAAAATGAACCTAATGCTTTAGCAAAAGAAAATAAAAGCAACCAAAAGGAATTAGAGTTATCCAATTTTCTCAAGGGGTTTCAAGATGTCTTTATTGACGACATCCCTTGTGAGCTACCTCCTAAACGAGGTAATGACGACCATGCAATTGAACTTCTTCCAGGAAGTTCACCGCCTAACAAACCTCCTTATAGAGTTTCTCAAGCTCAACAAGAGGAGATTATGCGGCAAGTGCATGACTTAGTTGAGAAGGGCATGGTTAGGCCTAGCTCATCTCCATTTTGCTCACCTGTGCTATTAGTGCAAAAGAAAGACGACACATATCGTATGTGTGTCGACTATAGAGCACTAAATAGGATCACTATCAAGAATAGGTTTCCCGTTCCTCGGGTAGAAGACCTATTTGATAAGCTACAAGGATCGACCTACTTCAGTAGGATTGACCTAAAAAGTGGCTATCATCAAATAAGGATAGTTGATCAAGACATTGTAAAGACCGCATTTCGTACTACATTTGGTCTTTACGAATACATTGTCATGCCTTTTGGCTTGACTAATGCACCAGCCACATTCAACCGCTTGATGGAGAAGCTGTTCAGGCCTCATTGAACCTTCACTGGAGTGTTCTTTGATGATATTATCATCTACTCTAATTCATTGGAGGAACACAAGCAACACCTCCAGGTAATATTTCAAGTTTTAAGAGAGAATAAACTTTATGTTAATCGAAAGAAAAGTGAATTTTTCTTGCAAGAGATTCAATATTTAGGTCACATTATCTCTCAAGATGGAATCCAAATGGATCCATCCAAGTTAGAGGTAATAAAAGGATGGCCTAAACCAAGGAATCTTCATGAACTAAGAAGCTTTATAGGTATGTGTGCATACTATAGACGCTTCATAGAAAAGTTCTCACAAATTGCGGGACCATTACATGACCTAACAAAGAAAAATGTTAGGTATACGTGGTCTGCTAAGGAGAACAATGCTTTCGAAAAGCTTAAAGAAAAGCTTATCTCTCAACCTGTGCTTACACTACCGGATCTCTCAAAACCATTTGAGGTCCAATGTGATGCTTGTGGTGATTGCCTTGGGGCTGTTCTACTCCAAGAAGGGCACGCCATAGGCTATGAGAGTCGAAGGCTCGATCCTGTTGAGCAAGCTCTAGGCATATACGAAAAAGAACTCCTTGCAGTTCTACATGCCTTAGACTCATGGAAGCACTATTTATTGGGGACTCCTTTCATTCTGCGAACGGATCACCAAAGTCTTAAGTACTTCATGACGCAGACCAAGCTCTCCGACAAACAAATGAGGTGGGCAAATTTCCTTTCGCAATTTCATTTTCATATTGCTCACATTGCTGGCAAGCATAATCAAGTAGCCGATGCACTCTCAAGACGCCCGAGAGTGAATGCGGTTTCCATAGCAACTCACAATGATCTATCTTCAATGATAGATGAGTATGCTATTGATCCCGATTTTAGAGATGTGATTTCAGCCCTTGCATTAGGGAAGAAAGAAGAACCATTTACTTTACAAGATGGTTATCTTCTCTATGGCAATAGACTATGCGTTACTAGCTCACTACGTGAGAAAGTAATGTATGAATCTCATGCTCCCCCATATGCAGGGCATAGAGGGATTCAGTCTACCCTAAAGGGAATTGAAACATATTTCTATTGGCCTACCATGAAAGTGAACATACACGAGTATGTTTCCAAATGTGTGGTATGTCAAAAGACAAAATTTGATAGAGGGAAGCAACTTGGATTGCTTCAACCCTTGCCAATCCCTAATTCACCGTGGGAGAGCATATCCATGGATTTTATCTTTGGATTGCCTAAGTCTATCCATGGGAATACAGGAATATGGACGATAGTAGACAGGTTCAGTAAACAAGCTCATTTTATACCTGTCAAAAATACTATCAAAGCCCATCAAATGGCAACCCTCTTCATTTCACAAATTTTCAAGTACCATGGCTTGCCAATGTCCATAGTGTCGGATAGAGATCCTAGAATGACCAGTAATTTCTGGAAGGGTCTCTTTGAGAATTTAGGAACAAGGCTAAACTTCTCTTCGGCCTATCATCCACAAACTGATGGCCAAAGTGAAATAGCTAACCTAACCATTCTCGATCTACTAAAAGCCTATGTAACGGAAGTAGATCAAAGATCCCAATGGGAGAAGTACTTACCCTTAGTAGAGTATGCTTACAATAACACTGTACATACTTCTACAGGAAAAGCACCTTTCGAGGTAATTGAGGGAAGATCAAAAAGTCCCTTGCTACTTAAGGTACATGGGAAGATCTTCGCTGCAGATGAGTATAGCCGAGACCTACAAGAATCTTTCCAAAAGATTAAGGATGCTATCTCTATCTCACAGCAAAGGCAAAAGACTGCTGCTGACAAGCACAGAAAAGCCCAAGCCTTTAAAGAAAACGATTGGGTCTTGTTAAAGTTTCCCAAGGCTCGATTAAGGCACACGACGGGCAAGAATCCTACGGGCCACCAAAAGTACTATGCTAAACTAGCAAAAAGGTATTATGGTCCCTTCCAGATTCTTAGGCCAATCAATGAGATGGCCTATCAACTTAAGTTGCCCAATCATTGGCTCATACACAATGCTTTTCATGTGAGCCTCTTAAAGCCTTACAAAGGAGAGCCACCTCAAGAACCAACTATTGAAGACCCACCGGAGATCGAGGACCACGAGGAGGTGCTGCAGCCCGAGTCCATTCTCCGACATGAAGACAAGGTATTAAGAGGCGGTAAGACTATCCGACGATATCTTATTAAGTTTAAGAATTATCCTTTTGAAGATGCTAGATGGATGCAAGGCATACAATTAAAGGATAACCTAAACCTTGTCAATGCTTACAATGCTTCCCAAGAGTAAGCAAATGTACAAAATGTTAAAAATGAACAAAAATTTTTGTCTTATAAGACTCTCTTTTTCTTTATTTGTGCACAAAAATGAAGTAGTATGCATGCTTAGATCAAGTTTGCGGGGACGACGTCTCCCAAACACCAAAGTAGAGCTTGTCACTCTACTATGGAAGACTGATAGGACTAATGTGCAGACATGCTTGCGGCAGCCTCAGGCTCTCAAGCGCCAAATGGACTAGTCATCCATTATGGAATGATGTCGTAGGGTAACATAGGGATCCTCTACCCGCTAAGAAAAGGACTCATGCATATGCTTTATCTTCTCTACACCATAGTCGAGGACGACTATGATTTCAAGAGAGAGGTAATGTCATAATAATCAATATCTAATTCTCCTAAATGATTTTCTCATATTAAACTGATCATTTAATGTGGGGAAGTGCCAAGGGAGAAAAAGCTAGAATATTGGTTAAGTTAGCAGACCGGCCACAGTAGGGATCCAAAGGAGGGAAAATAGGGATCCAAAGGGGGGGCCATCTGCAAAAGAGCCATGTGAAACAATGGGCCAAAAAGACCCTAAGGTTCAGCCCATTAAGACTTCCAAAATGCTAAGGTTCCAAAATTCAAAGGTTGTGTCCAAAGGTCAACCCTAGGGAAAATTGGATGCTTAGTGTGTGACCAAAAAGTCTTTCTACATCCCTACATGGGAGGGGGCAAGCCCCAAAGCTAGGGGATGAGAGAGAAATCCACACACACACACACAGGCTCCCTTTACACAAAGGGAATGAGGGACACATGTCAGCTCCCTAGGCCAGATGCCCACAAGGTGTGCCCAATTCCTATTGGAAGACCCTTGAAGTGGACCAATGAGAATTAAGCTAGAGTAAATCTAGTTTAATTAATTTAAAAACATTTAATAAAAGAAACCAATGAGAATTAAGTCTCCTAGAAGACTATTGGGCAGTCTCCCAAGGGGTCCAATGAGCATTCAGGAGCCCCATGGCTTGCCTGATTCCTATTGGCCAGGAGGCAAAGGGGTCCAATGAGAGTTTAGTTTAATTATTTAATTACCTAAAGCTCTCACAAAAGGGGAAAGGGGGACACATGTCTAAAGGCTATCACTTATGCTGCTTAATTCCTATTGGCTTGACCTGGGGAGGTCCAATGAGGCAAAGGCCAGACTTATTTAGCAGCTAGGGCTCGCCCAAGAGAGGGGGGGGGCTGATTTTTGCTTGGCATTGACACACACACTCTCACACTTGACCATGTGTGAAGGGAAAATACTCTATCTCCTCCCAAGCTTTAATGGAGAGCTCATCATCTACTCCAAGCTTGTGAGATAGAAGCCTACATCAACACTCTCTTGGCATGTGGATGCAAATCCAACCAAGAGCCAAGCTTCAATGCATGCTCATCTTCTCTACCAAGCTAATTACTAAGCTAAGCTATGCTAATATGAGTGATTATGTGAGGAGATGTACTTCTTTCTCGTAAGATACTTCTTTTTCCTCTCAATCTACTCTCATACCCTGCTAGCTCTCACCATCTTCGAAGGTGTGTGAGGTCTTGGGTCTGAGAACGGGGATAATTCAAGTTGTGTTTGATTAAGTGTTTTGCTTGGTGTATGAAGCTTCCATCTTCATTGCACTAGCTAGTCTTGAAGGAACACAAAGAATTGTATTGTACAATGTCTCTCTTGATGGGAGAAACCATAATACAAAGCCTTTTGGAGGGGGGACCGGCTCCATGCAAATCCGGTCCTCAACTGTTGTCAATAGCTTAATTGCTCTCTCTTTTGAAAGTATTGTCGATGCTATCTAACTAGGTGTTATGCTTTTTGTTGCTCTCTCTCTCCACCCAAGCACTCTTGTAATTCTCATTAGGAATCTATTCTAATGAAATGCCCACTATGTTCATGCTAATTTCCGCTACACATAAGATTTTAGGCCATTAAAAGTTACAAGGTGTCTCACCTGGAGCTGCTAGATCAACTTTTTTTGCATCCTCCGGTCCGTCATAAGATTCGTTCTCCCTTCTCTCTCGAATAGGTTGGGTTAATACCACCTTCCTATCCTTTATTGTGAATTTCCTATAGTGAGAGGGAACATCCATGTTTTCCTTGATTTTGGCCTTTTCGTTCTCTCCACTCTCAAATTCTGTCGTCCACACTTCTTTCAGAGTTTTCTTGAGCTCTCTGTACTTGTTTCTACGTTCTAACTTGGACTCCGTGTGTTCTCTGTTGCGCTTGTTCTTTTCTGATTTTTCTGTTTCTGTTTTCGTTCCATTCCTTTGAACTTGATTTCTTGAGCCTCTTTTGTCTTTTCGTAAGCTCTTTTGATCATTGCCTCTCATTCTTCCAGAAATCTTGTCCTTAACACAATCTTCCGCCTTTACTAGGATTAGGAATTGATGTTTTCCTCTTATTCTAGGCATCGGATTGGTTCTAACCCCCTTTGTTTTTCCCTTTGCTCTATAGCATTTCTGGCGTTGTTTAGTTTGGTTCGGAAAATCATAAAATCGGACATCCGTTATAATTTCTTCGTTTCCGCTTGAATTGTCCGTTGACTCGTTGTCTGCTTCATTTCCCCACTTAGGATGATCGGGAATGTCGTGAAACACCTCCTCTTCATCTTCCTTTTCTAGTGTATTGTTCTTTTCAGTTTCTTTTTCGAGTACATTTCTCAACATGAAGTACGGAACCACGCCGTACCCGTTTTTGTCACAAAATTTCGTTGTGGGACCATCCGGAATTGCACAAACATCTAGGGTTGCTAGAATGTGTGTCCATTCTAATGGTTCAAGTGTGTTTTCTGGAAAGGGTTCTCCTATATAAGTTTCGTCTTCGATAGCCCTTTCTAAAACATATTCTTCTCGCCTCAGACTTCCACATTTCGAGGCTCCACACATCCATAACTCCTTGGGCTTACCTAACCAAGTTGGAAATTCGGATCCCGCCAAAGTAGCTGAATCAAACTCCTCTACCGGTGTTCGGTTCACATCTTTGTAGCTATGGTCTTTCACGTTCACACGTGTAGTGGTTTCTATATTTCTCAGGTATATGTGATCGTAGCCCCAATCTTGGACCATTTTCAACTGTCTCATGAATGGTCTTCCCAATATGATATCATAGTTATTCTCCTTGCCAAAATCGACAATAGCAAAAGTATGTTCGTATTCAATGCCGCAAGAAGTCACTACGACTTTCTCTAATAACCCCATAGGTTTCTCCGTGTGTCCATCTGCTAATTGGAGTTTCAACCTAGTCTTCCTTATTGCTGGTTTCTCCCATTTTTTCCAGATTTCTTTTGTAGCAATGGCTACCCCAGCTCCGCTGTCTAGTATTGCCATCGTGTTCACTCCTTGGAATTCAACTGGTAAGGTTGTATTCCCCTCTTCACCTTCGCAATACTCTCCGACCTTGTTTAAGGGTACAGGCTTAGCGTTCTTTTGTGGTTTGCTCAGCTCTTGTATACCCTCTTGCAGTCTCGATGTTGGGTCTTTTATCCCAAATTTCTCCAAGCATTTTCCTACAGTGGTCCACATATGTGGTCTTAACCTCAAAAGCTCAGCTAGAGTGATAGTGCATGTCACTGGTGTTGACAAGATCTCTATCAATCCTTGTGAGTCCATGACTTTTTCTGATGAGATTCTTCGTGAGGGAAGTGCTCTAATCTCGGATTTTGCTTCATAATCTCTTAAGTATGAAGGTAAGGTTTTCAATGAATGAGGTTTGCTCTCCATTGTTCTAACAGAGCCCCCATTTCCCCAGTAAGATTGCAAATCCAAGTCTACTTGAGATCCTGCCTCAAATTCCACTATGGGAGGATTCCTGATGTCCTTTTCCCAATTTGTCTGATTAGCTTGGCAACTTAGCTCGTTTGCAAAGTTTGCCTCTCTCACTTGTTTCCAAAATTCATTGTAATCCTCATCTCTTCCGTAAGACCTCTGTATGACTGGATGAAAACTCTCTATCTCCTGATCGGTTGTGTTCAATACTATGCGGTCATCCTTGTGTGTATTTTCAGGCTTTTGTGCACTGGGAGTCTTTTCAGCTACCCGTGAAATGATAGTCTCTTGCTGAATTGGGTTTTCCGTTCCACAATTCATTGTTTCTTTTGGTGGTTCTAATAAGGCTTGTGCAGTCTCAATCATTCTCTGGCACATTTCAAGTCTCTGCTTTTCCAATTCCGCGTTTGGGTATGTCATCCACCTCTGTTCTTGTGTTTGGTTGTTCTTTAACCTAGCTTCGTAAGCTCTCATCAGTGCGTCCAATGGTTCGTGTACTTTGTCGACTAGCACTGATCCCCCTGAGCTTAAGCTCGTTGTTTCTTTGATACTCTTTTGTTTCGTTCTTTCAGGGCTCATCTCTCGTTTCCCGTTTTGACTCTCAAGTTTTTCTAATCTATCTTTAGTTCGCTTTAGTTCCTCAACTAGAATAGCGTCTTCACGTTCTTTTCTCAACTTCATGCGTGCTTTTCTAGCTTTCCATGTGTTTCTCTGACTCCGCGGTCCTTGACTAACCACTTCAGTCGCTAACTTTCCATTCTCAGGTTCTCTAGTGGTTTTCTTAGCTTGAGCTCTAGTAACAACTTGCGTTGGTATCAGAGTTTCATTTTCAGACCCACTGCTGGTAGGAATAGTTTCTAGCATATTCAATGTCGTCTTTTGCACTTTGTTTGGATTCTTTGAACAATCCTCAATGAAGTGAGTAACCCCACACTCAGTGCAATAAGCGTTAATTCTAATGATTTCCATATGTGGACAAACATTCATCAGATGGTCACCTCCACACTTGTAACAGGGTCCTAGTGCTGGTCTTGGTCCCATTTGATTTGTCCTTTGTGGATAGGATGGTCTTTGTCCTGTTAACCCTCCATGAGCTATGAACATCAATGTTCTTGCGTCCAAATTGTATCTCTCTTCATCAGAAGAACTTATAACTGTTGGTATTCCAACATTCCCAGTCATGCCCCATGGTTCTGGTTGTTTGGGTTCTTCTGGTGGGTAATACACAGTTGGAGACATGTGTGCACCAGATTCTTCATAATAGGCTTGAACAGGCACTAAGTCTTGTTCTTCCTGATTCTCTAAGGTTGGTGCATATCTAATGCCCACTGGCCTTGCTCCTGGTAAAGGTGGTTGTTGTCCCAATACTGGTTGTGGCCTTTCTATCCCCATAGGTCCTGGTACATTTCCCGTTGGGTATCGAGGTACTGGATGTACTTGAGGTGGTGCTAATTGAGCAGGAGGTGCATACTGACGCTCCCTTACATACCCTTTGTTGTAATAGCACTCCTCTGTTGGATGGTTTGTCCATTTTTGCTCAATAGCACACCATTTCAGTGGTTTTGGCAATGGTTTTTGGTATGGTGCCATCCTTTTTAGAGCCTCTTCTATCATTTGCTCTACATTTGGCATGGTTGTTGTTTGAACATTCTTTTTAGTGGTAGTCTCGCTCACTACGGAGGAAGAGCTACTGGATGCAAAATCTGTATCCGCTGACACCTCTCCATAAACCGTACAATTATCCACTAAGTACAATGCCTCTCTCGTTACTTGCTCGAAACTTGTACAAGCTTTCAAGTGCAAGTCCTTCTTGAGAGAGTCTGTCATCTTGTGGTCTTTCACGTACTGGACATCTCTCAATGTATTGTTTGAAGCGAAGTGAAGCTTCCTTCACTTTTTTGTGTTCTCTCTGTTTAAAAGCATATATTTGTGAGACTGTATTGTGGTTAATCCCTCGTTTTGAGAATTCCTCAGGAAACTCTCTTAGCAAATGGTCAATGTCATGGAATCCCCCTATGTTCAGTGGTTGAAACCATGTCAATGCCGTATCTTCTAGAGTAAGACCAAATCCCTCGTATTGTGTATGGAAATCTGTTATCTGCTCAGCTCTTAAGACTTGCTTAAAGAGTGACACATGTGCATACGGATCTCCTGAACCACCATACTTCTTTGGCATACACTTCGCTACTTGAGATGGTCTCATACGTCTATGGTCTGCTACCAATCTCATTGCTCCTGTGTCCCGGCTAAAGCTTTCTCTAGCATCATGGACTTCATGGGTTACCCTTGTCGGTTCCCCTGCCCTGAATCTACTACTAGGAGGTAAATGTGATGGTTCCGCTTCGAACCTTGGACCTGGAGTGGTATATGTGGGGATTGGAACTGCACTACCTCGATTTGTATCCATTGACTCTCTGGAATGTAATGATCCCATTGGTCCGGGTTTCGAGTACTGAGGTTGACTGAACGAGTCAGCAGCCTGAGTTCTTTGTCCTCCTGTTGTCATTGGGTTTTGCACTCCATTTGTTGGTGCTGGTCTTTGTGAGCTAGAAGTAGCATAATACTGATGTAGTGGTCCCCCAAAGTATGTATATCCTTCTAATTCTTTCTTGCCCATTGTTGAGTATTGCCTCCCATACTTGTCGTAAGCGGCAATTTTCACTTCCGATCCCTCTGTGTAGGTAAATACATAAAGTCTTTTTTGGTCTGTCAACTCTCCGGTGTAGGGTTCTTCACATCTATAATAGAGATCTTGCTCCCCATTATTATATTTGTATAGCCCCACATAGATGTTATCAGTGTTGATCCTTGTAGTTTCATTCTCTCTTCTTAACCTCGCATCAGGTAAGTTCATTATTGGTGCTTTCTCCTCAAGTTCTTCATCTACTTTGGCTTTGGTGCCCATCAATCCCCACTTGTCCACAATGTTAGGGTTTAGGACTACCAAGTACATGGTACCCTCGTCATCTAGATATCTATCTCCGCTATAGCTCACAGGCACTAAGTCCTTGAACTCACTAGGTCTCTCCTCTATCTTTACACAATAGCGGTCCATTCCATCTTTGTAGATCTTGGCACCTTGCTCATTGTCGTACTGGTATTTTATGAACAATAGCTTCATTGTGGCGGAAGGGTTTGATGATCCTGCTGCCATATTTTCTCTGTTGTTCAGGTTCAAGTGTTCCAAGTGTTCGGTGAAAATCTCATAAGATCTCTCCGAAGAAGTATCAGAAACACTTCCTTCAAAGATCGGCTCTATTGGTTGCACCCAACTTTGGTTTACACTTCCCTCGGTTGATATGACACTTGCTTGTTCTCCTTGTCTTGGTTGGTTATTCTGGAGATTCCTGCCCGATCTCAAATTCATCAATTCCCCTAAAGGACTTTAACTTTTCCGTCTCGGCAATTTGTTTTCCCAAGTTTTTGTGGTCAAAATTGATCCAAACTGATTGATACTTGGTCAATTGTTTAATCTTGTCAGTTGGACAACTTCTGTTTCATCAAGTGAGAATTTTGTTGCAGTTATGCTGAAAAAGACATTATACGCGTATGATGTCTTTTTTCACAGATTTGGACTATTTTGGTTATGCTCACTCTCAGTAGCCCCCTTATGCTCTGTCCACTCACAAAATTCAGTTTGAACTCTGTTTGAGCAAGTTATGGCTAATTTAGGCTTTTCTTGGCAATTTTCCGCTTTTGACTTGTTTTGGGTCAATTGTGATCCAAATGGGATGAAACTTGAAATATAACCTCTAGACAGCTATTACAATGGATCTGTGTTGGCAAAGTATCAAAATATGTCCAAAATTAGGTCAAAGACATCATACGTGTATGATGTCTTTTTCATCAATTTGGGTCAAGACTTGATATTTTTGCTTTCTACAGTGTTTGTAACAATCTTGTCAGGTCAGATATCAAAAATAAGCAGTGGATGTGCTAAAAGACATTATACGCGTATGATGTCTTTTGTCCCAGATTTTGACTATTCTTGGTTTTAAGCCTTCTCCAATGTTTATAATTGAGTTTCAAGTGTTTTTGTCAGGTTTGAATGTAAAAACAAGATCTGAATCCAAAATTTCCTATTCTTTGCGTTTCTTGGACTCCGACTTGTCTTTTTGGGTTTCTTTGAGTGTTAATGCTCTTGTTTTAAGTTGAAATTAGGGTATAACTCCCCTTTTGAACACTCTGGTAAAGTCAAAATTTCTGTTTTGGTCTCTGTTTGGTCATTTAGACATCATACGCGTATGATGTCTAAAGTTGCAGATTTTCAGTTTTTTGGCACAGAATCCTTCCTAAAGCTTTCTCAAGTGCTCAGCAACTCGACGGTTTAGTGATCTAACATGCAATCAACCATATCAAGCAAATACTCCAATGATTACTAGCTCCAGATCAGGATCAAATGAAGTCCTACCTAAGCTATTCCTAATCATAAAATGGGTTTGGTAATTGTGATTTTAAAGAGATCCACTACCACTCACGGACTAGCAAATTCTTCTTCTATCAACAACTACTCAACACCAACAAAACAACAAACAAATCTAAGCTAAACTAAAAATACTGTCAACATGGAAGACCCAGGAATACCCCACTTCATAATATCTCTCGAGATCTTCGGAGTCCACCACTCCTAGATCTTTTCTAACTAAAGTATACAAAGTAGTTTATATGACTCACCTCGTAGGATTAGTCTAAGGTCACCTACTTAGGGCTCTCGTCCCCGGCAGCGGCGCCAAATGTTAAGGCGGTTACGCCGCTAGCGGAAGCTAAATAGCGAGAACTCAACCAACAACAGAATTTGTCAGACGAGGACGGAGCTTGACCCGCAGGCGCATGGAAACAACTAGGTGGGTGTCAAATCACCTACTCGACCTTCTAATGACAATCACTACTAAGGAAATCAAATCTAAGTTCTAAAATACGCAAGTGACTGAAATTCGTACTACGAACGAATGCTATACAAAACAGGATCTAGAATCATTGAATCGATCTCAAACTCAAGGGGAAGTCTATACACTAGGTAAGAACAACACCCTAAAGACTTGAACTGCAAAATCAACCTATAATCACTCCGTGCGGTAAACGCGTATGAAGACAGGCCGAAAAATACAGGTAACCGAAACTTGACCCCGATGGTACTAATGCGTAGCTCTACTCGTTGTGGTTCTATAGATATGCTGCACGCTCCATTCCGACACACGAGTTGGAAGAAAACTCATACCGAAGCTCGTAGGAACTTACCACCCATAGAAGACGATAGCGCGCACTCTTGGTATCCGTGCGTAGCTCTCGCCGTTGCTAACACAATGGCGGTGTCGCTTCTTCAATGGCGGCTCCGTAGCTCGCGTAGCAAGTAGATAAGACTCTCTCTCTCTCTCACTCTCTCTCAGACACAGTCACGGCGCTCAAAAACTCACTTTGATTAGTAATCTGAATCTCTTTAGGTTACAAAAACTTTGGCTTATATACCTCAGCCTTGGAGGTGAGAACATCTCTAACTAATTACATCAGCAAGTGAAATTACTTCGGAATTACAAGCTCGAAACTCAATTGAGTCCCGTTACTTAATGAATGGCTCAAATCAAAATTAATGTCGGAAAGACATTTATTACAATCAATGGTTACAAAATGATGAGTGTGAGCAAAAATGTGGGTGTGATCCTCTGCTGGCTCAACACTCACGCAACAGCTTCCATGGTGCTCACGGACATCACAAATGGTTTGCTTCCACCACCACGTACTCCGCACACCAAAAGCATACATATTCGCTTACCCATGGCATTTGCACCGAAGACCACTAGTGAAGGTGATCAAAGGTCATCACAGGAACGTCGCACCGCTTGTGAGACCAATGTTGACATTTGGGTGGATGGCCATTTGTACCCTTACGATCCTATAAGCCGCTTCCATCCACCGTTTAATAGCCTTTCCACATTTCTTCAATTTCTTGGGAGGGAAGAAGCAGGTTTGTTAGGCTATTGCAAGTGGTTGTGTATGGGTGCAGGTGCTTCTTTTCATATGCGGATGCACGAATGTCAAGATCTTCACCTCAAGACGGCGGCATTACAAGAGAGTGTTGCCTCTTCGGAGAGGGTAGTTAAAACTCTTGAACAACAAATACAAGAAAAGGAGTCCCACATCCAGAAGCTTACCAACACCATCACATACTTGAAAGAAACACCCCTTGGTGCAAGGGAACGCAAACGCACGTATTCATCCATTGAAAATCTTGCACATTCGGGAGGAGCACGCAAATGACGAGTTACAGCCACAAGGTGATTTGGTCTTTACTTACATGATGCATTATTACTTCACACTATTTTCTAACATTTATGTTTATTTGTTGCTAGAAACTTCATCCAGGAGGCATGCGGTGGAACAAGCCAAGATGATCGAGTCAACCTTCTCACTAGTTGTCTCAATACCCAGGACGTGATTTCTATCTTACAATCACCTGGAGGTAAGCACATTAAGGATGCAGTCACCAAGGACCTTATGCGTAAATTAAGAAATGTGGTTAGTGATGATGACATTCAACAAGCTTGTGATGAGGCTGGAATCAGCACCAAAGCCTATCAGGCTATTTTCCAACTCCTAAAGGATACCCTCAAAGAACATGGCATTGTGGAAAACCTATTTCCCGTTCCTCACAAGGTCAAGCTCGCAAAGAAGGCCACAAACGAAGATGTGTTCTCCCGCATTGGGACATACCTACACATTGAGGACACAATGCCAACTTCCCTTTATGCTTTGTGTGCAACAAAGACAAGGGGAAAAGGTAAGAAACAATCCATAAGACCTTCGGAGAAGGGCTTTCCTTACACAATGTGGAACAATATTTTCGTGGATCTTAGAAGGCTTCAAGAAGCCATGCTTAGATTTTACGAGTTACCTGAAGAAGGTGACACACTTTACCTTCTTCTTCGGTATTATTCTTATCATAGACTCTGAAGTTTAAGGTCTTAGCACTATTTATTTTGTAGTGCTTGGCACAAAAGTCTCTTTTGTGCTGAAACTCGATGAGTCTCAAATAGTGAAAGGCCGAAGGTTAGAGAGGCTAAGTGTCACTCTAATGAACGAGGCCCTTCTGCAAACCAAGCGAAGGGATTCAGTCGAGCCATCTCCCACCCCATCTTTTAGCGTGCAATCCGAGAAAGACATTTGGTGGTTGGGTGCTATTGAGGTGCCCAAAGAGACCAATGGAGTACTTTCATGGATTTTTGAGAGAACTCCATGGATCACAGAAGTAATACACTCCCAAATTGCAGGTGAGAAGTTGGAGATTGAGGCTTTTGGTAGTTATGATGTGGAGTGGCACTTAGGTGGGGATTTGAAGACCATAAAGTGTTTGCTTGGCTGCAAACAAGGGGCTTCTTCTCTCATGCCTTGTCCATTTTGCACTCGAGGGTACAAACCTAATGGAAAAAAATCACATAAGAGCACTGCAAAGGCCGGATCCATGCTTCCATGGCAAGGGCATGGAGAACAAGGGTTAGATTGTCGTGATATCGGAGATGAAGGTAGAGAATGGGAAGCGTCTATTCTGAGATGTCCCATGCTCAATGCCCCAGACTGTGATCAAAAGGACCACGCTTGGAATCCAATCTTTCTATTTCCTCTATCGAATGTACATTTTTGTACATTACACGCATTCATGCGCATTTTTGATAGGCTATTGAAGCTCCACATTGACTATGATTTCACGATGAAACCATTGGAAAAGTCCTAGGAAGCGATCGAAAGAGTGGAGGTACTCTTGAATTCCATTGGCTGTCACGGTGGAAATGTGTCTATCGTTGCTGCAAAGAACACAGGGGAGGCCCATGAAATTGCTCAACAAGTGTCAATGAGTGGACAAAAAGCTAGACACTTTTTGAAGAAAGTTTCCCAAGGAAAGCCAAGTCGATATGATGCTCAAAACAGCTCCAAGCAGCAGGCAGGTAACCTTTGGGAGCTTTGGAAGGAGTTATGCAAAGCTACTACCGACAATGATTCAAATGGCGAGCTTGCAAACAAGCGCAAGCAAGTTTGGGCACATTTTGATAAAATGGTCAAGCTTATGGGCCTTAACAGCACAACAAAGAACAACGCCAATCATTTCAAGAAGCCTTGGCGGATTTTACCAAGGTCTTCACCCTTTCTTGGGGTGAAAATAACATCACACATTACATGGTAAGTCATTTTATATGGTGTATTCATTACAAGGGATTGTTTTTATTTAATAATGTGGATAGTTTACTCATGTGAACAACATATCTTGTTTGCGCATGGTGCATTTTTTATGCACAAGTATGGATCGCTTGAAATTTTTAGCACTCAAGGCATGGAGAAGTCCCATTATCAAGCAAGGGGAGTGTACTTCAAAAATACTTGACATGGTGGTGGAATGGTGCAATCCAATTATTTGGAGGAGATGTTCAATTGGTTTTTTCGCACAACATTTGCTCGTAAGCTCACAATGGAGCGTGCGCGACAATCCAAGATTGCTATTGAAGTGCGAAAATGGAGTCGTCAAGAGCATAGCAATAAGTGGCAAATGTCGCAAGGTCCCACCAAGCATGCTGCATGGCGGCGATGCAGAGTGCGACAAGGATCAAAGTGGATACTGCGCGAGTCACTAAACGTGAACGCATGGTCCAACTCTTAGCGACATGTTTATTTAAAAAATAACACTTTTTAAAAAAAAATTAGTGTGAACAGGGCCCTTTTTAAATGGGCCCTTATAAATATTGCATGCTCTCATAAACCACTTATTTCTTAAGAACAGGTGAGCTCTTACCAACAAAATGGCGCACACCAAACAAACCGTGAAAGAGCATCCGCCTGCCAACAAAAACACCCTCCAAGGATGTGAGAAGCCATCATGGCTTAAAGGCACAAGAAAACGGCCACAAACGCCTGGCTGTTCCAGAAACTCATCTGGTAGTGGGCATGGTGGTAGGGCACGAGAGTCATCGAGAACTGTTGGATCTCCACCTCATCAAGATATAACACCTAGAAGGAGAATGAAGCAACGTGCCCAACGCTGGAGAGAGGAAGAGGGCCAGCAAACAACAGAGTCCGATAGGGAGCAGCCGTCGCGCCACCAATCACAAACAGGACCATCCAGGACTCGGGTGGTCCATACAGACACTGAATCAGAGAGTGAGCCACCATGGCTGCGAGAAAAAATACCGCGCATACACCGGGTGGCCGTTGGGGGGAAGACATTGCCTGGAGGCCAGGGAGCTCTCCCCACACAACAAGATCGGCAGCCAAGGGAAGAGGAAGAATCAGAAGAGGCTGCAGAACCAGCCCCTAAGCATGTAAACAGGCGCAAGTCTAAGTTTTTCAAGAAGCCTAAACGCCGCCCGCCAGGAAATGTGCAAGTGCCCCCAAGACAACCGCAGCGGCGCCGAAAAATAGCAAGGGCATTTGCAGAAATCCGCCACTACCAGAAGACGACGGAGCTTTTGATTCGACGCGCCCCCTTTGCTCGCACTGTGAAGGAGGTGCTTCAAAGCTATGGAAATCAGTATAGAATGCAAGCAATAGCTCTAGATGCTATTCAAGAAGCTGCAGAGGCCCACATCATTTCGGTGTTGGAAGATACCAACCTATGCGCCATACATGCAAAGCGAGTGACAATACATCCAAAAGATATGCAGCTTGCACGTCGATTGCGACGAGACTTCGAGCATTAGCCGAAGTTACCCCTCTTTTTGTATTGCACACCCTTATCTTTGTAATGATTTGACTTTCCAATGACAATATGATCAACAATTGTGTCTACTGTGTCTACTATCTTTGTAATGAAATGACTTCTTAATTTCAAGTTCTGTACGTAATTTCAGTCAATTTCAGTAAATTTGTGCTTTTTAAGTACCCTTGGGGGTAGATAAGCCTATAAGAGGAAATAAAAAGCCTGGCCACAAGGGCGCGCAAATGGCCCATCCATCAGTTTTGGATGGGCCATTTGCGCGCCCTTGTGGCCAGGATTTTTTTTGCCCCTTGTAGGCTTATCTACCCCCAAGGGTACTTAAAAAGCAAAACTTTACTAAAACCTATTGGTTTTGCAACATTATTTTACATGGATCCTTGTGGACACCCTTTTTTGGCCATTTCAAGCTTTGAATTCACTATAGGATATAAAAAAAAATAACATATTGTGAAACCAAGTGTCTATGCAACATTAATTTGGATTTTTCAAATGTCCAATGTAATTGGACTTTTTGGTGCAGGGGTGTACTAGGTAGAGCTAAAGCAGGTGATAGTGTGCTGGAAACTTCATTTCGTAATTGATTTCACCTTTTCTAGTGTCCTTGAGTGTGAACATATGCTGGAATTGCCATAGAAAGGGTGCATCTAAATTAATGATGCAAAACCAATTCATTTCAATAAATTTGTGCTTTGTAAGTATCCTAGGGGGTAGATAAGCCTAAACGGGCAAAATAAAGCCTGGCCACAAGGGCGCGCAAATGGCCCATCCAAAACTGATGGATGGGCCATTTGCGCGCCCTTGTGGCCAGGCTTTTTTTGGCCCTTGGTAGGCTTATCTACCCCCTAGGAAACATAAAATACCTAAATTGACTGAAATTGACTAAAACTACATATAGAACTTGAAATTACAAAGTCACTTATCAAAACAATTTTCATATCACCAATTGAAACAATTTTCAAGATTGACAAATCACATTCAAAAGAATTTGCAAGATAGAGAGACAATTTCAAATATTTTTTATTACTTCCAAAACGGTGATTTTACATCATGTATCTAAGGAGTTCATAATTTTTTTGACCATTTCCTGGCGCC
Organism: Adiantum capillus-veneris; assembly: GCF_014529385.1. NCBI lineage: Eukaryota > Viridiplantae > Streptophyta > Polypodiopsida > Polypodiales > Pteridaceae > Adiantum > Adiantum capillus-veneris. The sequence goes on along the minus strand of NC_140945.1, from coordinate 62,371,121 downwards.
TATTTTGCGCGTAAGGCAACTCCCCAGTCAAGAGGGAGTGCGCTATGGCCTTTGGGTCAGTTGAGCCAATGGAAGCATGTATCCCTATCTGGGCAAGCACTTTACCACGAAAGCCAGTGCCAAACCCTGTGCATACAAGGGATCTACGCACTAGGAACACTTGATGCGCAGTTTGAGCAATGGTGCTCAAACACAAAAACTTGCTCAAAGCTTTTAACAACCAAGTCATAAAATGGGCTTGGGGAGTAAATTCATTATGGATAATGGCCACATCGCCAGGGGGAAGTTGTCCTAGGTAATGAGCAAGGGAAGCTTGAGGTCCAAAGCCGGTCCGCTTGCCACCCGTCCTTGCAGCAAAATCATCAACCTCCACGACATCCTGTCATAAACCGATGAAGGTTGAGAAAAAAGAAAATGAAGGATAAAATAGTAACATGAAATTTAGGATACAGTTTACCTCCTGCTCCTTGTCGTCCTCCTCCCTATTGCCCTTTGCATCCAAGTCAATGCTCCCATGCACCACAAATATCTTGGGGATGACATAGGCAGACGGCTTCTTCTGGATTGGCAGTAGGCGCCTGCCTTTCATGCTTTGGCAAGCACCAAGACAGCACGCTGCTAGCAGCAGCAGCTTGCTCCATAGGTAGTTTAGAAGAGCAGGCAACACCATCACCCAGCTAGACGTAAGCCTTGTCACTATGTACCCACATTGTTTGCCTCATATTGTCTTGTCAACCGCAAATGCAGCCTCCCTCCCCACATACCACCTTTCTCAGCTCCCACCTCGGTGCCTTTCAACCCATATTTTGTAGTAGAGATCATGGCTTCCATAACCACTAGCCTTCCCTCTTTTATAATTATTAATATTAGGGCTCATCCTACAACCTCTCCTATATCTCACATGGACATGGGAGGAGATGGGATCTACTTGAGCACCGTAGATCTCAGGCTTTCATGGACAATGTAAACTCGGAAAAAATGTAAACTTGAGTACAATATTGTAAACTCAGGTACCCGAGTTTACCCCCCCCCCCCGTCAGGAGGCTTGAACCCACAACTTGGGGTATGAGAGCCATTTGGCCTAACCACATCACCTATGCACGTCACTTGTGGAATGTAGATGTTTTCATGGAGTTTTGATGTGCAAATGTATTGGGGCGGGAAAACATAAACTCGGGTATTTTTGTAAACTCGGATATCCGAGTTTACAAAAATACCTACGTTTACTTTCGTGACAAGATCTACGATGGGTGCCTTTGTCAGGGCCCAAAATTGATGGGAGCCTTTGATCCCATCTCCTTAGATATGGTTGAGGATCCTATAAAACTAAATTAACATTAGAAGGGCTTCGTGAGTATCCTGTGTGTGGTAAAGGAGTCGATTTAGGATGCACAAATTGTATGGACCAATTTAAGAAAATTCAAATCTTCTCAGTATGTGCCTCTAATTTTTGAAGCACCTCAAATTAAGGGGTCTCTTGGCAGATGCCTCGTGAAGAATGAAAGCAAAACGGGAAGTTGCACGAAGATCAGGCGGGCATGGCAAGTGGAAGAGAGAGAGAGGGGAGAGAGACAGGGATGTGCCATGTGGGACGGCGACGGGGAAAATATTTCTTCATTTCTCTAAGTGCAAGCCCGCATGGTTGCTCTGAAGGGAGATGTGAGGCCCTGGTCGGACAAGGGGAAGAGAGAGGAGGCAGGCAAACCAGGTTTGCGAGACGGAGATAGCGAGTGATGAAGCGATGTCGTGTTGTGACACGTACATAGTGGGAACGCATACTACAAGAGTTATCTTGTAATTTTTTAGATACATAATTATCTTTCCTATAATGTACATATGCATATTTAAGTATAATAATAAGCCTTCTATCTCATCCTATTATTTTTCTCAAGGGTAACCTATTCTTACTTTACCATCAGAAAATACTATGGGAAAAGCATCAATAGCTCCGCCTCTTTAACTTGGGGCAAAAAGCATTGATTCTTTATTTCTACTATCTCTTTATCATCTCACACCCTAGCTAGATCCTATATCTAGGGTAAACTCCAATATATATATATTGTATGTATTTTTCATATTTTTCTTATATTTCTTTTTAAATAGCTACTAGGAGGGAATCATATCCTAGTGGAACACTAGGTGGCATGATTTCAAAGATACACTTATTTTAATGCTTTATTGCAAGCATGATTACAAAACTTTGTCAAGGAGCAATGTCATGCTTTCATATGGCATGAGGTGTCCTTTGGAATCAAATGAAAGTCTAGGCTAAGGGGACCACATGAAGACTTTTGCTGCCAGAAATGGACCCTATTTTGATGATTTTTTTACACAAGGTTCCAATATGAATTGGAAAACAATTTTAAAATTAAAATCGTAGCTAATGAGCTGAATTTTCTGTCCATATTTTTACTTTTTTATTTGGAGCTACGGTTGAGGAGATATGATCAAAATACTGGACCCCAGTCTGCCCACATCATGCAGGGTCAACTCATTTCCAACTTTTCCAATTCCTATTCACACTGGCTCCTCTCTTCTTGTGTAAACCCTTGGGAGTTCCCTTCACCTATAAAAGGGGACCTCTTCTTCCTTGAAAATAACTCAAGCATTCAAGCCATTGATGAGAGGAATTCTTGAGGGAGTGAGTAGTAATGCTTAATTGTACTTAGCCCCATTAACATAAGCCCAAGCCTATACTTTCTCCTAGAGTAAGACTAGCCATTCTTGTACGCTATCCTTGGAAGATCAACTCTAATCAAAGAAGGTGTTGTACTTGGCGTATCAATCAACGTTGAATTCTCCCCTCTTCTTCTCTCTCCCATCAATAATGGTGCTGAAGGGTTTCAAGTAAGATGTGTTCTACATTGATGTTTTCTTGATTTCTTGTTGTTTTCATTTTCATATCTAATCCAGCATATATATATATATATATATATATATATATGTATCTAATATATATATGTATATATATATATATATATGTATCTAATCTCATATCCTTAACCAAACCTATCTCTCTCATTCTTAGTAATTCATCCTCTCTAGGTTCTCTTTGCTACAGGTACATCTCTCCCCGCAGTATCCTTATTGCCTACGGGCAAGAATAGGGCTTGGGAGGGAAACTTCTCATCTCTTCACTTCTCTCATATCTACATTTCTCACATACTATCCTAGATGAATAACCCACATGATGATCATTTCTATCGCTTTCACTCTGTACGATCTATTAGAATTAACGTATGGATTAGCGGAAAAATACACTTTCAACAACGTATAGTGTTTCTCTTTGGCCCAGAAAGGCTTAATGAAATACTTCTATCACCGGATCCCATCATACTACCTCTCATAGACTATAACTTTTCTTTTGACGTAAGCGTAGTTATCTTGCTATGAACCAAGAGGATTTGTACACACAATTAATCCCAATCACTAGAAAAAATATATATATTATGGTAAGCACAAAACTACAATTCCAAGAACAATTCGTAGCCTATTTGGTCAGCCAAGATTGAATGCCATTAACTCATCTATTAACCCTTTCATATTACCCATGATACGATATGACCATAGCCTTGATGTTTTCATTTTCGTATTGTTTTGACATTCTCTTTTGTGTGTGTGAGTGCAAGAGAGAAAGAGTGAGTCTTCTTTGATTGCACTTCTTTCCAAACCCTAGTCTTCATGGCATCTATGGTTTAACTCCTTCATATAGTTTTTGTTGAGTTCTCTCACAAACTCTCACAGCCATAAGCCCGGTGCTTTCCTGGCAAGACCGCAAATTTCTCGACATATTTTTTGTGAACCCGACGTGAACAAGCCGGGGTGAGAGTACATAAAGATGGTTAGCAAAGTGGAGCAGCTATATGCTGAAATGAAAGAGCTTGCAGACAGATGCAAATGGCTTGAAGAAGAAGACTAGATTCAAAAAGAGATTGAAAGCGCTATGCAATCCGTATATAATGAGCTTAATATATTCAAAGGCTATGATCCAGAAGGATATCTTGAGTGCTATGTGACAGAGATGAGGCTTCAAGCAATTCCAGAATCTCAGATGATTGCAGCATTTGTTGAACTTGTGAGTGATGATTTCAAGCACCAAGTTCAAGACTATGCAAATGTATATGCAAGCAACTGGGGTGATTTTCTACAGCTATAACACAGTATGGTTGGAACATCAAGACCAAGAGATGGAGCAGAGTGGAAGTGGATGTGACCAGCTAGAGTTGGTGTCTCTTGTAAGCCATGCAAGTGTCAACACATCCATACAGGCTAATTTAGAAGCAGTAATAGATGCATATCTTTTGCAAGATGCAAATTTATTGTATGCAGATGAAGCAGACATAGTGGAAGCTATTTATGCACGTTTGGGTCTTGTAACCTTCGTATCTCAAGATAATGACTCTCATGATGCTATCCAAGCGCTTGAAATGGCTCAAAGCGACTTAGAGGATGATGCAAACTCGTCGGCTATGATAGATGATTTGGACGCTCCTTTTGATTCGTTTGAAGATTCACATGAGTGTATATACAAGGATGAGGATGCTATGGTTTTGACAGAGGATGTGAAGGGAAAACAGGTGGAAGACGGTTATATTAGTGATGTGCTACAATCTACTTTTGAGCAGATCCAGGAACTTTTACCAAGTTTAGAAGAGCCGGATGCCTATGCTGAAGACATATACCAGGATGAAGAAGTCATTATCAATGCTTTCCTATGCGAGTTTGATGCATGTGGTACTACCCAAATGGATATGCCTAGCTGCGAAAGTGCTAATTTAGAGGGGGTGACTGAAAATATCTTCCTTTGTGAGTATAGCTATGCTAGTAGCATTGCGGATTGTGAAGTACCTCAGCTAGATGAGGTGGAAGAAGAGGAGTGCATTGACAGAGTAATATGTATGTCTTGTATATATGGGGTAGCAGATGTGATGCAGATGACTCATGAAATTGTGCCTTATTTAGAGCTAGATGCAGCAAGCTTTCACAATTCCATGGTAGAGGAAGGAATGACAGATGTAGATTCTCTGCATGAGGATTGGGGTTCTGTAGATGAAGCTATGAATCTTCAAGATTCACAAATCAAAGATAGAGAAGTGTTTGGTTATGCTATACAGGCTGAAGTGACATCAGAGGATAGAGTAGAAGAGCAAGAAACCTCTTGGGATATGGTCTATGATTGGGGTGATATTTCTTATCTGTGTGAAGATGCAAATAAAGATGCTTGCCATAAAGTGCCTACTATACAGGTTTGCCTACAGGTATGCAAACAATATCTGAGGCATAAAAGGGATTTAGGTCTTGTGTCACAGGGTATAAATTGCAAGCAGGTTTGTGAGCATCTATCTGCTATGGATAGGAAGGGTATACATGGTGATGCCTTGAAGCAAGAAGAGGATGCTAGCTCTATGCTGACACCAGAGTCATGTAATGAAGAAATGTTCTCCCTATATAAGTGGAGACATGATTCAGTTGAAGATAATTTAGCGATGGGTCAAAAAGGAAGAAGGGGTGAAGATATTGTGTCAGAGACTAACTCTAAGGAGGTTTTTGAGCAGTCGGTTACAAGTGACCGGGAGCATACCTACCAGGATGATTTGGAGAGGGAATTAAACACCATATTTGAGAGGTATGCAAAGTTTTATGATGTAAAGCTGGAGAGGTATTTGGTAAAAGGTGAGAGAATTGATGAGAGGTTTACCATGCATATTTCTGAGGTTTCTCTCGATGTTGAGAAAGGCTATCTAGAGGATTCTTTTGAGAATGAAGATGCAGATTCAGACTTCTATGTGAAAGAGGTACATATGGATTTAGAGGTTGGTGAGAAGGTTAAAGTGCGGTTTCAAAAATCTTTCAAGTATATTATCGGAAGCCTGGAAGTGTTTTTTGAAGAGGAGGATGAGGAACTTATGTCTTTACTTCATGAAGATTTTGCCCATAATGGAGATTTGTTACAAATGTTTTGGAGACAGATGTATATAACAATTCCTTTTGATCCGAGAGGAATTAAAAGATGCGGAGAATCTCAATGCTTAGTACAATACAAGTTTTTGAGTTACCCATATGATCCTTGAGGAGGTCATGGGATGACAGGGGATACATTTGCTTTCACAAGTTACCATGATGTCGTGTTGTGACACGTACAACGCTGAGTGGAGACAGACGTAAGAGGCGATGGGAGGGGGTCAACTCAACGGAGGCAAAAGACGGTAGGACCAAGTGATGGCCACGAGCTGTAGGAGGGCAGTGAGTGTGAGTCGCGACTCGCATGCAGGGCATGGAACAATCAATGCATGCTCTCTCTCCCTCGCTGCTCTAGAATGGAGCTCCCGAGAATAACATGAAGGCACAGGCTGCGAAAGGAGGTGCACAAGGCAATGAAGCAGTACACAGGGCTGACAAAGGGCAGTATGATCTTGAGAGAGACAACTCTCTGCTTGGTTCGGGGGGGTATCCAGGACCTTGGACATCGTGGGAGATCTCATCGTCGTGGGCTGTCCAGCTCCATATGAGAGTCTGCACGCAACTGGCAGAGATGAAAAGCGGCCTGGGTTGAGTGAATTGAGTGAGGCGTGGGAATTGGGCCGAAACGGGAGGGCTTACTTTGTCCAAAGAGAGATAGAGAATCTTGCGCTATAATTAATTAATGTTTGGTACATAGACCCAAATACATATGTGGTACCCAATTCAATCTATTGAGATATTCCCTGATTATGTCCATAAATAGGTGAGCTGAAACTCTAATTTAAGTATAAAATGTCCTTCTCATTAAGTATGGAAATAATGAAAACGAAACGATGGATATATTCAAACCTTATCTTAAGTTTTGGGTCCTGTCGTTTTATTAGCTCCTTCGGGGCCGGCCTACATAACCTAGAGAAGATCATGCTTAGATATCACCATTGCCATGCTTATTGTTGAGAATAGCCCAACATTATTGAAGGAATTGGTCTCTCCTCCATAGGTTGCATCACTTTGGGCCTCTTTTAAATAAGCAATGTCTATCAAGAAGATAGAACAAGAGGAAAGGATGAGAGAGGACAAACGGAATGTAGGACAAAATTTTGGGCTATAGTATATAATCTGCATATCCATATCGTACCCTCCTACAAAGAAGGCCTTTATTTAGAGGTATACATGAACATTGGAAGATACCACTATATATCAATTTAAGTTCAAGATGACCTTCAAACCCTTTGTTCATTTAATATACAAGTCATTAGTGGGGATTCATCTTGAATCCCCAATCGATCCCTAACAATTTGGGCGCAGAAGTACAGTTCAATGTATTTGTATCTAAGCAAGGGGCAATTTCACAATTATGGATGTCAAGGATGCTCTCAAATTTGTCACATCCTCTCTCTCACTCATACATGTGGATGTTGACATGTTGCTAGCAATTTTGAGAATATATTCTAGAAAAATTTTCTTTAATTTTGATATTGGCTACCAAACTAATAGCCCTATAGAAGTTGGGAAGGTAGAATCGTAGCGAGGTGTGGGTAGTCAGTGTGTGGGAGGTGGTGAGACTCTCTCTCTCTCTCTCTCTCTCTCTCTCTCTCTCTCTCTCTCTCTCTCTCTCTCTCTCTCTCTCTCTCTCTCTCTCATCTTTCACCTTCTCACCATTGAGGCACCGCGTCAAGGCTAGGCAAGGGACACTAGGGGTACAACATCTTGGTGGGTAGGTGAGGGATTTAATGTCAACATCTTTGGCAAGAGCGACGGGAGCTAAAATTGGGTAGGTTGAGGGATAGGCTGGTGTTGCTGAGTAGGATCCATGTATGTTGCTATATCCAAAGGGACCACATTCCAAGAACCAACGACTCCTCTTCTACACACATGTTGCACGTTGCACTGCACTTAACCTAGACACCATAGCAATACTCTTCACTGCCAAGGATCGACTTTCTAACCTCCTTCAGCTTTTCTTCTATCCAATTAATGCTTTCCAGCATACACTTCAAGTCCTCAATATTTCATTTGGTAACTAGGGTTACGATTGAGCGAAAAATAAAGTTTCTTTGAGCCCTAACTAGTTTTCTTTCATGCAATTACTAGGCAAAAATATCCAAGTGCAACATTCATGCCCTCTTCTTTGAATATTCAAGGTCTCCATCTCCAATGTCTCCTTCAGTGTTTTTGAAATAGCTGCTACTAATGTATTACTAATTAATGAAGTCTTACTAATGTATCAATTTGGCATGGCTCTCTAGCTTCAAATTCGTTGATGCAATCTCCTTGACATGATCATGTAGTAATAAGGTGTGCATAGATCTATTCACAAATGTAAAGCAATGGTAGAGAGAAACCCCATCATCGTAGAGAGGAGAAAGACTACTTTGATAGTCAAGCATTTCATCAAGCGTTTGTAGGAAAAAAGATGCCAATTGAAACCCCATATATCATCGTAGCTCTTCTAGATTTTCTCCCTCTATTGAATGTCTTTCCATTGAATTACTACACAAAGGTCCATATTGCAAATGTTTCCATTGAATTACTACGAAGATTTAGAAGGTCCTTTTTAGCACATAATACAAAGTTACAATACAAGCTTATGTAAAGATTACAAGTTTACAAATTTCATGTAACGATTATTACTGTACAGTATATGATCTTTTCTGAGGGTTCTAGTTCTAACTCCCATACCCAAAGAGTTAAAGTAAATTTAGGTGAAAGGGTAATCTCTTTTGAGACTTCAACTCAAGAGTGTCATTTTTACAAAAAATATGTTTCTTTCGGAGCATATGATATTTTCCTCACCTCTCCTCAAGAGTGTGGTTTTGAAAAAAGATACATATTTTTGAATGTGTGCTTGTAGACAAGTAGATGTTGGTGGGAGGCTTATTGATTCATCTGTTATCATATTATATGGTCCAATCTCTATGCAGTGTAGTAATTTCAAACCATGACCTAGCATATGGGTTTTTATCTTGTTTCAATCTATTTGGTCACAACTCAGTCCCTAAGTTTACGACGCTCAATTCCTAGCTTTATTTATTTTAAGGGATTATTTAAGAATAAATCTATACATTGTTCTAGTACATTAGCACTAATTAGCATCTAGATATAATTAGAGCTTCTCTTAAACTCAATGCGCATTAGATCATCCTAGTGAGAGCTTCTCTTGTTTTGTGCCAATCCTTATAGTAAGTTTGTGCTCATTTTTTTTCCTTTTAGTGGGGGGAGAGAGAGAGAGAGAGAGAGAGAGAGAGAGCTCTACGCCAATAGGGGAATGGATTCCATGCTTTTGAATTTTTGAAGTGAATTCTCTTTGATAGACAATTGGAGGTAATTTTCCATTACATGATCATTTTATCTTAGAAGGTCTCTTTCACTGACAAAGAGTTCTTGAGTCTTCTTGGGTTTTTTTTTTTTTTTGTTTTGGGGGGGGGGGGGGGGGGGGGGGGGGGGGTTGGGGGTGGGGGGGAATTCGCCTATATAACGTGCATTCAAAGGATAGGGGAATTCACCTATATAAAGTGCATTCAAAGGGTATTGAAAAGAAAACTCTATACTCACATGCTTTGAAATAATAAAACAACCCATTTTTCTTAAGAAACTTTGGGATTTTTCACCTTTTGTAAATGTAAATTCTATTAATCTTTAAAGGTTTTCCCCATGAAAAGCCCTTATTTTGAAACCATATGATATAGTTACATTTTTGGGGGTGAGCCTCCCCCCGCTCCCCCCCCCCCAAACTAGAATCTTCTCGTGGCCTTCTTTTTCCTCATATTTCCACCTCTCTCTTTGTCCCACAACCTTCTTCTTCCTCCTCTTTGTAACTTCATTTTTTGTGTCATATTCTTCAAGCAATGGAGTCCACTCAATCAAAATACCCTAGCACATCCATTGAAACCATCACCACTTATATCACATTAGATGAACACAATTGGTGGATCCCAATATCCATAACCAAGGTCAAGTAGATAATCATGCACTAGATCATAGGAAAGCCTCCTCAAAAATATCAATTTTTGTCATGCTAATTAGGAAGAGAAAAATATTTCAAGATTTGTGGAGCTAAGAAGACACTAAAGAAAGTTTTAGTGCCGCATGTTTATATGCACACGGAGCTTCACATCCATCCCAATAGTCAATCTTCCTCTACAAGGAGAAAATTGTAAGTGATCCATATGTTTACACTAGATTATTGATTGTATCCCTCAAATGGAAGCCGATAGAGTGTGTCATTGTCATTTTGGATATCTGGCATGGGTCCATTAAGGAGGAGATTTACAAGGAGAGAACTAATCATGGGTGTTTTGTAAAGAAGGCGGTATTCTTTTATGATCATTTCTATTTTCCACCAAGATCCATGAAGGTTGAGGTACTATCTCCAAGTTTACACTACCTAATTTTAGGGGTGAAGAGTGGCCACTACCAAGCTTCACAACAAGCGCAAGCTATAGGTGGAAAAATCTTTTATGAAACCCAAAAATTTCTAAAGGTTAACATTGCAAGCAAATAGAGCAGAGTATCATTTTTTATGCCCATCACTATATTTGTGTGTGTTTTTCTTTCAAAGTGGATGTAGAAGTTTCTGAAACAATGATGTCAATTAAGTTTCTAAACACAAAATATGTATTAGAAGTTGTGAGTGATGTTTGGACTTGAGAAACAGTAAATGGAGTCATTTTCAAAGTGCATGCTCATTCCATCAATTGTAAATACATGATCCACACCCAAAAGTCCATTTTGTCATTTCTTTACACTTGGTGGAATCATATGGATGGTCAATTGGTCCCTGTATAGAATGAAGAGATATCACTACAAGAGATTAATTCATTATTGACACCAAATTATCAACATCATTGGCGGGCGTTGATATATGTATTGCTAAATCTTGAGGGAGATCCATTTTATAAAAAAATCAAATTTTGAATACCGACACTTATTTTGACGTGCATATCAATGCTAATACCGACGCTGATACGAACGTTTATATCGATGCCATCTACAAAACAAAACAAAACCCGCGGGTTCATCGTTTATATCGATGCCATCTACAAAACAAAACCCGCGGGTTCATTTCCTTATTTTTGCCCATTTTTGGTTCTTCTCCTCTTGCTCCCTTGTTGCTAATAGCTGCTCTTCTCCTCAGATCTACCACTGTGGGGCTCACCCAACTTAAGATATCCACTCACACACTCCCTTGCAATCACACACTCCCTTGCAACAAGATGGTTTTTTTTTTGAGATTTATGGTAGATTATTGCATTTTTTTGTGTGTGTGCATGACACAACGTGTGTGTGTGTGTGTGTGTGTGTGTGTGTGTGTGTGTGTGTGTGTGTGTGTGTGTTTTCTTGTAGGTTTGGCGGCATTCTCTCAATTGCTATTTGCTCAGATAGGCCGCATGTGAGTGCCCTATTCTTTTCTTTTCTTTCACACACACACACACACACACACACATACACATAAACACGTAAATAAACATAGATGCATATATATTTACATATAATTAAATACAATACACACGCACATATTTTCAAATAAAATTTAAAAAAAAATCCTTAATCTTAAATTTTGACTAAATGTTATCATTCACAAACAAACATATTGAAATTTGGTGATAAAAAATATTGAGTAATTTTGGTTCAGATTAATTTATAAAAAAATTAATGTAATTTTATTTTAAATTTATGTTGTACGTTTAAGTTGTGGCCTATCTTGGGTGTTGTGAATACAAGTATTAGAATGCGATATGTTAAAGATCGATGTAGTTTTAGGTTTTAGTGTTAGGCTTTAATTTGACTATCTTAATACGTTTGGCCGTCTTAAGACATTTGGGTTAGATTATTAGGGTTAGCGGCTTAGGTTTAGGTTTATGTTATAGTGTTAGGTTTAAGTTTGATTATTAAGGTTTGGTCGTCTTAATATGTTTAAATTAGATTATTACATTTACCGGCTTTTGGTTTGGCCGCTAGCTAATAGTTGGCGATCTGTGTTAGATCGCTTAGGGTAAAGCGGCTTTTGGTTTGGTTGCTAGTAGTTGGCGATGCATATTATATGGCTTATGGTAAATCAGTGTTTAATGCTTTGCCCGCTCGAAGTTGCCCTTGTAAAGGCGCTTAGAGCTAGCCATATAAAGACGCTCTAAACCGATTTAGGAAATCTTTAGTTTGGCCATTTCAGAATTTAGTGTTTGGCCGCTTAAGGTTGATCGTTTTTGGTTGCTTAGGGCTAGCCTCTTAAATTTTATCTCTTCACACTTTAATTAGCTGCTTAGGGTTAATTGCTTTGTCTGCTGGGAGTTGGCCTTGTAAAGGCTCTTAGGGCTAGCCACTTAGGTTTTGGTTCTTCACGATTTGGCTATTTCAGTCCACTTTTAGGGCTAGCCACTTATGGCAGCTGAGGGCTAGTGGATTTTAATTTGGTTTCTCTAAATCGTCTTAGTGTCGCATTAGTTAGCCATTTCAATAATCCATTAGGGTTAGCCGCTTAGAGTAAGTGATTACACTATTTTAGTCTAGTCAGTTAGGATTAGTTGCTTAGGGTTAGTGACATTTGCTTTGTCCGTTGGGATTTGGCCTTGTAAAGGTGCTTAGGGATGGCCATATAAAGATTCTCTGAACCAATTTAGGAAATCTTGAGTTTGACCACCTCAATATACATTGTTTAATCACTTACGACTGGGCGTGTTTGGTCACATAGGGCTAGTCGCTTACATCTTAGTTCTTTGCACTCTAGTTGCTTTAGTCCCTTAGAACTAGTTGCTTAGGGCTAGCTGCTTAGGGCTAGCGCCTTTTGATTTGGACACTCTAAACCAGCTAGTCATGTAAAGATACTTAGGATTCACCGTGTAGAGTGTTAGAGAGTTATGGTTTGTCGTCTACATGCATTGTCATGTAGCCATGGATATGTAATTATGTTGCACCCAGGAATATATGCATTCACCAATAAAGATGATAACATAACACAATGGTCCTGATGTCCGTGAACCTCTAGATCGAGGTTGTGGGAATCAAGCATGGCTAGAGAATGTGAGGTAGTTTACATTGTGCCGATGTAGAAACTGTAAAGGTCAAATGGATTTTAGTAAACTATAAAGGGCAAACATGTTATATAGTTGTAAAGGAAAAACGGCTTTTGGTAAACTATAAAGGGCAAACGGATTTTTAGAGACTATAAATGTCTTTTATGTTGCACCCACAAATATAGGTATTGACCACTCAAGATGAAAGTATAACCTAGTGGTCTTGACCTCCGTGCACCTCTAGACCAAGGTGTGCAGGGATCCGGCATGGCTAGAGAATATGAGATAGTTTACACTGTTATTTGCTTTTGATTTGGCTGAATAGGATTGGCCATGGGAAGAATCTTATGGTTTAGAAGATTAGGGCTAGCGGCTTTTGGTTTGGCCGATTAGGGTTGGTCGTATAAAGATGTTTATGGTTGGCCGGTGGTCCGCTTAGGGCTAGCTAGCCGTTTGCTCAAATTTGTGTTAACTATTATATGCTCTAATAACAGTCTAGCTGTGTGCACTCACTATTATTTGTTAATTTTGTTTTTCAATCTTTAAATTAATTATGGATGATAATACAACATACCCTTGTATGCTATGTAAGCATCAAATCTTTCAAAAACAAAAGATATTTAATCAACATATATACAAAAAAGGTCATTTTCCCATAGACCAACTACACGATCTGTGTTATCAATCTCATGGTCAAGAGAGAATAGGTCAATCCCCACTCTTAGACATTGCTCCAATTTCATCATAGACTCAAGAGAGGAGCCGAATATTAAATGAACTACCACAGGTGGAGTCTACCCCATCAACACTCAATGTCACATTTCAAGAAGTTGAGATGGAAATAACGTTGGATGTTTTCTTTGACATTGATTCCATCATTGAAAGCCAAAATGGAGCAAGCGCTTGCAGTCAAGGCAAAACTACCTCTCATCCTCAATCATCCCATCCACAACAATGGCATGAGAATGACAAAGAGAAAGGAGAGATGTGTTACCATACACATGTGGTCGTGATGTGTGTGAACACACTTAGGACCGTTGGGGCATTTTTTCCCTCTCTAGGAGGTTTTTTTCCCTCGTGCACTATCTTTCCATTGCACACTAAGTTATACACTCTCTGTTATGTGCCTTGAGCTTCCTTCGTCTTCTCCAAGGTGTATGTGTTTCCTTGTAACACTAACTCCAACAATTGGTATCAGAGCAGGTCGCGTCCTCCCGGACTTAGTCGCCAACAACTCCAGCGCACCCCTACTCACTTTCTCCAATTTCAGTGAGCTTTGGCGAGTGTTCCTAGGTCGCCAAAAGTTTTGGGTGGGCTCGTAGAGTTTAGTCTGCTCAAATTTCTGATTCGGGCTCATTTCAGTCTACGTTTCCACTATAGGTAGTGTTGCACAAGCTATTTCGTCAATTTGTGTAAAATTTCTATCAGTGCTCTTTTTTGCATAACAGGTCCCTTACAGTCTTCTACAGTTTGTGCTATATAGCACGTGTTGTTCCCGCTTTGTTTCTCCTCTTTTTGGGCGGTTTTCACATTAGGCGTAGGCATTCACAATGGCCGACAACAACATACATATGTTCAAGATGTTTCTTGTTGAGGATAGATTGCATGGGGACAATTACCCTATGTGGGCTTACATGATGCAACATATTCTTGTGTCAAAGGGTGTCTGGAATATTGTGCAGTGCATTGATGTATGTCCTAGTTCTGAGGATGTAGGCGATGTTGAGGATGCTCCAAATCTTGCTGCCAGGATTGCTGCTATTAGAGTTGTTTTGCCTATGACAGAACAAGCTTGTTGGGATGTAAAGGATGCATAGGCTCATGCATTAATTTCATTGTCTGTGAAGCGCACCATTACTCCTCACGTTCGTTCAGCAAAATCTGCAAAACAGACTGGTCTTTATGCAAGCCGCAATGAGGCAAAAATTGCATTGTTGCGTAAAGAGCTGGAGTCGAAGATTATGCATGTGTAAGATGATATGGAAACTTTCCTTACTGGTGTCAAAGATATCAATGAGCAACTTACTTCTGCATGTGAAGTCATTTCAAAAAACACCCTTGTGCAGATTGTTCTTGATGCCTTACGAGATTCTTATCAAAATTTTGCTATTACTTGGAGACTTATTACCCAAGTAAATCCTGAAGCTGTCAAGTTTGATCATTATGCAGATTGTTGTTGCAAGAGTCACTTTCCAAAAAAAACAGGACTAGACATTGTGCAATTGAACAAGCTTTTAAAGAAAAGGGTGGTGACAACAATGCAGCCGCTTCTTATGGTTCTGCTACGAGTGGAAAATCACATGTTCCTAATGCTTATGCTGACAGAAGTTCTTCTCAAAATTTTGGTGATAAGGGCAAAAAGAAGATGCGTTGCCATTATTGGAAAGCTAATTATCACTTGATCAAGCAGTGTCCTAAGTTGAAGGCCAAAGAGGCTAAGAAGAAAGAGGGTGGTTCCACTACAAATGCAGCCATTGTTGAGTCTTCTGTGAAAGGAGACTGTGATACTGATGTTGATGCAGAATGGGATTCTACTGTAGAGTTCATTTACAATCTTGTTGTCCATGATGCATGCATGTCAATTTTGCTGTAGATTCACATGTGTGGTATTTTTACAGTGGTGCTGTCATAATAATCAATATCTAATTCTCCTAAATGATTTTCTCATATCAAACTGATCATTTAATGTGGGGAAGTGCTAGGGGAGAAAAAGCTAGAATATTGGTTAAGCTAGCAGACCGGCCACTGTAGGGATCCAAAGGAGGGAAAATAGGGATCCAAAAGGGGGGCCATGTGCAAAAGAGCCATGTGCAACAATGGACTAAAAAGACCGTAAGGTTCAGCCCATTAAGAATTCCAAAATGCTAAGGTTCCAAAAATCAAAGGTTGTGTCCAAAGGTCAACCTTAAGGGAATTGGATGCTTGGTGTGTGTACAAAAAAGTCTTTGCAATCCCTATTTGGGAGGGGGTGAGCCTTTCTTGTAGGGGATGTGAGAGAAAGCCACACACACACACACACACACACACACACACACACACACACAAGCTCCCTTTACACAAAGGGAATGAGGGACACATGTCAGCTCCCTAGGCCAGATGCCCACAAGGTGTACCCAATTCCTATTGGATGGCCTTGGAGGTGGACCAATGAGAATTAGGCTAGAGTAAATCTAGTTTAGTTAATTTAAAAACACTTAATAAAAGAACCAATGAGAATTAAGTCCTCTAGAAGACTATTGGATAGTCTCCCAAATGGTCCAATGAGCATTCAGCAGCTCAATGGCTTGCCTGATTCCTATTGGCTAGGAGGCAAAGGGGTCCAATGAGAGTTTAGTTGAATTATTAAATTACCTAAAGCTCTCACAAAAGGGGAAAGGGGGACACAAGTCAGAAGGCTATCACTTATGCTGCTTAATAGTCATTGGCTAACCCTGGGGAGGTCCAATGGGGAGATAGCAAGAGCAAATAGCAAGAGGGCTCGCCAAAGAGAGAGAGGGTGCTGATAAAGAGGTCGCCCCCTCTTCTTCAAATTCTTCACCTTCGAACCATAAAAAAGAAGAGGCCATAGGAAATCCTATGCTACATGGAAGAGGTCATCCATGCTGAAGAAGTTCAAAGAGGGAGGAAAGAGCATCTCTTTCCTTACCTATGATGGCAACTTTGGTGCTACGGACAAAGTCTTGGCCTTTATCCATCAATTTGATGCGGCGTTTGGAGATGAGGGCTTCACGGAGTCCTCTAAGCTACGCCATGTAGCTATGCACTTTCAAAAGTCCGCCAGGCAATGGTGGTCTAGCCTACGAGCCAACGGTGAAGCTCCACGAACATGGAAAGCTTTAAGAGCTTCCATTATGAAGCAGTTTTTGGCCAACCGATGCCAAAGACAAAGTACTCACCAAATGGAAAAGCTTAAAGCTCTCTCCCTATGAATCCATCCACAAATATGTAGACAAGTTTTGGGACCTACAACTCAAAGCCATTGTCTTCAAAAAGTTGGATTTTGGAGAGCAAAAGCAACAATTTTGTGCGGGCTTAACCGAAGAAATGGCGGAGTATGTCAACTCCCAAAGTCCACGTACCATATCGGCGGTAATACACCATACTATGGTGGCCTCTCAAATCAATTTCCAAACGGGGGCTAAAAGAAATAATAAGCCCACGGAAAACAAGGGTTCCAACGAGCCTAAGGGGAAGGACAATGTCCAAAAGTCTCCTAAGGGCAACTCCAACAAAGCTAAAGAGAAGGGAGGTTACAAAGGTAAGAACAAACTCTCTCCTGAAGAGCTTGAGCGTTATCGCAAGGATAACCGGAGTTTCAAGTGCGGCGAACAAGGCATGCGTACCGCGCTTGTCCCCAAAAGAACAACCGCCAAGATCCTCCTAGAGCTTCCTTGGTTGAAATCCAAGAGGAGGAGACTCACAAAACTCACCACAAAGGATCTCCTCTATGCCATGCTTGGGGAAAGGTAAGAGAACATGATGCTTTTATTCTCTTTGACCCTGGTTCTACTCACAATTTTATATCTATAGAGTTGGCCACCAAGCTAGGCATACAAGCCTACGAGATGGGAGATGTACTACCCGCAGAGAGTGCTTTCAAGGAGCAAGAAGCTTCAGTCACTCCCTTAATCGGGAAATTGAGGCTTCATGTTCAAAGCTATGTGGACAAAGAGGACTTCTTTATCTCTCCTCTCAAGCATGAGGATGTAATCCTAGGGGCACCATGGTTTGACCGCCTGGCTGCCAATGTTAAATTTCCTGAAAGGACAATCTCCTTTAAGTTCAGGGAAAAAGACATGTATATAGATGCTAAGGAAATGGGTAACACTATCCCCATTGTACATACACCAGCTTTCAACAAGTCAATAAAGAGCTCTATTTACCTGTACATGATTTTTGTTAAAGATTCTCAAAATGAACCTAATGCTCTAGCAAAAGAAAATAAAAGTAACCAAAAGGAATTAGAGTTATCCAATTTTCTCAAGGGGTTTCATTTCCCGTTCCACGGGTAGAAGACCTATTTGATAAACTATAAGGATCGACCTACTTCAGTAGGATTGACCTAAAAAGTGGCTATCATCAAATAAGGATAGTTGATCAAGACATTGTAAAGACCGCATTTCACACCACATTTGGTCTTTACGAATACATTGTCATGCCTTTTGGCTTGACCAATGCACCAGCCACATTCAACCGCTTGATGGAGAAACTATTCAGGCCTCATCGAACCTTCACTGGAGTGTTCTTTGATGATATTATCATCTACTCTAAGTCATTAGACGAACACAAGCAACACCTCCAGGTAATATTTCAAGTTTTAAGAGAGAATAAACTTTATGTTAATCAAAAGAAGAGTGATTTTTTCTTGCAAGAGATTCAGTATTTAGGTCACATTATCTCTTAATATGGCATCCAAATGGATCCATCAAAGTTAGAGGTAATAAAAGGATGGCCTAAACCAAGGAATCTTCATGAACTAAGAAGCTTTATAGGTATGTGTGCATACTATAGACGCTTCATAGAAAAGTTCTCACAAATTGCGGGACCATTACATGACCTAACAAAGAAAAGCGTTAGGTATACATGGACTGCTAAGGAGAACAATGCTTTCGAAAAGCTTATCTCTCAACCTGTGCTTACACTACCGGATCTCTCAAAACCATTTGAGGTCCAATGTGATGCTTGTGGTATTGCCTTGGAGCTGTTTTGCTCCAAGAAGGGCACGCCATAGGCTATGAGAGTCGAAGGCTCGACCTTGTTGAGCAAGCTCTAGGCATATATGAAAAGGAACTCCTTGCAGTTCTACATGCCTTAGACTCATGGAAGCACTATTTATTGGGGACTCCTTTCATTCTGCGAACGGATCACCAAAGTCTTAAGTACTTCATGACGCAGACCAAGGTCTCCGACAAACAAATGAGGTGGGAGAATTTCCTTTCGCAATTTCATTTTCATATTGCTCACATTGCTGGCAAGCATAATCAAGTAGCTGGTGCACTCTCAAGACGGCCGAGAGTGAATGCGGTTTCCATAGCAACTCATAATGATCTATCTTCAATGATAGATGAGTATGCTATTGATCCAGATTTTAGAGATGTGATTTCAGCCCTTGCATTAGGGAAGAAAGAAGAACCATTTACTTTACAAGATGGTTATCTTCTCTATGGCAATAGACTATGCGTTACTAACTCACTACGTGAGAAAGTAATGTATGAATCTCATGCTCCACCTTATGCGGGGCATAGAGGGATTCAGTCTACCTTAAAGGGAATTGAAACATATTTCTATTGGCCTACCATGAAAGTGAACATACAAGAGTATGTTTCTAAATGTGTGGTACGCCAAAAGACAAAATTTGATAGAGGGAAGCAACTTGGATTGCTTCAACCCCTGCCAATCCCTAATTCACCATGGGAGAGCATATCCATGGATTTTATCTTTCGATTGCCTAAGTCTATACATGGGAATACGGGAATATGGACGATAGTAGACAGGTTCAGTAAACAAGCTCATTTTATACCTATCAAAAAGGCTACCAAAGCCCATCAAATGGCAACCCTCTTCATTTCACAAATTTTCAAGTACCATGGCTTGCCAATGTCCATAGTGTCGGATAGAGATCCTAGAATGACCAATAATTTCTGGAAGGGTCTCTTTGAGAATTTAGGGACAAGGCTAAACTTCTCTTTAGCCTATCATCCACAAACGGATGGCCAAAGTGAAATAGCTAACCTAACAATTCTGGATCTACTAAAAGCCTATGTAACGGAAGTAGATCAAAGATCCCAATGGGAGAAGTACTTACCCTTAGTGGAGTATGCTTACAATAACACTGTACATACTTCCATGGGAAAAGCACCTTTCGAGGTAATTGAGGGAAGATAAAAAAGTCCCTTGCTACTTAAGGTACATGGGAAGATCTTCGCTGCAGATGAGTATAACCGAGACCTACAAGAATCTTTTCAAAAGATTAAGGATGCTATCTCTATCTCACAGCAAAGGTAGAAGGCTGCTGCTGACAAGCACAAAAGAGCCCAAGCATTTAAAGAAAATGATTGGATCTTATTAAAGTTTCCAAAGGCTCGATTAAGGCACACGACGGGCAAGAATCCTACGGGCCACCAAAAGTACTATGCTAAACTAGCAAAAGGTACTATGGTCCCTTCCATATTCTTAGGCCAATCAATGAGATGTCCTATCAACTCAAGTTGCCCAATCATTGGCTCATACACAATGCTTCCATGTGAGCCTATTAAAGCCTTACAAAGGAGAGCCACCTCAAGAACCAACTATTGAAGACCCACCGGAGATCGAAGACCAAGAGGAGGTGCTGCAGTCCGAGTCCATTCTCCAACATGAAGACAAGGTATTAAGAGGCGGTAAGACTATCTGACAATATCTTATTAAGTTTAAGAATTATCCTTTTGAAGATTCTAGATGGATGCAAGGCATACAATTAAAGGATAACCTAAACCTTGTCAATGCTTACAATGCTTCCCAAAAGTAAGCAAATGTACAAAATGTTAAAAAGGAACAAAGTTTTTTGTCTTATAAGACTCTCTTTTTCTTTATTGTGCACAAAAATGAAGTAGTATGCATGCTTAGATCAAGTTTTGCGGAGACGACGTCTCCCAAACACCAAGTAGAGCTTGTCACTCTACTATGGAAGATTGATAGGACTAATGTGCAGACATGCTTGCGGCAGCCTCAGGCTCTCAAGCGCCAAATGGACTAGTCATCCATTGTGGAATGATGTCGTAGGGTAACATAGGGATCCTCTACCCGCTAGGAAAAGGACTCATGAATATGCTTTATCTTCTCTACATCATAGTCGAGGACGACTATGATTTCAAGAGAGAGGTAATGTCATAATAATCAATATCTAATTCTCCTAAATGATTTTCTTATATTAAACTGATCATTTAATGTGGGGAAGTTCCAGGGGAGAAAAAGCTAGAATATTGGTTAAGCTAGCAGACCGGCCACTGTAGGGATCCAAAGGAGGGAAAATAGGGATCCAAAAGGGGGGCCATGTGCAAAAGAGCCATGTGCAACAATGGGTTAAAACGACCCTAAGGTTCAGCCCATTAAGACTTCCAAAATGCTAAGGTTCCACAAATCAAAGGTTGTGTCCAAAGGTCAACCTTAAGGGAATTGGATGCTTGGTGTGTGTACAAAAAAGTCTTTGCAATCCCTATTTGGGAGGGGGCGAGCCTTTCTTGTAGGGGATGTGAGAGAAAGCCACACACACACACACACACACACACACACACACACAATCTCCCTTTACACAAAGGGAATGAGGGACACATGTTGAAGGAGTACGAGCGGAAGTGCGACGCGAGAGAGAGTGCGAGAAGAAGAGCACGACAATATGGTGAACTCGCTCTACTGTAATGTGTAGAGGATAGTGAGTTCTTATTAGGTTTTAACAAAAGAATATGTGTACATACCTGGCGGCCCGCCCACTTACCTGGGCGACCACATTGGGCTTTATACCCCAACAACCTCCCACTTAAAGTCCAATGTGGTACTTTAAGTGTGAGAGAAGCTACTATACAAGCTAATATACAAGAGATGTAGAGAAGTGGTGTACTACCCTACACCTAACTGCTTGCGAAAATGCGCAAAGCTCTCTGAGGGAAGTCCTTTTGTAAGTAGATCAGCAGGATTTTCTGTGGTGTGAACTTTGACAAGCTGAAGTTGCTTATCCTCGAGCATTTCCCTGATGAAATGATACTTCACATCCACATGCTCTGTCTTTGAGTGATAAACTGGATTGCGAGCCAATTGTATAGCACTTTGACTATCACAATATAACACAGGCATCTCTTCTTTGATTCCCAAATCTGTTACTAGTCGATTAAGCCAAATTGATTCTTTGCATGCCTCTGATGCTGCAACATATTCAGCCTCTGTAGTAGACTGAGTAACACAATCTTGTAATCTAGAACGCCATGATACTGCTCCACCAGCCAATGTAAAGACATACCCTGACGTAGACCTTCGGTTGTCTAAGTCACCTGCATAATCTGAGTCTGTAAAACCCTTTACACTTAGATCCTGACTCCCATAGCATATACGCATACTCTTTGTAGCTTTCAGGTATCTCAATATTCCATTCACTGCCTCCCAATGTTTCTTGCCTGGGTTTGACATGTATCGACTTACTACTCCCACTGCAAATGCAATGTCTGGGCGAGTAGCAATCATTGCATACATCAAACTACCCACTGCAGACGCATATGGAATCTTATCCATTTCAGCCTGTTCTTCCTCAGACACAAGACAATCTTGTTTGCTAAGTTTCACATATGGTGGCAATGGAACACTCAATGCCTTTCCCTTCTCCATATTGAAACGTTGCAAAACCTTGTCAATATACTCTGTTTGAGATAACCAAATCAACTTCTTTGATCTGTCTCTCTCAATGCGCATACCAAGTATATGACTTGCCTCACCCATGTCTTTCATGTCAAACGATTTTGCCATCTTTGACTTCAAAGCTAAAATTTCTTCCAAGTGCTTGCCAGCAATCAACATGTCATCCACATACAAAATAAGGATCAGCCAACTGCCATCCTTAGCCTTCTTTGTATATAGACAGTGATCGAACTCACTACGTTTGTAGCCTTGAGAAAGCATAAACTTGTGGAATTTATGGTACCATGCCCTCGGTGATTGTTTTAAGCCATAAAGACTCTTTAACAACTGGCATACCCAAATCTTCCTTGCCTTTCTCAACAAACCTTCTGGCTGCTGCATGTAAATTTCCACATCTAAATCACCATGCAAGAACGCTGTCTTGACATCCATTTGGTGCAACACCAAATCTAATATGGCAACCAATGCAAGAAAGCATCTCAATGTAGTCATCTTGACCACCGGAGAGAAGACTTCATCAAAGTCAATGCCTTGTTCTTGCTTGTTAAAGCCCTTGGCAACAAGCCTTGCTTTGTACTTTGGCTGACTATCATGAGCGGTGATCTTATACCTGTAAACCCATTTACAGGGTAGAGCCTTTTTGCCCCGTGGTAATTTAACTAGCTTCCATGTCTGGTTTTTATGCAGAGCTGCCATCTCTGACTGCATGGCCAATTGCCAATTCCCGGAGTCCTTCATTTGCACTGCTTCCTTGTAACATGAAGGCTCATTGCAATCAGTCAACATGACATAATTCATAGATGGAACAAACCTATCAGGAGGTCGTGTGACACGTCTAGATCTACGCACAGTAGGTGGCTCAGGCTCAGCCACAACCTGTGGTTCCACTCTATCCTGTCCTTGCTCCTCTTGAGCCGTGACATTTTGTCTTGCACGTGCAGGTCCATCTTCTTGGAAGACAACTCTTCTAATCTCCTCAACCCTCTCTGGTTTAGAATGATATTTGGATTCATTAAAGTGAACATCATTGCTGCGGACAACCTTTCTGGATTCGGGATCCCAAAGTTTGTACCCCATCTCACCAGAATTACCATAGCCTAGAAAGATGCACTTTCTACTCTTTGGCTCAAGTTTGTTCCTAAATTCCTTTGGAACGTGAGTATATGCCTCACAGCCAAAGACTCTGATATGCTTGTATGAGGGCATTTTGCCTGACCATACCATCTCTGGCACTGAATCCTTCTGCAAAACCTTGCTAGGAGATCTATTTACAAGATGAACAGTTGTTGATACAGCTTCAGCCCAAAACCCATTTGGCAGCTGTGCATTAGACAACATACTTCTGACCTTCTCTTGTATGGTCCTATTCATCCTCTCAGCAACACCATTTCGAGGAGGATTGTAAGGAGTAGTAAGTTCACGTTTTATACCTTTTGACTCACAAAAGTCCTGAAAGGCCTTTGAAACATACTCTCCACCATTGTAAGTGCGTAAGCATTTAAGCTTCTTGCCACTCTGATTCTCCACAAGTGTCACAAACGTTTTGAAAACACTCAACGCTTCATCCTTGTGCTTGAGAAAGTAAACCCATACTTTCCTGGAGTAATCATCTATAAATGTCATAAAGTAAGAAGCTCCCCCTAGAGATAGGTTAGGCATAGGTCCACACAAATCACTATGAACAAGTGCCAACTGTGTATCTCTTCTACTGCTTCTATGCTTATGTGGCTGCTGTGTTTGCTTACCATACAGACAATGCTCACAGAATTCAAAATCATTAAATGAAAAGCCAGGAAAATAACCAGAACGAGATAAGATTTCCATTCCCTTCTTGGACATATGTCCTAACCGGCTATGCCACAAAGAAACGTTCGGCTGCTCGGTTACATTGATTACATTTTTAGAGACATTTGATACATAAATCATGTAAAGTCCTCCAGACTTTACTCCATGTGCTACCGTCATAGAACCCTTGGATATCTTCCACATGTTCTGTCCAAAAGTGGTGACGTAGCCAGCATCATCAAGTAAACCTGTGCTGATCAAGCTCTTTGTAATTCGGGGAACATGTCTCACATTCTTCAGCGTGAAAGAAGAGCCATTCTGAAACTTCAATTGAACATCTCCAACACCTAAGATCTCACATGTCTGCCCATTGCCTAGCCGAACATGATCTTTAGTGGTCACATAAGAAGTAAACCACTCCTTGTTTGGAGACACATGAAGTGATGCCCTTGAGTCTATAATCCAGTCACTCAGTGAATTTCATCAGATGCTGTAAGAAGAGCTGAGTCCATTGTATTCTTCAAGAAGTAGATGTCTCCTGACACTAGACTGTCATCCTCTGCAACAATGTTTGTCACATTTATTTCTTGATCTTCACTGAGGACTTGTTCTTTCTACCATGGTCTTCAGCTTTCTCTTTGCCTTTTTTGCTTTCCATTCTCTGTAGTCTCTTTTCATGTGACCCTTCTTGCACAATGGTAGCATTCTATGTCACTCTTGCCTTTAGCACTGCGGGACTTGCTACGAGACTGATTCCTCTTTCCACTTTGTACTTTTCTTTGGTCCTTCCCCTGACAACTAAGACTGTTCCTTTGCCTTTGTCCATTGTCTTTCTATTGGTTTCTTCAGTAAGCAGACTTCCTTCTACACCTGCTATGTTCAAACCATCTGGAGGTGCAGAATTACTCAAAGCTGTGCGAAAAGTGTCCAACTTTCCGGCAATGTGATCAACAGGAACATAGCTCTAACAGGTTCATCAAACTTGACACCTTGAGCTGACAGCTGACTATATATTGTTGTTGAATTCATTCAGATGATTGGACATAGGTGTCCCTTCTTTCATCTTCAAGTCAACAAGCTTTTAAGCCAGTATACCTGTGAAGTTGCACTCTGCTTCTCATAAAGATCACTCAGCTTAACCATGCTTGATAAGCCGACATCTCGTCTGCTACATTGAAGTAAACGCTTTGTGCCAAAGTCAGCATAATGGTAGAAAGTGCCAATTCATCCATTTCGCTCCATTCATCTTCGTCCATATCTTCTGGTTTTATCCCCTTGAGCTTTATAGGTTTTATCTGCTTCTTTTGTACCAACACGTGCCAAATCTGTTCTTCCACAATGGGAAATTGGTTCCATCCAGCTTCTTGATATTGTAAGAGCAGTGTCCTGTGATCCCAGCATAGCTACGCTTCAGAGTAGTTTACTTTCCTGGGAAAAATTCGGCAGAGTTTCCCTGTAAACTGACCTCTGAACCAATTCAACCTGTCAAATGAACCAAGAAAGCTTCAAGATTCTGCATAAAATTTCGGTAGAGTCTCCTTTGTAAAATGGCTCTGGTTTACTCCAAAACAGACCAAAAACAAACTCAAAAAACACTATCTCTCTGACACTGTAAGCTGCGGGGTAAACCTGTCCTGCACCTGTACTATCTCTCACTGTCCTACACTGTCCTATAAGCATAGACTGCGACAATGCCTCAACGGCAGTAAAGCAAAGATGCAATCCCAACTGTCTAACTCACAGTCAATACATCCTAGCTGCCTATCTAAGGGTGCTCGATGGATCGCTCCAAGACCTGTATCACCGAAAGGATCTCAACATTCGAGAATCCCCTAGCTCAATAAAACCTCACTCGACCCTCAACAAAGGCTGCAGTAAATCTGACAGTACATAGACTTCCCACAAAGTCATACATCCACAAATTTCCCACTGTATGTTGTAACCACTGTGACGGTTGTTTGCTGCGTGACTCACAGCCAGCAAACCCTCAACAGACATACATCATCTCTGACAATACATCCCATGTGGAAGTACCTGCAATGTGAGGATGAAATCTGGAATATCAAGCAGCAAACACAAGCTACCTGATGAACTAGTGGATGCCGCCTACAGTCTGTGTGTAGATGCGCCCGTGTCGTATGTGACACGCCTCCAAGAACTATGAGCCGTCCTTCGATGTGTAGACAGCCACAAATCAACACTCTGGTAGTGTCGATATCCTCAGCACCTGCAGTCGTAGGCCGAAAACCCCAAATTTGCAGAGTCGGATCTGCACCCGCTGAGACCATGTAGTCGAAAATGGCCTGCGCAGACCTTTGTCGAAGCCGAATGGTGGCCGAGATGACCTCAGAATGAAATTCTAACAACACCAAGCCCTTTGGGCTTACCCACAAGATTTGGGGCCGTGTCTTTGCCTGTCGAATTTCACTCCAATCTGAGTTGGTGACTCTAGCCTCCTGCAGTGCTGCCCTGAGCTTCGATCTGAGCTCTAATACCAGTTGAAGGAGTACGAGCGGAAGTGCGACGCAAGAGAGAGTGCGAGAAGAAGAGCACGACGATATGGTGAACTCACTCTACTGTAATGTGTAGAGCATAGTGAGTTCTTATTAGGTTTTAACAAAAGAATATGTGTACATACCTGGCGGCCCGCCCACTTACCTGGGCGACCACATTGGGCTTTATACCCCAACACATGTCAGCTCCCTCGGCCAAATGCCCACAAGGTGTACCCAATTCCTATTGGATGGCCTTGGAGGTGGACCAATGAGAATTAGGCTAGAGTTAATCTAGTTTAATTAATTTAAAACCACTTAATAAAAGAACCAATGAGAATTAAGTCCTCTAGAAGACTATTGGACAGTCTCCCCAAGTGGTCCAATGAGCATTCAGCAGCCCAATGGCTTGCCTGATTCCTATTGGCCAGGAGGCAAAGGGGTCCAATGAGAGTTTAGTTGAACTATTAAATTACCTAAAGCTCTCACAAAAGGGGAAAGGGGGACACATGTCAGAAGGATATCACTTATGCTGCTTAATAGTCATTGGCTAACCCTGGGGAGCTCCAATGGGGAGATAGCAAGAGCAAATAGCAAGAGGGCTCGCCCAAGAGAGAGAGGGGGCTGATTTTTGCAAGGGATTAACACACACACACACACACACACACACAATCTCATGTGTGAACTAAAGAAGACTATCTCTTCCCACGCTAGCTCATCACCTACTCCAAGCTTGTGAGATAGAAGCATACATCGACACACTCTTGGCATGTGGATGCAAATCCAACCAAGAGCCAAGCTTCAATGCATGCTCATCTCCTCTACCATGCTAATTACTAAGCTAAGCTATGCTAATATGAGTGATTATGTGAGGAGATGTACATCTTTCTCGTAAGATACTCCTTCTTCCTCTCAATCTACTCTCATACCCTGCTAGCTCTCACCATCTTCGAAGGTGTGCGAGGTCTTGGGTCTGAGACCGGGGATAATTGATGTTGTTTTTGCTAAGTGTTTTGCTTAGTGCATGAAGCTTTCATCTTCATTGCACTAGCTAGTCTTGAAGGAACACAAAGAATTGTATTGTACAATGTCTCTCTTGATGGGAGAGACATCAAGAGAGACAAAGAATTGTATTGTACAATGTCTCTCTTGATGGGAGAAACCATAATACAAAGCCTTTTGGAGGGGGGACCGGCTCCATGCAAATCCGGTCCTCAACTGTTGTCAATAGCTTAATTTCTCTCTCTTTTGAAAGTATTGTTCATGCTATCTAACTAGGAGTTATGATTTTTGTTGCTCTCTCCACTTAAGCACTCTTGTAATTCTCATTAGGAATCTATTCTAATGAAATGCCCACTATGTTCATGCTAATTTCCGCTACACACAAGTTTTTAGGCCATTAAATGTAACAGGTGCTACAAAGCACATTACCTCACATCTTGAATTCTTCACCTCTCTCGAGTCTGTCCCTCATGGGAATTCACACACTTGTGCCAACAATGCCTCTTATCCGGTTCAGGGAGTTGGAAAGATTGTATTTACTGCTGCAAATGGCACTTCTTTCACACTTGTTGATGCACTTTATGTACCTCGGATCAAGAAGAATATTTTTCAATATCTGCACTTGCTAGACTTGGACTTGTAGTCAAATTTAGGGATGAAAAATGTACGGTTCATGATCTCAGTTTTGGTGATAAAGTTGTTGCATCTGGCCATTTGTGCCATGTGTTTTATAAGCTCAATTTGTATGACAAGTGTGGAAAAAATTTTTCAAATGCAGTTGCAAATTCATGGGTTGTTTCAGATGCAAAACTGTGGCATGCACATTTTGGGCATTCGAATTACTTTGCGAGTTTGCTGTGTTTACAAAAATATGAAAAATATGGTTGCTTCTTTGCCACCTCTTGAAGCACCTGTCAAACATGTTTGTGAAGGCTATATTTTGGGTAAAATGTAGCGTTCACAGTTTTCAAAGGATGGTTCAGTTAGGGCCACATGCAAGTTGTAGCTTGAGCATAGTGATGTTTGTCGGCCCATGCAAACTCTATCCTTGGGAAATTGCCTGTACTTTGTGACTTTCATTGATGATTACTCCAGGCATGCATGGGTATTTCTGCTTAAAGCAAAGTTCGAAGTTCTTATGTGCTTCAAACAATTTTTGGCTATGGTCGAAAATGTTTGAAAATGCACTATGGAAAGCCTTCGTTCCGATCGAGGGGGGTAGTATATGTCTCATGAATTTAGTGCATTTCTATCTAGTAGTGGGAGAAAACACCAATGTATAGTGCCTTATACACCTCATAAAATGGTGTTGCTGAGAGGAAAGACAGGTCACTTACGAAAATGGCACGATGTATGGTCAAAAGTCAAGCTTTGCCGCATTCTTTTTGGCTTGAGGCCATCCTTTGTGCCACTTATGTACTAAACAGGTTTCCTACAAAAGCTTCGCAATCTATTACTCCATATAAAGCATGGCATGATCGAAAGCCTTCTATTGAGCACATGCGTTGTCGTGCCGTGGCACGTGCATGGTGGGAACGGAAGCTAAGCCCTACAATATTATGGATTTTATCTGTATACCTTAAGTGTGCATAAGTATATGCATTTTCCATTTAGCATGCAAAAAGCTAGTCGAAGTCTGATGTGTCACTCTTGTTGGGAATGGGCTTCGATCTCGGGCTTCTTTGTGAACCTCTTCTTGGAGCCATGATGAAATGAGATTATAAAACATACCTCCTATCTACTAGGCATCCTACGTGGCATATGACATGTATAGCATGGCCAAAAGTGACCTTAGTCATAGTATACCCCATGAGGTGTCATTATACACATAGTAGGTGCACTTTGGAGTGATTATGGACCTAGAAAAATCCCTTAGAAAAGTGGTTACGAGTTTGTTTGATGTCATCCATGATGTATGCCAAGCTCTCTCTCAATTTTTTATGAATCTACTTTATGCACATGTTCCCAGCATAACTCAACAACTCTTGACATGTGGTGGCAAGGAGAAGATATTTGGAGAAAGATCTAAAAGAACCTCTAGATACTTCTTGAAGAGAAAGATCTAGAAGAACCTCTAGATATTTCTTGAAGAGAAAGATCTAGAAACTTTGAAGATAATTTCAAGATATTTTGAAAAGAGAGACACTTGTCACACAAATCCCTTGGATATTTCTAAGCAAATATCTTCTTCAAAAGGAAACTTCACCTATAAATAGAGCCTTTTGCCCCTCACTTGGGCATCAAGAAAACCTTCAAGCAATCAAGCGCTCAAGCAATTCCCATAATTAAGCCACTCTATCAAGCCATCACCCAACCTCTTAGCCATCTCCTTGAGGAAAATTTTCTCTTAATTGCAGCCCAATCTTGAGCTTGCTACTTCATGCCTCAAGCCTTCTATCTCCTCACTTGTAATGCGCATACACTCTATGTAGCCTTCTTTCATCAATAAAGACGCATTGTTGGTGGCTTGCAAACGGTGTTGGAGACTACTACGCATCATCTACTTCATCAAGTTGGCTACAATACCACAAGTCTTGAGGTGTGCTTCACTTCTTTGGATTAAGCTTGTGTGAGTCTTTGTGTGTTGGTTGTCTCTCTTATCTCTTTCCTCT
The DNA here is from genome assembly GCF_014529385.1 of Adiantum capillus-veneris. NCBI lineage: Eukaryota > Viridiplantae > Streptophyta > Polypodiopsida > Polypodiales > Pteridaceae > Adiantum > Adiantum capillus-veneris. The sequence goes on along the minus strand of NC_140945.1, from coordinate 62,340,875 downwards.
ATAGTTTGATTGCTTTCTGAGCTTTCTTAGATGAATAACCACAATGGTGTAACTTTTCAACCCTTTCACTTTGTGCAACATATTAAAATTAACGTTTGTATTAGCCGTAAAATCCACTTCCAACAAAGAATTGTGTTACACTTTGGGCCGAAAAGACTGCAAGAAATTCTTCTTTCTCCACGTCCTCTTATTTTGCCACTACTAGACTACTCTAATTCTTTTGATGTGCACATATTTATTCTAATCTAGGGGTTGAGTTTTGCTTTCTTAATATTACTATGAACCAAGAAGACTTGTACCGTGACACAGCTCACTCCTATCGCTAGGAAAAATACATACATCTTTGTAAGCACTAAGTTACAGTTTCAAAGAACCATTCACAATCTATTTGGAGCACAACGACTTGCTGTTATAAATGCATCAGTGAACACTTTCATCTTACCTTTGATTAGATACGATCAAAGCTTTGATATTTTCATCTTTGTTTTGTTTTGAGGGTTTCACGTGTGCGTATGTGTGTGTCTGCGTGTAAGATTCCAATGGCTACACACAATGTATTTGATACAAACACTAAGTTTGCTTAAGTGAAAAGCTTCCCATTTTCCCCACAAACCCTCACAGCTAGAGGCCCGATGCCTTCCTGGCAAGACCGCCAACTCTTTGACAACGTGTTTTTGGCTATTTGGCATATGCTTTGGTGCCACAAACACAACACAAAAAATTGGATGATAAGGCTAACAGATGTATTTTTGTTGATTATAGTGCTGAAAGCAAAGGTTACACGTTGTATTATCCACAAACAAAGCATATTCTGGTTTCACGGGATGTTGTGTTGATAGCCAATTTTTGAAAATCAAAGAAAAAAAAAAGAAAAACTTATTTTTTCTCAGCCGGGGCCTTGGCGACACTGTTGGAAGGCTTGGCACCGCCTTGTCAATCCTCACGACACCTCTACGGGCATGTCACCCCCCCCCCCTCCGATTGGCCGGCCTTATCACCCCATGCCCCCGCTTGTCTATACCCCAGCCTGGCCAGCCGCCTTCGTTTTCAGATACCCCTTCTCTCTCTCCCTGTAGTTATTTCCCCGGTGGGCATTGAATGTAGTAACCCCCCCCCCCCCCCCCCCCCCCCCATCTTTTCCTACATACCTCTCTCTAATATCCTCTCTCTCTCTCTCTCTCTCTCTCTCTCTCTCTCTCTCTCTCTCTCTCTCTTCTCTCTCTCTCTCCTCTCTCTCTCCCAAACCTTCCCCCCCTCCCCCCCTTACTAGCCACCCCCGGCTAGGCGCAAGCCTCGATCACTCACCCCGACCCCTCTCTCGTTTCTCCTCTCGCTCTCCCTCTGTGTCGAGCCGCATGTGAACCCCCCGCTCTCCCGTATTCTTACACTCACCCTCTCTCTCTCACACACTCTTTCCCCCCCCATCCCATCCCCCCCCCCCCCCGTTTTAGCCCGCTAATATTCCCCCCCCCCCCCCCCCCCCCCCCCCTCTTCCCCACCCGCTCGCCTCACCCTCCCCCGGACTCACTAACCCTTCCCTTGGCCTGCTATCCCCACCCTCTTTCCCCCCTCCCCCCCCCCACGGTGGGCACTCACCCAATGGAGCCCACTCTCCCTCTAGCGCCACCTCATGCTCGCATCCCCTTCTCTCTCTCTCTCTCTCTTCCGTTTTAGCCCGAAGGCGTAGCGCAAGGAAACCGGGACCCATGCTCTCCACACCACACACTCACTCACCCTCACCCTCTCACACCCTCATCCTCTCCCTCACCACCCCCCCAATCCCCTCTCCCTCTCTCGCGCTCTGTTTTGGCAGCAGCCCGCTTGCCATGTCTCTCTCTCCCTCTCGGCCTGTACAGGCGTAGCACGGCTTATCTCTCTATCTCTCTATATATACACACACACCACACACACACAGACACACCCCATGCACACACACACACACACACACACACACACACACACACACACACACACACACACACACCACACACACACACACACACACACACACACACACACACACACACACACACACACACGACCCCCCCCCACCCCAAGCACACGTAGCTGCCGCCGCCCGCCCTGGGGGCCGCCAAACATAGAGAAAAATATATATATATATAAAAAACATATATATAATATATACAATATGTACATAACCCCGTTCCCACCTCACGCTTGCGAACACATACAAATACACACGCACTCACACACACACACACCCATATACATACATATATATGTATATATATATATATATATATATATATATATATATATATATATATATATATATACACAGATCCGCCCACATGCACATACGTACACACACACACGCATATACGCACTACAAATACAAAGAAAACGAAGGACTCCACGACTACGACGACCACGAAAAGGAAGAAGGACCCAAAGCATGCCCCGCCAACAACAAAAAGAGGAAATGCGTCGAAGGCATGTCCCGACCGCGCCGAAACGAAGTACGCTCGACACCGACGCACCGGCAACACACCATTTGCTGGCAACACGCAACCACGACGCCAATTTCAGTAATTTATAGGTTATTTTCATCATTTCTTCAGTTTTCACCCGAGCCATTGTACAATTCCCAATTTTTTTGTAAATATCCTCTCTCTAGGTGATGGTCACAAAGGCCCACCTAGAGATTCTCATCTTTTAATAACCTCCCAAAACAAAGCAAGGGTAAACCACACCGGGCCCACCACTTGCTTTGTCTCCCCGATTAAGCTTACCCTAATCACACCGGGATTACCATAATCCAAGCAGCCAACATCTATAAATTGGCACTGAGAGGTCACTATCGGGGGGGGGGGGGGGGAGTCCATGAGAAGTCAGCACTTGGCAGAGTGTAGTGGGAAGAATTGACACTATCACCATCACGCGGAGGGGGCTTGTGTGTTGGGTTTGCCTTGGGCATTGCACCATGGGAAGGGAACCATGTCCACCTCTTGACTCCAATGGTCGATGCACACATGTATACACGCTCTTGGTAGCAAGATTCACAATCATGGAGTGGTCTTAGAGAACGCACCAAGTAGTTTGCACCACCTCCTCTCCCTACCTCTCTACCACCACGGTGTGCCATTTGTAAATACTGCAGAAATAATTCTTCCTCACACCCTCGAGGGTTTTCATTCATTTGTAAATCTCTCTCTCTCTCTCTCTCTCTCTCTCTCTCTCTCTCTCTCTCTCTCTCTCTCTCTCTCTCTCTCTCTCTCTCTCTCTCTCCGTCTCCGTGTGTAAGTTTGTGGTGTTCATATCATCGTGGTTTGCATCCTAGCCGCTTAAAGCTAGGTGGTGCCCCCTGTTCGCTTTACCTGTGACAGGCTCAAGGCGTGCCATTTGGCCCCCGGCGTTTTAAAGGCCGTCAGGGTTCGGGGTTCGCTTTGCTCCCGTCATTTGGTGCCCCCATGGAGGAGGGATTTCTTAGACCCTTCAGTTTACAATGCTGAAAGTGACGCCCACTATCAATCATGGACGAATGGTTGAAGGAATTTTCTAACTGGAGGACGGAAGAAGAGGAGATGAAGGAGGCACTAGCTGCCTTCATTGAAGTGCTACCGCCAGGCTGTAGCATCTTCAATATTCAGGAGGTAAATTCTCCATCTCGTGTTGCTCGTTCTAACCATAAATTGAGAGCATCAGGTGGGAGGTCGGTGAAGTGCCATCACTGTTGTCAACCAAGACACACTGTCAATGAGTGCCAGCAATGAAGGCAGCGAAAGGGTTGAAATCGTCTACATCGACATTCGTCGCGAAGAAGTCATCCACATCAAGGAAGGGAAGAAAACGGTGAGGTCTCTTTTCCCTAAAGAAACTGCAGTCAAAGTTATAACTCCAAAGTGTCCTGAACGGGTTGCTCGAGCCAAAGGTAAGGAGAAGATAAGCCGGTCTGGAAACACATGACCCCAAAGGGAGAAGCATCTGGCCAAGCAAGTGCTTCAATCTCAGAAAGCTGGGTTGTACCCAGCTTGTCAAAGAGGAAGTCATCCGAAGCTAAGCGGCAGAAGGTCGCCTACCGATTTGCACGACGCATGCGAGTGCTACGAATCCACTTCGACAATCCTGAAGAAGAAGTGGTAAGAAGATTCCCATGTCCTAGAGAAGAGTGGTTCGACTACTGCTCTCGCTGTTTTGGAAAGCGAGTGGAGGATCTTCCTCTTCTCCGTGTACAACTTATCCTGAAGAAGCTCTCTACCAGGGGAGAAACCGAGTGGGCTGGGGGCGAGTTGCAACTGAATGGAGTAGAATTCATGCAACACGCCGACTATGGAAATTACCTACAATTGCTACTAGCCAAGAGGCTGGGAGTGGTCAGACGCGTCGCAATCACCCCGTACGTGCTGAGCAACGAAGGAAAGGTAGAGCCCATGAAAGGAGACGACCTCTTGTGGATGTGCCGACTCATCAACACTGGCACGGTAAGAGTATAAGTAAGTATTCCACCCTCTGTGCATGATGGAAAACGGGCCGACAGCATTCCCGTTTAGATTCCTGCAGCATATGCATGTGAATATCTATGTAGATAGGAAAGTCTTCTACCAACAGAAGATCGTATACCTATTCGGTGTGGTGGTACTAGGAGAAATCCTCAATTCCTCGAACCCTATCATTCTCCCCATATTAGATTACCGTCATTCCTTTAATGTCTCTATCTTTATCATGTTTTAATTTATCCACCCACCCCTATAAAAAGCCGCTATGAGCCGCTACTGTAAATGTAATGTAAAAAAAAAAAAGAGGTTTGTAATTTCCTGAGTCACTACCATGGCAAGTGTTTCTTTCCCCACGTTCAGTGGAAAGAAGGGAGAGGATCTCACCACCGACTTTTTGGATGATTTCGACATTGCTTGTGTTGTCTCCAACAAAGATGACGACACTTCACGACTTAGAATTTTTCCTCTGCCGATGAAAGTAGAGGCCAAATCCTGGTATAATGCATTGCCCCATGCCACCAAGAATGCATGGGATGTGTTAAGGGCTGCTTTTGTAAAGAGGTTTGGTGGAGGCACAACCTCGCAGAAGCTATGGCAGCTACTGACAGAATTAAACCAGGGAGGTCTGCTAGAGTATGCCACCTACGAGTCCAAATTTGTGTACTTATGGGAGAGATGGGTTGCCTCACTAGAGGAAGGTGAAGGAGCGCCTAAATTACTAAAGAAGAATCGTTTCATTGCTGGTCTATGGTCGCCGCTTAGAGAGAAGGTGAAGGGAAGGTTTCCTGCAACATATGAGTTGGCAGTCGAAGTAGCCCGCCTTAAAGACAAGAAGCTATGCATGCAAGCAAGAGTAAATGAGTCAAAGGAAACAAGCTCGGCCGGACCAACCCCAGTGACTACAACAACCAATCATAGAGTCCAACCGCAGGAGGCATCAGAAGAGCAGCAAGACCTGCTGAGTCGCATCACCACCCAACTAGAGAGTTTATCCGTGCATCTGGTGCAACAAGGGCATGCACCTGGCAGGAATCCAGAACAAGGAAGAGGACAATGAAGGCAGAACCAAGAGTACCACTCTTACAACTGCGGGGAAGATGGCCACACTGCCCACACTCGAGGAGGCAGAATTTCAATTGAGGGGGGAGACATAATCAGATCTCTCCGCCAAGAGCAAGACCACCACCACCTAGGCAATGAGGACCGATCCCACCGGTCCAAATCCTTCGACCACTTGTACAGCAGCAACCACCACCCCAACTTCTCATTCAGTCCACTACCCCCACCACCTGCTGTGAACCAAGCGGTGAGTGTTATTAGCTTGGGGGCTAAAGGGAAGGAAAAGGTAGAAGAATCAGTTCGAGAGAATCACAAAGGAAAAGCGAAGGTAGAAGAAGTGGATGCTATGGGAGTGAAGCGTGCGAGGCACGAGGAAGCATCTCAAAGAGAAGAGAAGATGAAAGGGAAGGCCGAGTCTAGCAAGCAAGCAGCTAAACCGTGGCAGAAGACATCGTGGACTTATCACTAGGTGAGTATGCAAAACCCTATGACTTAGTTCAAGATGTGTTAATGCAAGGCCCGAAGATAACTTGGCCCCAATTAATCCACCTTGCACCCAGAATGAGGAGGCAATGGACAAAATTGGTAAGTACCAGGAAATCAAGGCCCAGGATAGCTGGGGCTATCTTTGGAAGGGATCTTGACGACATTCTACCAACCATGGACGCTCACATCAAGGGGCAACAAATCTCAAATGTCTACATAGATGGTGGCGCGCAAATATGCATCATGAGTGAAAAGATGATGCACCATCTAGGTCTAGAGGTAAGTAGGCTAGCACCTTGCCGAGCCAAGATGGCAAACAATGTAAGAGTGAAATGCGTGGGCATTATAAATGCAGTGAAAGTAAAAGCATTCAATATAGAAGTGGAGGTAGACATCTTCGTCATGCCACACAAAGGGGAGGGCTACCCCATCATTCTTGGGAGGCCTTGGCTTATGGCCATGGAAGCTAAACAAGACTGGAGCACCGGGATGATTCAGATGAAGGACGCTAAAGGGAAGTCCATATTATGACATGAGGACTAAAAATAAGCGCAACATGATCTTGGAGGCTTCAGAAGATGAGTCCACCATCGACTACTCGTCTACCTCAGGAGAAGAGATGACCACCACCGACGAAAGTGGCAGTAGCATCGAAGTGATGGAGGTCATTCTTAAAGACCCGAACAGATTGACACAATCTGAACACCCTTGACAAACCAAGAGGGATCATCAGGAATGCAGTCCTTGGAGGATGCAGGTAAGTTACAAAAAATTCTCTCAAATGAGTTAAGGGGGGGGGGGGGGGGGAAGAGGGTGAGTGAGCCCGAGGGGAGGGTGAGGCAAGCGGGTGGGGAAGAGGGGAGGGTGGGGGAAAAAAGAGTTTGAGAGAGGGAGAGGGTGAGTGTAATAATATGGAAGAGCGGGGGATTCACATGCGGCTCGAGGTTGGGGTGAGTGATCGAGGTTTGCGCCTGGCCGGGGGTGGCCAGTAAGGGGGGGGGGGGGGGGGGGAAGGTTTGGGAGAGAGAGAGAGAGAGAGAGAGAGAGAGAGAGAGAGAGAGAGAGAGAGAGAGAGAGAGAGAGAGAGAGAGAGAGAGGATATTATAGAGAGGTATGTAGGGAAAATGAGGAGAGAGAGGGGGGGGGGGGGGGGGGTTACTTCATTCAATGCCCGCTGGGGAAATAACTACAGGGAGAGAGAGAAGGGGTATCTGAAAACGAAGGCGGCTGGCCAGGCTGGGGTATAGACAAGTGGGGGCCTGAGGGTGATAAGGTCGGCCAATCAAAGGGGGGGGGGGGGGGGTGCCATGCCCGTAGAGGTGTCGTGAGGATTGACCAGGCGGTGCCGAGCCTTCCAACAGTGTCGCCAAGGTCCCCGGCTGAGGAAAAATAAGTTTTTCTTTTTTTTCTTTGATTTTCAAAAATCGGCCATCATTAGCCCTCTCCCTTTGGCTAGAGGTATTCATGCTTCTAGCCCTTCCTCTGCTCCTTAAACTGTGGAGTTAGAGGGTTCTCCCTCATTTTGGAATGTTTAGCATAAATTTTGGATCAAACCTAAGAAAATACCTTTTCAGTCTCCATCCATTGACCCTAGTCTTGTGAATTCTCCCATCTGCTTCCATCAGCTTATAGCTGCCGTTGTCATAGCGTTTCTTGATGATGAATGGCCCTTCCCATCTGGGTTGAAATTTTTTGTCCTTTCTGGTGTCAAATCTGTTGTAGTATCTTAGCACTAACATACCTTTTTCCAGTCCCTTTTCTTTAAGCCCTTGATTGAAAGTGAGCCGGCGTCGTTCTACCTGCGCTGCGTAGTGATTGATTTCTTCCTCCCTATCCAGTTGGAGTCTCTCCAGATCGTAGATGTGGTTTCGGAGATTTACAATCGGACGATGTATCTGGCTAGCCAAAACTCGCAAGCCGGCTATCTGTACCTCAATGGGTAGAATTTCCTCCTTCCCATAAACTAGATGGAAAGGGGTGAAACCTAGTGATGTTCGGAACGTTGTTCTGTAGGCCCAAAGAGCTACCATGAGATGTTTATCCCAGTCCCCTGTGTGATTGTTCACCTGCTTTGTGATGATTTTACAAATCATTCCATTTACCTTCTCTACCAGACCATTGCATTGTGGATAGTATGGTGTGGAATGTCAGCGTGTGATGCCTAACTTCTTCATCAGTTCTCCCACCAAATCACCTTTGAATCCTGGTCCTCTATCTGATATATCTCAAGAGGAGTGCCAAAACGGCAAACGATATGCTCAAAAATGAACTTTGCTACCTCTTGGGCTGTAATGCGGGTGGTGGTTGTTGCTTCTACCCATCGAGTCAAGTAGTATACACCCACTATGATGTACATTTTACCTAATTGGGCCCTTGGTAAAGGACCGATTGCATCTATTCCCCATTTCTCAAATGGACCATATGAGATGATAGGAGTTTGTGGCTCGTAGGTTAAGGTGCGATCACTGGCCACTTGACAGGCCTTACAAGTTTTACACCAATGGTGTACATCTCTATTCAAACTAGGCCAAGAGTATCCTGCTTGTAGAATCTTCCTATTGGTGATGTCTAGATCAAAATGACCGCCGTAGACGCCATCATGGAAACTTGAAATTACCTCTGTGATCTCACTGGAGGTTGGCACCCGCCTGAGAATTTGATCCTTGCCCTTACAATAAAAGTGGTCGTTTACAAGGCGGTACCTAGTAGCCTTCCTTACTAGCCATTGTTTGTGGCCTTTGGTGTATCTTGCTGGACATTCTCCTGTATCTAGAAAACTGACGACATCTGGCATAGCATCACTACCTTGAAAGAGGGGTAGCTTTAGTTTGATTTCTCCTATGGGAACATCTTGTATTCTCTCTTTGGCTAGAGCATTTGCCTCCTGATTTTCTGCTCTGGGGACATGAAATAGTTTCACTGCTTCAAACTTCTTTAGAAGGTCCTTAACTTGGCGAAGTTGACCAAGTAGAACCTGATTCTTACAATCTCAGGTGCCATTTATCTGCCTTATCAAAAGCAAAGCATCACCAAACACATTTAGGCGTTGAATTCCTTGTGAAATACATTGTTCCAACCCAAGAATTAGGGCTGCATATTCTGCTTCATTGTTGGAGTGGGAGCGTAATAACTGCCCGATGGAGAATACTCTTTCTTGCTGTTCATTGAAAATGAGTATGCCTGCTGCAGATTGATCCATTGTTCTCTTGTATGCTCCGTCAAAGAAAAGAGAGTGAGCTCTTTCTAGCCTAGGACTTTCTACCATTGGTGTTTCTTCCTTTGCTTCCGTGTTGACCTTCAGCTTCTTTTCATAATGGCGATGAGTGAGAATTCCCGCTAAACTAGCCCTGGTGGAGTTTTCTACTTGCATGGTGTAGTCAAACTCTTGTAATCTAATCAACCACTTTGAGATCCTAGATGAGACATCCATGTGTCCCATTACGTATGGGAAAACCTCTTCCATTGTCAGGATTACAAAGGGTCTAGGCAGGAGATAGGAGCGAAACTTTGTGGTAGCAAACATTAGTGCCAGAACCATGTGTTCTACTTCGGTAAATCCCTTTTTTGACGGGGTCATGACACGACTAGAGAAGTAAATGGGGCGCATGAAAGGATTTTTGGGATCCTTTTGCATTAGCACGGCTCCGAGTGTATCACTTCCCACACTAGGGTTCACATAAAATGGCTCGTCCCACTTAGGAGGTGAAATAGTGGGAAGCTTAGCTAGGATTTGCTTTACCTCAGTAAACTGCTGCTCATTCTCTTCACTCCATGAGAAGACATCCCTCTGGGTGAGTTGTTATAGGGGAAGGACCACTTGAGATAGCAAGTGAATGAACCTGATTAAGTATCTTACCTTCTGAAGGAAAGAAACCAGCTGCTTAGCGGTGGTGGGTGACGATAAAGAAACCAGGGCGTGAATCTTGCTAGGGTCATCCTCGGTCCCTTTTGCTGAAATGACATGACCAAGGAGAGTGACTTTGCTTTCACCAATGTGACACTTATCCATGTTGAGCTGGCCACCCAAGGTTTGAAGCCTGGTTAAGCCATCATAGACTTTGCTTAAATGAAGGACTCATGAACTACAGATGCAAAAATCATCTATGAAAACCTTTCCCGGGGCAGTCACTTATCAAAAGACCCCTATATCACGTGCGTTCAAGAGGTAATTAATAATACCCCAATATACATACTATACTTACACTGTGGCCCTATTTAAAAAAACCCCACCCCCCTCTGTATGTATACATTTTTATACATTTTGGTCTTCTAATAATCCTCTCCAATTAACTCATGTGATATCATACACATTCTAAAAAGTGACCGCCCCGGGAAACCCGTATTGATGTTCCAAAGTAGGGTTGGAAAACAAAAGTCACATAGCGCTGAAATGTGGCTAGGGCATTAGTGAGGCCAAACGACATCACTCTGTAGGCAAAACATCCCCAAGGTGTGATGAAAGTTGTCTTCTTTTGATCTTCCTCCGCAATGCTAATCTAGAAGTATCATGAGTAGCAATCGCACACTGTGTGTACTGCTCGTGACTTGCCACTTCATTGAGTATTTCATCCTGGAATGGGAGGGGAAAGTGGTCTCTCTTTGTGGCTGCATTGAGAGGTTTATAATCCACACAGACTCTCGACTTACCTTTTTTTTTTTGGTGTGACTACTACTGGGGAGACCCATTCGAAGTCTTCGACAGGGTATATGAAACCTGCTTGTAGCAAACTTCTCACTTCTTTAAGCAGTACCTCTTGTTGGATTACTCCAAGTTTTCTGAGATTTTGTACTACAGGTTTACTGCCTTCCTTGAGCTTTATGTGGTGTTGCACTACTGTACTTCCTGTGATCTTATCATAGCCGTCAATGAACAAAGTAGTGAAGTTACCTAGCATGGAGACATACTCCTTCCTTTCTTCACCCCACGGCGGGCACTCGCCCTATGGATCCCACTCTCCCTCTAGCGCCACCTCATACCCGCATCCCCTTCTCTCTCTCTCTCTCTCTCTCTCTCTCTCTCTCTCTCTCTCTCTCTCTCTCTCTCTCTCTCTCTCTCTCTCTCTCTCTCTCTCTCTCTCTCTCTTCCATTTCAGCCCGAAGGCGTAGCGCAAGGAAACCGGGACCCATGCTCTCCACATCACACACTCACTCATCCTCACCCTCTCACACCCTCATCCTCTCCCTCACAACCCCCCAAATCCCCTCTCCCTCTCTCATGCTCTATTTCGGCAGCAGCCCGGCCCTCCATCTCTCTCTCTCTCTCTCTCTCTCTCTCTCTCTCTCTCTCCCTCTCGGCGTGTACAGGCGCAGCATGGCTTATCTCTCTCTCTGTATACACACACCCCCCCCCCCCCCCCCACACACACACACACCATCCCCCTCCCACCCCAAGCACGCGTAGCTACCACTGGCCGCCAAACACAAAGAAAAAAAAAAAACATATAGATTATAATATACACATTATGTACATAAACCCCCTTCCCACCGCACGCTTGCGCACACATACAAATACACACACACGTAGTCACACACACACACCCATATACATATACATATATATATATATATATATATATATATATATATATATATATATATATATATATATATATATATATATATATATATATACACATCCGCACACATGCACATACGTACACACACACACACACACACACACATGCATATACGCACTACAAATACAAAGAAAACGAAGGACTCCACAACTACGACGACCAAGAAAAGGAAGAAGGACCCAAAGCACGCCCCACCAACAACAAAAAGAGGAAATGCACCAAAGGCATGTCCCGGCCGACCCCGAAAAGAAGTACGCTCGACCCCGAAGCACCGGCAACACACCATTTGCCGACAACACGCAACCATGACACCAATTTCAATAATTTATAGGTTATTTTCATCATTTCTTCAATTTTCACCGGAGCCATTGTAAAATTCCCATTTTTTTGTAAATATCCTCTCTCTAGGTGATGGTCACAAAGGCCCACCTAGAGATTCTCATCTTTTAATAACCTCCCAAAACAAAGCAAGGGTCAACCACACCGGGCCCACCACTTGCTTTGTCTCCCCGAAAGCTTACCCTAATCACACGGGGATTACCATAATCCAAGCAGCCAACACCTATAAATTGGCACTGAGAGGTCACTATCAGGGGGACGGGGGGAGTCCATGAGAAGTCAGCACTTGGCAGAGTGTAGTGGGAAGAATTGACACTATCACCATCACGGAGAGGGGGCTTGTGTGTTGGGTTTGCCTTGGGAATTGCACCATACGAAGGGAACCACGTCCATCTCTCGACTCCAATGGTCGATGCACACACGTATACACGCTCTTGGTAGCAAGCTTCACAATCATGGAGTCGTCTTAGAGAACGCACTAAGTAGTTTACACCACCTCCTCTCCCTACCTCTCTACCACCACGGCGTGCCATTTGTAAATACTGCAGAAATAATTCTCCCTTACACCCCCGAGGGTTTTCATTCATTTGTAAATCTCTCTCTCTCTCTCTCTCTCTCTCTCTCTCTCTCTCTCTCTCTCTCTCTCTCTCCGTGTGTAAGTTTGTGGTGTTCATATCATCGTGGTTTGCGTCCTAGCCTCTTAAAGCTAGGCGGTTCCCCCTGTTCGCTTTACCATGGCAGGCTCGAGGCACGCCATTCGGCCCCCGGCGTTTTAGAGGCCGTCGGGGTTCGGGGTTCGCTTTGCTTCCGTTAGTGTTTGTGGAAGATTCTGTTCAGCCCTTGCTATCATGTACTAGAGATAGTAATGTAAGCTCAAAGGATATTTATGACACTTTTTTTCCTCTTTTCAATGGTGGAAATACGATTGTAGATTCCAATGAGGCAAATGTACAGGCTATGGGGGTTTTTGAAAATGTTACAGATCAGCTTATTACTAATGCAGATGTACATGATGTACTTGATGAAGAAAGGACTTAAAATGAGCAAGCTAGAGGTATGCCAAAATGGCTGGTGCATACTTTGCGTGATAGTAAATTGGATGCACCTTTGTCTAGTCGTACTTGTTCAGGTTGTTGATATACCCAAAGCTACATTCCAAAAAGGTTTTGGACATTACGAGTTTTTGGTTATGCCTTTTGGGTTAACCAATGTGCCTGTAACTTTCATGGCACTCATGGATAGTGTCTTGAGACCATACTTGGGCAAGTTTGTTACCGTTTTTCTCGATGACATTCTTGTATACAGTGATTTTGAGGAGGAGGACTTGCAACATCTGAGGGAGGTGTTTGACTTGCTAAGAGCAAACAACTTATATGCCAAAGAGTCAAAGTGTGATTTTATCAAGGAGGAAATTCACTATCTAGGGCATGTTATATCATCTAATGGACTGCACATGGATCAATCCAAAGTGGATGCCATTCGGAGGTGACTTTCTCCCAAAACCCTAGAAGAGTTATAAATTTTCTTGGGATTTGTAGATTTTCATCGACAGTTCGTTAGAAACTATGCTCATATTGTTGTGCCAATGACAGACCAACTGAAAGTCAAAGGAAAAACCTTTCAGTGGGGTGCTGCTCAACAGCAAAGTTTTGATACGCTCAAGGATGCATTAGGTACAGCTCCTATTGTAGCTATTGTGGATCCTTTAAAGCCATTCCTTTTGGAAATGGATATCAGTAACCGTGTCATTGGAGTAGTCCTTCTATAAGAGGGGAGGCCAATTGAATTTGAGAGAAAGAATCTTGATTCAATGTAGCATAATTATTCTTCTTATGAACATGAACTCTACACAATAGTGTCTACCTTAAAGACATGGTGGCATTATTTGTATGGAGTTGAGTTTGAGATTATGTTTGATCACGAAAGCATAAAATGGTTTACACAACAAACTGACTTGAAGGGTCAAAACGCCAGGTTGGCTGAGACTCTTCAAGAGTATGACGCAAAGCTCTGTTATCATTAAGGATGATACAATGTGGTGGTTGATGCTCTTAGTCATATGCTTGAGATCAATTCTTTGTTGTTCATGGAACTTCAAAGTGAGTTTTTGGATTCTGAAAAATATGAGCATGATGATGCATACTCCAAATTGTGGAGCCATGTGAAAATGAGGGATCATTCTCACTCCAATGCTATTAGTGTTTCGTTAACCCACACACAATTCTCCTCCAACAAGTGATGAACTATAGAGATGGAAGAATTTGTCCATCGATAATGGATACCTACTCCACAAGGGGAGAGTTTGTGTACCGACGGACACAGACTTTTGGTGCCATATTATTTATGAATGTCACAATAGTCCAAATGCAGGGCACCCGAGCATTAAAAAGATTTATGCTCTTATCAGATGATAATTTTACTGGCCACGTTTACATGGCTTTGTTCAAGACTATGTCTTACATTGCCAGAAATGTTAAGTTTACAAAGCAGAGCGCCTGAAGGCAAGAGGACTCTTACATACTTTGTAGATTCCCAATGGTAAATGGGAAAGTATCTATTTGGATTTTATTGTGGGTTTACCAACCACTTTCCGAGGTCATGACTCGGTATGGGTGGTCGTAGACCGGTTGACTAAACTATGCAATTTTATTCCAACCAAGTCGACCATAAAGACTCCAAAGTTAGCTAAGTTATTTGTGGACAATCAATACAAGTTGTATAGATTGCCAAGTAACATTGTGAGTGATCATCATTATCCCAAGTTTAACAATCATTTTTGGAGGGCTGTGTTTAAACGATTGGGTACACAACTCAACCTTAGTACAACAAATCATCCAGAAACTGATGGTCAAACTGAACGAGTTAACCAAGTGCTAGAGGATATGCTACGAGCATAAGTTAGCAAGAAACAAAAGTTTGATTGGGAAGAGTACCTACCTCTTCTTGAGTTTGTTTACAATAGTGCTAAGCATTTCACGATTGGGTTTAGTCCTTTCATGCTAATGTGTGGTTTTCAACCTAAGTCACCAGTTATGGTGAGATTGGCAATAAAAAAACTCCAGCAGGTTAAGGATTTTATCCAAGACCATATGGATATGCTGAAACTTGCTCCTCATAATGTTCGTCAAGTGCAGGATTGGTATAAGAAGTACGCTGACAAGAAACATGGACAAGTTACCTTCAATGAAGGGGAAGAGGTATTTTTGCGTGTGCCAGAGCATTCAGAAAGTTTGAAGATTGGGCCAACACCTAAACTATGTCCAAGATATTGTGGGCCTTTCAAGGTACTCAAGTGAGTTGGTGATCGAGCTTACAAACTCTTGTTACCAACACACGCTCGTGTCCATCCGGTATTTCATGTAATCCATTTACGTAAACGCTTGCATGGGGACGACAATGTTTTCGACCAACAAATTTTGGTTTATTTTGCTGAACCTCCTACCCCATTGCATGAACTGAGGAAATCCTTGACTATCATGATTTACATACGCGTCATCATGTACGTTGTCAAGCTTTAGTGAAGTGGAAAGATCGACCTGAAGAAGGTGCCACTTGGAAAAACACTAGTGTTCTTAAGAAGAAGTTTCCCATTTTTGTTTTCAAGGATGAAACCACTTCTCCAAGGAGGGAGTAATGTCATGCCAAGGGAATACCCAAGGGGGGTCACTGGCCCAAGCCAGTGGCCACTGCCAATGTGGAATGGGGATTCAAGGGCCAAGGGCTATATATGGGGGGTTGGGCTATGAATCTGGACTAGGCAGTCCTCTGGCTTTATATCTCTTTGGAAGCTCGTCACTTGGAGTACATTGATTGTGGTATTTTTTGTTTGTGACATGGAAGCCGGATGGGAAAGGAGGGTCTTTCTTTTATGCAAATAGCTCAATTTATGTACAAAAGGTTGAATTTTTTAAATCGGCATTCGAATGATGCACCTGAGGTTGCTACATGAGGGCAATGTGAATGGCCGCATGTTGTTAATAATAGAATAAAGCAATGCTATCTTAATCAGTTATAAAAGGCGAGCTAGCGTTGATTCAAAAGGGCGGGCAACATGTTGCAGGAAAAAAAGTGCCATCGATGAGAAGTTGCAAAGCACAAGAAGAGAAAGGTGGTCTACAGGAGAAGACGAGGTTATGAAAAGAGCTAGCGAGTACAGGAGGGAGAAAATCAGAGGATGAGCTGGCGGATTTGACAACAAAGACTAGGAGCAGAGCATCAAAGGAAACAAAAACCGTATGGAGAGCGACCAGGGGATTAGAGATTTTGGTAGGAGAGGTTATCGTGCAGTTAGATAGAGCACGCAATTGCAGATCATACTAAGGAGTGTAACAAAGAGGAGTTGACGGTGTGTAGGAGAAGGAGCGGCGCCAACCAGCTAGTGAGAAGATGAGGAGAGGATGTTGAGAAGCAGAGTCTTTTTAAAAATTAAAACTCAAAGTTTTTAAAAGAGATCCAGGGGTGATTCCCATGCCAATTCTCAGCTCTAGAAGCCATTATAGAAGCGACTAAAGGATTTTTTAAAGCATCAGCTATTTGGTTGATGGGAAGTTAGGAAGGGTCTTTTTGGCAATAAAGAGAAAGAGTGAATACAAGGAGCAGGGGAAGTTAAAGGAGCGAGTAGTGCCACGTCAACGAAAGGGCAGGCGAGATATTGTGTTTTTGTGCTCTGTCGACAAAGGGTATCGTTTTTGTACCTGTTACTCGTGTTTGAACATTTAATTGGATTTCTTGGGTTTTATTGGTTGTAGTTTAATTATGGTTGATCTTTAAGTTGACAGCAATAAGAATTTGAGTTCAAAAGTGTCGCGTCAATACATGGCTCCCTATTGGATTTTCAAATTATCAATATGGATAGAACATATGTGGTAGCTACGTTGGGAGTGGTTATATGGGTTATGGTACTGATTAAAGCATATTTAGGAGAATAATCATTTAATGTTTGAATCCAATGGTGTGCACATGTTGCTATTGGAGAAAAAGGATTGAGAAAAGGATGTGCGTTCCTCACCACTTTTACAACCAAGCTTATGAAGCTCTCTTTTGAAGATGAAATAGAAGAATTCTTTTTATGTTACTCTTTATGTCATTTCTTGTCAACTGTTGATAACAATACTTCAATAGTTATTGAAGATTCCTCAATGCTGCATTCTTCTCTTCTTCCATCTCTTACTACTCTTTTGTCACTAGAACAAGCAAATTTTGCTAGTAAATCTAATGAACTGTTAATGGATTACAAAGAACTATTTGTGCCGACACGTTCTATGAAACATGGCATATATATGGTTACAGGTAGTAAGCTCATTAGTAAACCACCCTATAGAACGAGTCATTACAAAGCTATTGAGGTGAGACATCAGCTTGTTGACTACCTCAATGGAGGGTTTATCCAACCTAGTTCTTCACCATGGGCATCTCCCATTCTGTCAATGATGAAGTATTTGCAGATTTCTCTATGATGATTTACTGGTCAAGTTTTCTCTCTGACTCCCACTTTGATAGTGATCGAGTGTTTATTCTCACTTTGATAGGTTCTGCCAGTTTGGACACAGTTTGGTTTTCTTGTACCCACTCTCGCAAGAGTGAGGATTTATGTATACTTGTGTAGCTACAATATTTTCTAGTCATTGGTTTCACATATGTTTTTAGACTTTTGTAGGTAATTTCTCTTTTGGGATGCGTTTTTAGCTAGTTTTCTCTCTACTTGCGTATATGGTTATGTGCTTTATGCTCGGTTGAGCAGTTTGTCCCAGTTTATATGCACATAGCAGATTGCATATTTTTTCTAAGGCATACATGAGCATCATTTTTTATGTGACTTATCATGCTTTTGTTGATCGTGTAGTGGTTGAGTTACCTCTCACTTTGTTGCCAGTTTGGCATGGTATATGGTTGAGATTGTACTTGAGGTTTTGCTCAATTTACATGGGAGATTATGCCTGATTTTTCCCAAATTTCTTGCCATACTTTGGTTCTTAGACATTCAATAATGGTTGTAGCTATGTGTGATAGTTTAGAGTCTATAGAGATGACTCTTGAGAGACGGCGATCTTGTTCTTGTCGATACTTACGTTGTTGGCATTGTGGTCACACAGGGCACATTAGGTGTCATTGTTTCAAGTGTATGAGACAACAACGGAGATGTATGCGTGATGCAGATATGGTTTTGACACATGCTAGAGAGGCAGTTCTAGTGGCAATCTATGCCAGTGACAGTGATGTCATGCTTGCCTTGAGTGTACCTCTTGCAGATTTGTCTATGGATAGCACACTTTCTCCACAGTGGTTACTAGATAGAGATGTTTCTTTCCATGTCACACTGCATTGTGACTTGTTCAGCACTTTTTCTAGTGGTAGACTTGGCTGTGTGCACTTGGCCGATGGTTCGGTGTTTGACATAGAGGGTGTAGGAGATGTTTGTTTGTCATTGCCTAGTGATGCATCATACACGCTACGACATGTGCGCTACATTCCTTAGTTGAGATAGAGCTTGATCTTGGTGAGACAATTAGTAGGCTTTGGTTGTCAAATATTGCTTAGAGAGAAGTCTTTCAAGATGCATTGTGGTTCATTAGTGATTGCCAGAGGAGCCCACAACGGCCTGGTATATCCTATGCATGTGTCTGAGGTTCAGACGATAGTCTTGATTTGTTGCTAGCATGCTTTGAGTGAGAGATGAGGCGTGTCTGTTTCTCAGGTGAGCTCCACCATGCTCACGAGATAGAGCATTTAGCTGTGTAGGTCGTGCCAGTAGACTCCGTAGAGAAAGAGATAGAGCGGCAGTGCTTTAGTGAGACATAGCACGTGTTGTCAGAATTTGTGCAAGCAGAGGTATAGTAGATCTGCTCCCTAGAGACACAGACATGGAGTTCTTTGCTATGCTCATGTTAGAGGCTAATGAGTTGGTATCAGGATGCATAGTTTTGCCTATGGGTGAGAGGGACATAGCTTTCCTCGTGTCGGTGTTGACACATCCATACGCGATGGATAGTCCTCATGAGGCAGTGTTTGCAAATTGCACAGGGGAGGCGAGTACAACCAGGTTTGCTAGATTTTGTTAGTGTTCCAGCGTCTCATGTTCGATTTACTAGTGTCGAGCAACTACTGTAGTGGGATCATTTGCAGCAGGGATAGTCAGTTGTACGATGACTGACACTAGCATGATGCTTTTTGGAGCTTTGCAAACCATACAAAGTAGTCTGTGGGATTTACATGCAGGCTCTAGCATGACTACGCACACTTGCCTACCACTAGAGCCGATATGACTGCATGTAGATCAACAAAGTGAGCCAATGGGCATAGGTTGAGAGCGTCTCTCACCTAGTTTCCTGTAGATACTAGTAGTTTATCTAGTAGGTCTCACTTATTGGTAAAGGCACTCCGCTTTTGTCCGAGGCAGACGTTCGGTGTCCGACCGCCTGCTCACATGTGTCCATATCCTTATTCTTCATATACATGAGAATAAAGATCACCTCACTCATACTTCCAGAGGTTGCTCCCCCCATACCAGCCTCTTGCTTCTCCCATTCCTTACACGCATTGCACGCACGCGCGCACTCACACAAACTATATGCCAAGAATCCAAGAGTGACTTTGTAAAAGTTAAGATTCACTATTTGGGATATGTAATTTCATCCATTTGCCTTTATATGGATGAATCTAAAGTGGATGCCACTGTAAATGTATTTCTCCAAAAAATCTAGAAGAGATTCAAATTTTCATAGGATTTGCAGTTTTTTATTGTAGGTTCATTAAAAACTATGCTCAGATTTTTGTTCCCGTTTGAAAACCAAGCAAAAAATATTTCGGTGGGAAGAAGCTCAAAAGGAAAGTTTTGATGCACTCAAGGTCGCTCTAGCTGCTGCACCCATTTTATCTATTGTGAGCCCCATGAAAACTTTTGTGCTTAAAACACATGCTAGTAGTTGTGCTATTGGAGAATTCCTTTTGCAAGAGGGAAGTCCAATTGCATTTGAAAGCAAGAAGCTTGATTTTTCACAATAGAACTATTATGCTTATGAAAGAGAGCTCTATGCAATAATGTCCACTTTAAAAGTTTGGCGACATTATTTGTATGGTGCTCAATTTCAAATTGTGTTTGACCATGAAAATATAAATGGTTTACACAAAAAAAAAGATTTGAAGGGACAAAAGGCCAGGTCAGCGTGGGACAAAGATTCTTCAGGAGTATGAGGCCAAGATTTGGTATCATAAGAAATGATACAATGAGGTAGCTAGTGCTCTTAGTCCCATGCACCAAGATCAACTCTCTTCTCTTGAGAAAACTTCAAAGTGAGTTTTAAATTCTCTAAAGGATAAATGTGAGCATGATGATGTGTACTCCAAGGTGTGGAGACATGTCAAAATGAGTGATCCTTCTCACTCCATTGTTGGAAATATGTATATTTCATCAACCCAGTACTCGTCTTTTCAGCGATGAGCCACAAAGATGAAAGAATTATTCTAAATATAATGGTACCTACTCCACAAGGGGAGAGTTTATGTACCAATAGGCGCATACATTTGGCTCCAAATCCCTTATGAATGTCATGATAATCCTAGTGCAAAGCACCCTTGAGGTGCACCTACAAATATCCTGCATATCACATGCAATCAGAGGGTAAAACCTTCTCTACACATTTTCTAACTTTGAACAAAATGACCCTTCTTTCTTAAGAAACTTACAACTTTTTTTCAAAATTGAATTTTAAACCCCTCTTATAATTGTATATCTATAAATTTTAGAACTAAAATAAACGCTCTTGTAGGGTGCACATGTGACACCTATAAGTCAACAAGGTGCACCCCTGATTGAGAGGGTACCCAAATGTCAAGAAAACTTATGCACTCGTACGAAGACAATTTCACTGGCCAGACATCTTACATGTTCAAAACTATGGCTTGCATTGCCAAAAATTCCATGTTAATAAAACAGAGCGCCTGAAGGCAAGAGGTCTCTTGCATCCTTTGGAGATTCCTAATGGTAAATGTGAGACTATCTCTAAGAGGACTTTATTGTGGGTTTACCAACCATTATATGAGGTCATGACTTCGTATGGGTGGTGGTTCATCGATTGACTAAACTTTGAAAGTTTATTTTGACCAAGTCCACTATTAAAACTCCAGAGCTAGAAAAAATATTTTTTGACAATCTGTACATGTTATATGGATCGCCCACCAATATTGTGAGTGATCGTGACCCCAAGTTTAACCGTCATTTTTTGAGGGTTGTGTTTAAACTATTAAAATTCCAGAGTTGGGAAAAAAATTTGTTGACAATTTGTACATGTTATATGGATTGTCCAACAATATTGTGAGTGACCGTGACCCCAAGTTTAACCGTCATTTTTTTAGGGTTGTGTTTAAACTATTACAAACACAATTCAGCCTACGTACTATAGATAATCCAGAGATGGATGGCCAAATTGAACATGTTAATCAGGTGTGGTACATGATATGTTAAGAGCATATATTAGTAAAATCAATCCAATTGGGAAGATTATCTCCCTAGTCTAGATTTTACTTACAATTATCCAAAGCATTGTATGAGTCGGTTTAGTCCTTTCATGCACTACAAGAGGTTATGTACACTATTAAAACTCCAGAGTTAGAAAAAATATTTGCTGACAATCTGTACATGTTATATGGATTGCCCAACAATATTGTGAATGATAGTGACCCTAAGTTTAACCGTCATTTTTTGAGGGTTGTGTTTAAACTATTAGGAACACAATTTAGCCTAAGTACTATAGATCAACCAGAGATAGATGGCCAAATTGAACATGTTAATCAGGTTTGGTACAGGATATGCTAAGAGCATACGTTAGAAAAAATCAATCCAATTGGGAAGATTATCTCCCTAGCTAGTTTAGATTTTACTTACAATTGTCCAAAGCACGTTATGACTCGGTTTAGTTCTTTCATGCACTACAAGAGGTTATGTGCACTTGTGATACCTGTAGCGACGTAACTACAAAGGGTTCTTATATATCCCGGCGTCGCTAAAAGCGCTAAAATGGGAACATTGCTATATGCATTGCTATTGGCGTCGATATCTACGTCGCTATAAGCATCAGACGCATATAGTGATGCAAACAATCCTGATTTAGCGACACTGCAGAACCTTATATAACGACACCTATAGCGATGCTCGAGAATAAAAAATTTTGTGTAATAGGGCATTGAATGCCTTGCCACCCATCAACCATATTGAACATTTTTCCAGAATAAAGATGCAAAACTGACAGACAAAAGTATTTCGACGAAAGTGAATTGATGAAAGTAATACAATGACAAACTTATACATATCATAGGCAAAATCATTTGATGTAATAGTTACAACACAATTGTCATTATTGAGAAAATACATCATTGACCAATAGTTACAAAAATTACGTACACTCATCATCATATATACATGCTATGACAAAAGAAAACTAGTGCTATTTGGCTACGGCTAGATTGACGTCATTTAATCAGACGTCTCATCGCGTCCAAGCGGTGTATCTGTTGGATTCTGCAAAAAAAACAATAAGACTTTCTGTAAGTATAAACATATAATTACAAAACAATCTATTTTCTTAGCTTATCATTAAAATACAACAAATGTAAGAGAGTAAAGTGAAATACTAACCATGCCGGCACGAGAATTGACAACGTCCATAAGGACGACGTGCAAGCCCTTTCTACCCGCATACTCGCGCTCGTACGGTGTCGCGTCACGTCCTGTCATCGACCACTGTTCAAAACATACAAAGAATACATTATGTTAGAATTTAAAAGTACAATTATCCATAACTATCAAACCAGCTAAAGGCCAATGCAAAAACACTTACAAAATTGGTCTCAAATGATGCCCACCCACCGCTCCCCAAGTGGTGCGAGCTCCCTACCTCTACTCGCGCTTTCGCTGCCTTCTTTTGTTGCTTCCACTTGTCACGATTCTTGCATGCTGCTCACTTTGCATTCTTCCAATCTTCTTTGGCGAGCCAATTTGGCCTATTCCACCCGTGCTTTATTGCTTTTTGCACTTCAGAACGCTTATGCTTGCAGTATTCGTGCATCCGCACCTTCATCAGGTCTTCATTGAAGTGCTCATCTAGACTTGACACGGGAAACTCGTCATGCATCATGCTGATGACTTTGTCTTTTAATTCATTTGGCACTTCACTCCAGGTGTTTAGTATGTAGTGTCGAAACACCTGAGAGAAAAGGCCGCGCATGCACAAGATCACCTTCTTGCCATCGTCATCCAAGATGATGCCGCCACCGCTGATGTCAACCGAGTACGGTAAGCCCTCTTGCATGTGATGCGTGATCTAGGTGTCTCAATAGGGGTCTCGAGTGGCGTATCGAGTGGCATCTCAATGGGGGTATGGATGACAGGTATCTCCACTGGAGTCTGGGACCTAAAGCAAGGAGTGTTGAGTGGGGTGACTCCCGGGGGAGTAGCGAGTGGTGTGTAGCTAGGAACGGCCGATAGCGTTGCAAAACCTGGAGTAGATGGCAACGTCATGGCTGGTGTGGGGGCACGCAAATAAGGGGAAGGTAAGGAGCCTCGTCGACTACGAGACAGTGTTGAAGCATCAGCGGCGGCATCTCCACAGCAACCGCCACCGCCACCACTAGAGCGTCAGTGCCTAGAAGCGTGTGTAGATCGTCTCTTCGACACCGGAGTCTTGGAGTGTGTTGAATGCTCCAAAACAGAGGGAGACGCTTAAGGAGTGGAACAATGTGACGGTTCTCTTGAGCGATGACGCTCCTCGTACCACCTCCTCTGTTGGGGTGACAAAGGAAGAAAGAAACTGATCATCATCCATACCTGCATTAAACACACGAACATTAAATCTTAATGATGAATGGAGAAAAAAATATGAACAAGTTATAATTTGATTAAACACAATTTAAATTTCTCAAGTATAGTATATAGACAAGAATGGACAAAACTCCACGTGAATACAATATATATTATAAAAAGGAGAAAAATTTCTCAAATACAATGTTTATGGATTTAAGAGGTCTCTCTCTCATCCTCGCATAACTCAGCATAACTCTCTATGTCTATATAGAGCTCTCCGTTTAGGCAGATGCACTCCGTTTTATTTTGTAGATCCTCTACATGCATCCCATAGAGAGTAGCAACGTCATGCTCGTCTTGCACCACCTCAGTGGCTTCCAACTCAGTATCCTCTTCCATCTCCTCCATTGATGCCGTTGTGATTGGCACATGGTAGCCCTCATACGTCTGTGCACTACGAGGGGCTACCTCTATGACATACCACCAGTTTGATGCAGACTTTGTAGGATGAAATACCACCTGCAAGAGCCACATAACTTACATGAGTGCGTCCAGACCACGAGTCCTCTAAAATTGCATGTTAAATATTTACAAACTTACTTGTTCACAATGCTCGGGTAGTACGAAAGTGTCTCTTGGGTCGGTCCATTTTTTAGGTTGAATCCACCTCAAGGAACCCTGATTCTCCTCTGCGCACAGTAGCATTGTAACCCTCCATGTCTATCTTGAACCATTGCACGTCGAACAATTCCACAAAAAATCCTCTATAATCGATCCTCAAAATCTCTTGTAGCGTGCCGAAGTAAGTGAGTTCCGCCACCATAGGATCTACGTTAGAGGACCATCGTCGACTAGGCTGTTCAAATTTTGCCATGATTCCAAAATCTTATGTAAAATGCTTTTTGTCAATCTGTTCCACCCTAAAATGTCACCCTTGACACCATGCTGCCGTGTATGACTTATAGTATAATCAACAAAGATTATCAGTTGCCATCCAAATATCTACAAAGCCACTAGTCTTACATTGCAAACTTACCTTGGTCATGCAACCTTGAGAGTACTCCCACTCCTCCTCAGTCACTTATTCGCCGCACTGTTGTGCACTTTTCAATTGGTTGTGCAACTATCTTAAGCTCATGAATGTTAGTAGGCTCTCAAGACCCGCCAAATAATACATCGGTGGTCGTCTTCCCCATCTCCACTTGATTCATGCCCTTTGTCAATCTTGCTTTGCATCCTCGTCTTGTGAAATCCACTTTTGCATCACTGGATTGTGAAGCATGCAAAATCGATTGATTTTAGCCTCTAGATCGTCCACCAACCTTCTCCCATGCCACCCTTTAGGCATGCCTTCTGATGCACGTATCCCTTGAGCGTTTTCATGAAACATTCTAAAAAGAATATCTATCTGGAATGCACCGTGCTAGCTATTTTCACCTCATCAACTATGTGAACAAGAAGATGCACTTAAATAGTTAGCATGGTAGTAGGAAAGTGTTTCTCAAACATACATACAACCTCCGTGGTGTTTAGTTTGGCGGATGGTGTGGAATCTACATGGATCTCCTTTTGTGAGATCCATTACACCAACTTCGCAAGTTTGTAGATTGTGGTACGGAGATCAGGATACAAACATCCCTCAATGGCCACCGGTAAAATAAACTACAAAACACATCCAACAATGATATTAGAGTCCACACATTGTGTATATATCACCTGAGAATTTTGTTAGTCCGGGATAGTCATGCATGGTCCACATTAGAATGCCTCTGATCAAGAATTGCGTCGATCTGTGTGTCGGCTCATATCCACCACTTCTATGCCAATCCAGAATTGATGTAGCTTACAGTGGGGTGTTGGCAGTTGAAAAATTTTAGCAAGTCGAGGAATTTATCCAAGATCCTATATATATGCTGAAACTTACTCGTCAAAATGTTTGACAAACATAGGATAGATATTGATAGCCATTTTTCGGCTCTTTGTAATTGCCACAGTGAGTTACCTCACCCTACCAAAATCACCCAAACACTGTGGCTATCCCTACCATTTCACTGTACATAGGCGTGCGTGAGTCACGGGACTTTTCCCATATCTTCTTAAAAAAACCCTCAATTAGCTAGTCATTGGGCTAGTTGAGCCAAAAAAATAAAAAAAATAAAAAATATAAGTATATTATGGCCCATGCGTATGTAAATATTTCTTTGTATATAGGGCCTAAATAAAAGTTTTTTTCATAATTATTTTGGTATTTATTTAAATATTTCTACCTAGGTGTGTGTTATTTATGCTCTGTACATTGCCTCACCATTACCACAATTTTTTCTTACCATTTTTCATACTCTTTATTCCATATAGAAATATTTTCATGTAAGCTTCTCTTATATTTGGTGTAACTCCACCCCAACAAAAATCCAAAAAAACTAGTTTTATTTATGTGTATATTTTTTCACTATTGTGATTTTTCCCTTCCTACATCTGTTTTGTTTTTTTTTCTAAAAAATTAGAACACCAAAAATATTTATTTTTTTATGGTAGCCTCATAATGAGAGAGATTTCTTTTGACCCCTTTATATTTTTTCCACTTATATTATTTATTATTGACATGTACATATTTTTTAGACCCCTCAATATTTGATTTTCTTAGTTGTACTATTCACTTATATCATAATCTCAACAATATCTTCAATTATAGACATACCAAATAAGGTCAAGGGTAGGTGGCATGCATACATGCACTATGGAGGGCTCACTCTTGGAGGTATTCAAAAGAATCATCCAAAGAAGGACCCCACAAGGACCTTGTGCAGTGGAAAAAAATGGTCGGTTTTGCTGAATTTTTAAAGTTCACTTGCTCTCCGAATTTGAAAAGGTGATACAAACAAAAGTTGTAGCTCGTGGGCTGAACTTTTGCCTCAAATTTTTTCATATTTTTTTGAGCTACGAGCTGTGAGCTATGATTTTATTAGTGGACCCCAATGTTCCCATGCTATGCAGCCACACTCTCTCTTCCACTTTATCATTTTCCTCTTTCACACACACTTCTCCACTCATCATCCCCACCTCTCTCACCACTCCTCTCTACACCCTACTCACCTTCTCCTCAACCTTGAAGAATAAGAGAAACCATGGTGAACTCATACCTCCCACACACAATTCCATTCCAAAATTGACCACTTAGTCTCATTTTTTCTCCTCCAATTTACCCATATCTATCAAAAAAACCACAAAATTCAGCCTCTTCTCTTAAAAGACAGCATCATGGTGGTTGATTACTCAGCTTCAATTACCTTGTCTCTCAAGGAAGGTCAAGAGTGGAGAAAAAATGTACCGTCAAAGCTAGTGGACCGTCAACAAGCGTCAAAAATTGGCCCTACTCAAGACACTTGGAGCATCAACCTTGTAAGAAATCCACCTTTTCTTACCTCTTAAGAGTTTTTCTTCCTTATTTGTATCCTACATGGATACTCCCATTGTAAATATCCAATTCCATTTGTAAATTAATACTAACTCTACTAACACTAACCCACTATGAAAAGTCCTATCACGTCCATTTCTCTCCTCTCTCTTTCCCCACCAACTTCTTGATAATTCCAAGCAAAAGAAATTAGATAAATGGCTGAAAAATCTAACCCAACCATGGTTAGAGGAGTAACCCTAGCCTTCAAAATTGCTATAAAAGGAGGGTGTAGCTAGCACAAAAGGGGGAGCCATAAGCAAGAGCACTATGCTATAGCTTGAGAAGCCAAGCTCAACCTCTCTAGAAGGAGCTCTTGAGTGGAAGCTCATTGTCTTATGCATGTGCATGTGTTGTAATAGGAGATTAGCAAGGGAACTCTATGCCATTGTAAGAGAGAGAGTGATCATTCAATTGAGAGTAGGAAATCTATCATTTCTCCTACTAGTGTAAGCCCAACATTTGCTGAATCAAGGAGGGAGGATTTGGACTAAGCTTGGATACTTTGTCTCCCTTCCAACGTGAAGTAATGGACAACAATGATGCGTAAGTGTCTTGGTGTTTTTTGTTAAGTTCTTGATAGCTTGTCTCTGGTGTTGTCATCAATCTAGCCATAAATCCCACATACTGTAAGAGGGCGACAGGGTGGAGAGGACTCCCCTGGCCTTAAGACCGTGATTGGGGTGGCTTTTCTTGTGATGTGTTGTGGTGAAATTTACGCAAGCTATGTTGAACAAACACTAATCTCACTTTGATTTGTCATGACAGATTTGTAAGAAGGTATTAATGCAACAAGCACCCCCTCCCCCTTTCTCTCTCTTTCTTAAATATATAGTTGTGTTTGCTTGATCATTGCCGATACGTTTCAAAGCAGCCCGAGCTCTCTCTCTCTCTCTCTCTCTCTCTCTCTCTCTCTCTCTCTCTCTCTCTCTACGCGTCCTAGTTCGCATCCAAAACTAGGTGGTGCCCCAAATTTGTGTAGGGTTAGGTTGCGGGTTTGTGTGTGTGTTTGTTGTTTTTTCCAACCCCAACCCAATTGAGCAGCATGGGAGCTTAGAAGAGTGCTTGGAGGCCACTCTTCTTGTTGCCCGCCCCGGACCACCTCAATATAAAAATTACACTTATGAGAAACATCGGCAAGTAACTATTATTGAAGCACAAGAGGTATTTTTACGTAAGCCAGAACATTCAGAAAGTTTGAAAACTAGGCCAACACCTAAATTATATCTTAGATATTGTGGGCCTTTTAACATACTCAAGCGAGTTGGGAATATGGCTTACAAACTTTCTTTACTTGTGTACTCTCATATTCATCTAGTTTTTCATGTAAGTTATTTACGTAAACGCTTGCATAGCGATAACAATGTCATTGACCAACAGGTTTTGATTGATTCATTGAACCTCCAATCCAATCACATGAACCCGAGCACATTTTAGATTATCATGATTTACGTACTTGTCAGCATGTGCATTGTCAAGCATTGGTTAAGTGGAAAGACTGATCTAAAAAAGATTTCACTTGGAAAAACATAAGTGTTCTTATGAAGAAATAACCCACTTTTGTTCTTGAGGATGAACCCCTGCTCGAGGAGGGAAGAATGTGAGGCCAAGGACCAATTGGGGGTTGCCTACTATAAGAAGGCATATGGTTGGTGGAGAGCCATGCTTCACATCCCCCCTAACCTTAAACTATTGAACCCGCATGATAGGCTTTTTTTAATTACAATGACCCCTTCGAGATTGTTGATTGTAGCCTATTCACTAATTATATGTCATCTCCTAGAACTAATCTCTATTTACACTTATATTCTAAGTTAGCTCTCAATTACCTCTAGTTGTACGTGAGACACTCGAATTTGGTCTTAAAGTTGCTCTCCATCCATAGCCAAAGGCTCGGTGCCCACCTATTTTCCCTTGGAAAGTAACGCACTCTAACAATGCTCTCAAGGTAGAGTTTAGATGTTGACCTAGACAACTTAAGTTTTCTAATGACACATAAGTAGCATGGACTAGATATCCATGATGTTAGGTTTCAGGCCCCGTGGTGGCTGGGTTGTGGCCAACAGGCGCCCGCCCATTACTATTCTTTTTTATCTAATGCCAATAAGGAGAGTGAGACCTTTAGTCTCACATGCTCCACCCAAACACAACTGCTCCTCTCCTTCCTCCTTCTCTCCTTCCCTTTCTTTCACTCATTGCACATGGCTCCTACAAGTGGTATGAGAGCCCAAGAGCACAGCACCCGAACCTCGGCTACCCGACGTGTGCAGCAACTCCATCGGATATGGACTCTTGAAGCTTTGGCAAGCTGTACGAAATTGGGCAAGGGGTTTGAAAAAGCTAATCAAAGCCATGGTAGAGCTCGGGTGAGTCAAAGCCATGAAAACCGAAGCAAGGCCGGCAGTAGGTTGGGATCTGCAGGTTGAATTGGGAAAGCTTTTTCGAAGGTTTGAAGGTGTCGGTATTGCTCGCAGTAGGGAATCCAAGAACTTGGTGTCGACCCCGCTTTGTAGAGCAAGGGAAGCACACGCCGAGTAGTCCCCCGCCCCCCCGGCCCCCCCCCCCCTCCCCCACACACACACTCCCAATGGGGCGTCGTGCGCAGGACAGCAAGCAACAAAAATTGGGGGAGAATTTGGAGGTGAACGAGCCGATAGAGAGAGCTGAGGACACTACCGGGCCGTGAGCAGAGCAAGTAGAGAATCGGAGCATTGCTAAATTACCCACGCACACACATCCAAATTCCTATCCCGGCGACTCGTCAGACAGACTCGGCAGGTCCGACAGAGGCATCAAATCAATTTAATTAAAAAAAAAAAACCTTTGCCTTACTTTATTATGTTCAAGGGTTGTCTCCCACCAAAGGCCCTCGACAATCCAGCAATGAGAGCAAGCTGTTAGAGAGAGATTGCGAGGTAGTGAGAGAGAGAGAGAGAGAGAGAGATGCTCTCACCGTGAGAGAGCGAGCGTGTGAGAGAGAGTGAGAGCAGGGATTTGCAACTTCAAACCTCGTCTCGGCATTGGAGACTCCCTCTCGGCGGCACGAGGCAGCTTCGACATCAGCAATTAGCCGTTTTGACACCGACTTCACAGACAATCTCAACCTTAGTTCGTTGACCTCGACACTCAACATTGATGACTTGTCGCTCCGCACCGGCATTGCCATCGGCGTACAGAGTGACAGAGAGAGCACACTTACTTTCTCGCCGCTCCGCATCAGCTTGACACTTCTTGTTACCGACGGATTTTTGACATCCAACCCGACATCGGCTTTGCCACAGACGATAGTGCTTGCGACGTGCATTGCTGAGGTGCCTCTACCACAGAGGAGTGATACCCGACATCGGCACCGAGCGCACCGATTTAGCTCTACGGCACAATTTTTGGCTACGACTCTCTTGGTGGCTACTCGACTATAGTGTATTTTTGTCCAGCGATAGAAATTGGTACCAACATTCCCATATCGACACCAACATGCACGTTATAGGGGGCTTTTGAGCCCATTTACACACAGTTTCTCCAGGTTTCTACAAGCATATAGACACAACCCTTTTTAGGAAATTTTGGCACTCATTTTGATAGCAGTTTCTTTGCGAACAGATGCATTGATAGATGCATGTTTGCTTTAGCACACCATAGTGCTATTGATCCCTTTTGAGAGAAAATATCCCCGTAGGGATACTTTTTACTGTACACAGTAGTTCTTGGCACTTGTTTGAGTGCAACCACTCATGTACGTTGAGTTGCGGACACTGTCTATTGTGTGGAGCCATTTTTTGGCTATTTTGACAGTTTTCCCAGTTGTTTCTGACACTCGAATTGGAAGAGCCCTTTTTGAGAGTGTGGCTGGTCGTTATGTGTCTGGAGGCTTTCTTTGAGTTGGGGTATTCTCGAATGTTGAGATACCTTTGGTGATACAGGTAGTTGGAGTTCCGCTGTTATGATACCCTCACCATAGGATATGTATACGGGCGGTTTCTTGTGCTTTTGATACCACGTTGGCGGTCACACAGCAGCGGGTTTAAGTAGTTTATGCCCATTGGTTGTTTTGAGCAATTTATGTGTTACTTTTGCCCTCTCGGGTTTGAGAGTTAGCTCCCCATACAGAGGAGACTCAATCGGATTTTTCCCACGAGCCCATTTTATATGTTCTTGGCACTTCTAGCTGCTCTTACACAGTGATTTTACTACATTTTGGTTTTTGAGTTTTCGCTCCTGTTCTAGGGGAAACTCTGCCAAAATTATTCTAAGCAATTTTCATGAAGTTTTTGGCTACATAGGCTCTTAAGTGATGGCTGCAAGTAGTGCTTCCAAAAGAGAAGAATACTTGGCATCAAAAAGCTTGATGGCATAAAATTTTCACATTGGATTTGAGTCTTAATGCATTATTAGCTCTTGAAGAGTGTTATGCACATAATTGGATTGTGGACTCAAGTGCTAGATTTCACGCGACTCGTCACAAGGAGTGGTTTTCTACATACACTGCCACGCATGGAACATTGAAGCTAGGCAACTCTTATGAGCTGATATATGCGGTGTGGGTAGCATCAAGTTTTCTATGTGTAATGGCACTGAGTTTATGCTGCATAATGTCAGACATGTACCCAAATTGACAAAGAGTTTGATGTCAATTGGACAAATCGATGATTTGGGTTACACTACCATATTTGCTCATGGTTCTTGGATTATCAAGAAGGGAAATTTGGTCATGCTTAAAGGCCAGAAGTCTGGCTCATTATACTCACTTTATAATGTCTCTTCTGTAAAAGAGAATTCTTTTTGTGTAGCCGAACTGCTGTTTACAGAGTTGTGACATAGCTGGGCTAGGAGACATATGAGTCAAAAGGGAATGAAAGTCTTACAGTGTTTTGGTTATATCCCTGTGTTAGATTACTCTAACTTCTCCTTATGTGAGCATTGTATCTATGGCAAACAGACTAGGCTGACATCAGCGCCTTTGGACAAGGAGTTAGGGAGGCCTCTAGATCTCGTTCATAGCGACTTGTACGGACCTATGCCAATCAAGTCTGTAGGGGGAGCGTTATATTTCCTGACATTCATAGATGACTCTATTAGAAAGGTGTGGGTTTATCTCTTGAAGCAAAAGAGTGACATCTTTAATATCTTTCAAAAGTTCTTAGCATTGGTAGAGAACCAATCGGGTAGAGATCTTAAAGCTTTGTGCAGTGACAATGAAGAATATTACATCTCCTCTGAGTTCAAGGACTTTTACATTTTACTACGCCTTACACACCCACCCAAAATAGTGTGGCTGAGAGGATGAATAGAACCATTCAGGAACATGTCACTTCTATATTGTCTATGGCCAACTTACCTCAAGAATTTTGGGGAGAAGCTGTTACGACATCTGTTTATTTGATCGATCGGTCACCTAGTACACCACTAAAGTACAAGGTTCTGTAGGAGATGTGGACGGGCAAAGAGTCCAATTATGAAAGATTACATATATTTGGGTACAAGGCATTCTCACATGTGCCAAAAGAGCTTAGAAAAAAGTTGGACCTAGTACACCACTAAAGTACAAGGTTCCCTAGGAGATGTGGACGAACAAAGAGCCCAATTATGATAGATAATGTGTATTTGGGTGTGAGGCATTCTTACATGTGCCAAAAGAGCTTAGAAAAAAGTTGGACCCCAAATCACACAAGTGCATCCTCATTGGATATGGTGTGGTTGGACGGGGAGATGGGATATCATCTCTGGGGGCCAAACTCTAAGAAGGTTATACAAATCTCATAGGTGATATTCAATGAGTCTAAGATGCATAGAAAGACATTAAGTATCGCAGAGTACGGTTTGAGAATTTTTTTTCACCACCATCAGTTACACACAATGCTGGACGTGCTAGTGATGCACCTTCTACTAGTTCACACACATACATGTTTCTCCAGAGAGAGAAAAGTCCAGTAATCAAGAACTTCAGAGATCTACTCATACATCTTGTGCACCTGAGCGTTTTGAACCACGATTGGACTACTTGCTAGTCACTGACTCCGGTGAACCCACTTGCTACAAAGTGGCCATTCAAATGGACGACAACGTGAAGTGCGAAGAGGCTATGCAATCTAAGCATAACTTGATCGTAGCAAATGAAACTTGGAAATTGATAGAATTGAAACTTGGGTGTACAAGAAGAAGTATACAATAGATGATCCCAAGTCTAAGTATAAGGAAAGATTGATTGAAAAAGGGTTCAAGAAAATGAAAGACGTGCATTTTGATGAAATCTTTTCTCCAGGTGTCAAGATGACTACATAGCATCTTGTGCTTCGTCTAGTATCCATCGAGGACATGAAATTGGTCCAAATGGATGTGAAGATATCGTTTCTTCATGGGGATCTTGAAGAGGATGTCTACATGTAATAGCCAGAAGGTTTTGCGATAAAGCTTGAGAAACCAACACGTAAAAATTGGTCTGTAGACTCAAGGTATGGGTTAAATCAAGGCTCAAGGAAAAGGTACATCAAGTTTGATAAGTACATTCAGTCCCAGGGTTACGTAAGAAGCCAAGAGGATCATTGCTTGTACACAAAGAGGTTGAACAATGGTTCCCTCATCATTTTGATTTTGTATGTGGATGATATGCTCATCGCCAAGAAGTCAAAAGATGAGATTGCACTTCTCAAGGATGCCTTAAGTTTTCTATGAAATATTTGAGTGATGCACATCACTTTCTTGGTATGTGTATCAAGAGAGATCACAAACATGGCATACTTGAACTTTTGTAGGAAGATCTTGAAACCTTTTAATATGCAAGGGGGGAAAGCATTGATTACCCCAATGGTTGCATACAAAAAATTTAGCATGCATGATTGTCCCAAATCAGATGCTGAAAAGGTAGAGATGGCAAGGGTGTCGTACTCCTCGGCAATTGGCAGTCTTATGTTCATCACGGTTAGTACACGGCTAGACATTGCATATGCAGTGGGAGTGGTCATAAGTTTATGAAAAATCCAGGAAGGAAACATTGGGAAGCAGCGAAGTATATCCTGAGATACATCAAGGGCTTAGCTAGCAAGTGCTTACGCTTTGGGAATAGTGATGCATGCATAGTTGCATACACTAATTCGGATTATTTGGGTTGTGTGGACACTACGCGATCCACATTTGGTTATGTTTTCTTGTTCGTTGGAGTAGCAATTTCTTGGAGATCATCTATCCAAAATTGCAGGTCGTCTTCCACCACTCAGACGGAGTATTGTGTAGTTTTTAGTTCCAGTAAGGAAGTTGTGTGGTTATCTTGTCTAGTGGGAGACCTTGGCATGGTATACCAGACTCCAATGCTACATTGTGACATTCAGAGTGTAATTGCGTTAGCAAAGAACCCCGTGTTTCACTCCAGTTTGAAACACATAGAGGTCACGTGTACGAGATATTTTGGATAGCAAATGCATTGAGTTAGTCAAAGTTCACATGGATGAAAACCCAGCGGATGCTCTAACAAAGAGCTTAACCTCAAAGCGGTTCACACATTTCATAGAGATGTTGAGCAAAGGGTGAATCTGTGATCATGCTTCATGTTTTGTATAGTTATACATAATAGCCCTTACATTCTTTAGTCACTTGGGCCACGTTGGCCCCCGTGGTTAGGTTGTGATCGAGTGCCCGCCCATGACTATTCTTTTTGGATATAATGCCAATAAGGAGAGTGAGACCTTTAGTCTCAAATGCTCCACCCAAACACTACTGTGTACTTCTCCGGCCTCTCCTTCCCTCTCTTGCACTCACCGCACAACAGCTCCTACACATGATTTACAATACCTTGGCTCAAAGCAATGTCCTCTATCAATAGTGTTGTGCAAGGATGGTAGGTAAGTGCATACATCATTGACCGCTCAAGTAGCATTGAGTGAGCATGGATGTGGGCACCCCATCCATCAACCGATTGATCACCTACCATTGTCCAACCATTCACTACCTAGGTAGAGTACAAATATTAACCATCTCTCAAAGGGAATATTCCAAGGATCCATGATTGCATTTAAAATTATCATAGTATCACCAATGATTTGAACAATAACAACTTTGGCATTTAAGCAAGAGTCCAACAAGAGTATAATTTATGGTAGTGCATAAATTATGGAATCTCCTCATAATGAGAGCCTTACAAATGTACACCATACATTAATATGAAATATAATGCTGAGAGGTGGCATTCAATAGATACTAACAAGAAGAACTCCATTGCCAAAGCTCTCTCTTACTATTGGCTCAAAAAGTGACGTTCACATTTACAAGTTACCATTAAAATTAGGGTCTTATTTGGAAATGCTTGAACACCCAAGGCTTCTAGAGCCGTTTCTAATTAAAGTGTAATTATCTTGGATCATAACCTAGCATTTCAACTTCAAATTGGAATTTGTAAAAACTAAGATGATCATTATAATGTGCCACATTACACAACTTATATAGGAAACATTCATTGGTGCACACTTCAACAATCACTTTTGCAAAGTAGTTTTTCCAATTCAACCTTTAATCTAGACTTGTCGTCCAAACTTATGTAGTGGATAGACACTTTTAATACATAGTGTTGAGCTTTGTCTTAGGATAACATCATGTTGCTCCTTTAGACTTTCTTTTTCCTCGGCCAATCCATCAAACTCTAATCCATCTCTGCGAGGCACATCATGAGTCGCTTGTGCTTCTCATCAAATCTATTTTGTTTGTTATCCGTTTGTACATTTTTTTGATGATGGCCTTTACATTCTTCTTCTCCTTGTGTCTTTTTGTTGCCATCTTCTTATTCTCTAATATGGCCATTGCTATATCTTTGGATGGCCATATGCAACAACCCTACCCTCCTTGTTTGTGTGTCCTCTCCTAGAGTTGCATTCTATTATTGAAGCATTTATTAACCAATACATTTTTTATGCCTCTTTAACTTCGCTACCTTGTTTATGATTGAATCAATTGGCATCCTATATATATATATCCAATCGTGGTCACTGGTATCTTGTACTTGAACTTTTCTGCACCTTAGTTATAATCTTGAAAAAGGCCTTCACCTAATTAGGAGTAGGATTCTCCTCACACAACACTCGTGCATCTTTCTACTCGCCTCAAGTGTATGTACTGCAAATAACCTTTTACCATAATTAAAATGGTCATTAATAAATTTTAAGCATGAAAGTTATTCTTGTCACTCTTCACGGCATGCATCATTGTTAAACATGTTTGCAATAACTCCAAAGTTTGCACAAAACCTATAGTGGACCAGGAATAGCTTATGTTTTTCAAACCATCTGACCACAATGATATGGGCCACCAATCCTTTTCGAGGGACCTTTTGTGAGATAGTGACCATCAAGTTCTATAGCCTTAATCCTTATCCTAGCTTCAATGGATAGTAATAAACTTTTGGTACCATCCTTTCCTTTTTCTTGAGACCTAGTCCTCTTTCACTATCTTGATAGCCAATATTCATAAAGGATTACCTCATACTTCTTCTTCTAGATGGAAAAGATAGCTCTTTGGTTGTGCATGCATCGACCACATCAAGAGGACTGACATAGAGAGGGAATTGTATTGACTTTGATACTAATAAGAAGGTGATTCTACATCAAGTGAGGAGTCGTCTTTAAAACAACTGAGTGCCATTTGCATCAATCAACATAGCAATGGTCATTTGTGAGCATGGGTGTCACCAAGATATGTATAGATGACTTGAAATAAAGCAGTAGTATACTCAGAAGACCCTCCTTTTTATTGATCTTATGAGAGACCCCTAGACTACATTTAACATTATGAAAAGAGGGAAAGTTGGTGTTTAGGGAAGCCATGATCTCTCATTGGAAATTAGGCAAATGGTAATGTCACAATGTGAGGCAGGTGGTTTGTGAGGAGGAAGGGAGGAGGTGCAAAGAGGGGGATTTTCTCCTTTAGACTGTCTTTTTCCTTGTCCACTTCCATCAGGCTCTAATTCATCTCAATGAGGTATACCATGAGTTGTAAATTTGTTTGTTATCCACGTTGCAGATTTTTGTTGTTGATGGCCTTTACCTTCTTCTTCTCCTTGTGTCTTTATGCTACCATCTTCTTATTCTCTGATATGGTGATTGCTATACCTTTGGATGGCTAGACACAACAATTGTCCTTGTTTATGTGCCCTCTCCTAGAGTTGCATTCTATTGTTGAAGAATCGGTTAACTAATTTGGAAACCATGACTATCTCTCATGATCCTTCTTCAAGGGCTTTGAGAAAGCTAAAGTCAAGGAAACAATTTTTTTCCTCTTTTACTTCACTCCCTTGTTTACGATTGAATCAACTGGCACCCTATATACATCCAATCGTGGTATCCTGTACTTGAACTTTTGTGCACATTGGTTATAATCTTCAAAAAGGCATTCACCTAATGAATGAGGAGTAGGATTCTCCATGCAACACTTCTGCATCTTCCTACTTACCTCAAGTGTATCACTACAAGAGGCTATTCATATTAGCGACGCTCACACAGCGACGCTCAAAAAAAATATTCCCGGCATCGCTATGAGCGTCGCAATTTTTTTTGTAAATTTGCGACGCTCATAGCGACGTCGACTGGGCTAAAAAAATAACAGAGTGCGCCCAAAAACTCAGATCTCAGATCTGAGTTTTTCGGCGCCCTCTAGCAAGGAGCAGGTAACGCTCTCCTTCTCTCTCTCTCTCTCTCTCTTTTTCTTCTCCACACACACACACACACACACACACACAAACACACACACACACACACACGAGGAGAGGAAGGAGATCCACGTATGCTCCTTCCCTCTCCTCACTCTCATGTTCCCTTCCCCTCTTTCTCTCTCCCTCTCTCTCTCTCTCTCACACACACATACACACACACACACATAGTGTTTTTGAGAGAGAGAGAGAGAGAGAGAGAGAGAGAGAGAGACAGAGAGAGAGTACAAACATAAACAAAAACGCACACACACATACATAAACAAAGAATGCACACACACATTGAGAGAGGAAAAGAGAGAGAGAGCATGCATAAACAAAAAACGCACGCATTGAGAGAGGAAAAGAGAGAGAGAACATGCATAAACAAAAAACGCACACATTGAGAGAGAAAAAGAGAGAGAAAACATGCATACGATCCAAAAAAACTAATTAAAGAGAGAGAAACTAATTTAACGTCGTAGGAAACTAATTAAAATTAAAAGACCTAAAGATCTAGCCGACGAGGAGTTGAACTCAAGACCTATTATTCAAGAGGGAAATGGCATAACCAATCTATCATACTTGGCATGGGTGATAGAAAGGTTATACTATTTATCTCTTTTTATTGGCACACACATCCACACACGCGCACACACACAAGAAGAAGAGAGTTATAACGTCGTAGGAAACTATCCTAAAAGACGTTAAAGATTTGGTTAGATGTAGACTTACGTTAAATTAGATTTAGGTTTATTTAAGTTAAATTAGATTAGGTTTAGGTTTATTTTTAATTAGATTTACGTTTATTTACGCTAGATTTAGATTTACGTTATATTAGATTAGATTTAGGTCTCCATAGACTGCGATGCCTGCATGAAGCGGGTGAAGAAAGCCCTCAATGGAATATAGGGTATTGATGCCTTCACTCATGGTGGGCTCCGTCGATCCAAAAGTACTGGTGAAATGTCTTCAGAAGATAGGGAAGAAGGTGGATCTTTAGGGCGGCAAGAGTCACTACATCCCCGACACAATGACCATCTAGACAACCTCTAGTCATTCAACAACAACTTCAAAGTTAGTAACAAGAGCAAGAACGGTCTAAAGGGCAGGCCAATTGCTGTCGTCAGATGTGGATGGAGATGAGGCAGCGTCACCGCCGGAAGTTAACTCTCACATCTTTAGTGATGAGAATGCCAACTCTTGCCGAGTTATGTGAAAAATTATGTGTTAAATCAGTTTTAAGGTTCTTATAATCCCTGTTAGTTTAGTTCTTTGTTTTTAATATAACATAATTTATGTTAGATTTAGATTTATGTTATATTAGATTAGACTTAGGTTTATTTAGGTTTACCCACACACACACACACACACACACACACACACACACACACACACACACAAGAAGAAGAGAGTTTTAACGTCGTAGGAAACTATCCCAAAAGACGTTAAAGATTAGGTTAGATTTAGACTTACGTTAAATTAGATTTAGGTTTATTTTTAGTTATATTTACGCTTATTTACGTTAGATCGAGTCCACACAAGAATTACTTACGGTTTAGGGTTTAGAGTTAGACGAACAGTGAAAAGATCTACTGTGAAAAGATGTTAAGATGCTGTGAAGTGCTACAGCTAGAGAAGAGGCAAAGGGGTTTTGTCCACTACATGCAGTATCATGTAGACGTGGGTCTGTAGATTTCTTGTACCCACAAATATAGGTATTGACCAATAAAGACGAGATTATAACCCGGTGGTTCTGATCTCCGTGCACCTCTAGACCGAGGTGTGCGGGGATTGGACATGAGTAGAGAATGTGAGGTAGAGAGAGAGAGAGAGAGAGAGAGAGATAAGACGAAGAATGCCAATAGAATATTAAATTTGTTGTCCAGGTTATAAGATTTTTATCCTCATTATGAGTAGTGACGAGGATGTGGGACCGTCCAACCGAAACACCTATCTCTCAACGAGGGTCTTATGTCCTTGTAATCAATGCAAGCATGCTGTGCGACGGACAAGACGTGTTTCTTTGCAGCACGTTCGCGAATTTGGCGAGTTCGATCCATCTATTATAGATCGAGTTGTTGCCAATTATAACTCGTCGGACTCTGACGCTGGCCAACAAGCAGCAATCTTGCAACCCAATAGACGTGTTCGTAGGCGCTTTGGTCAAGCAGCATATGTGAGGCCACAAGATGTAGCCTCTGACAGCTCGGGGGATGATCATGCAGAGCACATTCCCAACGAGGCAATGTTTGAGCCCGAGATTGATGAAATGATCGAGACGATTATGGATTCCGAAAGGCTTATCTATGATGATATGAAAAGTGAAGCCGATACGCCATTTTATAATGGAGCACGTATGTCTAGATTGAAAGCACTCATGGTTCTTCTCAACATGCAAGCAAAGTTTGGATGGAGTGACACTAGCGTCACAACGCTTTTCAGGTGATCTATTACAATTAGTTTACTTTAATAAAACTCTAAATGTATAATGATCTGATAGATTTTTACACGACTGTATCATATTTTTATGTTGTGTAGATTGCTTAAAGAGCACATACTACCAGCTGACAATGTGATGCCAGATTTCCGAGATGAAGCAAGAAAGATTTTGCGAAACTTGGGGATGGATTACAATTCTATCCATGCTTGTCCTAATGACTGCATTCTTTTCAGAGGGGAATACATAGACATGGAGAAGTGTCCGAAATGTGATTCCGAAAGATATCGAGTAGATCTCCACGGGACAAAAATTCCACAAAAGGTTTTGCGACATTTTCCTCTGCTTCCTCGCATCAAGCATTTAAATCTTCGGATGGTGTGCTACGAATTCCTGCAGATTGCGCAGCCTGGAAACATATAGATGGAACATGGTCGGATTTTGCCAGGGAAGCTCGAAATTTGCGCTTAGGCCTGGCTATGGATGGCGTAAATCCATTTGGTCAAAGATGAACATCTTACAGTGTATGGCCCGTTGTCATCGTCAACTACAACATTCCCCCGTGGTTGACTACGAAGAAGGGGCACCTATGGCTAAGCTTGATTGTGCCAGGGCGATATAAAGTGGAGAATATGGATGTGTATCTTCCTCCACTATTGGAAGAGCTACAACAATTGTGGA
The DNA here is from genome assembly GCF_014529385.1 of Adiantum capillus-veneris. Lineage (NCBI taxonomy): Eukaryota > Viridiplantae > Streptophyta > Polypodiopsida > Polypodiales > Pteridaceae > Adiantum > Adiantum capillus-veneris. The sequence continues at coordinate 62,299,926 of NC_140945.1, read as the reverse complement.
TTGGCATAGAGGTGGTGGATATGAGCTGACACACAGGACGACGGAATGCTTTGATCAGAGGCATTCTAATGTGGACCATGCATGACTATCCCGGGCTAACAGAATGCTCAGGTGATCTATTGACACTCCTCACTCAGACACTGTAAATCTTGTTTTTTCCCATAGTTGATCTATTATCATGTGTATACATGCAGGGCTTCAAACAAGCGGATACAGAGCATGTGTCACATGTGGACCTAGACTGAATGCACGTAGGGCGCACTCACTGAAGAAGCAAATCTACGAAGGTCATCAAGCGTATCTTCCAGAGAATCATGTGTTACGCGATGGCTTTTTGGGAAGAGAGCCACCAAGGATGTCTGCACAAGCATGGTTAGAGCAGAAGGAGATGTGGGATGACGGATTGCCTCCAGGGATGAAGAGACTATCTCTATGGTACGAGTTACCATACTGGCCCCGACTCATGATCAATCACTTGCTCGATCCAATGCACATATTCAAGAATGTGGGTAATCTACTATGGGACCATCTGACTGGCAAGAAAGATACTTTGGGAGCCAGAGTTGACCTTAGAAATGTGGATCGTATGGAGCAATATTGGCCGCAAACAGCGTCTGATGGATCGATAAAACTCCCTAAAGCACCATGGATTTTCACAGGAGCCCAAGAACGCAAAGTAAAAGAGACCATTCGATCTTTGCGGACCCCCACTGGCGTAATGCACTCGCTCCGAACGTGTTTTACTAAAGACGGAAAGCTTACCGGTTTGAAGTCACACGATTGGCATAAAATGTGTCAGGTACGTTCATAGTGGACTTTAATATCATTGCATAAAATGTGGACTTTGATATCATTGCTGCACATACTTTACAGTTTATTTTACCGGTTGCCATTGAGGGATGTTTGTCTCTCGACATCCGTAACACAATCTACAAACTTGCAAAGCTGGTGCAATGGATCTCACAAAAGGAGATCAACGTAGACTCCATACCATTCGCCAAACTAAATGTTGCGGAGCTTGTGTGCATGTTTGAGAAACATTTTCCTACTACCATGCTAACCATTCAGGTGCATCTTCTTGTTCACATAGTTGATGAGGTGGAAATAGATGGCACAGTTCATTCCAGATGGATGTTCTTCTTAGAACGTTTCATGAAAACGCTTAAGGGATATGTGCGTCAAAAGGCACGTCCGGAGGGTAGCATGGCAGAAGGTTGGTTGGTATCAGAGTCCCTAGTGTACATTGGAGAGTGGCTAGACGGATTTGATAAAGCCCGGGACACGCTATGGCGAACCATAGATGATGAGCGCATATCTGGGATTGTCATGTGCAATCTCGGTGTTGAGAAGAAGATGACGGAAGATCTAGAGGCTAAAATCAACCGATTTTGCATGCTTCACAATCCAGTGATGCAAAAGTGGATTTCACAATATGAGGATGCAAAGCAAGAGCGACAAAGGGCACGAATCGAGTGGAGACGGGGAAGACGACCACCGATGCACTATCCGACGGGTCTGGAGAGCCTACCAACCTTCATGAGCTTAAGATGGTTGCACAACCAATTGAAAAGCGCACAACAATGTGGTGACGAAGTGACTGAGGAAGAGTGGGAGTACTCTCGGGGTTGCGCGACCAAGGTAAGTTTGCAATGTACGACATGCTAGTGACTTTATTTCTAAACGTTTGAACGGCCACTCATAATCTTTGTTCGTTGTAGTATAAGTCATACACAGCAGCATCGTGTAAAGGTCGACATTTTAGGGTGGAACGGATCAACAAAAAGCGTTTTACTCAAGATTGTGGAATCATGGCAAAATTTGAACAGTTTAGTCGACGACGTTCCTCTGATGTAGATCCTGTGGTGGCGGAACTCACTTACTTCGGCACACTGTAAGAGATTTTGAAGATCGATTACAGAGGATTTTTTGTCGACTTGTTCGACGTGCAATGGTTCAAGATAATCATGGAGGGTCGCAACGCTACTGTGCGTAGAGGAGAGTCTAGTTTTCTTGAGGTGGATTCTACTAAGAAATGGACTGACCTAAGAGACACTTTCGTACTACCAGAGCATTGTGAACAAGTAAGTATGTAAATAGTTAACATCCCCCTTTTACAAGTTATGTGCTTGAAAGCTCTCATGTAAGTTATGTGGCTCTGGAAGGTAATATTTCATCCTACAAAGTCTACATCAAACTGGTGGTACGTCATAGAGGTAGCCCCTCGTAGTGCAAGGATGTATGAAGGCTACCATGTGCCAATCACAACGGCATCAATGGAGGAGATCAGAGAAGATGCTCAATCAGAAGCCGTTGCGGTGGTGCCAGACGAGCATCAAGATGCTACTACTCTATATGGGGTGCATGCAGAGGAGCTACAAAATGAAACAGAGGATATGTGTTTAAACGGAGAGCTCTATATAGATATAGGAAGTTATGCTGAGTTATGCGAGGATGAGAGAGAGATCTCTTAAAGCCACAAATATTGTATTTGAACAATTTTGCTCCGTGTTGTAAAAGCTCTGGCTCTCTAAGTACCTTCCATGGTGTATAACGCTCTTTTCTACTCGCGCTCACATCTTTTGATTGAAAATTCTAAGTTTTCGACTTGCCTCTTCTATCACTCAATTCATTGCGTCGTTGTATTTATATGCGTCATTACGTCATTGTATTTAATGGTCTTTGCGTCATTGTCTACTCTATTCATTCAATATTAAGTTTAAATATTCGTGTGTTTAATGCAGGTATGGATGATGAGGAATTTCTTTCTTCTTTGTCACCGCAGCGGAGACAGTGGTACATGGAGCGTCATCGCTCTGGCGCATCATCGCGCGTTCCTACTCCATCCGCATCTCCCTCTCTTTCGGAGCATTCGGCGCGCTCCGAAGCTTCGGCGTCGACGAGACGATCTTCACACTCGTCTACGGTTGTTGTGGGCATTCCGCCGCCGATGCCTCCACACCGCCTCGTGTTCGACGAGGCTCTTTACCCTCCCTTTCTTTGCCCGCCCCCACACCAGCCACAACATCGCCATCTACGCCAGGTTTTGCGCGGCTGACTGTTCCTAGCAGCTACATACCTCTACCTACTCCGCCAAGAGCCACCCCACTCGACACTCCTCGCTTCGGGGCCCAGACGCCGGTGGAGACACCTGACGTCCGTACCCCCATCAACACGCCGCTAGAGACCCCTGCCGGGACACCCAGGTTCACGCGTCACTGGCCAGAGGGCTTGCCTTACTCCGTCGACTTCAACGGCGGCATCATCATGGATGATGATGGTAAGAAGGTGATCTCGCGCATGCGTGGTCTTTGCTCTCAGCTGTTTAAACACTACATACTAAACAAATGGAGTGAAGTACCAAGTGATTTAAAAAACAGAGTCATCAGCATACTTCATGATGAGTTTCCCGTTCCAACACGGGATCAGCGCTTCAATGAAGACCTGATGAAGATTCGAATGCGCGAATACTGCAAACACAAGCGTTCCGAAGTGCAAAAAGCAATCAAGAATGGGTGGAACAGGCCAGATTGGCTGGCCAAAGAAGATTGGAAGAATGCGAAGAAAGCAGCGCGCGAGAATCCCGACAAGTGGAAGCAACAAAAGGATGCAGCCAGAGCGCGAGTAGAGGCAGGGAGCTCGCACCACTTGGGGAGTGGTGGATGGGCATCATTTGAGGCCGATTTTGTAAGTGTTTTTGCATTTCTCTTTATGTTCGATAGTTTAGGGTTTATGAATTTTTTAATTCTAACATAATGAAATCTTTGTATGTTTTGACAGTGGTCGATGACAAGACGTGATCCCACACCGTACGAGCGCGAGTACGCAGGCAGGAAGGGCTTAAACGCCCTGATGGACATTCTCAGTTCTCGCGGCGGCATGGTTAGTATTAGGGTTTACTCTTTTCTATTTTTTGTATTGTTTTATAAATGTCGTTATATGTTTATACTTACTGAAAGCTGTCTTATTGTCTTTTTTTGCAGAATCCGACAGATACGCCGCTTGGACGCGATGACACGTCTGACTAGACGACGTCAGTTTAGTCGTAGCTAGATAACATTAGTTTAGGGTTTCTTATAGCTTATGTATCATGAGACGGATTTTATACGTCTTTTTGAACCATGTATATTATTACATTTGTCACCGCAGTTCCTTTTGCCAATCAATTCTTTATGCCTATGATGTTGTACAATTGTCATTATTACATTTGCCAATCAATTCATTTTGCCTATGATGTGTACAATTGTCAATTTTACGCTTGTCAATTTTGCAAACAATGCGTCTTGTGGGTGACTATTTTGGGTCTATTATCTACCCTTGCACTTTTTTTAAAAAGTGAATCAAGTACAATATGGTTGATGGGTGGCACGGCATTCAATGCCCTTTCACCAAAAAAAAATTCTCTCGGGCGTCGCTATAACCGTCGCTATTTATGGCTCTGTAGCGTCGCTATGAGCGTCGCTAGTCTTCTGTGTAAACGTCGCTATAACCGTCGCTATAGACGTTGCTATATAGTGACGCCTATAGCGACGCTCTTGTAGCGACGGTTTTAGCGACGCCGGGGGTTATAAAAACCCAGTGTATTTCCGTCGCTAACAGCGTCACAAGAGCACACAACCTCTTGTAGTGTATGTACTCCAATAACCTTTTCCCATAATCAAAATGGTCATTTTACAAATTTCAAGCACGAAAGTAATTTTTGTCACTCTTCACAATGTTAATCACATTAACTCCATCATTGTTTCCAAAGTTTGCACAAAACCTAGAGCAAGCCAAAAATAGCTTATTTTGTCAAACCATGTGACCAGAGTGAGATGGGCCTTCAATCCTTTTCGAGGGACCTTGTTTTAGATAGTGAACTTCAAGCTCTATAGCCTTAATTCTTATCCTAGCTCCAATGGATAGGAATAAATTTTTGGTACCATCCTTTCCTTTTCTTGGGTCGTCTTGTACTATCTTGAGAGCCATCCCTTATAAAGACTTGACTAAAATTTCTTCCTCCAAATTGAAAAGATAGCTATTTGGTTGCGCATGCATCAACCACATCAAGAGGACTCGCATAGAGAGGGAATTGTATTGACTTTGTATACAAATCAGAAGGTGACGCTACATGAAGTGAGGAGTTGGTGTTAAAACAATCTAGTGCCATTTGTATCAATCAACATAGCAATGGTGATTTGTAAGCATGGACGTCTCCAATAAATTATGTAGAGAAGACTTGAAATAAAGCAATAGGATACTCCGAAGGCCCTCCTTTTTATTGAATTTATGAGAGACCCCTAGACTACATTTAAGATTATGAAAGAGGGATTTAGTTGGTGTTTAGGGAAGCCATGATCGATCATTGAAAATTAGGCAAATCGTAATGTCACAATGTGAGGCAGGTGGTATGTGAGGAGGAAGGCAGGACGTGCAAAGAGGGGGATTTGCTTAAAAAGGCAAACAATGTGGGCAATTAAAACAAAGCTTGCTTTCTGGGTAATAATGGCGTTGTCTGACCTTGTAAACTACCTGTGGCGCAAGCTTCTGCTGCTGCTGCTGGCAGGATGTGCTCTTGGCATTTGCCAAAGGAAGACAGGCAGGCGCTTACTGCCATGCATAATGAATCCATCTGCCTATGTCATGCCCAAGAGAAAAGCGCCATTGGGGGTGATCGACATAAGGTGCACTCTCGCCAGCAATGGCGGGATCTGGTTCTGCAACCCCAACTCGTGGCCGAGGAAGAAGCGCTGGCATTTCCACGTGCTCTCGCACACGTGGAGCAAAAGCTCTCAAGGACTTCTCTAGGCCGGCACATAAGCGCAGACCCGGCTCTCAGCTAGCGGCGCCCCCTCCCACGATGCAGCCGCCTACAACGAGGCCTTCAGAAACGCGCGCCTGCAGGAAGAGCTTTTCTACCAGCAGATTATGGAGGTGCTGCAGCTGCTGCGCGGGGACGTGGTCGAATATGTACTGTGGTTCGACATGCTGTGTATCAATCAAGCGGAGAAGGAGGAGCGGCTGCAGCAGAGCGAGAAGGCCCAGGAAATCGCCAACATGGCCTCCTACTACCGCTACAGCCTTGGCTGCTACGTGCTAATGCATGGCGTCGGACAAGGCTACCATCTCTGGCGGCCCCCGCCCCCGCCCGACCACTCCACCTTCTGAAAAAGCTCCCCCAAATCCATCCCCGTTGGTTCTCCCTTGTCTGGACCTTCCAAGAATACGTCCTTCCCTCTCGCCTGATTTTCATCGTCGGTGGCTCACCCTCGTCACTATATGGCACGGCTCTGGGTCCGAGGGGATCTAGGACCGGCTATTGCATTCCTAGGTTCTCTTATGTTGGGACCTTTCTCAAGACCACACTCCGAGCAGAACATTATTATGAAGAGCCCACGCTCGCGACTCTCAGAGCAGATGGGCTGTATGATGTGCTAGTGGGTAACCCATCATTGTACGATCCTGATCAGCAATACACCTTAGAGTGGCACAACTATAAGTTGGCATTCAAGCTGGACAGGCAATTAGATTCCGGGACGACGTTCTTACACGCAGAGATCGATAAGAAGGCAAGCAGGTATTACATAACCAATAGTAAAGTATATTGGGGTAAAGAAGAAACAGCAATTCCTCGCTTCAACCCTTAGCTTATACATTGCGCCTGTCTCCAAATAAGTTTTCCATTTATCGACGTAGATCTCGAAAGGAAAGTCCATGGGTGAAGATAGGGATGCCATATTAACGCACACAGGGACAAACCCTGCACTCACATCGAAAGTCTATGTAGCAGCTGCACTCAAATAATGTAGGAGCAGAAGAACGTCTACTAGCTTGACAAAGTAGTCCCAGTTTAACCATCAATAATTGAGAAGTTATTTCCGGCATGAGAAAGACGTCTTATTTAACTGACTTCTTAAAAAAAAAGATTGCGAATTTCGAAAGAACACCAGGCTCTGTGTCGGATTTGTCGGGATTGCATGCAATGGTTCACGCATTGAAAGAACAGCATGCAGGGGCGGCACTGTACAAGCTCCAATGTTGAAACGCAGACCTGATTGAGAGCGCAGGATTAAAGTGCTGTCACTTTCAAGCTGGCAACCACAAGAGCTTCGAGGTAGACAACTGCTCGTCGAACGTCACAGACTAGGCTAGGATTTATGAGACATTCTGCGAGACTGGCGGCGTGTGGCAAACCCTGAACGACCTCCTAATTTTGAGCAACCACCCTGCATCATGTAGCTATAGTTACCGGGCACCGCTTGCTGCCGATCTCATAAGGCGATTCATTAATGTAGGGGGTTCTCCCCAACGAAAAAGTAGCAGTTGCCTTCTTGGTTGCATGTGAGGGACCCCTTATTGGGGTATGATTCCCAAGAGACATGCTTTTCTTGCGGATGTGGTGAAAGCTTTTGGAATTGGTAGAAGGGAAAAATTGAGACCCCAAAAGATGCATGATGTAAGATGGCTCTCAAAGGGTGAGGTCTTGATTAAGGTTATGCGACTGATGTCTGCGTACTTGAATGTAATGAGGAGTGAGGATGTCTCTTTATATGCATCACTCACTAATTACAATGTGCAATTTCTTCTTCACTTTTTTACCGATGTACTTGGAGAGTTGAATATCTTGAATTGCAAGTTTCAAGAGGCTCATGTTGACATATGTAGCATTGGAGACCATATTACGTCCGTTATGGAGACCTTTCGTTTGCTGTTCTTGGGTCCTAATTTTGCAAGTGGAACAAGACACACTGAAAGCTTCATAAAGACAATACATGCACAAATGGGGGTAATGATGTACAAGGATGAGAAGGATGTAGTACGTACACTCTCATTACTTGCACTTAGGTCCAATGTATGAAGGAGATGTAGCAAATCCGCAGGAAACATATGATAGTGCAATGATTTACATGATGTACTTGTGTCAAAGCTATGTGAGAAGCATAATTCAATCTTTGTGGGATCGCTTCAAATCTCTTCAAATCTGACTTTGACATTTTTCAAGCTTCAAAGTACTTCTCACTCAAAGATTATGACAGTGACTTGGCAAAGGTAAATGTAATATCGCAACAATGGCTGGAAGTTTTATGCAAACACTTTGGGGAAGGTCAAAGTTCATTGCTCAATAGCCAAGAGTGCAAAGGAGAACGCCTATCTTTTATTACCAGAATGCAAAACTGCTTTAAACGCAAGGATATGTATATAGCTTGGTTGGATACATGTAATCATGTAGAATGGGAGCATTCTTTTCGTTGGACTCTGAAGCTTTGGAGAGCTTTGTTAGTGCTTCCTCTTTCAAGTGTAGCATGCGAACGGGGATTTTCAAAGATGAACAAGATCAACAGCAAGTTTCGTAATCAATTGTCGCTTGATACGCTTAATTTGGCGATGTTTGTTGGCATGAATATTCCGAAGGTAGCGAATCCAAAAAATGTCTTATGGGATGAATGCTTTGAGGCTTGGAAGGGCATGAAGAACAGGAGGAGTGGAGATGTAAAGACAACATGATGTGAAGACGATGTATCTTTTTATTGGGCTTTCTCGTTGTGAGATTATGCTTTGCTCATTGACATGGTGTTGCCAAGTGGCAAGGCTCTTCAAGCGCTTTCCTTTAGCTTTATGTTTTGAATTTTTGGGTCACATGTGGATTACTTGACCAATGACGCCATATCTAATCAAGTCTTGTCAAATTTTAATTTTTTTTGCTAGTTAAATCTTTTGCAATTAACCCTAGAGTATAATTGTCATGAAAATTTTTCAATCAAGCAAATTTTTGGAATGGTGGCTTGTGTTTCAAAGACGCTTTGGAATGGCCTTTTGAAAATTTGCCATGCCATGCGGAATGGCAATCGTAAAATGAGGTTTTCCATTGCAAATAAGGGGTGCTTAGAAAATCCTAACTCTCGGTATGAACCTCCGTTTTTTTCCTTCTGAAAATGGTAGAAATTGATTAAATAAAGGACTAAAAAAGATACAAAGTACCCACAAGAAGGGGGTGAGTAAACCCCAGTACAAAAGAGTTACAGAGACAGAGCCTTTGTCATCTTGAGTCTAGAGGGCCCTTCAAATGCACCCTTAGAGGGTGTACGGGGGAGCCCTCTTAAAATCCAGCCACTATTGTACCATCCTAATAAAGAGCCTTTGTTGTTTGCAACGACGTCTACACTGGCTCGTCCGGGAGAAGGCGTACGCTGTATGGAATTTATTATTTTTTTTTGGAGGGTGGAAGATACGAATAGCTAGGCTGAGTGTTAGAAAAAAACCGGGGTCCAATGTATTTTAATCTACTGAAATCCTAATATCCCGGACGTTTTCAAAAATTTTAGTGTAACTAGTATGGTCGGCCGCCTTCGACGGCCTCTCTCTCTCTCTCTCTCTCTCTCTCTCTCTCTCTCTCTCTCTCTCTCTCCCCCCCCCCCCAAAGCAAGTCCCAAGCAATGTAGTGGTAAGCATGATGTTTTTTTTTCAACAACCCCTGACTAACAATATCATCATGAATTCTTTTGCCCATATTAGCAAGTGCAAGCATATGTGGCTGCATCATAGAAACACCCTCGCTTTGAAAACAGCCCCAAAGCTTCTTGGCCTTGCCCAAGTTGGGCATATCCCACAATGAGTGCATTCCAAGAGACGACATCCCATAGATTAAGCTCCTCAAACACTTTTTTTCCTTTATGAAGTGCACCACATTTGGCATACATGTGGACCAAGGCAGTGCTAGGGTTCAAGGTAAATACCATGTTGTAGGTTTTCTCAAGTTCAAATTTAAAATTTAGAGGTAAATACCAAAATTGTAGGTGGGATTACATTAAACCTAGGTTTTTTTCTAGCTCTACGAGTCCCACCACATCAAAGCTCTGTATCGATGCAAAGTAGCGCATCTAAGCTTCTCTTCCCCCCATCTTTATTTGTCTGTTGCTCCGTTGATGATGAGGTGTAGAGCGAGGCCTCAATTCCTCCTCCTCCTCTTGGATTTTGAAACTGACTTTGCTTGGCTCCAAGCCTAGGTCACCCTCGTTCAGTAGATTGTTTTCGTCATGTGGGGGAGGGGAATCAACGACGGTAGTGGCAGACACCTCTGGGCGTGTGTGTGTGTATGCACGCCAGTATCCCTGCATCGCTGGCTTGTAGAGCTTGCTGGTCACTGCAAGGAGCTTGTGACGTGGGAAGATGGGGGGCGGGGCGAGGGATAATGTTCCCTTTTGAAGTCAAAAGTATTGATAATTCGAGCCTGAACCGGACGAAAATCCATGTTTCAACTTTAACGAAAATCCACATTTCAAAGTACTGCTCAAAATTAGAGATAAAATTGAACCAGTCCCAACTCCGCCCACTGTCAACATCCATGACACCTCCTCATGCAAGCTCAGCGGCCATGATGGTGTTCAACACCCTCTTCTGCACCTATGAGTAGTCCAAGCACGATCCCCATTTTGGCTCGCAAGTTCCCACACATTGCTTACCCCTTATATGACGCTTCTCCTCGTTGTGTGACATCTATAATTTCTCTACGGCATCTTGTCATCACCCTGGCTTCCTCCCTCAGCTATGAGCATGCCCCCCCCCCCCCCCCCCCCCCCCCCCCCCCCCCCCCCCCCCCCCAACTTCTTCAAAAGGTGATTGTTTGTCAAAACTTGCAGATCCAATAGACCTACAAAAAACCAAGCCAGCTTCCGCCTTTGAATTTTTCTCTCCCAGTGTGAAGTGAGGAGTCTAGTACCATCTTACTCCAAGCATCACCTCCTACGTCACAAAAACGGCTACGTTTTCTAATGATTTGACGATCTTGCTTCTGTTGGCCCTGCAGAGACTGATCCTCCCTCTTGTAGCGGCCCTTAAATTCCTAGACCTGTGGGACCCTGGCAACAGCGTCATCACAGCGACCATTATGCACAGCCACTCTTTGACGCCATCCTTGGGTATTGACAACCAGCCTGACCGTGACACAGAGCAATAGCTGGACTCATCGATGACCACGTCTAGTAGACGCTGATTGCAAGAATGTCTGTCATAAAATCTAATATCTAATATCTAACCAACCCAAATGATTTTCTCATATTAAATTGATCACTTAATGTGGGAGACTAAACAGGAACAAGCGTTAAGATATAGACATGTGCTTATAGATCTATCTCAACACGGGGCCAATGGTAAAGGGGCCCAAATGAGAGATGGTCTATCAAAGAGCAAGGCTAACAAATGGAGCATAAGACCTTAGGGGTCGCTTCATTGAAGACCTCCAATAATGTGTGTAAAAGGCCTTTGACCTTAGGTAAGCTAGGGTTGAGCTTGAGGTGCAGGAACCCGACCCAGCTCGAGGTGCTTGTCCTGCTTGTCATGCTTGATGACTAAGGTGCTTGATGATTGAGGTGCTTGAGATGCTTGAGGTGCTTAATTATTGAGATACTTGAGGTGCTTGACATGCTTGAGATGCTAGGGTTGCACTTGAGGTGAGAACCCACCCCAAGCTTAAAGTGCTTATGAGCCAAGCTTGTGGTGGGAGCTGGGCCTATGCATGAGGGGTTGAGGTGTCAAAAAGTCAAAGATTCAATCCCTACAAGGAGGGGGCGAGCCCTACATGAGGGGGAATGAGAGAGAACACCCACACACTCACACAAGGCATGCATGGTACATAAAAAGCAAAAGGGACACTTGTCAAGTTTCTCCTCATGTTGCCCTCATGGTGTGCCTGAAGCCTATTGGTTGGCCACCCAAGGGGTCCAATAATAATTTAGGAGATTTAATTAATTGATTTAGCATTTATCTAGCCCTCTCTCTCAAAGGGGAAAGGGGGACACTTGTCTCAAGGCTACCCTTGCTGCTTGTAATGCCTCCTGCTTGTGATTGGCTAGGCCTGGAGGGGTCCAATGAGCTTCAAGCATGAGATACAAGGGGGGGTCAACCCAAGCAAGCTAGGGGGTTTCTTAGGGGGTATACTCACCCACACACACTCACAAACACTCTCATTCTGTGCTATGCAAAGTGCAAGAGCTCCCTCTCCTTCTCCAAGCAAGTAGAGGTTGAGAGCCTACACCAACACTCTTGGATATGGAGTGCAAATCCAACCAAGAGCCATGCTTCAATGCTTAAGCTTTCCATCTCCTTCTTCTTCATTACTATGCTATTATGTATGCTAGCAACAAGAGTCATGATAAGTGAGGAACTAATTCTTTCTCCTACGAAATGTTTCTTCTTCCTCTTCCCTACCCTCATTCCCTGCTAGCTCTCTCCATCTTCGAAGGTGTTGGAGGTCTTGAGACTGAGGCTTGGGATAGTTAAAGCTTTTCTTCAAGTTTATGTTATGTGATGCATGAAGCTTTCCATCTTCATTGCATCACCTAGGTCACAAGGAACACAAAGATTGTATTGTAACAAGTCTCTCTTGATGGGAGAAATCATAATACAAATGCCTATTGGAGGGGGGACCGGCTCCACATAAATCTGGTCCTCAACTGTTATCATGTTCTCTAAATTCTCTCTCTTGCAAAAGTATTGTTCATGCGAAGTTAACTAATTACTATGATTATAGTGCTATCTTCAATTATGTTCACCCGATATGCTCACAAAGTCATTTCTCAAAAGTATTCTCATTAATTTCCGCTACTCTCAAATTAAATAGGCCAATTTCATTACATTGGTATCAGAGCATTTAGTTTCTCTTTTCTTGCTTAAGAAGAGAGGTCCTTAAGTAGCCTATAAATGGTTGATGTTGTTAATTATATTAGGGTAAGTGGAACTGGGATCTATTATCGGTTTTGTTGAGCCCACTATGTGGGGGATGGTGCACACCTCGGGAGCTTTGGACTTAATAATGGAGTCTTTTTAGACTTGCCTATGGATTTACCATTATTGAGCCATAAGAAGTCCGAAAGGAGCTAGCCCTTGGCAACTCTGCTATGTTAGACCTACTCCTCTACTCTATATAATTAACCACTTCGAGCCGTGGGTGTAGATACTTAAGAGCCGATTTTCAAAGGCTAAGAGGAGTTGCAACTAAGGTTTTGAGTTGCCAAAGCATACACTAAGTACATACATAAATTTTGTTAACATGGATGAAAATAATCAAGAGATTAGAATGAACATTGATAGCTTTGATTTTGCACATGAAGGTGCTAATGATGATGCTCCCATGTTTGTGAATTATCTCGTCACTAGGTTGCAGCAAGCTATGGGCAACCCTGCTTTGCAAGCCGAAGTTACTCAACAACTTCGTGCTTATGGAATTTCCCTTCCTCTCGAAGAGGAGAGAGAGCTTAGGAGGCCTCTTGAAGAGACCCCCAAAAGAAGACTCTCTCCCATTCGAGAGGAGGAATCCAAAGAGCAAGAAAGCAATGAAAGTTTAAGTTCCTCTGAAGATGTGGCTCCACGAAGACGGCGGTCTAGACGATTGCCCACTCCTCCCAAGAGGAAAAGATCAACACATAGTCCTTCTCCTCATCACTCTGAAAGGCAAGAGAGGAAACAAAGGAAGAAAAGGGCTAGGAAGAGGTCACCCTCTTCTCCTTCTTCTTCACCTTCCTCCTCTTCTGACGAAAGTTATGGTTATTCTCCTAGAGAATATAAGAGGGGAGGACATCGCAAATCATTTCGTGCATGGCGAAGGTCACAAAAGCTAAAGAATTTCAAGGAGGGAGGAAAGAGTATCTCTTTTCTCACCTATGATGGCACCTTCGGTGCTACCGACAAAGTGTTGGCCTTTATCCAGCAATTTGATGCGGCCTTTGGAGATGAGGGCTTCACAGAGTTCTCTAAGCTACGCCATGTAGCTATGCATTTCCAAAAATGAGCTCGTCAATGGTGGGCTAGCCTTCGTGGAAATGGTCAAGCCCCAAAGACATGGAAAACTCTACGAGTTTCCATCATGAAGCAATTCCTTGTAAGCGATGCAAAGGACAAAGTTCTTACCGAATGGCGCGGCTTGAAGCTCCTCTCCCATGAGTCTATCCAAAAATATGTAGACAAGTTTTGGGATTTACATCTCAAGGCTACTGTCTTTCAAAAGATAGACTTTGCCGAGCAAAGGCAGCAATTCTATACGGGATTACCTAAAGAGATGGCCAAATACATCAGCTCTCAATGGCCTGGTACTATTAGCGAAGTAATCCATCACACCATGGTTGCTTCACGCATCAATTTCCATCAAGGGGCTACACGTAATGTCAAGCCCATGGAAAACAAAGACAAAAATGATGCAAAGGGGAAAACCAATGTTCAAAATACTTCCCAAGTCAATTCGAACAACAACAACAATCGGTCCAAGGAGAAGGGAGTTTACAAAGGTAAAAACAAACTCTCTCCTGAAGAGCTTGAAGCTTTTCGCAAGGACCATAAGTGTTTCAAGTGTGGGGATCAAGTGTGGGGATCATGGCAGCAATTCAAGTGTGGGGATCCCGTATAGAATTGCTGCCATGAGCAAAGGCAGCAATTCTATACGGGATTACCTAAAGAGATGGCCAAATACATCAGCTCTCAATGGCCTGGTACTATTAGCGAAGTAATCCATCACACCATGGTTGCTTCACGCATCAATTTCCATCAAGGGGCTACACGTAATGTCAAGCCCATGGAAAACAAAGACAAAAATGATGCAAAGGGGAAAACCAATGTTCAAAATACTTCCCAAGTCAATTCGAACAACAACAACAATCGGTCCAAGGAGAAGGGAGTTTACAAAGGTAAAAACAAACTCTCTCCTGAAGAGCTTGAAGCTTTTCGCAAGGACCATAAGTGTTTCAAGTGTGGGGATCAAGGACATGGCTATCGTTCTTGCCCCAAGAAGAATACTCGCAATGAGACTTCTAGGGCTTCCACCATTGAAGCTCCAAAAGAGGATGCTCATTGCAAAGGATCATCACTTTCCTATGCTTGGGGAAAGGTAAGAGAGCATGATGCCTTCATCTTGTTTGACCATGGCTCTACTCTTAACTTCATATCAATGGAGTTGGCCAACAAGTTGGGCATTCAAGCTTTTGAGATGGGAGATATAGTAGTGGCTGATGCAGCTTTCAAGGTACAACAAGCCTCCGTTACTCCCTTGATTGGGAAGTTAAGGCTTCATGTCCAAAGCTATTTCGACAAGGAAGACTTCTTCATCTCTCCTCTCCAACATGAGGATGTTATTCTAGGGGCACCATGGTTTGATCGCATGGCTGCCAACATGAAGTTCCCTGAAAGGAGAATCTACTTCACCTATAGGGGAAAGAACATGTATATAGATGCTAGTGAGCGTGGTCGCACTATTCCACTTGTAAATCCTCTTGCTTTTGATAAGTCAATGAAGATCTCAGTTTTTACGTACATGATTTTTGTCAAAGAATCTCTAAAAGATACTAATGTTTCATCAAATGTAAATGGTAGGAATCAATAAGACTTAGACTTGTCTAATTTTCTAAAAGGATTCCAAAATGTGTTCATCGATGATATCCCTATGGACTTACCTCCAAAACGAGGAGATGATGACCATCGTATTGAGCTCCTTCCTGGAAGCTCACCACCTAACAAGCCTCCTTATCGAGTCTCACAAGCTCAACAAGAGGAGATCATGAGGCAAGTACAAGAGATGGTAGACAAAGAGATGGTGAGGCCTAGTTCCTCTCCCTTTTGTTCTCCAGTCCTTTTAGTGCAAAAGAAAGATGGTACATACCGTATGTGTGTGGACTATCGAGCACTAAACCATATCACTATCAAAAACAGATTTCCCGTACCTCGGGTAGAAGATCTGTTTGATAAGCTACAAGGCTCGACCTACTTTAGTAGGATTGACCTTAAGAGTGGGTATCATCAAATAAGGATAGTGGATGAAGATATCTTAAAGACCGCGTTTCGTACAACGTTTGGTCTTTATGAATATCTAGTCATGCCTTTTGGCTTGCTAATGCACCAGCTACGTTCAATCGTTTGGTGGAGAAAATTTTTAGACCATACCGTAAATTGACTGGAGTGTTATTTGATGATATCATCATCTACTCAAAGTCTTTGGAGGAACATAAGCAACATCTCCAAGTGATTTTTCAAGCATACTCCTTTTCTTGCATTTGTTGTTCAAGAGTTTTAACTACCCTCTCCGAAGAGACAACACTCTCTTGTAATGCCGTCTTCTTGAGGTAAAGATCTTGACATTCGTGCATCCACATATGCAAAGAAGCACCTACACCCATACACAACCGCTTGCAATAGCCTAACAAACCTGCTTCTCCCCTCCCAAGAAATTGAAGAAATGTGGAAAGGCTATTAAACGGTGGATGGAAGCGGCTTATAGGATCGTAAGGGTACAAATGGCCATCCACCCAAATGTCAACATTGGTCTCACAAGCGGTGCGACGTTCCTGTGATGACCTTTGATCACCTTCACTAGTGGTCTTCGGTGCAAATGCCGTGGGCAAGCGAATATGTATGCTTTTGGTGTGCGGAGTATGTGGTGGTGGAAGCAAACCATTTTTGATGTCCGTGAGCACCATGGAAGCTGTTGCGTGAGGAAGAAAATGATGAAAAGATAGAGGGGGAAGGGTAGAGAGGTTGAGGAACATGGGAGGAGAGAAGGA
Source organism: Adiantum capillus-veneris (assembly GCF_014529385.1). NCBI lineage: Eukaryota > Viridiplantae > Streptophyta > Polypodiopsida > Polypodiales > Pteridaceae > Adiantum > Adiantum capillus-veneris. The sequence continues at coordinate 62,283,412 of NC_140945.1, read as the reverse complement.
GGGAGGGGGGGGAGGGAGAGATTGGGGAGGAGGAGGAAGGTAGGGGCAGGGAGGGAGAGGAGAGGGAGAGAGAGAGAGAGAGGAGGGAGGAGGGATGAGGGAGGAGGAGGAGAGAACAAAATGTTTATTACTTTTTGGGGGAAAAGAGTTTTGAAAAAATGGACTTTCTAAGCTTGTGGGTTAAAAAATGGGTCAAAAAATGATTTTTGGATATGTATATATGTTGGGAGGGACTTTTAAGTTAGAAACAAGTAAAAATGATTTTTTTAAAAAAAAGTCAAATTTTGTCTCTTTGTGACCCACGTTTGTGCTAATGTGGACACACCCCTATGCTTCCTTCACTTTAAAAAAAGCTAGAGAGAGAAAGTAACCCTTTAGGTCCACATCCTACATTTGTCTAAAAAAAAGGCTAGAAAAGCCTACTCAAAACTACCTTTCTCAATGCCCTTGCCCCCTAAACCCCACACAACATTAGCCTTAATCCCTAAAAAGTATGATTCCTTACAAGGCCCATGCAAGGTTCATATTTCTCCTAATGTCACTCCCTCACAAGCTCAGATACCAGATTGCGAAGAGGCGGGACTGTCCTACACATAGATTGAGCAACCATGGAAGCAATTACACAGTAGTGATAAATTGCAGGTTGTTTCTGTAAAAATCCCCCTTCTCTCTCTTCCCCACGGTAGTATAAGCTGATGTGTCAATTTTTGGGCCATTTTGCCACTTTGGACCAAAACTAGGCCATTTTCAGCTCATTTTTAATCCAAAAAATATCATTTTTGATGCGAAAAATCCCAAATGGAGTCAGGAAAATCCCTAAATTTATGGGATCACTCTCATAAGCATAAAAACCATAGCTAAGAATCATTGTTCATCAATATACCATTTTGGGTCACTTTCCATGCAATTCTGCAACGGCGCCTGTTAGCTGCTATTTATGGCAGTTTTTTTCCGCATCAGTCTTTGTAGGCGAGATGAGTGTGCCACCATGAAACACTTGGAACATGTACATTGTCAAACCAAATTAGGCATCTTATCAAGTGAAAAAGCACGCAAATGAGCCACATCTAGGGCCACGACTCCCTAGATAGGTATGTACATGATAACGACCGCAGTAGCCGCTTTAGCATATATCACGATATGTACATTATTGTTTTTCTTTCCATGCATTGAGAAGTGAGCTGAATTTTTTTATTTCACACTATGTACGTGCCACGGAACGACATCCACCCCCTCTGAACCTGCACATCCTCGGGTATGTGCCAACATTTTCCCTATATAGGTTTAATCTTCCTCAAGATCCACAAATATTTGGATGTCATTTTCATCTTCTACAAAGTCTGGAAAATCATCCTCTGCTTCTTCATCCTCATCTGTAGCAATGTCATTAGGATCTTCATCATCATCTTGTTGTGAATCAAAAGGATCATTATCATGTCTCCTCTTGAACATCTTGATTCTTTTGCCCGCTATGGGAATTTTAAGCTCTGTTCCATCGAGATCTCTGAAAGCATATGTAGCATTTCCATGCACATGTTTGACAACATAGGGACCAAACCACCTTTTTGCAAGTTTTCTTTGTGTGGTGTGTTGATTGTCAAGGCTACTGTCGTGCATTAGGACCCAATCACCCTCTTCAATAGGCTTTGGTCGAAGCCTATGTCTTTTATCAAACCTATCTTTATTCTTTAGTCTTGTATCCTTCAATTGAGCTTTAGAAATGTCTGTCTTATTGTCTTCTTTCCAATTGCCTTATGCGCAAAGCAAGTAGGTTTTCCCTACTTACACCATCTTCCCAAGGTAACATGTTCCAAGTAGGAACTACATCCTCTAATTGGCATGACTAGATTCTGACCATACATCAATTCAGTAGGCATGTAACTAGTCACTGAGCTATGAGTTGTACGATCAGCCCACAAAGCATATGGTAGCAACCTTGGCCACTCACACATTTTACCTTTGCATGCCTTAGCCAAAACTTTGACAATAGGAGGATGTCCTCTTTCACTTTTCCCATTTCCCTCTGGATTAGAAGCACAAGTTAGGGCTAGGTTGATACCAATTCTCGTAAAGAAATCCCTTGCTTCATCTGCATCTAACTCACCTCTATCAACAACTATCTTTCCCACACAGCCATAGCGGCAAATGACATCTTCAAGAAAAAATTTACAAACAGCTTCTGTAGTTTTTGTCCTCAATGCACGCCCTTCTACTTGGTTTTTCAAGTCTTCTTGTGCAAGTACCAAGTATCTCATTTTCCAAAGTCCTAAAGGCATTGTGACTAGATCAACAACCCATTTATAGTCTCGGGGGTTCACTATGTGTAAAACTACCATATCACGTCCGTTCAAGACATGTTTGTAAAACCCCTTATCTATGAATTTTGTTAAGAATATAATGTACCCTTTTCTTTTAAAATCTGTAAGTTTTTTTCAAATTTGAAAAAATAATGCCCTTCTGTATATATATTTATGTAAGTTTCAAGAACTTTAAATACCTTTCTGTTGAACTCACGTGATAGGTTACATTTTTATTAGGTGACCTACCCGGGTTTATAGTGCATGGCTAATGGGTATGTAGGATGCAATCCATCACAATGACATACATTGGAATACATTTGGCATGTGACACAAGACTCCACAAAATCTGCTACATCCTTATACATGCCTTTCCACCAATATCTCTCTTTTACTTTAAAAAACGTACCCCATACACCTCGATGTCTAGCATATAGGCTTTCATGAAGCTCTTTGATAACTTTGAGCTGAGTACACTTATCACATACTACTTGTAATGGAGTCCCATCTCTACTTTTAGGATGTGTCTATAAGTAGCCATCCCTCAAGAAGAATCCATATGATTTCTTTCTGATCCTTTTGAATTCTAACTCACTCCACATTAGGGCCAAAAGGGACTCAAAAAGGGTTGTGTAAGGAATTGGTTAGCTTGCTAATTAGCGGAGCATTTGACGGTCAAAACGGCTCCAAATTTGACCGTTTTGGGTATTCAAAGCATATCTAGAGCATTTAAAGAGTATCCCAGTACAGATCTTTCAATATGAACAAAAGATGTCATTGTCACACTACTTTCTCCCCTATTGGACCTATTTTTTTGGCTTGGCGGCAAAAAAAAAATTCAGTTTTGAATGATGGTTTTCCTCACTACTCTTTCTCTCAAGCCATTTCATTAGGCTCTCTTTACCCTCACAAGCTTTCCAAGCTCTCTCTACCTTCGCAAGAGGACCGCCATTTCTGGTCTAGCTGGAAGGACCACTGTGGTTCTGCTCTCTTCACCATTGCAAGAGAACCACCATTTTGTTCTCTTTACCCTCACAAACTTTCCAATTTTTCTCACTAGTTTTGCTTGGCTACAAGCTTGCTTCAACCTCACAAGTTTTCCCATCATTTCTACTCTGCATGGGAACCATTTTTCTCTCCTTACCCTCACAAGATTTCCAAATTTTCTCACTAGTTTTGCTCTTCCTAGAAGCTCACTTCAGCCTCACAAGTTTTCCAAACTCACTAGTTTTGCTCTGGTTAGAAGCTCCCTTCAACCTCACAAGCTTTTTCACCATTTGCACTCTGCCTAGAAACTCATTAAGTTGTTCCATATGAAAATCAAGCCCAGCCAAGTGTAAGAAACCATGAGGGTTGTGTATCAAAGGTTTCATGCATCTGGGCTCAAGCATTACAAAGCAAAAGGAGCAAGCAAATGGATATGGACAAAAGTCAGCTTGTATCCTGTTGATCCACGAACTGGAAGGTAAATAGAAAAATTTGAAGCCTTACTCTCATAAATAGATTTCCATGGTGGACATCTGCATTTGGAGAAGGATCCAACTGTTTCTAAAAGTACAGGAAATGTCTTGCAGGATTATTCAGCAGGAGGTTTAAAAGCTAAAAGATTCACTTAGTTTTCTTAGAAGTCACATTATCAAGCACAAACTTCATTCTTCATATCAACAAGAAAGGGAGGATGACAAATAAGAAGCAATGCACTAAAATAAATAAATTGGTACCAAGGGAGGAAATTATAGAGGATGAGATCGAAGAACCAACAACAACCACCTTGCTGTAAATATCACAATCATTCCAAGGAGGAGACTATTTAGATGCAAAGTTACAATATCATTCCTTGCAAAAGACTATCATTTTAACAATATAATTACTTGTAAATTTACTTTCAATCTCCTTGCAAAACATTCATTTTCACAATATAATACCTTGTAAAGTTACAACATATGTTCCTCTAAACATTGCAACATCAAAATTAACACTTTATCTCCCCTTTGCCACACAATCTTTTTACTCATCTATAACTCCTAAGACAAGTTTCCTTTTAACTATTCTAACATTTGTGTGAGATCAAACTTGAGCTTGAAATTTTTTCACTCTTCTATGTAGACTTCCATGTGACCATGATCCCATAACATGACATCTACAAACCATTGGCATGGACCATCATTATTAGAATCTTCATCACCCTCAAGTCCCTTTGCCTTTAAGCCATGTTAATAAAACTTTGTTGCTTCAGCTCTTTTGACTCAACTTAAAATTATAACTTTCAAATAGAGAAAAATGACAAAATTTTAACATCACAAATGAGTCCGAAATGCCCAAAATCCCCGAAAACGACTGGCTCTATGCCTCGTTCTGACACCTGGAGAGGTCGGTATGGCCAAAAAATGCCTTCGGAGGCACTATCCCGTACGGTGTGAGGAGAGGGGTAGGCAGAGTCTACCTACCCCTCTTCTCGCAACGTGCGGGATAGGACTCTACCTACCCCTCTCCTCGCACCATACGGGATAGTGCCTCTGGAGCCCTTTTTTGGCCATACCGAACTCTCCGGGTGTCAGAACGAGGCATATAGTGAGTCATTTTTGGGGTTTTTGGGCATTTCGAACTCATCTGTGATTTCAAAAGTTTCAAATAATATAGCTTTTAAAAGTTACAAGTATTATATTTTGTAAAATAAAATTGAGTAATTTTGTGACTATGCTTGGGTCCAATATGCTTAATAGATCTATATATAAAAAGACATCTATACTAGGCAAGAAAGGTGAATAACCCACACTTCACGAGTGGGGTAATGAGATTCTAAAAGTAACCCCTTATTCTGTTGTGCAAGTAAGGCATAGTGTGGCACCAAATTGGCATTCCAAAAATGATCCACACAACATGAGGGGGTAGTGAGATTCTAAAAATACCTCCTATCCCGTTGTGCAAGCAAGGCATAGTGTGGCACCAAATAGGTCTTTTGCTAATATCTTGTACACATGAGAAAAACCAATGGAATCCAGATAATAAGGTCACTCAATTTTTTTTGCATGGTGTGTGCATGCAGCCAGAACGACGCGATGAGGGGGGGAGTGACAAGCTGTATGATGCCCTCTTCGCGCGGTCTAGGTAGGAGCAAAAATGACGCAACATGGGGAGTATCAAAGTCTCTGAGCGCTTTTGAACATGGTTTAGAAAAACAAATCCAAACAATAAGGTCACTCAAGATTTTTTTGCATGGTGTTTGCATGGAACCAGAACGACGCGATGAGGGGGGGAGTGACAAGCTGTATGATGCCCTCTTCGCGTGGTGTGGGTAGGAGCTAAAATGATGCAACATGGGGAGTGTCAAATTCTCTAAGCGCTTTTGCACATGATTTAGAAAAATATTACAAATAATAAAGTCACTCAAGATTTTTGTACATGGTGTGTGCATGTAGCCTGAACGACGCGATGAGAGGGAGAGTAACAAGTTGTATGATGCCCTCTTCGCGCGGTGTGGGTAGGAGCTAAAATGACGCAACATGGGGAGTGTCAAAGTCTCTAAATGCTTTTGTACATGATTTAGAAAAACCCTAGGAATCCAATTAACAAGGTGATTCAAGGTTCTTATGTGGTGTGGCCATAGAGCTAGAACAACGTGATAGGAGGGTGACAAGCTCACAAATGACAAGAGCACTGTGGCCAAGAGTTGGACCGGTGCGATAGTGGGAGGAGTGAAAAATTCATCGAGTCCTTTTGCGCACAATGTGGGTACACTACCAACACGCGGCGAGTGGGGGTAGAGTGACTAGATCAATCAAGCCACAATCACACAGTGTGGTCATTGATCCAAAACAATGTGAGAAAGGATGTCTTCAGGTGTGGTCCCATGTTGATGTAGATATTATGTACACATGTGCTGAGTGCAAGCTCTCGATGCGGTGCTTAGAAGTAGAGGCTAAGTGAAAAGTAGACATTAAAAAAAATACGGGTTAGTCATTAATAGGTATCACCATCACTATTTGAAAAGAAATATTTCGTATCTTCTAGCTTAATATTGTACAATATTAAATAGAAAAGAGCACTTGTACATCAGGCCCAGAATATGATGTTATCTATAAAAAATAACAAGAACGCCATCAAGTATAGGCAATTTAGCCAAATGAAAGTGACATTTAGACGTTTTCCGCTAAAGTGGAAGCACAAAAGCTCAAGCTAGAGGAGACAGGAATGCCATACTTTTGTATACGTGTCAAGTGAGTATTGGCCTATTTCTTAATCCGTGGATTACCAAACAACCCTTTTTTAGACGTTTTTGGCCCTAATTGATCATCTTGCTTTTGTAAAGTACTCAAGTAGCGACTTATGAACAACCATTCATCCTCATAGAACTCCTTTGAAAAGGATTCAAGTGAAGATACAATGCATATATCATCGCACTTTGCATGAGAAATTGTCTAGAATTTTGTGCCCACGTCTTCTTCCTCATCAATCATATCATCCTCATCTTCATACCTTGCCCTTGAAAGTATATCTGTCATTGCATTATCTTTTCCTGCAATGTGATTCAATTCTGGGTTCAAGGAATTTATATAAGCAATCCACCTAAGCATAGAAATATCAGGAGTAAAGCAGCTTGCAATCATCCCTAGAAGTGGTAAGCAATCAGTCTCCACAACTACAGATGCTCCAATGAATTACTCTTTGTCCCACTTTAATGCTGTAACCACCCCCCATAACTCCCTTTTTACCTGTGGATATGCTCTTTGGCGAGAGCTTAGAACCTTGGCCCCAAACCTCACCACATACCTGTGTTTCTCTTCATCATCTTGTCCTACTGCCCATCCAATTCCCATTGGACTAGTGTCCACTGTCACAATCACTAGTCTTCCACACTCATAGTCAATCTTCCTCAAAGTTGGTGAAGACAACAATAATTGCTTCAACTTCCTCGTAGCTTTACATGTACATCATTCCATTGAAAACTTTGATTCTTCCTGAGCAGTTGATAAAGAGGATTTGCAACATGTGCATAATGTGAAATCCATATGATATAGAAGACACATGCACCTAGAAACCTTCTCACCTCAGTGATATTTACGCATACTTCCTTCATCCTTTGTATTGATTCCACTTTAGTTGGACAAGGTTGGCGGCCATGAGGATTACAAAGATGTCCCACTATCAATATTTCTTCAACCCCAAACACTGACTTTTGCTCAGATAGTTTCTCTCCCCCCCCCCCCCCCACGGTGGGAACCCGCCATAAGGAAAATACTCTCTCTCTCTCTCTCTCTCTCTCTCTCTCTCTCTCTCTCTCTCTCTCTCTCTCTCTTTTTAACTCCTAACCCCCCCCGCCCCCCTTCCCGCCCTTCCTCGCCCTTTGTTGGCTACACCCCATCCGGGCCTCGCGCTCGTCCACACCGTCTCTCACTCACGCCTTGTGCATCGCCACAGCCACATGAGCACTCTTTCTCCCCCCTCTACTCCTTATCCTCACCATCACCCTCCCAACCCCTCGCGCTCTCTTGCCCTGCATCGGGCAGCCCATGCGGGCGTATCAGTAACCGGAAGCTCTCTCTCTCTATCACACACCCCGCACTCACCTCATCCAGGCCTATCACCCGCTCACCCCCGCCGTCGCATGCTAGCCCATATTATGCTCTCTCTCCCAGTCTCGCTCGCCGTGAGCAACCTAGTGGGCACATTGGTAAAAACACACATATGCGCGCACATCCCTACTCACCCATCACCCACCACACACAGACACACACACACACCCCTCGCGCTCGGCCACACCCTCTCTCACTCACGCCTCTACGTCGCCGATTCTCTGCAGTAAGAAAAAATAAAAAATAAAAAATAAAAAATAAAATATATATGTCATCACTCTCGTTCCCACGCACATTGGTCGACACACATATACACTCACACACTCATGCTCATGCACTCACACATATATACGCACACTCATAGCATAGAAGATACAAAAAGAAGAAACCGAACGACATCAACATCGACAAAACAAGGGAGACAACCAAATCGCGCTACACCGACACCAAAACAAGCAAAGGCGCCGAAGGCATGCCCCGGACGACCCCGAAAGTGATGAATGCACTACAGCGACGCACCAGCTAGGTTGCCATTCACCAGCATCGCGTCCACGATTCCCTCTTCTGTAAAAACCGTAGGTTGTCATCATTTTTCCAGTTTCAACCAAACCTTGTAAAAAACCCCAAAATTTGTAAATTCTCATCTGAAGGCAGCTGAAATTGTCTACATCGACATTCACTGCAAGGAAGTCGTCCATATCAAAGGAGGAAAGAAAACGGTAAGGCCTCTCTTTCCTAAGGAAACTGCAATCAAAGGTATAACCTCTACTCCAAAATGGCCTAAAGCGGCTACTCGAGCCAAAGGTAAGGAAAGGCTAAGCCAGTCTGGAAACACATGACCCCAAAGGAAGAAGTGTCTGGCCAAGCGAGTGCTTCAAGTTCGGAAAGTCGGGTCGTATCCAGTTTGGCACAGAGAAGGTCATCCGAGGCTAAGTGGTGGAAGGTCGCCTACCAATTCGCATGACGCATGTGAGTACTGCCAACCCATTTCGACAATCCTGAAGTAGAAGTGGTAAGAAGGTTCCCATGCCCTAAGGAAGAGTGGTTCGGCTACTGCTCTCGCTGTTTTGGAAGAGGGGTAGAGGGTCTTCCTCCTCTCCCCGTACAGCTCATCCTGAAGAAGATCTCCACCACGGGTGAAACCCAGTGGGTTGGAGATGAATTACAGCTGAATGGAGTGGAATTCATGCAGCATGCCGACTATGATAATTATCTATAGTTGCTGCTAGCAAAAAGACTGGGAGTAGTCAGACCCGTCGCCATCACCCCGTACGTGCTAAGCGACGAAGGAAAAGTAGAGCCTATGAAAGGCGACGACCTCCTATGGATGTGACGACTCATCAAAACCGGCACGGTAAGAGTATAAGTAAGTGCTCCACCCTCTATGCATGATGGAAAACGGGACAACAACGTTCCCGTTTAGATTTTTGCAGCATATGCATGTGAATATTTATGTAGATAGGAAAATCTTCTACCAAGAGAAGATTGTGTATTTGTTCAGCGCCGCGGTGCTAGGAGAAATCCTTAGCTCCCCAAACCCTATCATTCTCCCCATATTGTATTAACACCACTCCTTCAATGTTTCCATCTTAATCCTATTTTAATCTATCCGCCCAACCCTGTAAAAAGCCGCTATGAGCCGCTACTGTCATTAATAAAAGAAAAAAGAGTTGTAACTTCCTGAGTCACTACCATGGCAAGTGTTTCTTTCCCCACGTTTAGTGAAAAGAAGGGAGAAGACGTCACCACCGACTTTCTGGATGATTTCGACATCTCTTGTGTGGTTTCCAACAAGGATGACGACACATCACGGCTTCGAATTTTTCCTCTACTGATAAAAGTAGAGGCCAAGTCTTGGTACAATGATTTGCCCCAAGCTTCCAAAAATGCATGGGATGTGTAACGTGCTACCTTTGTGAAGACGTTTGGTGGAGGCACAATCTCGGAGAAGCTATGGCAACTATTGACGAAATTAAAGCAGGGAGGTCTACTAGAGTATGCCACCTACTAGAGTATGCCACCTACAACCTCTTATTCCACCGCTACCCCCACCACCTGCTGTAAACCAAGCGGTGAGTGTTATTAGATTGGAAGCTAAAGGGAAGGCAAAGGTAGAGGAACCAGTTCGAGAGAATCACAAAGGGAAAGCAAAAGTTGAAGAAGTGGATGCCATGGGAGTGAAGCGTGCCAGGCACGAAGAAGCCTCTCAAAAAGAAGAGAAAATGAAAAGGAAAGCCAAGTCTAGTAAGCAGACATCTAAGCCGCGACGGAAGATAGACATCGCGGATTTTTCACCAGGTGAGTATGCTAAGCCATAAGACTTAGTTCAAGATGTGTTGATGGAAGGCCCGAAGATAACTTGGCCCCAATTACTTAACCTTGCAGCAAGGATGAGGAGGCAATGGACGAAGATGGTAAGTACAAGGAAATCAAGACCAAGGATAGTTGGGGATATCTTTGGGAGGGATCTTGATGATATCCTACCAACTATGGATGCCCACATCAAGAGGCAACAAATCTCAAACATCTACATAGATGGTGGCATGAAAATATGCGTCATCAGTGAAAAAATGATGCACCATCTAGGTCTAGAGGTGAGTAGGCCGGCACCCTGCTGAGCCAAAATGGCAAATAATGTAAGAGTGAAATGTGTAGGCATATGCGGTCAAAGTAAAGGCATTCAATATAGAAGTGGAGGTAGACATCTTTGTCATGCCACACAAAGGGGAGGGCTACCCTATCATTCTTGGGAGACCCTGGATCATGACTATGGAAGCTAAGCAATACTGGAGTACTGGAATGATCCATATGAAGGACGCTAAAGGAAAGTCCATATTCTATGACATGAGGACTGGGAAGCAACACAACATGATCTTGGAGGCTTCAGAAGATGAGTCCACTAGTGACTATTTGTCCACCTCAGGAGAAGAGACAACAACAACTGAAGAGAGTGACAGTAGCAAGGAAGTGATGGGGGTCATCCTTAAAGACCCAAAAAGATTGACACAATCTGAAGCACCTTGGACAAACCGCGAGGAACCATTAGGTACGCAATGAGGAGAGGAAGGAATATGTGTCCCTGCTAGGTAACTTCACTACATTGTTCATTGATAGTTATGATAAGATCATAGGAATCACAATAGTACAACACCGCATAAAACTCAAGGAAGCAAGTAAACCTGTAGTGCAAAAGCTCAAAAGACTTGGGGTAATCCAACAAGAGGCACTACTCAAAGAAGGAGGAATTTACTACAGGTAGGTTTCATATACCCCGTCGAAGACTCAGAATGGGTCTCTCCAGTAGTAGTCACACCAAAGAAGAATGGCAAGTGGAGAGTCTGTGTGGACTATAAACCTCTCAATGCAACCACAAAGAGGGATCACTTTCCCCTCCCATTCCAAGATGAAATTCTCAATGAAGTGGCAGGTCATGAGCGCTACACAGTATGTGATGGCTACTCAAAATACTTTCAAATTAGCATTGCGGAAGAGGACCAGAAAAAGACAACTTTCATAACACCTTGGGGATACTTTGCCTACAGAGTGATTCCTTTTGGCCTCACCAACGCTCCGGCCACATTTCAGCGCTATGTGACTTTGTCTTCCAACCATACTTTGGAACGTCAATACGGGTTTTCATAGATGATTTTTGCATCTATAGTTCACACTCCCTCCATTTGAGCAAAGTCTATGATGGCCTGACCAGGCTGCAAACCTTGCATGGCCAGCTCAACATGGATAAGTGTCACATTGGTGAAAGCAAAGTCACTCTCCTTGGCCATGTAATTTCAGCAAAAGGGATTGAGGCTGACCCTAGCAAGATCCAAGTTTTGGTATCTTTGTCATCACCCACCACAGCTAAGCAGTTGGTTTCTTTCCTTCAGAAGGTGAGATAGTTAAGCAGGTTCATTCACTTGCTATCTCAACTGGTTCTCCCTCTACAACAAGTCACCCAGAGGGATGTCTTCTCATGGAGCGAAGAAAATGAGTAGCAATTTACCGAGGTGAAGCAAATCCTAGCTACGCTTCCCACCATTTCACCCCCCAAGTGGGACGAGCCATTTTATGTGAACCGCAGTGTAGGAAGTGATACACTTGGAGCCGCACTAATGCAAAAGGACCCCCAAACTTCTTTCATGCGTCCTATTTACTTCTCTAGTCGTGTCATGACCCCATTAGAAAAGGGATTCACCGAAGTACAACACATGGTGCTCGCAATAATGTTTGCTACCACAAAGTTCCGCTCCTATCTTCTGCCCAGACCCTTTGTAATTCTGACAATGGAGGAGGTCTTTCCATATATACTACGACACATGGATGTCTCATCTAGGATCTCTAAATGCCTGGTTAGATTACAAGAATTTGACTACACCATGCAAGTAGAAAACTCCACCAGGGCTAGTTTAGCGGGTATTCTTACTCATCGCACTATGAGAAGAAGCTGAAGGTCAACACGGAAGCAAAAGAAGAGACACCAATGGTAGAAAGTCCTAAGCTAGAAAGAGCTCACTCTCTTTTCTTTGACGGAGCATACAAAAGAACAGTGGACCAGTCTGCAGCTGGCATAGTCATTTTCAATCAGCAACAACAGGAAACGGTATTCTCCATCGAGCAGCTATTACACTCCCACTCCAACAATGAAGCAGAGTATTCAGCTTTAATTATTGGGTTAGAACAGTGTATTTCACAAGGGATTCGACACCTAAATGTGTTTGGCGATGCTTTGCTTTTGATGAGGAAGATAAACAGGTCTTGGGTTTGTAAAAATCAGGTTTTACTTGGTCAACTACGCCAAGTTAAGGATCTTTTAAGGAATTTTGAAGCAATGAAACTATTTCATGTCCCGAGCACAGAAAATCAAGAGGCAGATGCTCTAGCGAAGGAAAGAATACAAGAAGTTCCTGTAGGAGCAATCAAACTGAAACTACCCCTCTTTCAAGGTAGTGATGCTGTGCCTGATATCATTAGCTTTCTAGATACAGGAGAATGTCCGGAAGGGTACAGTAAAGGCCTGAAACAGTAGTTGGTAAGGAAGGCTACAAGATACCGCCTTGTAAACGACCACTTGTATTGTAAGGGCAACGATCAGATTCTCAGGCGAGTGCGAACCTCCAGTGAGATCACATAAGTAATTTCAAGTTGCCATGATGGCGTCTGTGACGGTCATTTTGCTTTAGATATCACCAGTAGGAAGATTCTACAGGTAGGATACTCTTGGCCTAGTCTAAACAGGGATGTACATCATTAGTGTAAAACATGCAAGGCCTGTCAAGTGGCCAGTGATCGCACACTAACCTATGAGCCACATACTCCTATCATTTCATACAGTCCATTTGAGAAATGGGGAATAGATGCAATCGGTCCTCTACCAAGGGCCCAATTAGGTAAATTGTACATTCTAGTTGGTGTAGACTACATGACCCAATGGGCGGAAGCAGCTGCCACCACCCGCATTACAGCCCAAGAGGTAGCAAAGTTCATATTTGAGCACCTCTGTTACCGTTTTTGCACTCCTCTTGAGATAATATTAGATAGGGGACCAGGTTTCAGAGGCAATTTGGTGGGAGAACTCATGAAAAAGTTAGGCATCACACGCCGACATTCCACACCATACTATCCACAGTGTAATGGCCTAGTAGAAAAGGTAAACGGAATGATCTGTAAAATCATCACAAAGCAGGTGAACAACCACACAGGAGACTGGGATAAACATCTCATGGCCTCTCTATGGGCCTACCGAACGACGTTCCGAACATCATTAGGTTTCATCCCTTTCCATCTAGTTTATGGAAAGGAGGCAATTCTACCCAGTGAGGTACAAATATCCAGATTATGAGTCATGGCTAGCCAATTACAGCGCCCAATTGTAAATCTCCGCAACCACATCCTGGATCTAGAAAGGCTCCAACTAGATAGGGAAGATGCAATCAATCACTATGCAGCAGAGGCGGAGCGACGCCGGCTCACCTTCAATCAAGGGCTTAAGGAAAAGGGCCTTGAAAAGGGCATGTTAGTGTTGAGATACGACAACAGATTTGACACCAGGAAGGACAAGAAATTTCAACCCCAATGGGAGGGACCATTCATTGTCAAAAGGCGTTATGACAACGGCAACTATAAGCTGATGGAAGCAGATGGGAGAATTCACAAGACTAGAGTCAATGGATGGAGGCTAAAAAGGTATTTCCTTAAGTTTGATCCAGAGTTCATGCTAGATATTCCAGAAGAGGGGGAACCCTCCAACTCCGCGACTAAAGAATCAGAGGTAGGGCTAGAAGCGTGAATGCCTCTAGCCAGACGGGAGGGCTAATGAAGACCGGTTTTCAAAACCGCGACCACGAGAACCATACCCCAAGAAGGGGAGAGCATATTACCAAAGGAAAAAGGGAAAGTTCTTTAACATTCACCACCCCTCTAGGCTTAACCACTAGCGGGGCGCCACCAATTTGGCCACACCTCTCCATCATCGCCAGAAGACAGAGCCTCCCTCTCTCCTACTGCTCGGCTCCGCCAACTCTCTCTCTCTCACTTACTCTGCGGCTACATCACCTGGCCCAGTGGACGCATAAGACGGGATACCACTGTCACACTCCTGGTGGGCCGCCAGTTTTGTAAATATTCTCTCTCTCTCTCTTTCATTTTTCCTCTCTCTCTCTCTCTCTCTCTCTCTCTCTCTCTTCGCTCGTCCATGTTCCAGCTATGGCGGGCCGCCATACTATACCCACCATCTCCCCTCTTGTCCACACCCTTCGGCCTCACTCTCCTCCCCATACCCCCCCTGTTTTCTTCCCAGCTCTGGTGTACCATCAGCCTACCACACCCCCCCCCCCCCCCCCCCCATCTTCCCCTCCCATTGGCTCTCACTCTCTCCCTTTGAGAGAGTGGCCCCACAGGCATAGGAGGGAATCTCATATTCTCTCTCTCTCTCTCTCTCTCTCTCTCTCTCTCTCTCTCTCTCTCTCTCTCTCTCTCTCTCTCTCTCTCTCTAACTCCTAACCCCCCCTTCTTTTTTCATTGACTATACCCCCCTCCCCCCCCCCCCCACCTTCCTCGCCCTTTGTCGGCTACACCCCATCTAGGCCTCGCTCTCTTCCACACCCTCTCTCACTCACCCCCTCTACATCCCCACAGCCACACGAGCACTCTATCTCCCCCCCCCTCCCTACTCCTTATCCACACCATCACCCTCCCAACCCCTCGCGCTCTCTCGCTCTGCATCGGACAGCCCATGCGGGCGCATCATTAACCAGAAGCTCTCTCTCTCTCTCTATCACACACACACACACCCCACACTCACCTCATCCGGACCTATCACCCGCTCACCCCCGCCGTCGCATGCTGGCCCATCTTCCGCTCTCTCTCCCCGTCGCGCTCGTCGTGAGCAGCCTAGTGGGCGCATTGGTAAAAACACACACACGCACACCCCTACTCACCCCATCACCCACCAAACACACACACACACCCCTCGCGCTCGTCCACACCCTCTCTCACTCACACCTCTGCGTTGTCGATTCTCTGCAGTAAGAAAAAACATATATATATATATATATATATATATATATATATATATATATATATATATATATATATATATATATATATATATATATATATATATATATATATATATATATATATATATATATGTCATCACGCTCGTTCCCACGCACATTGGCCGACACACATATACACTCACACATTCACACTCACGCACTCACACATATACACGCACGTATATACGCACACTCACAGCATAGAAAATATAAAAAAAAGAAAGCGAACGATATCGACATCGACAAAAGAAGGGAGACAACCAAATCATGCTACACCGACACCGAAACAAGCAAAGGCGACGAAGGCATGCCCAGTCTAACCCCGAAAGTGACGAATGCGCTACACCGACGCACCAGCTAGGCTTCCAGTTGCCGGCATCGCGTCCACGCCGCCCTCTTCAGTAAAAACCGTAGGTTGTCTCCACTCTTAACCAAACCTTGTAAAAAATCCCAAAATTTGTAAATGCTCATTTCTCTAGGTGATGGTAAAAAAGGCCCACCTAGAGGTTTTCCTTATAATATTTCCTAAGACAAAGCAAGGGTCAACCACCCAAGGCCCACCGCCTTGCTTTGTCTCCCCTGATTAGATTACCCTAATCAAGCCAGATTACCCTAACCTAAAGTAGCCAACACCTATAAAAAGGCACTGAGAGGTCACTATCAGGGGGGGGGGGGGGGGGGGGGGGGGGGGGGGGGGGGGGGGGGGGGGGGGTGGGAGGGGGGGGGAGAGGGGACAAAATTAATGTAGCATGTAGGATTTTGTTTAGGATGTAAAGAAGCTATGTCTACATCTCGACTCCAATGGTCGATGCACACACACTCATGATAACCAGGTTCTCAAGTCGGTGAGTCATCTCTAGAGAACGCACCAAGTAGGCTCACTATTTCTCCCTCTATCTCTCTATCACCATGATTTGCCACCTCGCCGGAAATAAGGTTGCTGTAAATATTGCAAGAGAAAAATTCTCCCTCACACCCCCGAGGGTTTTCATCACCTGTCTATTCTCTCTCTCTCTCTCTCTCTCTCTCTCTCTCTCTCTCTCTCTCTCTCTCTCTCACTCACTCTGTGTGTGTAGAATCCGTGATATTTGAAATTATGGTTTTCTGGGTCCTAGCCGCTCAAAGCTAAGTGGTGCCCCCTGTTCGCTTCACTGTGACCGGCTTGCGGCGTGTATCAGCTCCCGGTGTTTTAGAGGCCGTCCGGGTCCGTGTCGCGCTTTGCGCTCGTAACTGTGAACCATCTACTTGAGTAGGGGGCACATGAAGGTTCCAAAATCCCCATCTTTATCTTTTTATTGAGTAGATCTATAAGCTTTTACAAGAGTGATTTTGGCACTAGAATTGGTCGTAGATTCCAAGGCACATGAGATACAATGAATATTACCATTGGTTTGACTATAGATGGATCCACACACCCTATCTCATGCGGCTCAAATGCAAAATCTTTTCCATGCTTGGAGAGTGTCTATTCAAAGCATTTTCTTTCAATCTGTGTCAAGGATTCTTTGCCTCCAACTTTTAACATCTTCAATGACTCTTGCGTAAACTTGTGTCCAATTCTTTTTGCATCTAGGAGACTAGGTTGCAAAGAAGCCTGATCCATCGTTTCCTTGCAATCTGTAGACAAGGGCAATGCCACTGGTTTCAGCTTCTTTGCTATAGTTTTTTACTTCGTCTCCACTCGCACTTCTAGATCTTTTTGCACATTGAAGAACTCCTCATCTTTGAAAGACTCAATGATTCTATACATGTCCATAGAAGCTAATTTTACCAGGTCATTTCCTTGTTGGAACTAGAACTTGTTATAGCATTGAGATCACCCATAGTATCTACAAAACAAACCTCCTCAAAAACACCTAAAATGTACTCGTCTTCATCTAGCAAATTATGGTTTTTGTATTTTCTCTGTACACTATTTACATATTGTTTTTGTCCTTTCTTTAGATCTCCAAGCTTTGTGAAAGATACTGATCCATCCTTTGCTACTAGGGCACTCGTAGAAAAATCTTCGTCTCCCTTCGGATCAGGCACGAAGCTTTTTCTTTCTGTACCACTGCACTTCTGCTTTACAATGGTACTCGGCCAAAACCCCTCATCTCCCTTTGATCTCGAAACTCCTTGCTTGGTTTTGATAAAGAATGGTCCCTTAAGTTGTCACGATTTTGCTCATGGTCACCACAAACTGTCAAGAATTGAACATCTCGTTTTCCATCTTTGCTTTTGACCCTGGCATAGGCAGATCCATCATCCAATTCTTTTGTCTCCATTTGCACTACGGTGATGTATGGTTGTCCAAGGATTAGAGGATAGCTTGACATCTGTTGAACAAAGAAATTTTTTTCACCTTTCACATCCCCTATGGTTACATTAACATTTGGACAAGCACCATAGATATCCCCGGATGAGTTGTTTGCAGCCCTAATTATCCACCCATGGCCAGTATCAATTGGCCACTTTCCCTTCATATAGTGACTCTTGGACATGAGGTTAATCTCCGAACCATGGTCTATCAAGGCCAAATAAGGCTCCTCAAGATCTCCCACCTTAACCAAGGTTTCTGTTGTAGCCCTTGCCCAATGGTTTCTAGAATAGTGGCTCTTATGAGTGGCTTCATATTTATCTTCATCTTCAAATTTAACATGCCTATTTCTGCTAACCGAAGCTTGGTAGCAGCTTACAAAATTCTCATCTTCAGCTATTTGCATTAGGAAGAGAATGGGGTCTTGGAGGGCCTCTTTATTTGGCAGTTTAAGGAAGTCAAACCTTTTTATTCAGAGAGTAATCAAAGGACAGCTTTTGAATTTAAACAAGCAAAACAGCTAGTTTATTTGAATTCAATGTTTTCCCCTAAAATGGAATCTAAAATCTAGCGGGGGTAAAACCATATCATGTAGCATATCTATGGAAAGAGCTCAACGCGTAGATTGTACATATATGATCTCCGCTCAAATTGGAGATCATATGTGGGTGTTATGGAAGGCCGAAAATCAAAAAAACTCCCCACCTCCTTTTTGGGGGGAAAAGTTCATCCATTCACCACTCTCACATCTCTTACACACCCACCATTCTTGCACACATGGCGTATACCTATTTGTCAAAATCTTAATCACCTCCATTAGCTCATGGAAAATAAAGAGGCCCTCCTACACCCCATCCTCTTCCTAATGGTCGTACTTGTATCACATGTGTCTTTGAAGCACTCTCTTCAGCCTCTGATTTGATAGACTCCGTTAAAGCTTGTCGCTTCCTTCTTATGATATAAATGATTTCCTCGTGGAACTCTTTTTTTGCAATGCCAAGGACTTCTCCCAATGTAAACTCCACCTTGCTATTTAAGATCCTTTCCTCTAAAACTTTCTTTAAATCTATGGCAGCTTCAATATCTGATTGTAGCTTGTATGATGGGCTTCAATATCTGATTGTAGTTTGTATGATGGGCTTTTTCCCTTGCTCCTTGTTTTATCTTGCTTCTCCTTTGATGCAGCATCTCTCATTGGTACTTCTTGTGATGGAGGCTCCCTTGCCATGGGCTCTTGAGAGGGACTTTCTCCCTCCACCTCTAGTAGCCCTCTTTGAGGGGCCTTCATCCCATTTTCTCTCCTGCAATTTTCTTCAACAAGTGCCTTGTTTCCTCGACACTTTGCACTATAGGCATGCATTGAAAAAGAATCTACACGTTCATTCCACCAGCTAGTCTCAAGACGGATACAATCTCTTGCTTCATGTAAGACTTCTTTAGTCAACTTTCCCTTCATAGCTAACTCCATCGCCGATGGCCAGACATCTTCACCATCCTCACTCACGTCTTCAATATATTTTGACCCTTTGAGCATGACTTGACGAGTTTTGAAGCCAAATACTGTTGCTTTAACCATTGAGATAGCATGACTGGTTTCCATGTCCTCAACTAGCTTTTTCATCCCTCCTTTGCCAAAGTTGGTTACCAAGGGCTTCCCTGTTTCACTAAGATGTATCTTCCCTTCTTTGAAGAAGACAAGATCTTTACCCAAGGCATCTTTGAAGCTTTCACAGTCCCTTCTTGGACGGTCTAGGTTGTCACACCAGACGCACCTATTTACAAATCCCTCTCTGTTTTGAGGTCTTTGACTTGATGACTATCCAGATGTTTGCCCCTTCTCTTCAAGCCTTGCTAGCTTTAATTTCAGCTTGCGTATGCCCTTCACAAGTTCTTCAAGCATAGACCCATTATCCTTAGAAGCTACAGTAACAGGTTTTGGTTGCTTCTCAATAATAGCAGGAACTGGAGCACCATTGTTCACCACCATCTTGTCTTTTTTGCGTTGTCGTTTTCCAACAGGGAGACTACATCTTGTACATCATTCCACCTTAAGGGTCTTCGAACCTTGCTCTGCATCTTTTGTCTTCCAAGAGCAGCTCTAACTTTTCTTCAATTTCTTTTCCCGCTGCTTGTAGGAAAAGTTCTACCTTCTCCCTATCCAAGGATGCTTGCTCAGTTTGTGATAGTTGAGCATAGCGTCGCTCAAACTCTCTGAGAAGCTCTGTAGCAAAAATCCCTTCTTTAGACTTTGCAACCCAATCTAAGAAAGTTCTTTTGATCACCCTCTCAGAGTCCTCCATAAAGTATTTTTCTTTTAGAGCAAGCTTGAATTCCTCCCAATTTCTTCCATGAGCATTTTGAATTACCCTAATACGGTCTCTGATCTCTGGGACACAAACTAGCTCAAAACTTCGAACCATGTGTTCCTCACATACTCGGTTCAACTCCATTTCCTTCATATAGTCTCGTAGATACTTTGTGATGTCCTTGCCATCAAAGTGGTCAATTCTCTTCATAATGGAATGTAGTGCTTTTGTGGTTGAAATCTGGCTTCTTTCCGCTGCTTGTTGTTGCTGCATGTACATGGAAAATGCTTGAAATATCTGCATGACTGCAGGATCAAAGTGCATCCCATGTGTGCCTTGATTCTCATCCATGGCTAACAAAGTGTCCAGATCAATTCACAAACTCCCACCCCAGCAACTTCGCGTCGGATTCACCAGAAATGTGGGAATGTGTGCGGTCTAGCTGGGAAGGTGCAAAACCTCTGGCTGTGAGAGTCGTGATGAGAGTCACAAACAATTTGTGAAAAAGCGTTTGTAGAGAATCACCAACCCTCTTTCTAAGGGTGACAGCTATTTTAGTTTAAACATTAAAATCCAATCTCTCTCTCTCTCTCTCTCTCTCTCTCTCTCCTGTTGTGCCTTCTAGCAACCTGACAATCCGCACAGTTACCGTTGTGTGCAACTCGATGCCAATCTCACCTCTCTCGAGTCTAGTGTTCGGGAAAAATGTGTCTCAGCTTTACATCGTGTCGTTTTAGTTATAGAACCTCTGGTTGTAAGTTATCCAATCTATACTACATATGAAGGAGGTAGGAATTCAGATGGCCACGTGGCAATTTCTCCTTACTCTGGCAAGTGTTCTCTGCAACCCAACCCATTGACACAGGACCCAAGAGAGTGCATGAGAGAGAGAGAGGGGGAGAGAGAATAGGGTCGGGACTCGGAACTCGAGAAAAAGAAGCGGTTTTGAATCATGTACGTCTGTTGTTGTTGTGTGTGTTAATTGTAACTGACTCTGCCAAAGCAGCTACGTCCAGGCGCTCTCTCTCTCTCTCTCTCTCTCTCTCTCTCTCTCTCTCTCAAGCAACGTTCCAAAGCTACTGCTACTGATCACGTTGTGAAGGAGCCCAGCTAGCTTTACCAATATTGGCACGACCCTGTAATAGAAAAATCGGCTTGGGGTGGGGAGGATGCCATATCTGGCCGCTCTTCTGTAATCTTTCTCTGTTGCATGATCTACCTTCTAGGTATGCTTATCTCCGAGGCCAGTCATTCTTCTTCGAGCACTACACCTGCCACCAGCTTGGCCTGATCTGTGGATATGGCATCCATGGTGCTCACAACTGGCAGCAACACCGCCTTCTTCTTGGCAAAATGCGCCTCAGCTGGTCAACTATTCGCCACTATCGAGAAGACACAAAAAGCCTCCTCTCCTTATAGCGCCTACCCTTTACCCCACACAGCTTGCGTACTTCTGCCTTACGTACCCTTAGTATGCAAGCCTTATGTACCCTTTTCTTCAGAGAATCATGCAATTACATTGATGTGCAAGCTGCGCTCTGTAGCATTTGCCGCTTGCGAGAGAGAGAGAGAGAGAGAGAGAGAGAGAGAGGGAAAATTACCAAAATGCCCCTCTAATTTGTGGAAATTCCCAAAATACCCCTTAAATTCCCAAAAGACACCCAATATTTTCTCATAAATTCCTAAAATACTCTTCAAAGTTTCCAAAGCTCCCAAAATACCCTGGTTGTGAGATTAAATTTCTCCAAAGATAAGTAAAATTGTAGCTTTTCATAAGAAGACGATTGTCTATCAATACAAGATGCTAAATCCAGAATTTGAGTTGGTTATGTAAGCTTTGGAGCTGAATTGCTTCATTATTTTTAGACATAATTGCTATTTTTTGCAAGGGAATTTGTGACAAATTACATGCTAAGCACTCGGGAACGAATCTCTAGCAATCCAACCAAAATAGAAACAAGGGTATTTTGGAAATAAATTTGAAATTTGAGGGGTATTTTGGAAATTCCTACAAAGTAGATCAAAGGAGAGAGAGGGAACCTTTTGCTGAGCCAGTGAAATGAAGGAAGGAGGTGGGTTGGTGGAGAGGCAATACCAGGTTCATCGAGGGGTGAAGGGGTAGGATTAATTATCTATACTACATAAGACGGACATTGTAAGGTCATATAAAGCAGTGTCCTACTCCTCGCTCTCCTTCAACCATTGGACTCTTGACAAACGTCAACAGTCTTCTTTAACCCTGCGTGTTATCTGAGGTTCTCAACAAGTGAGCTTATATTACTAGGAATTCCTTACTCAACAGAAAGTTACAAGGGTACCCAAGCTTTCAGGTGCAAGTTGCAAAGAGAGACATAGGCAAGACCTCTGCGTTTAGAAGTAGCCGTCCTTGCGGCCCTTGAATCCATGAAGGAGAACAATGAAGACATTGTCTTCGTCTTTATCTTCTACATGGAATTTATTGCACCTCCGTGGGTCCCCCCCCCCCCCCCCTCTCTCTCTCTCTCTCTCTCTCAGGTGGAAGAATAAAGGGTACTTTTGCACAAAAGGTACAACATTGCCCGTAGGTCCACCATTCCACCAGCGAGCCCTCTCCTCAAAAGATCACACAATCCCGTGGCAGACGCCATAGCACAATCCCATGGTGCACTATTAAAGGCGTTCCCTCCTCAGCATACCACACAATCACATCTCCTGGTCTCCAAGCATATTGTCAAGCTCCTGCACAGTCCTTAGCAAAGCAATCGAGCAGTGCAATTTGTTCCCATGGGTTTGCATATGGGCAACCGCGTTGTTTTAACTCTCTCTCTCTCTCTCTCTCTCTCTCTCTCTCTCTCTCTCTCTACGCTGCGAGACAGGACGTTGGGGCACTGGCGAGGAGTGTCATCGACTTTGCACCTTATGCCCTCGTCAAATGCGAGAGAGTGAGTACCACACACTACTTGAGTGCTCAGCTTTTGACCACATTAGGTCCTCTTTTCCCCATATATTCAGCCATGATCTCTCCCTACATACCTTCCTCTCCCAACCACGATGTGGACTCTCTATTGCGACGCTCATTTCAGCCATTTTTGAGCATCGAGAGTCACTTATGAACTCCACTCACACCACGTGACATGTTCATTTGGTCCCATAGGTCATATTTGACCTCCAAGGACGATAATAGAACTATCTCTCTCTCTCTCTCTCTCTCTCTCTCTCTCTCAAGTCTGCAATATAGTTGCAGAAGCGACAACACACATTATCATTACTGTTATGGCGTAATTTGAGGAGCGGTTCCAAAATCCGCAACATTTAATGAAGCCACGATTTTAAATGTCCTTCAATAGCTACTATCTATTTGGGAAGCCTTTTCGGGCTCGCCACATGCCTACATATGTCAACTCCTCTCCAAAACTCTGAGTCGTCAATCTTGACTTTGGTCACTCATGGTGAGCCTCCTCCCCCCGATAGTGGTCAATTAGCCATTGGGGACTTGAGAGCTGAAACTTGAAAACTGTTGGAAACTTGGTCGTTCAAATATGATGATCATGAGAGCAAGGCGATGGACATCACGAGTTTCATCCAGAGTAAGTAGTGGGTAGTCCGGAGAGGGAGAGAGGGAGAGAGAGAGAGAGAGGGAGAGAGAGAGAGAGTGAAGAGAGTAGAAGAGTGATCGTTTGTACTCTCATCTGAAAGGCATGTTGTAGTGGACGAGGAGGTTTGAGGAGGGTTTGACATGGGTGAATAGATGGACAATGAGGTCTCTATCCACTTATAATAACCTGTGCTTTCATCTTTGGTCTGCATGTTTGTCAAACATGGTGTATTTGTTCTCATGAGCTTCCTATTCGGGATGTGATCTTTTGGAATACATTGACAATTGTAAGGTATTCAAACAAGAACAAGGCCAGGAAATAGTGGGTTGTTGTGTCTTCAACAATTGCATGGTGAGGATTCTCTTCGAGTTGTTGAAGAGCTTCCGAAATGGGTAGGCAAGGAAGCTGATCTATGTTTTTTTCATGAAGTGCAAAACGGGGGGGACTCTCAAAATGTGATAGCATGCATCTAGAAGGTATGTGGCACTAGGTTTGTTTTGAAATATGATAACCCATGATCGCATATATAAGGCATGTGGCAATAGACAAGGAGTTTGACATAAGTGAATGTATGCTTAGTGAGGTTTCTCTCCAACAAATATGATGACATGTGCTTACATCTTTAGTAGACACAAATGCTATATCTGGGAAGCTTTTTCTGGATTAACTCCCTATTCGAGATGTGGTCTTCTTAGATGCATTGATCATTGCAGGGTAAACAAACAAAGCAAGCCCAAAAAGTAGCAGGTTGTCGCGTTTGCGACAAATGTATAGGAAAATACCTCTTTGATTGTCAAAGAGCTTTTGAAGTGGCCAGAAAAGGAGCACTAGGATGTTTTTATCGAATGCAAAGGGAGGATATCTCTTGAATGTGATTGACTATGCTTGCATCTGGAAAGTATGTGGCACTATGTGTCTTTGGGATGCAAAATGAGGGCCTCTCCCCAAATGAAGTCAACTATGGAAATTTTGACAACATTAATAAGCTGTGGAGAGATACCAACCTCACGCCAACTCTTCTTCAGAATGTTGACACTCGCAGATAATTGATTGTAGGCTATGCCGAATGGAGGTAAGGCCACAAAAAAGTGGTCTGATTTTATATTTGGATGCAATTACCTATGCTCGCATCTTGAAGGAGTTATAAGTTATGCAAGAAGTCGATTTAGGAAAATAATTCATGAAAGAGGGGGTCTTGAAGAAAATCATTGTCATTGGACGAGGAAGCTCTAGGTTGTCTTCATCATATGTATAGTGAGGGCCTCTGTCCAAATGTGACCACCTATGCATGCATCTTAAAGACACGTAGATGTATAAATATATGCAAGGTGGATTACTTGAAAGGGGAAAATATTTCAACAACCTTCTGGTCAATATGTATGCCGAGTGCGGTGTACATATTCAATTTGTTTTTCATATATCATTCACCAACATGTCAATCAGCCCCACCCACCCCGTACTAAGGATGCCCAATTGTGTCTGAGCTGGCATCCACCATCACCAAGTTTCTTAGTTGACAGCAATACACACAATATTTACATGTATTGGTGGAAGAGCGAGCGAGACCCGTCGATAGGACTCTGCGTGTGTGTGTGTGTGTGTGTGTGTGTGTGTGTGTGTGTGTGTGTGACAACACCCATCCAAAGAGAGAGCCGCTCAGAGTTCTGGCATGTGTGTCATTAATTTAATTTGTGTCATAGTAAGAGCGAGCGAGAGGCGGGTCGAGCAAGCTAGTACTAACAAGTTAGGTCTCTTTTCTTTAGTTAGGTGTTATACTTGTTACACAAAGTCACGCTTCTTAAAGAACCGTTCCTTTTATGAAAAGAACACTCTCCTCCTACCTTTACCTATCTACTTAAACTCACCGTGTGAAGGGCAAGTTTTTCACAAACATCCCACACCGCGTGAAAAGCCTTTAAGATACGAATAGCTAGGCCGCTTGCTCACAACACAACTCCTAAATAATCCTCTATCTGCTCTTGAATATAACACCGCGAGCTTGATAATAACCAGGTGTAGACTTGCAGTAAGTTCTACTGTTGATTGTGTTAATGGCAAACTCCTTTGCCACTGCCCTTTTGTATATACAGCTTTTGTTAGCATGCTGGCAAATACTACCCCTCACACCCTTTGGTCTTCTGCTTAAAGGAATTGCCTTGCGATTGCAGACCGTGTGTGCGGCGGTCGTGGGCATTAAGCTCAAGACCGGCTATTGCATTCCTGGGTTCTCTTATGTTGGCCCCTTTCTCAAGACCACACTCCGAGCCGAACATTATTATAAAGAGCCCACGCTCGCAACTCTCAGAGCAGATGGGGTGTCTGATCTCACAGCAGATGGGCCGGTGTATGATCCTGATCAGCAATACACCTACGAGTGGCATAACTACAAGTGCACCTTCAAGCTGGACAGGCAATCAGATTCCGGGACGACTTTCTTACACGCAGAGATTGATAAGAAGGCAAGCAGGTATATTTACATAACCATTAGTAAATTATATTGGGAGCGTGTGATTCACATATTCAGCCACCCAAAGCTGGTAGTGGTAAAGAAGAAACAGCCATTCCTCGGTTCAACCCTTACCGGCGAGATCCTATCACCGGAAGAGATTTTGGATGAGGTGCTACTACGCAACTGCTGGTTACTATCGGATCGTGGGTGGCTCCTCCCAGTAGTTGCGCCAGACGAAGAGACGAAGGTGTTTGCGTCTCTCAACTTGGTCGGTGTGTACGGGCAAGTCAAGCGGTGGAGCAGCCTCCTCATTAGTATCTGGACATTGGTGGTCACTCTTACAATTTTCCAATTGGGTAAGGCAAAACCTTTACAGATTCGTAAGCAAGGGATTGGCGTCGCTGCTTCAACGCCTCATAGACCAGCTCCCTGTACAGCATAGGAGGTTTTTGTACTCCTTGGGCACGTTCTGGAAGGATTTCTCTCCTTGTAATGATTGCGAATCGCGGGTTCTGCGTGCAGAGAAGATGGAATTCTACTCTGTTAGCAATGTAAATGCAATGATCTCACCTTCAAGCAATTGATAATACCTGACTCCACCGATGATGCCGAAGTGCACTTGCAGAATGACCTCATCTCCGGCCACATCGAAAAGCATGGAGAATCATGCTACATTGAATGGGGCCATCAGTCTAATCGCACCCAATTCAACGCTAATAGCCCTTATCGCGCCATGCTTAAAGCCATGGTGGAGCACAAAAGTGGCGCCGAAGGTCTGGAGCTTAGTTGACACCTTCAACAGGCTCAATGTGGATACTGATGCCAAGGTGGTGATTTGGGAAGGCAGCAATGTGGTTGTAAACTAGAAGCTTACAACATAATACATAAGAATGTCATATAAGGAAAACCTGAATATTTCCATCTAAATAATGCTTGTTACGAGCAAGAGAGGTTTAATCTCTTAATATTTTGTATCAAACTATCGCATAGCCTTATATGACAGTGTATGCATGCCACCTATTGCAACAACAAAGCTCGAATGGACATTGAGACCACACCACAGTGTCTCAATGGCTAGTATATATCCAAGGTTCAATTGTTGAGGGCACTCAGGAGTAGGAAGGGTCACCATACTAGTATGGGTAGCTTTGAGATTCTATCCGCATATTATGCATTGTGCATTGCTAGAGCTCTTTGTAGTGAAACACTACAAGAGGCTATTCATATTAGCGACGCTCACACGACGCTCAAAAAAAAAAAATCCCGACGTCGCTATGAGCGTCGTAAATTTACAAAGAAATTTGCGACGCTTATAGCGACGCCGATTGGGCTAAAAAAATAATAGAACCGTCCAAAAACTCAGATCTCAGATCTGAGTTTTTCGGCGCCCTCAAGCAAGGAACAGGTAACGCTCTCTCCCTCTCTCTCTCTCTCTCTCTCTCTCTCTTTTTCTTCTACACACACACACACACACACACATACACACACGAGGAGAGGAAGGAGAGCCAGGTATGCTCCTTCCCTCTCCTCACTCTCATGTTCCCTTCCCCTCTTTCTCTCTCTCTCTCTCTCTCTCTCTCTCTCTCTCACACATACACACACACATAGTGTTTTTGAGAGAGAGAGAGAGAGAGAGAGAGAGAGAGAGAGAGACTACAAACATAAACAAAAACGTACACACACATACATAAACAAAGAATGCACACACACATTGAGAGAGGAAAAGAGAGAGAGAGCATGCATAAACAAAAAACGCACGCATTGAGAGAGAAAAAGAGAGAGAGAACATGCATAAACAAAAAACGCACACATTGAGAGAGAAAAAGAGAGAGAAAACATGCATACGATCCAAAAGAATGCACACATATTGAGAGAGAAAGAGAGAGAAAGTAATTTAACGTCGTAGGAAACTAATTAAAATTAAAAGACCTAAAGATCTAGCCGACGAGGAGTTGAACTCAAGACCTATTATTCAAGAGGGAAATGGCATAACCAATCTATCATACTTGGCATGGGTGATAGAAAGGTTATACCATTTATCTCCTTTTATTGGCACACACATCCACACACGCGCACACACACAAAAAGAAGAGAGTTATAACGTCGTAGGAAACT
The DNA here is from genome assembly GCF_014529385.1 of Adiantum capillus-veneris. Taxonomy (NCBI): domain Eukaryota; kingdom Viridiplantae; phylum Streptophyta; class Polypodiopsida; order Polypodiales; family Pteridaceae; genus Adiantum; species Adiantum capillus-veneris. The sequence goes on along the minus strand of NC_140945.1, from coordinate 62,255,245 downwards.
ATCCTAAAAGACGTTAAAGATTAGGTTAGATGTAGACTTACGTTAAATTAGATTTAAGTTTATTTAAGTTAAATTAGATTAGATTTACGTTTATTTACGCTAGATTTAGATTTACGTTATATTAGATTAGATTTAGGTCTCCATAGACTGCGATGCCTGCATGAAACGGGTGAAGAAAGCCCTCAATGGAATATAGGGTATTGCTGCCTTCACTCATGGTGGGCTCCGTCGATCCAAAAGTACTGGTGAAATGTCTTCAGAAGATAGGGAAGAAGGTGGATCTTCAGGACGGCAAGAGTCACTACATCCCCGACACAATGACCATCTAGACAACCTCTAGTCATTCAACATCAACTTCAAAGTTAGTAACAAGAGCAAGAACGGTCTAAAGGGCCAATTGCTGTCGTCAGATGTGGATGGAGATGAGGCAACGTCACCGCCGGAAGTTAACTCTCACATCTTTAGTGATGAGAATGCCAACTCTTGCCGAGTTATGTGAAAAATTATGTGTTAAATCAGTTTTAAGGTTCTTATAATCCCTGTTAGTTTAGTTCTTTGTTTTTAATATAACATAATTTACGTTAGATTTATATTTATGTTATATTAGATTAGACTTAGGTTTATTTAGGTTTACCCACACACACACACACACAAGAAGAAGAGAGTTTTAACGTCATAGGAAACTATCCCAAAAGACGTTAAAGATTATGTTAGATGTAGACTTACGTTAAATTAGATTTAGGTTTATTTTTAGTTAGATTTACGTTTATTTAGATTTACGCTTATTTACGTTAGATCGAGTCCACGCAAGAATTACTTACGGTTTAGGGTTTAGAGTTAGACGAACAGTGAAAAGATCTACTGTGAAAAGATGTTAAGATGCTGTGAAGTGCTACAGCTAGAGAAGAGGCAAAGGGGTTTTGTCCACTACATGCAGTATCATGTAGACGTGGGTATGTAGATTTCTTGTACCCACAAATATAGGTATTGACCAATAAAGACGAGATTATAACCCGGTGGTTCTGATCTCCGTGCACCTCTAGACCGAGGTGTGCGGGGATTGGACATGACTAGAGAAAGAGAGGTAAAGAGAGAGAGAGAGAGAGAGAGAGAGAGAGAGAGAGAGAGAGAGAGAGAGAGAGATAAGACGAAGAATGCCAATAGAATATTAAATTTGTTGTCCAGGTTATAAGATTTTTATCCTCATTATGAGTAGTGACGAGGATGTGGGACCGTCCAACCGAAACACCTATCTCTCAACGAGGGTCTTATGTCCTTGTAATCAATGCAAGCATGCTGTGCAACGGACAAGACGTGTTTCTTCGCAGCACATTCGCGAATTTGGCGAGTTCGATCCATCTATTATAGATCGAGTTGTTGCCAATTATAACTCGTCGGACTCTGACGCTGGCCAACAAGCAGCAATCTTGCAACCCAATAGACGTGTTCGTAGGCACTTTGGTCAAGCAGCATATGTGAGGCCACAAGATGTAGCCTCTGACAGCTCGGGGGATGATCATGCAAAGCACATTCCCAACGAGGCAATGTTTGAGCCCGAGATTGATGAAATGATCGAGACGAGCATGGATTCAGAAAGGCTTATCTATGATGATATGAAAAGTGAAGCCGATATGCCATTGTATAATGGAGCACGTATGTCTAGATTGAAAGCACTCCTGGTTCTTCTCAACATGCAGGCAAAGTTTGGATGGAGTGACACTAGCTAGCGTCACAGCGCTTTTCAGGTGATCTATTACAATTAGTTTACTTTAATAAAACTATAAATGTATAATGATCTGATAGATTTTTACACGACTGTATCGTATTTTTATGTTGTGTAGATTGCTTAAAGAGAACATACTACCAGCTGACAATGTGATGCCAGATTCCCGAGATGAAGCAAGAAAGATTTTGCGAAACTTGGGGATGGATTACAATTCTATCCACACTTGTCCTAATGACTGCATTCTTTTCAGAGGGGAATACATAGACATGGAGAAGTGTCCGAAATGTGATTCCGAAAGATATCGAGTAGATCTCCACGGGACAAAAATTCCACAAAAGGTTTTGCGACATTTTCCTCTCCTTCCTCACATCAAGCATTTCTTCGAATGTAAGTCCATGGCCGCCCTAGCATCATGGCATGAGGAGAATAAATCTTCGGATGGTGTGCTACGAATTCCTGCAGATTGCGCAGCCTGGAAACATATAGATGGAACATGGTCGGATTTTGCCAGGGAAGCTCGAAATTTGCGCTTAGGCCTGGCTATGGATGGCGTAAATCCATTTGGTCAAAGATCAACATCTTACAGTGTATGGCCCGTTGTCATCGTCAACTACAACATTCCCCCGTGGTTGACTACGAAGAAGGGGCACCTATGGCTAAGCTTGATTGTGCTAGGGCGATATAAAGTGGGGAATATGGATGTGTATCTTCGTCCACTATTGGAAGAGCTACAACAATTGTGGATTGGCATAGACGTGGTGGATATGAGCCGACACACAGGACGACGGAATGCTTTGATCACAGGCATTCTAATGTGGACCATGCATGACTATCCCGGGCTAACAGAATGCTCAGGTGATCTATTGACACTCCTCACTCAGACACTGTAAATCTTGTTTTTTTCCATAGATGATCTATTATCATGTGTATACATGCAGGGCTTCAAACAAGCGGATACAGAGCATGTGTCACATGTGGACCTAGACTGAATGCACGTAGGGCGTCCTCACTGAAGAAGCAAATCTACGAAGGTCATCAAGCGTATCTTCCAGAGAATCATGTGTTACGCGACGGCTTTTTGGGAAGAGAGCCACCAAGGATGTCTGCACAAGCATGGTTAGAGCAGAAGGAGATGTGCGATGACGGATTGCCTCCAGGGATGAAGAGACTATCTCTATGGTACGAGTTACCATACTGGCCCCGACTCATGATCAATCACTTGCTCGATCCAATGCACATATTCAAGAATGTGGGTAATCTACTATGGGACCATCTGACCGGTAAGAAAGATACTTTGGGAGCCAGAGTTGACCTTAGAAATGTGGATCGTATGGAGCAATATTGGCCACAAACAGCGGCTGATGGATCGATAAAACTCCCTAAATCACCATGGATTTTCACAGGAGCCCAAGAACGCAAAGTAAAAGAGACCATTCGATCTTTGCGGACCCCCACTGGCGTAATGCACTCGCTCCGAACGTGTTTTACTAAAGAAGGAAAGCTTACCGGTTTGAAGGGCATAAAATGTGTCAGATACGTTCATAGTGGACTTTAATATCATTGCATAAAATGTGGACTTTAATATCATTGCTGCACATACTTTACAGTTTATTTTAGCGGTTTCCATTGAGGGATGTTTGTCTCTCGACATCCGTAACACAATCTACAAACTTGCAAAGCTGGTGCAATGGATCTCACAAAAGGAGATCAACGTAGACTCCATACCATTCGCCAAACTAAATGCTGCGGAGCTTGTGTGCATGTTTGAGAAACATTTTCCTACTACCATGCTAACCATTCACGTGCATCTTCTTGTTCACATAGTTGATGAGGTGGAAATAGCTGGCACAGTTCATTCTAGATGGATGTTCTTCTTAGAACGTTTCATGAAAACGCTTAAGGGATATGTGCATCAAAAGGCACGTCCGGAGGGTAGCATGGCAGAAGGTTGGTTGGTATCAGAGTCCATAGTGTACATTGGAGAGTGGCTAGACGGATTTGATAAAGCCCGGGACACGCTATGGCGAACCATAGATGATGAACGCATATCTGGGATTGTCATGTGCAATCTCGGTGTTGAGAAGAAGATGACGGAAGATCTAGAGGCTAAAATCAACCGATTTTGCATGCTTCACAATCCAGTGATGCAAAAGTGGATTTCACAATATGAGGATGCAAAGCAAGAGCGACAAAGGGCACGAATCGAGTGGAGACGGGGAAGACGACCACCGATGCACTATCCGACGGGTCTGGAGAGCCTACCAACCTTCATGAGCTTAAGATGGTTGCACAACCAATTGAAAAGCGCACAACAATGTGGTGACGAAGTGACTGAGGAAGAGTGGGAGTACTCTCGGGGTTGCGTGACCAAGGTAAGTTTGCAATGTACGACATGCTAGTGACTTTATTTCTAAACGTTTGAACGGCCACTCATAATCTTTGTTCGTTGTAGTATAAGTCATACACAGCAGCATCGTGTAAAGGTCGACATTTTAGGGTGGAACGGATCGACAAAAAGCGTTTTACTCAAGATTGTGGAATCATGGCAAAATTTGAACAGTCTAGTCGACGACGTTCCTCTGATGCAGATCCTGTGGTGGCGGAACTCACTTACTTCGGCACAATGTAAGAGATTTTGAAGATCGATTACAGAGGATTTTTTGTCGACTTGTTCGACGTGCAATGGTTCAAGATAATCATGGAGGGTCGCAACGCTACTGTGCGTAGAGGAGAGTCTAGTTTTCTTGAGGTGGATTCTACAAAGAAATGGACTGACCTAAGAGACACTTTCGTACTACAAGAGCATTGTGAACAAGTAAGTATGTAAATAGTTAACATCCCCCTTTTACAAGTTATGTGCTTGAAAGCTCTCATGTAAGTTATGTGGCTCTGAAAGGTAATATTTCATCCTACAAAGTCTACATCAAACTGGTGGTACGTCATAGAGGTAGCCCCTCGTAGTGCAAGGATGTATGAAGGCTACCATGTGCCAATCACAACGGCATCAATGGAGGAGATCAGAGAAGATGCTCAATCAGAAGCCGTTGCGGTGGTGCCAGACGAGCATCAAGATGCTACGCTGAGTTATGCGAGGATGAGAGAGAGATCTCTTAAAGCCACAAATATTGTATTTGAACAATTTTGCTCCGTGTTGTAAAAGCTCTGGCTCTCTAAGTACCTTCCATGGTGTATAACGCTCTTTTCTACTCGCGCTCACATCTTTTTATTGAAAATTCTAAGTTTTCGACTTGCCTCTTCTATCACTCAATTCATTGCGTCGTTGTATTTATATGCGTCATTACGTCATTGTATTTAATGGTCTTTGCGTCATTGTCTACTCTATTCATTCAATATTAAGTTTAAATATTCGTGTGTTTAATGCAGGTATGGATGATGAGGAGTTTCTTTCTTCTTTGTCACCGCAACAGAGATAGTGGTACGTGGAGCGTCATCGCTCTGGCGCATCATCGCGCATTCCTACTCCATCCGCATCTCCCTCTATTTCGGAGCATTCGCTCCGAAGCTTCGGTGTCGACGAGACGAGCTTCACACTCGTCTAGACACCGACGCTCTAGTGGTGGCGGTGGCGGTTATTGTGGGGATTCCGCCACCGATGCCTCCACACCGCCTCGTGTTCGGCGAGGCTCTTTACCTCCCCTTCTTTGCCCGTCCCCACACCAGCCGCAGTATCGCCATCTACGCCAGGTTTTGCATGGCTGACTGTTCCTAGCAGCTACACACCTCTACCTACTCCGCCAGGGGCCACCCCACTCGACACTCCTCGCTTCGGGGCCCAGACGCCGGTGGAGACACCTGACGTCCGTACCCCCATCGACACGCCGCTAGAGACCCCTGCCGGGACACCCAGGTTCACGCGTCACTGGCCAGAGGGCTTGCCTTACTCCGTCGACTTCAGCGGCGGCATCATCATGGATGATGACGGCAAGAAGGTGATCTCGCGCATGCGTGGTCTTTGCTCTCAGCTGTTTAGACACTACATACTAAAAAAATGGAGTGAAGTACCAAGTGATTTAAAAAACAGAGTCATCAGCATACTTCATGATGAGTTTCCCGTTCCAACACGGGATCAGCGCTTCAATGAAGACCTGATGAAGATTTGAATGCGCGAATACTGCAAACACAAGCGTTTCGAAGTGCAAAAAGCAATCAAGCATGGGTGGAACAGGCCAGATTGGCTGGCCAAAGAAGATTGGAAGAATGCGAAGAAATCAGCGCGCGAGAATCCCGACAAGTGGAAGCAACAAAAGGATGCAGCCAGAGCGCGAGTAGAGGCAGGGAGCTCGCACCACTTGGGGAGCGGTGGATGGGCATCATTTGAGGCCGATTTTGTAAGTGTTTTCGCATTGCTCTTTATGTTCGATAGTTTAGGGTTTATGAGTTTTTTAATTCTAACATAATGAATTCTTTGTATGTTTTGACAGTGGTCGATGACAAGACGTGATCCCACACCGTACGAGCGCGAGTACGCAGGCAGGAAGGGCTTAAACGCCCTGATGGACATTCTCAATTCTCGCGGCGGCATGGTTAGTATTAGGGTTTACTCTTTTCTATTTTTTGTATTGTTTTATAAATGTCGTTATATGTTTATACTTAGTGAAAGCTGTTTTATTGTCTTTTTTTGCAGAATCCGACAGATACGCCGCTTGGATGCGATGAGACGTCTGACTAGACGAACTCAGTTTAGCCGTAGCTAGATAGCATTAGTTTAGGGTTTCTCATAGCTTATGTATCATGAGACGGATTTTATACGTCTTTTTGAACCATGTATATTATTACATTTGTCACCGCAGTTCATTTTGCCAATCAATTCTTTATGCCTATGATGTTGTACAATTGTCATTATTACATTTGCCAATCAATTCATTTTGCCTATGATGTGTACAATTGTCAATTTTGCAAACAATGCGTCTTGTGGGTGACTATTTTGGGTCTATTATCTACCCTTGCACTTTTTTTAAAAATTGAATCAAGTACAATATGGTTGATGGGTGGCAGGGCATTCAATGCCCTGTCACCAAAAAAAAAAATCTCTCGAGCGTCGCTATAACCGTCGCTATTTATGGCTCTGTAGCGTCGCTATAGACTTCTGTGTAAACGTCGCTATAACCGTCGCTATGAGCGTCGCTATGAGTGTCTCTATATAGCGACGCATATAGCGACGCCTATAGCGACGCTCTCGTAGTGACGCTATTAGCGACGGTTTTAGCGACGCCGGCGGTTATAAAAACCCAGTGTATTTCCGTCGCTAACAGCGTCACAAGAGCACACAACCTCTTGTAGTGAAAGCGCTAGCCGGCGGTGAATCCAAAGTCATTACCTCCTCTCCTCTCCATGGCCATGGTGTCATGACGTCCCACATTCACGGGGAGAAACATTAAAAAAATAAAAGGGTTTTGTAGGTTTTTGGGTAAAAAAATGTTCTTGTTCATGCAATAGTTGCAGGTAATGCTAATTTGGTAGCAAGAAAGAGAATTTATGCTATTTTTTGGCATCAAAATTATCTATAGATTGTGTATGGCAAAGTGGTTTAGTTGATATTTAATCCAAATGAGATGTACTTTTTAAGGTTTTTAAGGAGCTTCTCTGTTGGAGTGCATTGATTGAAGGATTTTGCTCATTTTCCAATCCAATTACCAAAGTTTGCGCTTTGACGCTTGAGCTTGGCAATGTTTTGGCCAACATTCAAATGCGAAGTGAAGGGTCTTTCTCCAATGCATGCACCTATGCTTGCCACTTGAAGGTCAATGTGAATGGCCACCTAAAGTGATGAGGAGGTTTGCTTGTGGAGCCTTGGAGCCCAGTGAGCAAAGGCTTATACGTGATTAAGTGAGAGGTGAGAGCTAAAATTGAAGTCAATTTTTTTTCTTTTCCAAATGAGAAACAAGCTATTTTAACTAGGAGAGATTGATGAGTAGCAAAGATAACATGCACTTCCTGGATCTCCTTGCTTATTCTCGAGAGCCTTGGTCACTACTCAATAAATGTGTAAGCTTGAAATAGACTTTTTCTGCTTCCCTTTGCTCTTTTTCCCATCATTGAAGCGAAGCTGCACCACATCCACCACCTCTGAACCTGCACAGCCTCCGATTTGTTCCAACCGGTCTTCAATCTACATTTGCTATAAGCACTTAAAGCTCTTTTCCATCCTCAAGCTCACATAACTGGTAAGTACATGTAAAACAAAATAAGGCTTAAACTATATCAATGGTCTAGCTCAATTATTTGGTAGCTGTCCATCGCAAATCTTTGAACCGTATATGTCGTGTCTACAAAGCACTCAATTATGAAAAACCTGTTTAGTGAACCTTGCCAGACTCAAGTGCTCAAGGTAATGATGCACACGACTTGACCATCAAGCTCGGTTTAGGGAACCCTGTCAAGCTCAAGTATGCCTTACTCTGTTTGCACACAAAATGGCCGTCAAGTCCTTTACTTCATGTTCTGGTAGCAGAAGAACCTCAAAATATTTGAAGATACTTTATCAACTGTCCAAAGATGTCAACTGGAATTAGCTAGCCATGTAAGATTATTGAACACAAAACCCAAAACTCTTTTCTTCATAGCATAAATCCAAAAACAAAACCTAGTGCCAAGTAACCTGCTACAAGAAAATAATTGATATCGTTGAAATTGCAAGTTGCACTTCAATAACCCCTAGGATCAAATGGGATAATAAGAAATTGCCCCAATAGTGGAGCAACATAATATCCACACGAGCATACATTTCCTGTATCAATCAACATCAAACAATTTTGGTGTAGGTGTACTATTCTTGGATCGAATAGCATGGAACCAAAATGCATAGATTCCGTATTGAACCTGCTTTTGAAGATTCTTAGAATCTCCTAGATCAAATACCATTAAGAGAACATAGCATTGATGGGCCCCACAATATTCTAGAGCATCACTTGAAACATAGTGCAACACCCACATCTCATAAACTTTTGGCAACTTAAGCTCGTTACCAGTAAGCCTTAAAGAGCATTGACTCCCTTTTACTTGCAGCCAAACCATCACTGACATAAGCATCATTAAAAAAATAGTATTCAAATCCTACCATAATTGGCATACTATCCAAAGAAATGAAAAAACTTGTGCAAATTTTTGTATATCCATGGTGATTCAGTTTCATCACCCCCTCTAGCTTCATAGCCATCATGAAGAACCTTGGAACAATCTCGACATGTATCAGCAGAGACATCTTTCCTTGGGATTCGAGCTCGATCATGGAAATCAACTTTATCCTGTAAATCTTCATTCATAGCATCCTCGAAAAAATCACTCTTCAAAATATCAACATTCATCAAAACTGTAGGAGTTGTCTCCTCATGTAGCCCCTGTATAAGTATAAAGTAGAATCTCCATGGATAACCTGCTCAATTGATATGATTTAGACAATCTTCAAACTCATCAATGTCATCATCTGCTTCCTCATCTGCATCCATGCTACTTAACATCCCATCATAACACTACGAAGGATAAATTGGCACCCCCTCTGAAGGGGTACATGCAACACAAAACTCTCCTATACTGCTATAACCATCTCCTTCAGATCTGGCCAAAAAACTATCAATTATGGCATCTCCTTCTGTGAGCACAAAATCTGCAAACATATTGTTAGTAGCAAACATAAGTTCATTGGCATTCTCAAGCTCATCCTGTGTTGGGTCCAGAATCTCGGTCACTTCATCGGCTACTATGTATATAAAAGATTTATTGATGATGCAATCATCTGTAACAAACATGTTGTCCTGCTCGGCTATAGTGCTGAGAGTTTCAGTAGTATTGGTAGAGGCTCATCATCTGTAACAAACATATTGTCGTGCTCGGCTATAGTGCTGACAATTTCATTAGTATTTGGTAGAATCTCATCTGCTTGATAAACTCCTTCAAAATATCCCATATCAAGGTCAGTAGCTTGTGAACCACTTGTTGTACAGTCTAGCTCTTCACTAGAACCATTATTGGAGGTAGCTTCCATGCAAGAAATCTTTTTAAAAAATTAATATATTTCTGTTTCAGCATGAAATTCATTGTTTACCTTTGCTAGGTTGCTCAAAATATGGTCCTCTGAAGCTGAATCTGCTACTCCCAAAGCCGTATTTGCCATGGCTTTACTCCTTGCAAAAATATGTTCCCAAAATTGATCGTGATTAGGGAACAACATCTGATCCCCTTCTTCTTTAAGAATACAATCTGGCTTCATTCGGTAATCTCCTTTATATGCAGATCTAGAATCCTTGAGCTTTCATGAATAAATTCTTTTGCAAAATAGTCCCACCGTGTTGGATATGCTTCTGCCAGTTCTTGAACCTACTTTTTAAAATCTGGGTTAACAACCTCTTCAAAATCTGTAATCATTTGATTTTTTGGAACATTTAGGCTCTTCATCTTGGCTTCATAACATGCAATAAATCCTTCTGGATCATATCCTTGAAAAACACAATACTGCTCCCATACAGTATCAAGTGCCATCTCTACTGCATCATCAATATGCTTTTTCATCTTCATGGCTTTCACTTCTTGCAAACATCCCTGAACCAATTGCTTCATTTTTGGCACGTCTCAAACTGCTCGGTTCCCATCAAGTCCACTTGAATTGAAATCTTCAATGTACTGCATCAATTATTCTAGCATCTCAATCTTCACCTCCCACCCCGGCTTGGTTTCATGTCAGGTTCACCAAGAATGTCGAGGGATTTGTGTTTGAAAGGTGAGCCAGGAAGGTGTGGGGCCTTTGGCTATGAGAGGTGTGAGGAAGAGAGTTGCAACAAACACAATTAATGTAGACAAAGCTTAAAGATGATAGCTTGAACAAGATTCTAAAGCTTGATTACCTAAAGCGGACAATTAACAGTATTGCTGCTTAAATTAAATGATTATTATGGTGTTTAAGCTCCTTTACATCGATTTAATATGCCTTAATTGGCTTGCCAAGCTTGCCTTGATAATATTCCTCTCCTTTGTTCTTGCTCTGCTGCTTTAACATAGAGAGAGAGAGAGAGAGAGAGAGAGAGAGAGAGAGAGAGAGAGAGAGAGAGAGATCCCAATAAAACTATTAATTAAGGCTTATGGCCCAGAGATTACGACTTGGGTTATGGCTTCTTTGATTAGAGTGGCTATTGAAGGTTAGATTAGAGTGTCTATGGAAGTTTGGCTTAGGATTAGAATGCTCAAAGATTATGGCTTCCCGCCCGTTAATACATCAGAGTACAAAAATTTAAATATCTCCTAATTGGTGTAGAATTAGCCCATGTGCTGCTTGGGATGCAAAAATGCTCAAAAAGTCGTTTTCCTTGTATTTCGCGGCCCATTTTCTTTACAAAAAATCTGTTCTACAAAAATTTTACAGACTAAGACTTTTTCGGCCTCCCTCATGCAGAGGTGTGAAGTCTCTCACACACTTTCCTTTTTACCACTGACCACATGTCTTCCTCTACCCAAGTTGCCTTGCATGTCCTAAGAGCCTTTTCACATGTAAAAACCTTTTCTTCAAGCATGAAATCTCTATGCTTAGGCCTTCATAACCACATGAAACATACACTTCCTAGATCTCCTTTCTTGTTCTCGAGAGCCCTAGTCATTGCTCAATAAATATGTAGGCTTCAAAGAGACTTTTTCTGCTTCCCTTTTCTCTTTTTTCCATCATGGAAGAGGAGCCGTACGACAACCCCATCTTGGAACAATTGGCAACTACACCAAAATGTCCTCAGCGGCATTGTGTAAGTCCAATAGAGCTGCAGGCTAGATACGTGTAACATAATCTGAATATTCGTCCATTATTTCTCTCACTACCCGAGAAAAAGATGCCTTTTGTATTATTGGCTCGGTGCTCTTTTGATATTTTTGGATCTCACGTAAAGCAACCGTACCTGACTTCCATTGCCGTTTCTTCTGCACTACTGGCGGTGGTGGAGGAGCCGCTTGTCTGGTCCATTGAGGAGGGTCATTTTTATACTTTTCCTTCTCTCCTCTTGGGCTTGTTGCTCTTTAGGAGTGAGATTGTCATTTTTCTTTTTTGCACATTGTTTTGCTCCCTCAGGAATTTTTGAAGGTCTGGAGCTCCCAACCTTTGCTTGTTGGGCGGCCTGAAAGGACAGGGGAACTAACATGCTAATCTCCACCCAGCCATGCCCTATATAGGCCCTTGGCCTTCTAAATATAGGGACCCCCTTGACTGCATGTCCGTCCTGGCCCTTGGCCCGGACTGGTCCTACCCTTGTCCTGACGTTACTCCCCCCTTGGAGAAGCGTTTTCGTCTGCGAAAACACAAGTGATGGTATCTTCATAAGAACACTAATGTTTTCTACCGTAACATCCCACATGGATCCAACGGTTCATTTGAGCAGAACCCGGTTCAGTAGGAGGTTAGATGAAACCAAGAGTAACATCTTGATTTTCTACATTGTTGTCCATTTCTAACCATCTGATGGTACCGGTTCCTATCCAAACGTAGTGTGTAGAGTCCATTTAGAATGCTCATGAGCATGGTAAACGAGTTTATCACAACACAGGTGTACCCAAAAAAAGTACCTCTTGTCACTTTCCATGAAAGTAACTTGCTAACATAACTCATTAGCCAATTTTAAGTCCTTAACTTGATCCCGATTTTCATCATCAGTAAACAACCCACCCTAACGAGTGTTCAAGGTTGAAAACCTGAGTCATACATGAAGAGACTACCTAGTCACAACATGCGTTAACTGATAGTAAGTAAACTCCAAAAAGAGCAATAAATGCTTATGAATTTGATGTCTTGGTGCTAATGTATGCACTTTGCATATCCTTTAGCCCAAGATTACAATTTGTAATCTGTCAATCCCCTTGGATACTGACAGTACTGAGGTGTGTTTTCCTCACGGTTTACAGACAGTCGTCCTAGATGACTGGTAAACGGGGAATCACAGTAGTGGTTAACATTGGTGAGGAAGCAACAATGTCTGAAATAACCATTGTGGTTAACTTGAGAAAATCTATAAATGCCCAAACCGAGCCATGACCTCTATTGGTGATTAGTAGACCCAAAAGTTATCTCATAGAGATAGTGCACATAGAGTGCAAAATGCTTCATAAGCAACTTCATAAGCAACAACCTGAGGAATATGCATTCCGTTCCACATCAGCCTTTGCTAAACACTAGGGCCCATATGTAACATTTAATGGCCTAAAAACTTGTGTGTATCGGAAATTAGCACGAACATAGTGGGCATTTCATTAGAATAGATTCCTAATGAGAATTAAAAGAGTGCTTGGGTGAAGAGAGCAACAAAAAGCATAACACCTAGTTAGATAGAATGAACAATACTTTCAAAAGAGAGAGAAATTAAGCTATTGAAAACAATTGAGGACCGGATTTGCATGGAGCCGGTCCCCTCTTCAAAAGGCTTTGTATTATGGTTTCTCCCATCAAGAGAGACATTGTACAATACAATTCTTTGTGTTCCTTCAAGACTAGCTAGTGCAATGAAGATGAAAGCTTCATGCACTAAGCAAAACACTTAGCAAACACAACATCAATTGTCCCCGGTCTCAGACCCAAGACCTCACACACCTTCGAAGATGGTGAGAGCTAGCAGGGTATGAGAGTAGATTGAGAGGAAGAAGGAGTATCTTACGAGAAAGATGTACATCTCCTCACATAATCACTCATATTAGCACAGCTTAGCTTAGTAATTAGCTTGGTAGAGGAGATGAGCATGCATTGAAGATTGGCTCTTGGTTGGATTTGCATCCACATGCCAAGTGTGTGTCGATGTAGGCTTCTATCTCACAAGCTTGGAGTAGGTGATGAGCTCTCCATTAAAGCTTGGGAAGAGATAGTCTTATTTTATCCACACATAGACTGTGTGTGTGATAATGCCTTGCAAAAATCAGCCCCCTCTCTCTCTTGGGCGAGCCCTCTTGCTATTTGCTCTTGCTCTACCCTCATTGGACCTCCCCAAGTCAAGCCAATGACAATTAAGCAGCATAAGTGATAGCCTTCTGACATGTGTCCCCCTTTCCCCTTTTGTGACAGCTTTAGGTAATTGAATAATTTAACTAAACTCTCATTGGACCCCTTTGCCTCCTGGCCAATAGGAATCAGGCAAGCCATTGGGCTGCTGAATGCTCATTGGACCCCTTGGGAGACTGTCCAATAGTCATCTAGGAGACTTAATTCTCATTGGTTCTTTTATTAAGTGTTTTTTTTAATTAATTAAACTAGATTTACTCTAGCCTAATTCTCATTGGTCCACCTCCAAGGCCATCCAATAGGAATTGGGTACACCTTGTGGGCATCTGGTCTAGGGAGCGGACATGTGTCCCTCATTCCCTTTGTGTAAAGGGAGCTTGTGTGTCTGTGTGTGTGGCTTTCTCTCTAATCCCCTACATGCAAGGCTCGCCCCCTCCCAAGTAGGGATTGCAAAGACCTTTTTGGACACACACAAAGCATCCAATTCCCCTAGGGTTGACCTTTGGACACAACCTTTGGATTTTGGAACCTTAGCATTTTGGAAGTCTTAATGGGTTGAACCTTAGGGTCTTTTTAGCCCATTGTTGCACATGGCTCTTTTGCAGATGGCCCCCCCTTTGGATCCCTATTTTCCCTCCTTTGGATCCCTACTGTGGCCGGTCTGCTAGCTCCCTGGCACTTCCCCACATTAAATGATCAGTTTAGTATGAGAAAATCATTTAGGAGAATTAGATATTGATTATTATGACACCATAACACCTAGTGTGCATGCATTTAGCAAAAACTAACCCGAACCTGTATATCCATAGTAGCCCTTGCCAATACTTATGGAAAAATGTGATGCGCCTAGCCCACATTGAAAGGAATGTAAATAGTTCTAAAAAGAAACTAAATACTTTTAGTTGCAATCTTTTGCAAGCCTTGCTGAAACGTCTGAATCACAGTAGAAGGTGAAATATTGATCACTTCTAGGTACAGACAATGAAACTTTTGCATTAATAACTTATAGCCTTGCTATATGTATAAACAACCATCTGTAATGTTGTTTAGCAGTACTTGTACCTTAACAAGTCATTCTGAGTATCTGAAAATTTCTGGCACATAATTGAAATAATGGCACCAATGTCAGTCGAGAGACTCATATTCTCCACATGTGGAATATGTCTCATGTAAATATGTGTAAAAAAGAACATCCTTCAAGTACAAGATGTACTTGTGTGTGGAGGTAACTGCAAACACTCTACGACGGGAGTGAGAGGGACCCTCATTATCTTGCTCCACACTGGCTAAACTGAACTTGTTGAGTTCCTAGACCATGTTGTATCCCATGTGACAACATGTGCCAAATTGAACCCTAAAAGTAGGTTCCTAACAGTGTAAGGCAAAAAGATAGATTGGACACTTGGCCCAAAATACTTTGTGCCAACATGCCCTTGCCAGCATGGCTCTGGAACATTCAAGTGCACTTATACGTCTTGAAAAACCAAGCAAAGCATACTAAAAATTAAATAACACCAAGTCAATAGATGCGTACCTGGAGATTTGAACTTAATGGACACTTACCTGTATTCCAATGGAGAGGAGCACGTCCCCTACTTGAAAAAACAAACAGCATTGCACTGGGAACCGTGGGTGTTGCTGTCACAATCCAACCCCTTTGGTTAAAATCTACATAGTCAAACCCTTTGGTAAGACCCTTTGTAGCAACTGCTCAACTAGAAGGTAACAATAACCAACATAGTTAACCGTGTACATAATGATGGAAATCAACTTGAAAAGTTGAATTTGCCCGCTACCGCGTGGTAGATTGCAGAATTCTTTCCTTGAAAGTCTAGCTGGGAGAGATCAAACTGTGATCCTCAATGCAAATCAATTGTGATCCGCAATGCCTATGGGGTGATATAGCAGTCACCCGCCAGGTTGTACCCCAAAACAATATCATAGACACTCCGTAGTGCCATGGAGAGAGCAGGAGACCCACACAAGTGAAGTGCTGAGCTCTTATGGATAGCAATGCTGTCACAACTGATTGCTGCATCTATACTTTCTTGTAGAGAGCAGTTGTTGTGAGGTGAAGATCATCAAAAACTCAACTTGAGTGTCACACTGAAAACATGTAGTGCAAAAATGACACCCTAAACATCCGTAATGACAAGACTCTTGCTTGTCCATTAACGTCGATGTGTACTCCCCTGGGTAGATTTGTTCGAGCTGGAGAACAATCTCCCAAGGAATACCAACAGTTGGGTCTTACCCGAGATCTGCCAATGACTCTTAGCCAGTGTGTGTGCCTCATAGCCCTTGTGGAAATTAGTGTTCAATCGAGGAACCGATGAAGACTAATTTAGATGGCGTCTTGCCCAATTTCTAGGTGAGAGTTAGAGTACCTTGTCTCAGGCTGACTCACCAGCAAAAAATTTGTTATAAATTTTTCATTATTCCCTTAAAGAGAGAGAGAGAGAGAGAGAGAGAGAGAGAGAGAGAGAGAGAGAGAGAGTAGAAGAGCATGCTGGGTTGAGGAACTTTCCTTAAGGTTGTAGAGTGTGTACCCAAGTTGTGTGCCCTAATGCATCTTATGCCTGACTTGCAGCTTATCGTATAAGCAGTCCACAATGTGCTGGTATGACTCTCTCATCGAGAGAGGTAATAGAAAAACGTAAAACTAGTTCCGACCCATCTACCTTGTAGGGGTCGTGATTGTATGAGGATGGCTTGGCATTGGTACTTTTCCTGGAAATCAAGTCCAAATTTTTGGTTCTTTTTAGTGTTGTTGTGTTGACAGCAACCCAAAAAACACATTAAACAATCCATCACTTAGTTTGTCCTTGACAGAGTTGCGAGTGTGATAGCGGAAGCGTAATGCATGAAGCGGTAGAATTGAATCCACCTCACAAGCATGCCTTGCATGCAGAATGGTAAGCCCTTGCGGAGAGTGATGGCCTCAACCGTGAGAACCAAAAGCATAAGTGCCTTGCACAGTTTAGATTGGTAAGGATTCTAATTTGAGCTGATATTCCCTATCTTGCCAATTCGCCGAAGTCTTGCTTCCTATAAAATTTCCGCTTTGCACAATGATCGTAATTGCCAAGTAAAGTGTAAACAGGGAAAAACAAGAAAAACTTAAACTTGGATAACTTGGTCGTACCAAAAATGACTATAGCAGAAAAGCAATTGGGGCGTAACAGTACCCAATTCAAAAAAAACTTACAATACGCTGAAAATCCATATTCAAGTAGGAGAAAATGGCTAAGCATAACATGTTTAAAAGCCATATAACGACTGTGCTGTGCACCAAAACTGGAGTTTATGTCAAATCACGAACTCATGCATCATGCTTAAGTATGTCGGACATGTGCACATTGCTTTTTTTGATGCGTTCCTAAGCAGTAAAAGCATAATTTTTGATGCTTTGCCCGTTGGAAGTCTGATTGTGAGAGTCGTTTCCTGACCACGTTGGTCATGACCAAATCTGTATCGACCACCGAGTTCTCGTGTACATGTTGGACCTCGTTGGTCGTAACTGTTGGCCGATAACCCCGTGGGTTGCTGGTGAGTGAGAAGCTGATTCTGGTAGCATTCTATAAATTAGTTGTGTGAGATTTTCTACTTGCATCACCAGTATTTGGACCCTTACAGCTAGCTTGCGAAATCGGGCATCAAAATTTTGCTAGTCCTGTCGAGTGACAAACTCCCTGGGATCCGGCAAGTTACTATCATCCTCGAGAATATCAAAGACGCTCTGCGGAGGAGGTGTAGATACTCGTGGAGAGAAAGATAGACGGCCTGGGTATGCATCGTCCATTCCGGTTGCCACGTGGGTACCCTCCGTGAGAGTATCCAACCACATGGCATCCGCCAGTGAGTAGACTCCAAGTATTCAAAGTCAAACATGTGATTATCATCAAGTTTTGCACTCATGGCTAATTTGTGTTGTGCGAATGAAAGAGAAAAGAGTAACTGGGAGTGTAAAAATGTTTGTAACCGTATCGAACACAGAGGCCGGTGATGAGCCGTGCTAACTTTCGCTCGGCGGCTCAATCGCCGAGGAATTTCAAATTGCCGATGACCTTGAAGGTGTCTCAAAAGTTGAGATTCCCAATAAACTCCCCGTATGCGGACTTGATGAAGGATCTTGCAAATGTCGATTGCTACCTTGTGTTCTACAATTTCTGGTCCTCCGGACCTGCGGAACTCTAAAAAATAGCAGAAGAACAATCCTTCAAATGCCCCATCGATGACTCTGCAATTTTTGAAAATTTGCCGAAAATTGAGTGTCGACGAAAATTCTCCGACCCTTGTCGGTATGCCGAGCCTTGCTCGAGCTTCACAAGAGGGAGGGGGGGGGGAGGGGTATCCGCTGTGGGTACCGTCCCTTGAATGTAAAAAAAAACTTTTGGCCTCTAACCCAAAATGGGTTGGGCACCCTTTGTGTGAAAAAAGAAGGATCTTACACAGGCTATGGTGGCCCGATAGGTAGCGCGAGGGCTCAACGAGGTGAGGGGGGCGCCGCGAGGAGCAACAAGAGATGCCGCAGTGTCGTGAACTGTCCCCCAGCCCGTCGCGCTCAAGATGAGCCCACCCTCGCTGTGTTTGGCCGTGGTCTCTGTTCCCTCCTCTCTCGCCGCAAGCAGCCCTGCACACGAATCAAGCTCGACTATGGTGCTCGCCTAAGTAGGGTTCTTCCCCACGCATCCCCACCTCATGCACATGCCAAAGCTAAAAACGACTGGCTCTCCATACCTGTGTCCCAAAAAAGAGTGGCTCTAATACCAGTGAAAGGATATGGGAGCTGACATGCTAATCTCCATCCAGCCATGCCCTATATAGGCCCTTGGGCCGGACTGGTCCTACCCTTGTCTTGACACGTCTTGAGCTCTATCTTCTTACGCTCTCCTCTCTGCCTCTACTCGTGCACTTGTGACATTTTTAGCGATGGAAATACATTGGGTTTTGATACTCCCCGATGTTGCTGAGATCGTTGTTAATAGCGTCGCTACGGGAAAGTCACTATAAGCGTCGCTAAAAGAGACACTATATGCGTCGCTATACTCGACGCTATATAGCGATGCAGTCTTTGCACCCTTGCCCTCACTTCCCATTGAGACTTTATTGTGGCAGCAATAAATGCATGGAAAGAAGGTCATTACACCTTGCTTGCACCCTAACATACACTTGAGTGTTTTCAAGTGTCCTGCCAAATGCCACTTAACTTGGAACGTTCCAAGACCTGAAACATGGAATCTCTATCCTTCTTGTTGTTGTCGAATGACGTCAATGATTGTGGTGTGATTGAAATAGCATTTTAGAGCCTCATGTGTCTCATGTGCGAGATGAAAAGATACCAACCACCAAATATTTTTCTCTAACTGAAAACCTAAACACGTGTTTCCCTTGTCATTGGCATTTAGCTCGACATCGACAGCTACCAAGGCCCTGCTCATCAACGTAATGCTTACCCTCTCAAGCCGTTGACGTTTACCAACTTGGCACTCATCAAGCTTCATAACAAATATCAACCATAAAATCTTATCATTGACTCTTGGAGCTTTAACAAGTCAACATATACATTGTTGAACTCCTTGTAGCAAAATAATTTGTTGTCTTTCTAATGGCATGTCACCCTCCACATACTGAAATCCGCTCAACGAGCTTGCAAAATCATTATTGGTGCACTTTCTGGCAACACTGACACTGTAAGGAGTTGAAGAAAACTGAAACAAACCTTTTGTCCAATCATCCAGTAGCTCAACCAACTCCTTTAGCTTGATGATATGCTGCACCAGAGCAGGTCCGAATGTTTGAGCATCGAAATCGATTCCCAGTATCATCATTCGAGCCAAGTTTCTACATATTGAATTAGAATTACACCAACCTGCAGAACATGAAGAAAATTAGAATCTTGCATCCATGTTCTTACGGAGTTTGACGGATGCGTTTCTTTTGAGCTCCACCACTTGAGGATAGCAAGGACAAGGACATTGCTTGTCTCTTGCGCTTCCGAATGTGGTAGCCCAGGGGAATGCGTGTGAGATGATCGATTCGCCGATACATATTCCGTGAAGTGTGTTGTAGTTGAACATAATTGTCTAGTTGATGCTCCTGCACTTTTCTTTTGTTGCTGTACTTTTTCATTGAAATTCCTCATCTCATCGTTCAATTGCTTTTTCTTATTATTGGATTCCTCTCTAACTTGCTATAGATCTTTCATGGGCTTCTCTTGTAATGATGAATAGGCAGCAAAGAGATGTTTACTTACTTCCCTTTCATTGACGAAAGTTGAATACAATCTCCAGTAGTAGCCAAACAGTTCGTCTCTTCCATCTCCAATAAAACACAAAAGTTTAGTGATATTACAAAAGGGTAGTGGTGCATTGGTCATTGGATCACCAGGGTAAATGTGGCCATCAACCCATAAGTTGATTGCCTTGCACCCAATGCTTCGTAGATGATCTACAGCATTTGGATTCGATGTGCAAAGTCGCACAATAGCATACTCCTGCTCCAAAACAGTGTTTAATCGATATCGTTTTGGCCTATTAGTAATGTCTTATAGTGGAGGGCGATTGAATGACATGTTTCTTAGCTAATCAAGCAAATTTGAGAGAGAATGTGTAATGGTGAGTGATGTAAGCAGGGAAAGCTTGCTATGGAGGAAAAAAGTAGAGAGTACTCACTACAACATAACACCCAGATTTCGACGCATCGTACCTTTCCACGCGTCTTTCAACGGGCATGCTTCTCGTGGATATATACATTGACAGAGGCGTCAAAATACACGTGGCAATGCCTAACGAAAGGTAAATGTTACCACACGTACTTCCACGTGTATTTCTACGCATATTTTGACGGAAAAAATTTGGGGGAAAAAAAGGAAATCCGCGTGCAGACGATCATTTTCGCCTGCGGCGCACAGATAGATTTGCTCTTGGAAACGTGCAGCATAGGTATTATGGATCTCTCCACCCCCCCCCCCCCCCCCCCACACCCCACCCCCCCCTCTCTCTCTCTCTCTCTCTCTCTCACACAAGCTACATCGTGTGTGTGTGTGTGTGTGTGTGTGTGTGTAGGAGAGAGAGAGAGAGAGAGAGAGAGAGAGAGAGAGAAATGTATGTGTAGGAAATTAAAATTAAAGAGAGAGAAAGAGAGAGAGAGAGAGAGAGAGAGAGAGAGATAAAGAGTGATATATATATAGAGAGAGAGAAAGAGATAGGGATATATATATATATATATATATATATATATATATATAGAGAGAGAGAGAGAGAGAGAGAGAGAGAGAGAGAGAGAGAGAGAGAGAGAGAGAGAGAGAGAGAGAAAGAGAGATAGAGACAGAGAGTGATATATATAGAGAGAGAAAGAGATAGGGAAATAGAGAGAGAGAGAGAGAGAGAGAGAGAGAGAGAGAGAGAGAGAGAGAGTGGAAAATAGAGAGAGAGTGAGAGAGAAAGAGAAAGAGAGATAGCGAGAGTGAGATCGAGAGAGAAAGAAAGAGAGATAGGGTACGCACAGAGAGAGAGAGAGAGAGAGAGAGAGAGAGAGAGATAGAGAGTGATATATATATATATATATAGAGAGATAAATAGAGAGAGAGAGAGAGCCAGTGATAGAGGTAGAGAAAGAGAGAGAATTAACTAGTATGGAGAGGGAGAGAGAGAGAGAGAGAGAGAGAGAGAGATAGTAGTAGATAGAGAAAGTTGGCGTGAAAGAGTTAGCTTGGCTGACCAATTGTGTGAAAAGGACATAAAATCTCTCTATCTCTCTCTCTCCCTCTAGAAGAAACTATGGAACTAAAAGAGGAAAAAGGGTTTTGCCCGCTACATGCATTGTCATGTACACTTGGGAGAGCACGTATGTGTCTACCCATATAGGATTTGACCAATAAAGACGAGATTTTGACCCGGTGGTCCTGATCTCCGTACACCTCTGGATCGAGGTGTACGGAGATCGGGCAAGGCTAGAGAATGCGAGGTAGTTTACATTGTGAGAAGTATATATATTAAAACAACATTCATAATCATTGTAGATGGCAACTTCATCAACTAACATGAAGGAAAATATTGCATGCTCGTGCACGCTCTGCAAGTATCAAATCCTGTGCAAGCGTAGGATATGTAATGAGTATGTGCAGGAGTACGGAGAGTTTGCTAGAGAAATCGTAGAGAATCTACGATACGACTCCTATGGAACGGGCATTGATTTTCGTGACATAACACCTACATCTGAGAGAGAGAGAAAAAGGATTATGCATGAAGGTCCGACCAATATAGAGCCAAGGATGGAAGCAGAAAAGGGCTTACAGACAGAAGATGACGGCATGGAGGAGATGCTGCATGCCTTCTTCCAGACAAGCAAGGAGAACGCTAACGAAGCAACACCAGAAGCTGTGCGCCTATTTTCTCAAGACATGTTGAGAAAGTTGGCACGTCAACCAATCTATGAAGGTGCCAAAATATATGTGCTTCGTACTTGTCTGACATTTTTGAATCTGCAGTCAGTGTATGGGTGGTCAGATGCAAGCGTCACTACTTTGTTTAGGTATGTAACTTACAAAAGAGATTTTTCGATTGCAACGGTGACGTGCTTGGGGAGCTTTTAAATTAATGTGGCTTAAACAGGTTGTTGCGGGAGAAACTTCTCCCAGCTGGCAATGAAATGCCCCCCTCCAGGCTAGACGCAAAGAGACTATTCACCTCAGTTGGCTTGGACTACAACAAGATTCATGCATGTCCAAATGATTGCATTCTTTTTCGCAATGAATTCGCAAATTGTCTGTCGTGTCCTAAGTGCGGAGCAATGAGCTACAAACAATATGCGGTTGGCCAGACAGTGCCACCTAAAGTGTTGAAGCATTTACCTATTATTCCGAGGATAAAAATCATGCTTCGTTGTGGTTCCATTGCAAAGTTGATGCGGTGGCATTCTACGAATAGATCCACTGATGCAATATTTAGGGTGCCCGCCATTGATTTAAAGGCTTGGAGGCACATTGAAGATACCTCGCCACATTTTAAGAGTGAACCATGCAATTTGAGTTTGGGCATGGCAATGGATGGAGTCAATCCATTTGGCTTGAGAAGCTCGTCATGGAGCACTTGGTTTGTGTGCCTTATCAATTACAACCTCCCACCATGGCTTTCCATCAAGAAGGGTCATTTGATATTAGGCTTGATTGTACCTGGTAAGTTCAAAGCAAAAAACATGGATGTTTATCTAGCACCACTAGTTGACGAGCTCCAGGAGTTATGGCATGGGATTGAGATAGCAGATGCGGTTGAACCAACAGGACAACAACATGTAAGGATCCATGGACTTCTTATGTGGACTATGCATGATTGGCCAGGATACGGTGAAGCTTCTAGTAATGGTTCTTGATTTAGAAAATTCTCGCTATTCGCAAACACTTTGCCTTGGCCTGAATCATTTTTTAATATATGCAGGGCTTACAACTTTGGGATACAATGTATGTCAAATTTGCGGGCCGTCCGATGTATGTGCGCTATTCTGTCTCGCTTCGAAAGACAATTTATTAAGGCCACCATCGTTATCTTCCAGATGGCCATCACTTGCACAAAGGTCAGCTTGGTCGTGTCGAATGTCGTCCTATGCATGTACAAGAGTGGCGTCGCCGATGGGAGCAACATGAGGGGCAACCTGTTCCAGGAATGAAACGTTTTTCCATTCTCCATACGTTGCCGTACTGGGGTGATCTACTAATTAACCATTTGCTGTATCCAATGCATATATTCAAGAATGTGGGAGAGCTCCTCTAGAAGACAATCATGGGAATGAAAGACAATCGAGCTTCACAAGATGATTTGCAGTCAGTTGGAAAGATGCCAAATCTGTGGCCTTTCACCATTGCAGCTAGCCAAACAAAGCTTCCAAGAGCGCCATGGGTATTGCTAAAAAGCGAGGAACGACTAGTCAAAAGGGTGATTTCAGAGTTCATGACGCCAACAGGATACATGCGATGTCTCAAGATAGCATTCACCCGTGACGATCAACTGTCAGGACTGAAATCGCACGACTGGCATAATTTCTTTCAACTTATTCTTCCAATTGCGATCAAGGGGTGTTTAACGAAGGAAGTGCGGTCCTGCATATACAAGATTTCAGAGCTAGTGCAGTGGATCTCTTCCAAGGAGATACGAGAGGAATCCATTGCAGTCGCAAGGGCTAACTCCATTGAGACAGTTTGCATGATTGAGAAGTATCTACCCACGAGCTGCCTAACTATCCAAATGCACTTGCTCGTCCATGTAGTAGATGAGGTTGCAGTGGCAGGTACACTCCACAGCCATTGGATATTCTTTCTAGAGCGGTTCATGAAAACACTTAAGGGTTTTGTTCGCCAAAAAGCATGTCCAGAGGGGAGCATGGAAAAAGCATGACTGGTGCAAGAGTCTCTTGTCTTGACGACCAAATTTCTATCCGTTTCTGACCCAGAAATGCCTGGACTATGGAGCGATGAGGAGGATGCAAGATTGGTGGAAGAGGAGCCGCAGGGGCAAGGGGTGCCGAAGAAAATGAACAACGCCATGAGAGAAAAGATCATGAATTTTTGTATACTAAATTCAGAGCCGATGCAAAAATGGCTTGAAAGGTACGAAGAAGAGAAAGAGACACGCAATAGGGAGCGACACGATTTCAGGCGAAGCCAAACAACTAGAGGCTTACCCTTGCCAGACTATCTCACTCCTCTACCTGAATTCCCTACAATGGCATGGTTGGACAAGGCAGTGAGAGTAGCTTGACAGATCGGAGAACCCATATCTCTAGAAGAGGAAGAGCTAGCTATTGGATGTGACTGGAGGTATCATACATACATGGCACTGTGATCACATGAAAAGCATTTTAGAACACAACAAATTGACAGCAGAAGACACATGTTTGATAGTGGGGTAATGGTTAGTTTCATGCAAAAGAGCAGGACCAGTACCAGAGACACAAATGAGAGCACTAGCAACCTTGATTATTGTGGTCTGGTGTCAGGTATCTTGAAAGTCAGCTTCAGGCAGTTTGAGATGTTTTTGTTGGATGTGAAGTGGTTCAAGGTGATTACTTCTGGTCATAATGCAACGGTACGTAGAGATGGAAACAAGCTTGTGCAGATAGATTCTACAAAGGTTTAGATAGATGCGAGCGACACGATTTCTCTCCCTGAACATTGCGAGCAAGTGGTCTTTGTACCAGACCCTCAAGAGTGACAATGGTGGTTTGCGGTTTAGATTGCTCCAAGAAATAAACAAGTATTTGAAGGGCAAGAGATCCTGGAGGAAAGTCGGCCAGACGACGCAGATACTACTGTGACATTAGATGAGATGGACAAAGTTATGGCTAAGAAAGCTGACAGGTATATGAGGGATGACGCAGACGAGGCAGATATGACACTTGTAGATGAAGATGAAATGGATGAAGACAATCTGCCAGAACGAGTTGGGGCAGAGGTATGTCTGCAATTAGAGATAGACGATGATACGGTGCAAGATCTTATCGATGATGCCTCACTAGTCGAGGCCTGTAAGTGTTTGTGTGAAGACGTTGATTTAAAATTAAGCTTAAAGTTAATTTAAACAAAGGTGTTCTGACGCTTTCTTTTACTTTCTTTGTGCAGGACTTTAGTATGGCCGACCACTATCCAGATCTCGCTTCTATGAGTGCAGATTCATTTATGGGCTTCTTCACACGGATGATGCCCAGTCGGATGGCAGATGCATCTCAATACTGGGTAGCCAGAGGCATGGGTACCACGCCTCCGGGCTTCACACTCGAGGGTCCCCGACGCCTATGGGGGGGACACCTATGGGAGGGACGCCTATGGGGGGGGGACTCCTAGCTGGTAGTACTATCACTGTCCTTGTCAGACACTATGGAATAGTCTTCATCACTAGACTCATACTCATATTTATAAAGCTCCTCCAGTCGTTTCCTTGTGTCCATATTATATAGCTTCTTGGCACCTGTCTTTCCATAGAGACTAGGAAACTTAAGCTGATATGCCATATCATTGATTGGTCTAAGAATCTTGAAGGGACCATAGTACCTTTCTGCTAACTTAGCATAGTACTTTTGGTGTCCTGTAGGATTCTTGCTCGTCGTATGCCTTAGTCAAGCCTTGGGAAATTTATGCAAGACCCAATCATTTTCTTTAAATGCTTCGTCTCTTCTGTGCTTATAAGCAACAACCTTTTTCCTTTGCTGTGAGATAGAGATAGCATCCTTAATCTTTTGGAAAGATTCTTGTAGTTCTTGGCTATACTCATCCACAGTGAAGATCTTCCCGTGTACCTTAAGTAGTAGGGGACTTTTGGATCTTCCCTCAATTACCTCAAAATGTGCTTTTTTGGTGGAGGTATGTATAATGTTATTGTCGGCATACTCCACTAATGGTAAGTACTTCTCCCATGGAGACCTTTGATCTACTTCCATTACGTAGGCTTTTAGTAGATCAAGAATTCTTAGGTTCGCTATTTCACTTTGGCCATCCGTTTGAGGGTGATAGGTCATATTAATGAGAAGTTTAACCTTGTCCCTAAATTCTCAAAGAGACCCTTCCAGAAATTAATGATCATTATAGGATCTCTATCCAAAACTATGGACATTGGCAAGCCGTGGTACTTGAATATTTTGTGTTACAAAGAGGGTTGCCATTTGATGGGCCTTAATAGTCTTCTTGACAGGTATGAAATGTGCTTGTTTAATAAACCTCTCAACTATCATCCACATTCCTATATACCCATGGATAGACTTGGGCAATCCAAAGATAAAATCCATGGATATGCTCTCCCATAGTGAATTAGGATTTGGCAAAGGTTGAAGCAACCCAGGTTGCTTCCCTCTATCAAACTTTGTCTTTTGGCATACCACACATTTTGAAAGATACTCTTGTATGTTTTCTCTCATGCCAGACCAATAGAAGTATGTTTCTATCCCTTTAAGGGTAGACTGAATCCTTCTATGCCCTGCATAAGGAAGAGCATGATATTCATACATTACTTTCTCATGTAGTGAGTTAGTAATGCATATTCTATTACCATAGAGAAGATAACCGTCTTGTAAGGTAAATGGCTCCTCTTTTTTCCCTAATGCAAGGGCTGAAATTACATTTGTAAAATCGGGATCAATAGCGTACTCATCTATCATAGAAGATAGATCATTGTGAGCTGTTATGGAGACCGCATTCACTCTCGGCCGTCTTGAGAGTGCATCGGCTACATGATTATGCTTGCCAGCAATGTGAGCAATATGAAAATGAAATTGAAAAAGGAAATTTTCCCACCTCATTTGTTTGTTGGAGAGCTTGGTCTGCATCATGAAGTACTTAAGGCTTTGGTGATCCGTTTGTAGAATGAAAGGAGTTCCCAATAAGTAGTGCTTCCATGAGTCTAAAGCATGTAGAACTACTAGTAGTTCCTTTTCATATATTCCTAGAGCTTGCTCAATAGGTTCGAGCCTTAGAATTTCGTAGGCTATGGTGTGCCATTCTTGGAGCAAAACATCTCCAAGGAAATCACCACAAGCATCACATTTGACCTCAAATGGCTTTGAGATATTCAATAGTGTAAGCATAGGTTGAGAGATAAGCTTTTCTTTAAGCTTTACGAAAGCATTGTTCTCATTGATAGACCATGTATACCTAATGTTTTTCTTTGTTAGATCATGTAATGGTCGCACAATTTGTGAGAAATTTTCTATGAAGCATCTATAGTATGCGCACATACCTATAAAGCTTCTTAGTTCATGTAGATTCCTTGGATTAGGCCATCCTTTTATTACCTCTAACTTTGATGGATCCATTTGGATGCCACCTTGAGAGATAATGTGACCTAAATACTGAATCTCTTGTAAGAAAAAATCACTTTTCTTTTGATTAATATAAAGTTTATTCTCTCACAAGACTTGAAATATTAGCTAGATATGTTGCTTGTGTTCATCTAGAGAATTAGAGTACATGATTATATCATCAAAGAAGACTCCACAATAAAGGTTTTGGTAAGGCCTGAATAGCTTCTCCATCAAGCGGTTTAATGTGGATGGTGCATTGGTCAAGCCAAAAGGCATGACAATGTATTTGTAAAGACCAGACGTAGTGCAAAATGCGGTCTTTACAATGTCTTGATTAACTATCCTTATTTGATGGTATCCACTTTTTAGGTCAATCCTACTGAGGTAGGTCGACCCTTGTAGTTTATCAAATAGGGCTTCTACCCGTGGAATGGGAAACCTATTCTTGATAGTGATCCTATTTAGTGCTCTATAGTCAACACACATACGATATGTTCCATACTTCTTTGCAAGCACTAGTAACACGAGTGAACAAAATGGAGATGAGCTAGGCCCTACCATGCCCTTCTCAACTCATGCACTTACCACACAATCTCCTCTTGTTGAGCTTGGGAAACTCTATAAGGAGGTTTATTAGGCGGTGAACTTCTTGGAGTAAGTTCAATTGCATGGTCATCATTGCCTCGTTTAGGAGGTAGTTCACAAGGGATGTCAATAAAAACATCTTGAAATCCCTTGAGAAAATTGGATAACTCTAATTCCTTGCGATTGTTTATATTTTCTGTTGCTAAAGCATAAGGTTGATTTTGAGAATCTTTAACAAAAATCATGTACACAGAAATAGAGCTCTTTATTGACTTATTGAAAGCTTGCGTATGTAAAATGGGTATGGTGTTACCCAAATACTAAGAATCTATGTACATATCTTTTTCCCTGAACCTAAAGTAGATTTTCCTTTCAGGGAATTTAGCATTGGCAGCCATGCGATCAAACCATGGTGCCCCTAAGACCACATCCTCGTGCTTGAGAGGAGAGATAAAGAAGTACTCCTTGTACACATAGCTTTGGACATGGAGCCTCAATTTACCAATTAAGGGAGTGATTGAGGTTTCTTGCCCCTTGAAAGAACCATCAGCGGGTAGGACATCTCCCATTTCATATGCTCTGATGCCTAGCTTGGTGGCCAACTCTGTGGCTATGAAATTGTGAGTAGAACCAGGGTGAAGAAAAATAAAAGAATCATGTTCTCTTACCTTTCCCCAAGCATAGCATAGAGGAGGTCCTTTGTGGTGAGTATCCTCTTCTTGGATTTCAACCAAGGTAGCTCTAGGAGGCTCATTTTGTGTATTCTTGTATAGACAAGCATGATAGGCATGCCCTTGCTCCCCGCAAACTTGAAATAGCGGTTATCTTTATGATAACGCTCAAGATCTTCAGGAGAGAGTTTATTTTTGCCTTTATAAACTCTCTTCTCCTTAGATTTGTTGTTGTTGGTGTTGCCTTTAGGAGACTAGGCTCATTGTTACGGTCCTTGTTCTCCATGGGCTTAAGATTTCTCTTAGCCCCTTGTTGGAAATTTATTCATGAAGCCACCATGATAAGGTCTATGCCCGCGGATATGGTGCGTGGCCTTTGGGAAGTAACATACTCCACCATATCTTCAGTTAGACCCGCACAAAATCATTGTTTTTGTTCTCCAGCATCCATCTTTGTGAAGAGAGTGGCTTTGAGATGTAAGGCCCAAAACTTGCCACTACATAAAAATAGATTCGTGGGGGGAGAGCTTTAAGCTTCACCATTCGGTGAGTCCTTTTTCTTTGGCATCGGTAGCCAAAACCTGCTTCATAATGGAAGCTCTTAAAGCTTTCCATGTTCGTGGAGCTTCACCGTTTGCCCATAGGCTAGACCACCATTTCCTAGCGGACTTTTGAAAATGCATAGCTTCATGGCGTATCTTAGAGGAATCCATGAAGCCCTCATCTCCAAACGCCGCATTGAATTGTTGAATGAAGGCCATGACTTTGTCCGTAGCACCAAAGTGCCATCATAGGTAAGGAAAGAGATTTCGTTTCCTCCCTCTTTCAACTTTTTGAGTTTGGACAACCACTTCCACGCGGCATAGGATTTCCTATGGACTCTTCTTTTTGGTGATTCCAAAGTTGCACCATCACTTTCTTCAGAAGAGAAATAATTTGAGGAGGATGGAGAAGAGGGTAACCTCTTTCTCGCCTTTTTCTTCCCTTGTTCCTCCTTGTCCACTCCATCATTTTCTTCATAAGAGGAAGAGGATGAAGAAGATGGAGAAGAGGGTGACCTCTTCCTTGCCTTTTTCTTCTCTTGTTTTCTTCATCCCTCTTTGAACTATGGTGTGAAGAAGTGTGTGATGGTCTTCTCTGCTGGAGAGCGTTTTGCCCACCATCTCCGCCGAGGTGGTAGGAGACTCACTTCTTTATCGTTCCTTTGGTGGGGGCTCTCCCATTGAAAGTTGAGTTCTAATTTGGGAAGGATATGCATCGTTAAGTAGTAGATTTTTGAGCTCTTCGTACGGATCCTCTTCTTCTTCCCTTATTGGAGAGAGGCCTCTTTTGGAAGTCTCACAAGGAGGCTTCCTAGGTACTCTCTCTTCTTGGTGGGGAGTTTGGAGAATCCCATGAGCACGTAGCTGCCGTTGCACTTCACTTTGGAGGGATGGATTGCCATGGCTTGTTGAAGCCTAGTAACAAGGTAGTTAACAAGCATATGGGCATCAATAGTAGCTTGTTCATTAGCAAAATCAAAGCTATCAACATTAATTTCACTCTCTTTATTATTGTCATCCATTCTAGCAACTTTTAGGTGTAAATTTCTAAGTGTACTTTGGAACTTCGAGCCGTAGTTGCTACTCCTCTTAACCCCTTTAGAAAATCACTCAAGCTCCTGTACCCATTGCTTGAATATCATTAATTGCAAGGAATAGAAGAGAGGGTCTCTCAACACTGAAATAGGACCGGCTCCTGTCAAGCTTCTAATAGCTCAATAGTGGTTAAGCCGTAGGCAAGCCCCGTAGGACTCCACTATTAAGACCATAGATCTTGGCGGTCATGCCATGTTATCTACAGGAAGCAGGCGCACCCCAAGGCTGAAAATCCGTATTCTACTTACTCAATTGCAATTAATAATACCAACCATCCATAGTTAGGTTAAGGAACTCTCTTCTTGATCAATAAAGGAGAAACCTTGTGCTCTGATACCAATGTAATATTTTAATGGTCTAGTAACTTGTGTGTAGTGGAAAATAGCATTGACATAGTGAGCATTTCATTAGAATAGATTCCTAATGAGCATAGCAAGAGTGCTTGGATAGAGAGAGAAACAAAATCATAACACCTAGGTAGATAGGCATGAACAATACTTCAAAAAAGAGAGAAATTATGCTATTCACAATAGTTGAGGACAAAATTTATAGGCATTTATGTTTGTTCCCTTTTCCAGAGACCAATTACTGGGTACTCTTGCAGTACATTGAGTGATTGTGTTAGATTTTCCATGTATGATTCACACTATTATTGAAGAATCACATGAATTGTGCCATTGAAGGACTACCTTGACCAGTGTTATCCCCTCTGTCCCATGTACGAAGCCCTAGAAGGATGGTGCAACTGCACTTGCACCTATGTTCTTTATGTTTTTCCTGCATTTACCAACTCTAGATCCCAACCACCCCTAACGTTGAACCCTACTACCCTTTGGTACACGATGGATTGCCCACATTGTCTTATGAATATCCATCTCCTCAACCATCATACCAACCTCGTGTTCTTCAACCTCATGAATTGCCACTGTAAATGATGTTTGTGGTCCTTAACGATTGTGAGGAACCTTTTTTGTAATATATTTAGGTCGATGCGATGCATTCTCTTCCT
Organism: Adiantum capillus-veneris; assembly: GCF_014529385.1. NCBI lineage: Eukaryota > Viridiplantae > Streptophyta > Polypodiopsida > Polypodiales > Pteridaceae > Adiantum > Adiantum capillus-veneris. Next base: position 62,223,858 of record NC_140945.1, on the reverse strand, counting down.
CACAAATTACTGCCCCATCTTTTTTGTACCTTCTGGCTATTGTAATATTATCTCCCTCCATTGTTGTTCTTTGATACAGGGGTCTACCTCCCAACCCATGTTCAATCTCTTTAGCTATAGCTACTGGACCCAGGGATCTACCCTGTTGTGCGTGACGACCAAGTTTTTTGGTCAAAGGTCTTGCTCCATGGTATCTACCCTTGACAAAAGGAAGCATCTTCGCACTTTTCAACAAAGCGTTTGACAGATAAAAAATGCATGCATTGTACAAGCTCAATATTTCTTTGTTTCCCTCGCCAGCAAGCCAACTTGCGTGCTTTGTTTCTGCAAGGTTTGTAGTTGGAATGTATGGATGACATAAATCATCCACTTCCTACAACATAAAGGAATCTTGTAAATACATTGAAGCAAATAAATATACATGCCACTCAGACATGACCCCGCATAGTTTTACCCCAATAAAGTTCTTTCTCAAAGGAGGGTAACGCACATGCCACCAACTAAGCTCACAATCTGTCTGCGAAAAGTTACTGTCGGATACTTTTCCAGTTGCTCACCAATCTTGAATAGTCCTGTACATGCTAGTTGCCTCCTCCTCGCTCCTTGCACATCACCATAGTTCACACATACAATTGTGCTCATCCTAAAAAGGCACGTACTACATGGTGTGAATGTGCAAGCTTTTTCTCCCAATGAAACAAGAAAAAGCATTATAATGAAAGGCATATTGGCAAGTGTGATATACGTGAAACAAGACACAAATTTACTAACGCATATATCATGTGACTGTGCATTAATTCTCTCACAGTTCTTTCTCTTAAAGCACCTCTCTTAGGATCCCCCCTTCCCTTCCCTTCTCCTTGATAGAGCTATGAGGTCTCTGGTGGAATGTTCCTATGATGTTAAAACATCTCTTCCTCTTTCTCTTCCTCTCTTCTGCCTCTCTCTCTCTCTCTCTCTCTCTCTCTCTCTCTCTCTCTCTCTCTCTCTCTCTCTCTCTCTCTGAGAATCATTGCTTAATCAACAATCGATTGGTAAACACAAGTAGCTACTAAAGCCTACAAGCTTTTACTATACATTTCTTTAAGGTTATTTCTTCATCAATAACACAACATTGTGGGCAACAATGCTACGATTCTCTCCCAAGCTATCAACCTTTTCATGGGTTTTGGCCTTAACTATTAAAGGATCTATGCCAAGTAGCTCACAAAGATTTGACTTTATGGCCTCCTTATGGGGACTCAACTTTGGCCTTCGTAATATGAGGGTGGCATCCAAATTGCCCACAGTATATCTCACTTCCTGCATCATTTGAACAACTGTTTTCACAAAGATTGAAGATGTGGCTCCTTTCCATTTTGAATCATTTTTCGATTCAAACATATTAATTTTATAAATTTTAACACCACAACATGAGCATATTCTCCAATCATGACTCACCAACATCGACCAATAAATAATCTAGGTTCCTCTTGAGAAAATCTCTAGTAAGAATGTGTGATCTTTGCTAATAAAAATCATTCATGTTAATGCTCAATAAATAATCTAGGATCCTCTTGAGAAAATCTATAGTAAGAATGTGTGATCTTTGCTAATAAAATTCATTCATGTTATTGCTCATGAATGGTGGTAGTAGCAAGAGGCATATGGTTTATGCGTCTCCCAAATATTAGAACTACATAAATGAGTGCCAATTCATGGTCTTTGGTGATTTTTCACCGTTCTTCATTCTCAATGCTTCCATGACAATGTCATTGAGAATACTCTACACCTGCTTCACCATGATTCCCACCAACCCGTGCAAAGGGGGGGGGGGGGGGGGGGGGAGGGGTGGTGTTGATGGCCAACTTTATCTCTTGTCTGAACAACACCATACTAGCATCAAGCTTCTCATTTGGAAGCAATGTGATCTTCCAAAATCCATTGAACCTCCTCATCATACCTGGATTTTCTAGGCAAAAAGAGGAGGTATAAGAAAGGGGGTCGTGCTTGAAGCACAAAGGGATGGTGTAGACTCCCGACTAGAAGATAAACCTCCAGTGAGAATGTTGGGTGATGATGCACCCATCATCCTAGTCATGGTTGATTATATCCACCATATGAAACAATTGGAATACTCAAGTTCCATATAGCTGGCTAGGTTTATCTAAGCATTGCCCTCATGATGATACCCAATCCATCTTGAAAACAACAACAAAATGCTATGTGGTACCGAGTGGTTGAAGATTAGTGGCAATAGATGTAGAATGCAAGCGCTGATCTCTTTCTCTTTTTTTCTCCAAAAATAATCTTTAGACAACCCGCACTAGCGTTGTGAGTGGGATGAAAACACACATAACGCCTCTATAATGACTTCACACACACTCTTGGGTTGATACACACACACACACACACACTATGGGGCACCACTTGGCTTACACAACCCACCTGGCCGAGACAGGAAACACACCGATGGAGTGAGAGGAGAGAGACTACCCATTTACCGACTCCAGAGAGAGAGAGAGAGAGAGAGAGAGAGAGAGAGAGAGAGAGAGAGAGAGAGAGAGAGAGAGAGAGAGAGAGAGAGAGAGAGAGAGAGAGACACCCAAAAAACCCAGCTCAAAAGAGGATATTTTTTTATGATTAGATACAATTGATCTTGGGCCAATACCAATGGGGCAAATAGCTCACACAATATGGGTAAAATGTGCCAGATACAATCACAAATTGGGGTAGAAGCTTCGCTCATAGGAGAAACTTACACAGCCAATATAGTAGAAAACCAGTGAGTAATTTGACAACGTGGAAAGTACCATCGCATCCGGAACGGCCCAAAACCCCAGTCTACAATGTCAAAGTGCTCAAATCTGACCTCGGATGAGGAGTTTATGGCCAAAACAGGCTCCAAAAATAACAAAAACACAGTTGCGGCCGTTCCTCTTCTTCTCTCCACGTTTTCTCTGGTCTTCTCTCAGATTTTTCAGTTCCCACACTTATATTTATTAGTTGCGCACCCTTGGACTTTTAGTTGACCTCAAACGGACCCCGAACAGGCCAAAAACTGACCTCGCAGTGCATAGTTGTCACCCTGCTGCATCCATCCGTACACCTGGCACTCAACTTTTTCAATAATGCATCCCACAACCATGTGAAGCGGCCCCCAGATACAGTTCTCATGATAACCTTTTTGCATAATTATCTTAAGAAAACACCCACGTTGTGTCCGTACGCATTCACGTGCAAATATTGACCCCATTCGACCTCCTGACGCCACTAGATGCCATCTGACGCACCTGCTCACCTCATGTCATCAGCCTGTGGATAGCTTCCTTGAGAAGTTTTACGAGCTAGAAACTCCTTATTATTATAGAAAAAACACACTGGTACTGGTGATAGTGAAAATCGATGCACTATGTACATGTTGTCCTACTTGTACACATGTGGGCCCCACTCAACCACCTGGCTCGGGAAAATGGGCAATCCTTTATGCATGGATATGTACATATATGCAATCTCTTGCTCCAAAGAACTCCTGACATAATTTGCCCATCCCCGAGCCTGCTAGATCATTCATGATCAGCAGCAGTAGCAAAAAGAGATATGAGACTCGTCACGTCACAGGTCTCCTCATCCTTCACATACATTGCTTTCTCCACAGGCAACTCATCTTGCTCCACCATCATTAACCTATCATGATACAATTTAAGACACAATCCATTTATCCTTGACTTATGCAGAATCCCATCCAGGTTAGCCAACTGATATGTACCATTCGAAAAACACTCAACTATCTTGAAAGGGCCTTCCCACTTAATCTGAAACTTCTTTTGGACGGTGTTGTCCAACTTACTATTGTAGCACAAAACCAAGTCATGATTCTTGATACCCTTACTTTTGAACTTTTCATTTATCTTTCCAAAGCCTTCTCCTACATCTGTCCATAATGTTCCAATGCACTCATCCTATCCACGTGAACCTCTTGTAACTGCAAGAGCCTTTCTTTCAATGCATCACTAGGTGGCCCTAGAAACTTCTCTAGCATCTTTATTGCAGGTAACTCTACCTCCACAGGCAATAGTGCTTCCTTTCCATATACCAAATGAAATGAAGTAAACCCTGTACCTGTCTTCACCGAAGTACGGTAAGCCCATAATGCACTAGGCAATTCCAAATCCCAATTCTTTCCTTGGTGCTCTGTCACTTTCAAAATAATTTGTACCAATTCACCATTGAATCTTTCATGTAAGCCATTACACTGCGGATAATAAGGATTGGTATGCTGGTTCCTAATCTTCATCTTTGCGCATAAAAAGTCTAGCAGTTGAGCTCTAAATCCTGGCCCCTTGTATGAAGGTAGCTCCAATGGCACCCCAAACTTGCAACATATTTCATCATACACAAATTTTGCCACATCCTTTGCAGTGATCTGTTTTATTGCTATAGCCTCTGCCCATCTAGAGAGATAGTCCACTGCAGTCAAAATATAGGTTTTGCCCTTGCTTGTGTGATAGGTAACAGGCCTATTGCATCAATTCCCCACTTTTCAAACACATCAAACGCCAAAATGGTTTTTCATAGCTCTGGCTTCAACACTCTCTTCCCAAATGCTTGACACCTATTGCAATACCTACACCAATGGTGAACATCCTTGTGCAAACTAGGCCATACATACCCTTCTTGCAAGATCTTATGCAAGGTGATCTTTAGAGAAAAATGGCCGCCACATGCGCCTTCGTGATTCTTTTCCAACACTCTGTAAAGCTCCTCCCGCCAAGGTACACGTCTCAACACAAGATTAGCCCCTTTCATGTACAAGACATCACCAATCAATTTGTACCTGTATGCTCTATGCACAAAGACATACTTCTTAAACTTTTGAATATCCTTCGGAATGATTCTTGTTATCAAAAAATCCTCTTCTTGAGCCAAACTTTCCCGGCCATGATAAAGAGGTAAATTGGTCCTCAACACAAATAGCTCCCCAATCATGCTTTGAGCTACTTCATGTGACTCTCCATTTAGAGAACGTTCAATGTGTCTGATGCTCCATGCTTCAAAATTTTTTAACAAGCCTTTAATTCTGAAGCACATTTCCTTTAATGAGGTGTTCTTGATCTTCCACACACCCAGCACTTGCTTCACAACTAACAAGGCATCACCTTTTATGCTCAACCTTATAATTCCATGCTTCAAACAAATGTGTAATCCAGCTTCCAACGTAGCATATTCAGCTTCATCATTACTATGCGCATCCAATTTGAACCCTCTCTTGCATACTAGCTTCCCCTCTGGATCATAAAGTTCTATACCCCCTAAAGCTGCATCATGGCTCTTTCTGTATGAGCCATCAAAGAACAAACCATGTGCATTTTTTATCTGTGGCACTTCTTCAACTACCTTTCTCACTGCCTCTTCCTTAACAAGAAGGGGATTCTCCTTGTAAGTCAACAAATCAGCTAGGGTAGGTCGTGTACTGTCTTCCACTAAAAAAGAGAACTCAAACTCTTGCAGCTCAATTACCCATTTCTTCACCACATTTGACATGTTAGTGCCATTAACTAATTGTGGAAAAAAGGCGTAACTCGTCAAGAAAACAAAAGGTCATGGTAGCAAGTAATGACGAAATCATCGACAAGCAAATATTACACTGGCCATCACTAGCTCTACTTGCGATAATTTTCTCTCTGCTATCAGCTTCACTCGGCTTTCACTAGACACTGGCCTCATATAATGGCTGCCCTTCCCCTTTTGCAATAGCATTGCTCCAATGGCATCATACCCTACTGATGGATTTACATAAAAGGCTTTCTCCCAATTAGGAGCCTGCATGGTTGACAACCGCCCTAACACCTCTTTCACCTCTTGAAACACTTCTTCACACTTGTTATCCCATTGTAATGGGTCATGCTTTTCCACTTGTTGTAATGGATAAAGGAGCTGTGAACACAATGGAATAAACCGCGCCATGTACTTCACTTTGTGTATAAAGGTTGCCAATTTCTTTGTACTCATAGGTGATGGAAGAAGAATAATAGACTTAACCTTGTCTGGATCATCCTGAATGCCATTTTCTGACACCATATGGCCCAATAATTTCACCCTTGGCTGTGCTAAATGACATTTCTTTGGATTTAGTTGTCCTCCACATTCATCATATCAAGCCAATACCATATGCAGATTCTCATGGTGTTGAGCCCTACTGTTGCAGACACAGAAGTCATCCATAAAAGCTTTAACACAACTACCAATGAATGGTGCCAATACCCAATTTGCTCTCTCTAGATAGAAGGAAGGTCCATTTGACAACCCAAATGGCAATACCGTGTAGCAATAGCAGCCCCATGGCTTAATGAAAGTTGTCTTTGTTCGGTCTTTAAGAGCAATCTTCAATTGAAAATAGCCTGAACAACCATCACACACACTGTACCTCTCATAACTTGCCACCAGTGAATCCAAGATCTTATCGATGAACGGAAGAGGATATGGGTTCTTCTTAGTGGTTGCATTTAAGGGTTTAAAATCTACACAAATCCTCCACTTCCCATCCTTCTTTGGACTAACTACTACTGGACTCACCCATTCTATGGTCTCCACTGGGACTATGAACCCTGCCTTCAATAACTTGTCCACCTCTTCTCATAAGGCTTTCATTTGCTCTTGACCCGTCCTTCTTAGCCTTTGCCGCACTGTCTTAGCACCTTCTTTCAACTCTATATGCATCTCTTCTCCTTTGAATCCTCTGATCTCTTCATATGAAGTAATGAACAAATCAGGAAAACTAGCCAGCATGTGCAAATATATCTCCTTTTCCATAGTTGAGCTAGAGGTCTCCACTGATCATTTGTGTCATCAATTCTTGCTTCTTTGACAATTCAACCTTGGTTTGCATCAACCCTTCAAGCACTTCATGTAACATTTAATGGCCTAATAACTTGTGTGTAGCGGAAATGAGCATGAACATAGTGGGCATTTGATTAGAATAGATTCCTAATGAGAATTACAAGAGTGCTTGGGTGAAGAGAGCAACAAAAAGCATAACACCTAGTTAGATAGCATCAACAATACTTTCAAAAGAGAGAGAAATTAAGCTAATGACAATAGCTGAGGACCGGATTTTCATGGAGCCGGTCCCCCCTCCGTCCCCTCTCCAAAGGGCTTTGTATTATGGTTTCTCCCATCAAGAGAGACATTGTACAATACTATTCTTTGTGTTCCTTCAAGACTAGCTAGTGCAATGAAGATGAAAGCTTCATGCACGAAGCAAACACTTAGAAAAACACAACTTGAATTATCCCCGTTCTCAGACCCAAGACCTCACACACCTTCGAAGATGGTGAGAGCTAGCAGGGTATGAGAGTAGATTGAGAGGAAGAAGGAGTATCTTACGAGAAATATGTACATCTCCTCACATAATCACTCATATTAGCATAGCTTAGCTTAGTAATTAGCTTGGTAGAGGAGATGAACATGCATTGAAGCTTGGCTCTTGGTTGGATTTGCATCCAAATGCCAAGAGTGTGTTGATGTAGGCTTCTATCTCACAAGCTTGGAGTAGGTGATGAGCTCTCCATTAAAGCTTGGGAAGAGATAGTCTTCTCTTTCTTCACACATGAGATTGTGTGAGTGTGTGTGTGATAATCCTTGCAAAAATCAGCCCCCTCTCTCTCTTGGGCGAGCCCTCTTGCTATTTGCTTTTGCTTAACCCTCATTGGCTCTCCCCAAATCAAGCCAATGACTATTAAGCAGCATAAGTGATAGCCTTCTGACATGTGTCCCCCTTTCCCCTTTTGTGAGAGCTCTAGGTAATTAAATAATTAAACTAAACTCTCATTGGACCCCTTTGCCTCCTGGCCAATAGGAATCAGGCAAGCCATTGGGCTCCTGAATGCTCATTGGACCCCTTGTGAGACTGCCCAATAGTCTTCTAGGAGACTTAATTCTCATTGGTTTCTTTTATTAAATGTTTTTAAATTAATTAAACTGGATTTACTCTAGCTTAATTCTCATTGGTCCACTTCAAGGGTCATCCAATAGAAACTGGGCACACCTTGTGGGCATCTGGCCTAGGGAGCTGACATGTGTCCCTCATTCCCTTTGTGTAAAGGGAGCCTCTGTGTGTGTGTGTGTGTGTGTGTGGCTTTCTCTCTCATCCCCTAGAAGAAGGGCTCGCCCCCTCCCATGTAGGGATATGTGTTGACTTTGGAGAGCACACAAAGCATCCAATTCCCCCTAAGCTTTAACCCTTTGGACACAACCTTTGAATTTTGGAACCTTAGCATTTTGGAAGTCTTAATGGGCTGAACCTTAGGGTCTTTTTAGCCCATCTTTGCACATGGCTCTTTTGTAGATGGCCCCCCCTTTGGATCCCTATTTTACCTCCTTTGGATCCCTACTGTGGCCGGTCTTCTAGCTTAACCAATATTCTAGCCTTTTCTCCCCTGGCACTTCCCCACATTAAATGATCCGTTTAATATGAGAAAATCATTGAGGAGAATTAGATATTGATTATTATGACATTACCTCTCTCTTGAAATCATAGTTTTCCTCGACTATGGTGTAGAGAAGATAAAGCATATTCATGAGTCCTTTTCTTAGCGGGTAGAGGATCCCTATGTTACCCTACGACATCATTTCACAATGGATGACTAGTCCATTTGGCGCTTGAGAGCCTTAGGCTGCCGCAAGCATGTCTACACATTAGTGCTATCAGTCTTCCATAATAGAGTGACAAGCTCTACTTGGTGTTTGGGAGACATCGTCTCCACAAACTTGATCTGAGCACGCATACTACTTCATTTTTGTGCACAATAAAGAAAAAGAGAGTCTTATAAGACAAAAACTTTGTTCATTTTTAACATTTTGTACATTTGCTTACTCTTGGGAAGCATTGTAAGCATTGACAAGGTTTAGGTTATCCTTTAATTGTATGCCTTGCATCCATCTAGGATCTTCAAAAGGATAATTCTTAAACTTAATAAGATATCGTCGGATAGTCTTACCTCCTCTTAGTACCTTGTCTTCATGTCGGAGAATGGACTCGAGCTGCAGCACCTCCTCTTGGTCCTCGATCTCCGGCGGGTCTTCAATAGTTGGTTCTTGAGGTGGATCTCCTTTGTAAGGTTATAATAGGCTCACATGGAAAGCATTGTGTATGAGCCAATGATTGGGCAACTTGAGTTGATAGGCCATCTCATTGATTGGCCTAAGAATCTGAAAGGGACCATAGTACCTTTTTGCTAGTTTAGCATAGTACTTTTGGTGGCCCGTAGGATTCTTGCCCATCGTGTGCCTTAATCGAGCCTTGGGAAGCTTTAATAAGACCCAATCGTTTTCTTTAAAGGCTTGGGATCTTCTGTGCTTGTCAGCAGCAGCCTTTTGCCTTTGCTGTGAGATAGAGATAGCATCCTTAATCTTTTGGAAAGATTCTTGTAGGTCTCGGCTATACTCATATGCAGCGAAGATCTTCCCATGTACCTTAAGTAGCAAGGTACTTTTTGATCTTCCCTCAATTACCTCGAAAGGTGCTTTTCCCGTGGAAGTATGTACAGTGTTATTGTAAGCATACTCCACTAAGGATAAGTACTTCTCCCATTGGGATCTTTGATCTACTTCCGTGACATAGGCTTTTAGTAGATCGAGAATGGTTAGGTTAGCTATTTCACTTTGGCCATCCGTTTGTGGATGATAGGCCCAAGAGAAGTTTAGCCTTGTCCCTAAATTCTCAAAGAGACCCTTCCAGAAATACTGGTCATTCTAGGATCTCTATCCGACACTATGGAATTTGGCAAGCCATGGTACTTGAAAATTTGTGAAATAAAGAGGGTTGCCATTTGATGGGCTTTGATAGTCTTTTTGAGAGGTATAAAATGAGCTTGTTTAATGAACCTGTCTACTATCGTCCATATTCCCGTATTCCCATGGATAGACTTAGGCAATCCAAAAATAAAATCCATGGATATGCTCTCCCATGGTGAATTAGGGATTGGCAAGGGTTGAAGCAATCCAAGTTGCTTCCCTCTATCAAATTTTGTCTTTTGGCATACCACACATTTATAAACATACTCTTGTATGTTCACTTTCATGGTAGGCCAATAGAAATATGTTTCAATTCCCTTTAAGGTAGACTGAATCCCTCTATGCCCCGCATAAGGTGGAGCATGAGATTCATACATTACTTTCTCACGTAGTGAATTAGTAACGCATAGTCTATTGCCATAGAGAAGATAACCATCTTGTAAGGTAAATGGTTCTTCTTTCTTCCCTAATGCAAGGGCTGAAATCACACCTCTTTCACCTCTTGAAACACTTCTTCACACTTGTTATCCCATTGTAATGGGTCATGATTTTCCACGTTGTAATGCATAAAGGAGCTGTGAACACAATGGAATAAACCAAGCCATGTACTTCAGTTTGTGTATAAAGGTTTCCAATTTCCTTGTACTCATAGGTGATGGAAGAAGAATAATAGACTTAACCTTGTCTGGATCATCCTCAATGCCATTTTCTGACACCATATGGCCCAATAATTTCACCCTTGGCTGTGATAAATGAAATTTCTTTGGATTTAGTTGTCCTCCACATTCATCATATCGAGCCAATACCATCTGAAGCTTCTCATGGTGTTGAGCCCTACTGCTGCAGACACATAAGTCATCCATAAAAGCTTTAACACAACTACCAATGAATGGTGTCAATACCCAATTTGCTCTCTCTTGATAGAAGGAAGGTCCATTTGACAACCCAAATGGCAATACCGTGTAGCAATAGCAGCCCCATGGCTTAATGAAAGTTGTCTTTGTTCGGTCTTTAAGAGCAATCTTCAATTGAAAATAGCCTGAACAACCATCACACACACTGTACCTCTCATAACTTGCCACCAGTGAATCCAAGATCTTATCGATGAACGGAAGAGGATATGGGTTCTTCTTAGTGGTTGCATTTAAGGGTTTAAAATCTACACAAATCCTCCACTTCCCATCCTTCTTTGGACTGACTACTACTGGACTCACCCATTCTGTGGTCTCCACTGGGACTATGAACCCTGCCTTCAATAACTTGTCCACCTCTTCTCGTAAGGCTTTCATTTTCTCTTGACCCATCCTTCTTAGCCTTTGCCGCACTGGCTTAGTATCTTCTTTCAGCTCTATATGCATCTCTTCTCCTTTGAATCCTTTGATCTCTTCATATGAAGTAATGAGCAAATCAAGAAAACTAGCCAGCATGTGCAAATATATCTCCTTTTCCATAGCTGAGAGGTCTCCAATGATCATTTGTGTCATCAATTCGTGCTTCTTTGACAATTCAACCTTGGTTTGCATCAACCCTTCAAGCACTTCATAAGGCCCTTCACTTTCATCTTCAATCTCATTTGCAAATGCGACTAAACCAGACTCATGGGTTTCTTTGTCCATCAAAAGAAATGCAACAACAGCATCCTCATCACTGCTAGTAGTACTATCACTGTCCTTGTCAGACACTATGGAATAGTGTCAGACACTATGGAATAGTCTTCATCACTAGACTCATCCTCATCTTCATAAAGCTCCTCCAATCGTTTCCTTGTGTCCATATTATATAGCTTCTTGGCACCTGTCTTTCCATAGAGGCTAATCGTAGCAAGTAACCAATCTTGAACAGCTCCCACTGCACATAACCATGGTGTACCCAGTATAAAAGGATATGCTCCCAACCCCGCTGGAATCACATGAAAATCAACCACTACCTTTGCATCATATGCCTCCACCTCTAAGCTCTTTACAACACCCAAACATTTTACTTTTTGATGCTTTGTCAATCTGATCCAGAAGCCTGACACCCCACTCACTGTAAGACCCATCTTCTCAACGCATGAGTGTGTTATGACACATATTTGGGCTCCACCATCCACATAACCTTGTCCCAGATTTTTTCTTTTGTGCCACACATCTACTATTGGACAAATGTCTGGTAGCTCATCCATCCTCAATACCTTCACTGAACCTCTCTCTAGCTCTTTCTCCATTGGGTTAACCATCCTCTTCCACTGTCGCTTTAGCTTAGGCACCATCTCTATAAGTTGCCCAAAAGTAACATCAGCTTTCCTGCTTATCAAATCCTCCTTCAAGTCATAACTTAATTGCCCATCCCCTAGTTGAAAATCTCAAACATGAAACTTGCGACCGGCCCTCCTTTTCCTCTTGGCGTTGACATCCTCGCCTTCATGGCTCTTTCCCTTCTTCTTACTAGGACCTGGGGCACTTCTTCTTTCCTTGTCCTCTGTGGTCCTCTTCCCAATAGGCATCACTAATGTATCCTCTAGCTTTGATGCCTTCTCCAAGGTGACTACACTTATCACTTTTTTCTTCCCCTTTTCCTCCTAGGTTAATCCACTGGTTTCTTCTTCTCTCTTGATATTGATGCCATAATCATTTGACCTAGTTAGCACTTGTCTTGGGAATGGATACATGTCTCCCCCCATCCTTGGTGGCTTATCACATTGTGGGCTGATGTGCCCCAACTCTCCACAATTATAACATGTGGGCGTCTGCCTCCAGAACCTACCATTGCTTTGTGTAACACCATTCCTAGGTCTTTCTTTACCTCCTGACTGATTTGCAAACCTCCCTCTACCTCAATTATTTCACTACAAGAGGTTGTGTGCTCTTGTGATGCTGTTAGCGACGGAAATACACTGGGTATTTCTAACCCCCGGCGTCGCTAAAACCGTCGCTAAGAGCGTCGCTACGAGAGCGTCGCTATATGCGTCGCTATATAGCGACACTCATAGCGACGCTACAGAGCCATAAATAGCGACGCTTATAGCGACGCCCGAGAGAATTTTTTTTTGGTGGCAGGGCATTGAATGCCCTGCCACCCATCAACCATATTGTACTTGATTCACTTTTTAAAAAAAGTGCAAAGGTAGATAATAGACCCAAAATAGTCACCCACAAGATGCATTGTTTGCAAAATTGACAATTGTACACATCATAGGCAAAATGAATTGATTGGCAAATGTAATAATGACAATTGTACAACATCATAGGCATAAAGAATTGATTGGCAAAAGGAACTGCGGTGACAAATGTAATAAAATACATGGTTCAAAAAGACGTATAAAATCCGTATCATGATACATAAGCTATGAGAAACCCTAAACTAATGCTATCTAGCTACGGCTAAACTGACGTTGTCTAGTCAGACGTCTCATCGCGTCCAAGCGGCGTATCTGTCGGATTCTGCAAAAAAAGACAATAAGACAGCTTTCAGTAAGTATAAACATATAACGACATTTATAAAACAATACAAAAAATAAAAAAGAGTAAACCCTAATACTAACCATGCCGCCGTGAGAACTGAGAATGTCCATCAGGGGGTTTAAGCCCTTCCTGCCTGCGTACTCGCGCTCGTACGGTGTGGGATCACGTCCTGTCATCGACCACTGTCAAAACATACAAAGATTTCATTATGTTAGAACTAAAAAACTCATAAACCCTAAACTATCGAACATGCATAAAGAGCAATGTGAAAACACTTACAAAATCGGCCTCAAATGATGCCCATCCACCGCTCCCCAAGTGGTGCGAGCTCCCTGCCTCTACTCGCGCTCTGGCTGCATCCTTTTGTTGCTTCCACTTGTCGGGATTCTCGCGCGCTGCTTTCTTCGCATTCTTCCAATCTTCTTTGGCCAGCCAATCTGGCCTGTTCCACCCATTCTTGATTGCTTTTTGCACTTCGGAACGCTTGTGTTTGCAGTATTCGCGCATTCGAATCTTCATCAGGTCTTCATTGAAGCGCTGATCCCGTGTTGGAACGGGAAACTCATCATGAAGTATGCTGATGACTCTGTTTTTTAAATCACTTGGTACTTCACTCCATTTGTTTAGTATGTAGTGTCTAAACAGCTGAGAGCAAAGACCACGCATGCACGAGATCACCTTCTTGCCGTCATCATCCATGATGATGTCGCCGCTGATGTCGACGGAGTAAGGCAAGCCCTCTGGCGCGTGACGCGTGAACCTGGGTGTCCCGGCAGGGGTCTCTAGCGGCGTGTCGATGGGGGTACGGACGTCAGGTGTCTCCACCGGCGTCTGGGCCCCGAAGCAGGGAGTGTCGAGTGGGGTGGCTCCTGGCGGAGTAGGTAGAGGTGTGTAGCTTCTAGGAACAGTCAGCCGTGCAAAACCTGGCGTAGATGGCGATGCTGTGGCTGGTGTGGGGGCTGGAAAAGAAGGGGAGGGTAAAGAGCCTCGTCGAACACGAGGCGGTGTGGAGGCATCGGTGGCGGAATCCCCACAACAACCGCCACCGCCACCACTAGAGCGCCGGTGTCTAGACGAGTGTGAAACTCGTCTCATCGACGCGGAAGCTTCGGAGCGCGCCGAATGCTCCGAAAGAGAGGGAGATGCGGATGGAGTAGGAACGCGCGATGATGCGCCAGAGCAATGACGCTCCACGTACCACTGTCTCTGTTGCGGTGACAAAGAAGAAAGAAACTCCTCATCATCCATACCTGCATTAAACACACGAATATTTAAACTTAATATTGAATGAATAGAGTAGACAATGACGCAAAGACCATTAAATACAATGACGTAATGATGCATATAAATACAATGACGCAATGAATCGAGTGATAGAAGAGGCAAGTCGAAAACTCAGAATTTTCAATCAAAAGATGGAGCGCGAGTAGAAAAGAGCGTTATACACCATGGAAGGTACTTAGAGAGCCAGAGCTTTTACAACACGGAGCAAAATTGTTCAAATACAATATTTGTGGCTTTAAGAGATCTCTCTCTCATCTTCGCATAACTCAGCATAACTTCCTATATCTATATAGAGCTCTCCGTTTAAACACATATCCTCTGTTTCATTTTGTAGCTCCTCTGCATGCACCCCATATAGAGTAGTAGCATCTTGATGCTCGTCTGGCACCACCGCAGCGGCTTCTGATTGAGCATCTTCTCTGATCTCCTCCATTGATGTCGTTGTGATTGGCACATGGTAGCCTTCATACGTCCTTGCACTACGAGGGGCTACCTCTATGACGTACCACCAGTTTGATGTAGACTTTGTAGGATGAAATATTACCTGCCAGAGCCACATAACTTACATGAGAGCTTTCAAGCACATAACTTGTAAAAGGGGGATGTTAACTATTTACATACTTACTTGTTCACAATGCTCGGGTAGTACGAAAGTGTCTCTTAGGTCAATCCATTTCTTAGTAGAATCCACCTCAAGAAAACCAGACTCTCCTCTACGCACAGTAGCGTTGCGACCCTCCATGATTATCTTGAACCATTGCACGTCGAACAAGTCGACAAAAAATCCTCTGTAATCAATCCTCAAAATCTCTTGCAGCGTGCCGAAGTAAGTGAGTTCCGCCACCATAGGATCTGCATCAGAGGAACGTCGTCGACTAGACTGTTCAAATTTTGCCATGATTCCACAATCTTGAGTAAAACGCTTTTTTTCGATTCGTTCCACCCTAAAATGTCGACCTTTACACCATGCTGCTGTGTATGACTTATACTACAACGAACAAAGGTTATGAGTGGCCGTTCAAACGTTTATAAATAAAGTCACTTGCTAGTCGTACATTGCAAACTTACCTTGGTCGCGCAACCCCGAGAGTACTCCCACTCTTCTTCAGTCACTTCGTCACCGCATTGTTGTGGGCTTTTCAATTGGTTGTGCAACCATCTTAAGCTCATGAAGGTTGGTAGGCTCTCCAGAACCGCCGGATAGTGCATCGATGGTCGTCTTCCCCGTCTCCACTCGATTCGTGCCCTTTGTCGCTCTTGCTTTGCATCCTCATATTGTGAAATCCACTTTTGCATCACTGGATTGTGAAGCATGCAAAATCGATTGATTTTAGCCTCTAGATCTTCCGTCATCTTCTTCTCAACACCAAGATTGCACATGACAATCCCAGATATGTGCTCATCATCTATGGTTCGCCATAGCGTGTCCCGGGATTTATCAAATCCGTCTAGCCACTCTCCAATGTACGCTAGGGACTCTGATACCAACCAACCTTATGCCATGCTACCCTCCGGACATGCCTTTTGACGCACATATCCCTTAAGCGTTTTCATGAAACGCTCTAAGAAGAACATCCATCTGGAATGAACTGTGCCAGCTATTTCCACCTCATCAACTATGTGAACAAGAAGATGCACCTGAATGGTTAGCATTGTAGTAGGAAAATGTTTCTCAAACATGCACACAAGCTCTGCAGCATTTAGTTTGGCGAATGATATGGAGTCTACGTTGATCTCCTTTTGTGAGATCCATTGCACCAGCTTTGCAAGTTTGTAGATTGTGTTACGGATGTCGAGAGACAAACATCCCTCAATGGCAACCGGTAAAACAAACTGTAAAGTATGTGCAGCAATGATATTAAAGTCCACATTTTATGCAATGATATTAAAGTCCACTATGAACGTACCTGACACATTTTATGCCAATCGTGTGACTTCAAACCGGTAAGCTTTCCTTCTTTAGTAACACACGTTCGGAGCGAGTGCATTACGCCAATGGGGGTCCACAAAGATCGAATGGTCTCTTTTACTTTGCGTTCTTGGGCTCCTGTGAAAATCCATGGTGCTTTAGGGAGTTTTATCGATCCATCAGACGCTGTTTGCGGCCAATATTGCTCCATACGATCCACATTTCTAAGGTCAACTCTGGCTCCCAAAGTATCTTTGTTGCCGGTCAAATGGTCCCATAGTAGATTACCCACATTCTTGAATATGTGCATTGGATCGAGCAAGTGATTGATCATGAGTCGGGGCCAGTATGGTAACTCGTACCATAGAGATAGTCTCTTCATCCCTGGAGGCAATCCGTCATCGCACATCTCCTTCTGCTCTAACCATGCCTGTGCAGACATCCTTGGTGGCTCTCTTCCCAAAAAGCCATCGCGTAACACATGATTCTCTGGAAGATACGCTTGATGACCTTCGTCTTCAGTGAGGGTGCCCTACGTGCATTTAGTCTAGGTCCACATGTGACACATGCTCTGTATCCGCTTGTTTGAAGCCCTGCATGTATACACATGATAATAGATCAACTATGGGAAAAGACAAGATTTACAGTGTCTGAGTGAGGAGTGTCAATAGATCACCTGAGCATTCTGTTAGCCCGGGATAGTCATGCATGGTCCACATTAGAATGCCTCTGATCAAAGCATTCCGTCGTCCTGTGTGTCGGCTCATATCCACCACCTCTATGCCAATCCACCATTGTTGTAGCTCTTCCAATAGTGGACGAAGATACACATCCATATTCCCCACTTTATATCGCCCTGGCACAATCAAGCTTAGCCATAGGTGCCCCTTCTTCGTAGTCAACCACGGGGGAATGTTGTAGTTGACGATGACAACGGGCCATACACTGTAAGATGTTGATCTTTGACCAAATGGATTTACGCCATCCATAGCCAGGCACTGGCAAAATCCGACCATGTTCCATCTATATGTTTCCACGCTACGCAATCTGCAGGAATTCGTAGCACACCATCCGAAGATTTATTCTCCTCATGCCATGATGCTAGGGCGGCCATGGACTTACATTCGAAGAAATGCTTGATGCGAGGAAGCAGAGGGAAATGTCGCAAAAACGTTTGTGGAATTTTTGTCTCGTGGAGATCTACTCGATATCTTTCGGAATCACATTTCGGACACTTCTCCATCTCTATGTATTCCCCTCTGAAAAGAATGCAGTCATTAGGACAAGCGTGGATAGAATTGTAATCCATCCCCAAGTTTTGCAAAATCTTTCTTGCTTCATCTCGGGAATCTGGCATCACATTGTCAGCTGGTAGTATGTGCTCTTTCAGCAATCTACACAACATAAAAATATGATACAGTCGTGTAAAAATCTATCAGATCATTATACATTTAGAGTTCTATTAAAGTAAACTAATTGTAATAGATCACCTGAAAAGCACTGTGACGCTAGTGTCACTACATCCAAACTTTGCCTGCATGTTGAGAAGAAGCAGGAGTGCTTTCAATCTAGACATACGTGCTCCATTATACAATGGCGTATCGGTTTCACTTTTCATATCATCATAGCTAAGCCTTTCTGAATCCATGATCGTCTCGATCATTTCATCAATCTCGGGCTCAAACATTGCCTCGTTGGGAATGTGCTCTGCATGATCATCCCCCGAGCTGTCAGAGGATACATCTTGTGGCCTCACATATGCTGCTTGACCAAAGCGCCTGCGAACACGTCTATTGGGTTGCAAGATTGCTGCTTGTTGGCCAGCGTCAGAGTCCGACGAGTTATAATTGGCAACAACTCGATCTATAATAGATGGATCGAACTCGCCAAATTTGCGAACGTGCTGCAAAGAAACACGTCTTGTCCGTCGCACAGCATGGTTGCATTGATTACAAGGACATAAGACCCTCGTTGAGAGATAGGTGTTTCGGTTGGACGGTCCCACATCCTCGTCGCTACTCATAATGAGGATAAAAAACTTATAACCTGGACAACAAATTTAATATTCTATTGGCATTCTTCGTCTTATCTCTCTCTCTCTCTCTCTCTCTCTCTCTCTCTCTCTCTCTCTCTCTCTCTCTTTACCTCACATTCTCTAGTCATGTCCAATCCCCGCACACCTCGGTCTAGAGGTGCACAGAGATCAGAACCACCGGGTTATAATCTCGTCTTTATTGGTCAATACCTATATTTGTGGGTACAAAAAATCTACACACCCACGTCTACATGATACTGCATGTAGTGGACAAAACCCCTTTGCCTCTTCTCTAGCTGTAGCACTTCACTTCATCTTAACATCTTTTCACAGTAGATCTTTTCACTGTTCGTCTAACTCTAAACCCTAAACCGTAAGTAATTCTTGCGTGGACTCGATCTAACGTAAATAAGCGTAAATCTAAATAAACGTAAATCTAACTAAAAATACAGCTAAATCTAATTTAACGTAAGTCTAATGACTAGAGGTTGTCTAGATGGTCATTGTGTCGGGGATGTAGTGACTCTTGCCGCCCTGAAGATCCACCTTCTTCCCTATCTTCTGAAGACATTTCACCAGTACTTTTGGATCGACGGAGCCCACCATGAGTGAAGGCAGCAATACCCTATATTCCATTGAGGGCTTTCTTCACCCGCTTCATGCAGGCATCACAGTCTATGGAGACCTAAATCTAATCTAATATAACGTAAATCTAAATCTAGCTTAAATAAACGTAAATCTAGTTAAAAATAAACCTAAATCTAATTTAATGTAAGTCTACATATAACCTAATCTTTAACGTCTTTTAAGATAGTTTCCTACGACGTTGTAACTCTTTTCTTCTTGTGTGTGTGTGCGTGTGTGGATGTGTGTGCCAATAAAAAGAGATAAATGGTATAACCTTTCTATCACCCATGCCAAGTATGATAGATTGATTATGCCATTTCCCTCTTGAATAATAGGTCTTGAGTTCAACTCCTCGTCGGCTAGATCTTTAGGTCTTTTAATTTTAATTAGTTTCCTACGACGTTAAATTAGTTTCTCTCTCTTTCTCTCTCAATGTGTGCGTTTTTTTGGATCGTATGCATGTTTTCTCTCTCTTTTCCTCTCTCAATGTGTGCGTTTTTTGTTTATGCATGTTCTCTCTCTCTTTTCCTCTCTCAATGCGTGCATTTTTTGTTTATGCATGCTCTCTCTCTCTTTTTCTCTCTCAATGTGTGTGTGCATTCTTTGTTTATGTATGTGCGTTTTTGTTTTTGTTTGTACTCTCTCTCTCTCTCTCTCTCTCTCTCTCTCTCTCTCTCTCTCTCTCTCAAAAACACTATGTGTGTGTGTGAGAGAGAGAGAGAGGGAGAGAGAAAGAGGGGAAGGGAACATGAGAATGAGGAGAGGGAAGGAGCATACCTGGCTCTCCTTCCTCTCCTCGTGTGTGTGTGTGTGTGTGTGTGTGGAGAAGAAAAAGAGAGAGAGAGAGAGAGAGAGAGAGAGTGAGGGAGAGCGTTACCTGCTCCTTGCTTGAGGGCGCCGAAAAACTCAGATCTGAGATCTGAGTTTTTGGGCGCGCTCGGTTATTTTTTTACCCCAGTCGGCGTCGCTATGAGCGTCGCTATAAGCGTCGCAAATTTACAAAGAAATTTGCGACGCTCATAGCGACACCGGGAATTTTTTTTTGGAGCGTTGCTGTGTGAGCGTCGCTAATATGAAGAGCCCCTTGTAGTGTTTCCAACTTGACGTAGCATGTTTAGGCTGAGATTATTCATTAAATCTACCACTTGCCTCATGTCTTGCCTTAGCCCATCATCTTGCACTGCTGTAGTGACTATTGTTGGCATAACCTGAGGAGTAACAGGAATCACTGGTTCATGATGAACCCCTAGCATGCGACTTTGCAAAGAGTCCATAGGATGAGATTCATACCTCATGGGCAAAAACTCTACCCCTAACTGGCTCATTTTCCTTAGCTTCCACTCTTTGTTCCTTGCTACCTCTAGTGCATCTTCATATGTCCTAGGCTTCTTTAGCTCCACTCTCCAACGTATATTCTCCCAAAGACTAGCCAAGAACCTATCCTTCTTCATCATGTTAGGTGGGGGTACTTGTGGTGCTAAGGCCTTGAACATTCGCTCCCATGCCAATGAAAACTTACGTACGTACGCATCTACTGGCTCACCTTCCTTTTGCACAAAACCCTGTACTTCTTGCCACACTTTGTCATGATCTTTTGTCTTCACAAACTCCACTTCCAATCCATGCCTTAGATTGTCCCAACTCAATCTTACAGGTGGATCAGCCACACGCAACTCCTCTTCAAATGCTTTGGACCAAACTTGTGCATCACTCTTCAAACAAATCTGGAGAAGACATAACATCTACTCTGGGTCATGAATCTAGTTGCTAATACAGACAACCTCCATCTTTTTCAAAAAGTTTTGCACATCTTCATCACTTCTGCCATGAAATTTCGAATAAGAAAAAGCCATGGCTACCCAAGTTCAATGCTTTGAGAACCCCTTTGAACACACGTATCAAAACCCAAAACTTTTGACTGACTCAATCCTCAGAAACTTCAATGGAGCTCAAATTTAGATAAGGACAAACACATGCACATCAAATGAGTTTTCATAATTGATCATCGGAATTACAACAGGCAAAGGACATTCCAGTATCTCTCTTAATCTTCTTGGCCCGAACATAAAGACTATGCGCTGCTGGAAAAAAATCATTCTGGACACATAAACATTTATCTGGATTATTTGAGTTAAATGGAAAGCAGTGAATTGAGGAACATTTTGATTACAGAAGTAAGGTTTTGAAAGGAAGAACTCTCTCTTATGGTGTGCACGTGGGGCGTTCATCATGTCCATGTGTTCAAAAGGTACACTTTAGTCCATCCGGCCCCTTTCCATAATTCATTGGAGGAGCTACTGTTCATAACGGGATACAATAACCATGCAAAAGAAGTTATGCAAGGAATTTTTGCGAGTAGGAAATGGGCCGACGAGGCAGTAAGAGAATGGACATTGTGGCAATTGAGAGAGACATATAAGCCAAGCATACTACAATAGCACACAAAAACCATCCCATTCTA
Organism: Adiantum capillus-veneris; assembly: GCF_014529385.1. NCBI lineage: Eukaryota > Viridiplantae > Streptophyta > Polypodiopsida > Polypodiales > Pteridaceae > Adiantum > Adiantum capillus-veneris. The sequence continues at coordinate 62,202,325 of NC_140945.1, read as the reverse complement.
AATTCCCTTGGCTGATCACTAGTTGGCCACTACCAATGGTCAAGCGTAATTGCAACAACATTTTTGAAAAAGTAGGCATGAAGTTGATGACACTAATAGTGCTCATTTATTTGCAAATCTATTCTGAGCAACAATACATTGTAGCAACTGGTTTTTGGACTTCCTCTTCATAGCACTGTAATGTCTCCTACATCTTCAACCTTCAATCTTAGATGGTCACAACTATTCACCTTTAATTTCCAATAGCGGACATTCAAATAAGACAATGAACATTCCTCGTGAATTTGAAGATGTTTTTTTGTATTGTTTAAAACCTTGGGGGGGTTGTTGGTTAAAAGGAAAGTTGTCATTACACAATACATAGTCAATGTAATGAGTACCTTTTTTTAAGAATCACTTGGGTGAGTTTTAATGCACGCACTCATTGTCACAATCAACGTGGGCGAGTTTGGTACATAAGAGACGGGATAAGAGACTTGTCTAATATGATAGACATTAGAGACTTGTCTCGTTTACTATTGAGTAAGAACTTTTCTTGGTTTCCTAAATTTCTTTAAAAAAAGATAATACTTTGCCAATAGATTCTATACAACTCGCTTGCGTTCTCCTTGCCTTGATGTAACTCAAGGACATCTCTCATCCCTCACATTGTCATGCCGCTCGGCACAACAAGGAGAAACAAGATTTTTTGTTCAATGATCAGGAAAAGTGTATCTCATTTTAGCCTTGAGCCGGTTAAAAAATTCAAGATAATTGGTTGAGAGGAGGATTGAATGGGAATATTTTTGTTTTGATTTTGCAAGAAAGGTGCTTTAGCTCGAGTAGATACCTCAACTAAGATGGATGATGCAACGAAAAGGGCATTAGAAGAAGTTTCTAAAGAGTGCAATTTCTTTGAAGGGAATGACCCAAAAGGATAAGTAAATGTTGTGAAGCAAAAATAATACTTCAAAGTGTTTCAGAAGAGCGCATGATTATGACTTTTGAACGAGTAGTGGGTTTAGAATTCATTGACATGGTTCAAGGACTTGAAAGGGAATACGATCGTAGTTGAGATGCAAATGCTTTTATACAAGAATGTTGTGATCATATTGACTTACATTAGGAAAAGATGATAGCATGGAGTAAACAGGAGCATCAAGGAATGGGGATACACTTGATGAAGCAAATAGAGTTATAGATGCTTCAAAGGGTATATGTAGATAGCTGGATAAACAATTTGTCCACAATTTAGAGACTGTGAATGATGAGGATATCTCAGAAGAATAAGAATTTGTATACAAGGTGATTGAACAAGAGGATGAATAATGATTTTTAATGAGGATGAAAGTCAACAACAGAGGGATAACCGGATGATTGGGTTGCTACCAGCAATTACCAATGGATCCAGTTGAGGTACTAGAAGAGGGTGATTCGCAAGGGGTGCTTGATTCAGACATCATCTGCAATCTACATGAGATGAGCATCAACAAGGTGTCATGGTTCTACAATAGATTACGATTTACGAGTCTTCATGATTTAGAAATAGAGGGAGTGGATGTCGTGCCGCTATGCAATCACGATGAAAAAAATCAACGAATGTTTTTTTCAGCTTCTTACTCAAGTGAAAGTGTTTCATTTAGTCACCTTACAATGTGGTTAAAGTAGGAATTCTTAGAGTTTTAGGAAATTTTTGGACAATTTTACTCTATTTTTGTAGTTTTTGGAATATATGTACATAATTTCCCTTTATTTGTAGGACAAGCAATAAAAACTTCTAGTTTTAGAGATCCATGCAAATGAAGCAAGGCTTTTGAGATAATTTTGAGCGCTCGTGCACAAAACAACCACTTTGGAGAAGTATAAGAGGCTCACGACTTCTCATCTTTGGCAATCATGGTTTTAATTGAGACTTCTGGGAGAGTTTCCAACAGGTGTCTTGGGTTTTTTCCCCCTTTCAAAAGCCTCTTTCAAGGCCAATGTGCGGTCAAAATCTTCATCATAGCGGTAGATTAGTAGTCACAATTTGGGGGCTATTTCTTTAAATAAAGAGGGGCAAGATTTCCTTTGGGAAGATGGATTGTAAACAAGTTTTGGTTAATCAAAGATTGGTTTTGGGATAACTTGGGTATCTAATCTCCTTCATGTGTATTTCTCTCTCTCTCTTTTGAATACAAGAGATTTTAAAGGTGATGACATCAATATTGCAAGCATGGGCTCTAGTGTGTGCCACATTGAACACACATAGAGATAAGGGTGTTGTGACTCGAAGCTTGTGAACAATACATCGACTTTGACTTCTTCGGGTCCACTTGTGAGTTATTTTCTTGTTTAAGTGTATCTATCTCCTTCTCGACTTCATGTAGCCCAAAGCCCTGGCTAAAGTAACACCCTTCTGAACGTGCAAGATTTGTCTCATCAATAATATCACTCGTCTTAGATTCACGATGTAGCAAACATGCAGCAAGAGTTCATATGAATAATAGCAAGAAAAGGACACCCACCACATTAATGTGTACACCATGATATATTAAAGACTATGGATGAATGATAACGGGGAGGCCGCATACAACATTAATGTGCAAGGAAGTTTTGCAAGTAGGGAAGGAGCTTGCAAGGCGGCAGCCTACTAGAGGACGAACAATGCGGTTGCTAAGAGAGAGTATCTACCATGATAATTGAAGTGGCACCCAAAGCCAAGCTTGTTTACTTCCCTTGACCCACTCACTAGCTTGCCACTACCAATGGCCAAGCATGATTTCCATAGCATCTTTGTAAAGGCAGACATGAAGTTGATGACAAGCCAAGGGTGTGCCCTCATGGAACTATACTTCTTTGTTGAAGTTGATGAGAAGCCAAGTGTTTGTCCTTGCAAAAAAGTGATGTATGCTACTAGTGCTCATGTAGTTACAGGTCTTTTCATGGCAGCAATACATTGCAGTTACTAGTTTATGGACTTCCCCTTCATAGCACTACAACGTCTCTCACATGTGTTGACTCCTCTACCTTCAATCTTAGACTTTCACAATTGTTCACCTTTGCAATTTCCACTAGCGAACATTCTTCTAAGGCATTAAGCCTTCCTCATGAATTTGAAGATGAATTTTTTTCCCAAAATTGTGGGGGCCTATTAGTTAAAAGGTATTCCTAATGGCTTCAAAAAAATTATAGGGTATTCCTAATTCAAAGATTCCCTCAACAACAACAAAAACAATGCTCTAGTCTATATCATGTCGCAAAGGGCAATGATGAAGCACGTCGATTTGCAACAGTATCAGTTGGATGTGAGAAGGGTGGATACAACATTGTGACAGAGAGAGAGAGAGAGGGAGAGAGGGAGAGAGAGCAAGGATACTTTAAAGAGAAGAAAATGCTAAAGGGAAAATAAAGGAGAAGAGAAACACAAATATACCAATGTGAAGTAGACCACCTCTTTATATGGACACAAAAGGTATATTGACTTTCCACCTTCATATGTATTTTGACTTTCCGCCTTCATCTATCTTTGCATTTCCTAAACTCACCCTTCACTTACACACTTAATATGTTTTGAGAGACTTTTTATTTTTATGAGATTGGGGAGACATAATAGTTAGTTAAGAAAGTTAGCATTACATAGTTCATTGTCCATGTACTAAAGACCTTTCATTACAGAACACTTGAGTGAATTTTAAAATACATACTCATTGTCATGACCAATGTGCATGTGTTTCGTACACAAGAGACTTGTATAATAGGACAAGCATGAGAGACTTGTCTCATTCGACTCTTGACTAAGAACTTCTATTGGTTTCCTAAATAAAATAAAATGTAATACTTTTTCAAAAGATTCCATACGCCATGTGTGCCTCAATGTTATTCTGGGGTTTACTATAATGTTGTCTATCTCTAGTACATCTCTCATCCATTTCACTCTATATAAGTTCACAACACACTAAACAACCAGAAAAGAGTTGGATGAATAATAGTAGGAAGGAGGGTGCCTATGGCGTTAATGTGTACACCATGATGTGATAAAAAGTTTGGATGAATAATAAGAGGAAAAGGGCACCTACGGCATTAGTGTAAGGAAGTTCTACAAGTGGGAATGGGCCTATGAGGTGGCAAGAGGATAGACATTGTGGTAGTTGAGAGAGAGATATAAACCGCATAAACTACGACATCACCCAAAAAATAGCCCGTTTTAAATTCCCTTGGAAACTAAAGCATGATTGCAAGAGCGTCTTTGCAAAGAAAGGCATGAAGTTGATGGCAAGCCAAGGGTGTGCCCTTGTGGCATATCAATGTATGCTACTAGTGCTCATGTGTTTGTAGCTCACGTTTGAGCAACAATATATTCCAACTACTCATTTTTGGACTTCCTCTTCATGGCATTGCAGCATATGCCACTTATGGTGATTCCTTAGCCTTCAATTTTAGACTTTGACAATTGTTCACCTTCAATTTTCATTCACAAACATTGTTCTAAGGCATTGATCCTTCCTCATGAAATTGAAAATGATTTTATTTTTTTAATGAAATTGTGAGGGCCAATTGTTAGCAAATAAAGTTATCATTACACAATACACAATCCATGTAATGAGTACCTTTTTTTAAGGACCACTTGAATGATTTTTAATACACACTGAGTATCATGATCAACACGAGCCTGGTTGGTACCTAAGAGACTTGTCTAATAGGAAAAACATTAGAGACTTGTCACATATGACTCTTGAGTAAGAACTACACATAAAGGGGGAATCCCAAAATCCGAGCAAATATAATCGAGCGAGGGGGAAACCTAGCAAAACTTATAATTTTTTTGACACAAAATTGAGCAAACCATAAACTTTGCAAAACTTACAATGTTTTTTTATATCCTTGTGCAATATATTAGTTGTATATACTTTGACTTTTATTGGTTAGAGACACTCCCTACATAGTTTCTTTACATGTAAAAATAATTTTTAAATTGTTCTATCGCTAACACATGCCAAAAACCTTCCATCAACATTGAAATTAAGCAAATAGGTGTATCGCATCTACAAATCAAAATGGAGAGCGCAACAACTAAAATACTGCAGCACGAGAATATTTGAGGCAAAAGTTAATACTGATAAGCACATATATATCACCCAAAAAACTACTTCTCAAAACCATTGCAAGGTCCACAAGCCTTTAAGGCTGCATCAGCACCCGTGAACCTCCAAGTGCTTGGGCTAACTCCAATTTCGTTAGAGCATCCTGATGCATGAACTCATGAGCATGAGGGTCAAGGCCAAGTACTTGCAGAAATATGAAGTAAATGTGCTTACATGGCATATACACAAGGCGCTTGCTTTCTCGGTTTTGAAAATCCTCGCAAGTACATCTAGGAAAATCTGACATTGTCACAGAGTATGTTACTCCCTTTGCACTTGACCCCACACTCTTAACATAGAAAACATGTGTTTCATTGCAAAACACAATGACCTCTCGCACCAACTCTGCTGCCATGGTTCTACCCACTTCAATCTTGCCATGAAACTCCTTTGTTAATCGTGATCTCCATTTCACAATCTTTCCATCTCTAAATTTGGGACGGATGCTGCTTGCAATTGCGTTACCTCTTGGGGTTGCAAATTTGTGCCCTCTGCAACCACCCAAACACCGGGAGCTGGACCTGGTGGCCCTTCAACTATGTTGTGAACCTTCCATGTGTGCATGTTATTGGAGTTACAAAACCAAATGTACCCTTCCATAATGCCTCCTTGTTGTGAACCAGATGGAGGATATTTTCTGCGACCCCAAAATCAAGGAGCTGGCACCCCTATTTTGGCATCCATTGAACAATCATTAATGAAGCGCCCACATCTATCTCCATCTTTTGACACCACACCAAAACAACTCATCTTTCGCCCAGGTTCTGTTCTCCTTATTGCCCAAACTGACTTTGCTATATTTACTTCGGGATATGGGACATCCCTTGGAGTTTTTTTTTTGGCCTGAAGCCCACCAATTGAACTTGTCATTGTAACATACTCTGGCTTGTGGCTATCCTCCTCCAAGACAATATTCGCATCAGCAAAAATTGGCCTCTTTTTTCTAATACTCTTTTCTTGGAGTATATTTCTATTCATTTCAGGACTATTGACACCCATTTCATGCATTGAAGAATGTGTGAGGTCAACTAGTTTCTTTCCTGTTTCCACTGAAGCAGATGAAGGTTGGTTCATGAAGCGATCTGCCAAATCTTTAATGCCAGGACCGGTGGAGCTCCCAACACCTTTCAAATAGGCATTATATTTCACACTTTGAAGCATGGCTAAAGCCATATATGCACATGTTGCCTCATACAAACTTATGTGATCCTTATAACCAACAGAGGCTCGCATACTAGCATGTTTTGACTCAGACAAGTTTGTGTTAGGGACAAATATTCCTGCAGCATCTTGTGATACAAATCTTTCCCCCCAATGAGGCACTCGCACATCCCACCAAGCTAGCCATGTCTCCAACGAAGCAATATCCCCTTCAATGGCCATTCCTGTTTTCCAAAATCTTCTAAGCTCTCCCTTACAATGCTCAGCGGCATTCTCTGTAGGTGCTGTTCTCCACTTGCGGCACAAAATCTTGTGCTCCTCTTGAAATGCGGGACGGATGCACTTGCCAGTATGTCGAACCATACTTTGCTCCCAATGAAATAAACATGATCTCTCTTTGTTTGGAATAGACCTCTTTGCTCCTCCAAAATAAACAGTATGCATAGCAATCCAATTGGCACTGGCTTCATCTGCCATAAATCCCCTGAACTCTGGCTTATCAAAACCCTGTTCCTTAACCACATTGTTCTGCATCTTCCAAAATTCAATCTGAGCATATTTATTTTCCACGCTAAACTCAACAGTTGCAATGGTGAGCAGCTCTCGTACGTAAGGGTCATAGACATGCGCTGACATAGTCGACCATCCTTGTACACGGTGAACATGATCAAAGTGCACCCACATTTGCTCTAAATTACCTCCAGGGCGCATTCGATTCACCAAATCAACTCCACTGCCTGGTCCCTTAATTGAAATTTTAAATACATGAGGTTGTACCTTTTCACCCAATTGACCTGGGAAAAGGATACTATGGATGAAAGGATATCTGCACTTGCTTTTCAAGTCAAGCACTGCCTCAAGACCCTTTGAAGTGATATTCTTTGATCTTTTTGCAGACTCCAAGCTTCGTTCCACTCTCCTTTTATTTGAAAGGGGAGTCACACTGTCAAGGAATTCAGCAAATTCCAAATCTTCAATCATAGAAGTTGCTGTTGAACCCGCTCCAATAAGCTTTTCCATGATAAGATCATGGGTGGTGGCCCGTTCCAATTGTTTTGCAGTCACCAAAGAATCTCGACTCGCACGATCAAGCAACATTTCATCAATGTTACTTTCAACCATTCGACTCCTCCCTTCTGAACATGGATGATTATGTTCTCCAAGATGCAAAGCACACCTAGTACAATTATGCTTATCTCTAGGCAAACAATAGTAAATAACTGCAGGACATGTAGAAACACATTCGGGAATTTGTCCACAATGAGTGCATACCAGTGTGCCATACTGAGAAGAGATCAATCCTTTAGGACTAGATTTAACAAGCCTACCTTGCCATTGAGACTCATTGGACATATTTGAACGCAAATAAAATGGACAATCAATGTTGATGCAACGCAAATGCCCAGAGCATCTACTAAATCTGACAACACCATCGAAACTATCACTACTACAAGTAACATACTTTGTCCACATGTGACTATCATGTCTTTGTTCCATACCACTCATACCTGAACAATGACCAGCTGGCGGTAATTCAAAAGCAATATACCCATCATAATGAGCTGGGAGCTCATCAGTAGGGACCACTTTCTTGGCTTGATGGAGTGCAATATACAAATTGCTTTGCAATGGCATGCACTTAATCATGTCAATCACACTTGCATTGATCTCTGAGATAGGTACTTTCTTGTCTTTCTTGTCATGAGAAACTCTGCCAATGCCAGCATCAATCTGATCCTCACTTCTCATATCCACCTTGTAGAACTAGTGTTTCTCATGATCAAGCATAAAAGTTTGTTCACCATCTGATGATATAGTAGCTTCTACCTTGACTTGCGGTCCAGATAATGTTAATGGACGAAGACAGAAATTAGCATCACGAAGCTCAAAATGTTCTTGCAAAGAAGCAACTGTCAACGAGTAAATTCTGGTATCAAACATAAGCACTAGCTTTTGTCCACGCTTTGGACCAAAAACTGTAATACATCTCCCCATGGGTTAATAGTGTGCAGAGTAGAAGGTAAGAAATATTAGCAAGCATTGGCATGGTTTTGAACGATACAACGGGTGTAAATATAATAGACTGATATGCTTAAAATCCTATTCATAACCGCAAGCCGCCAAGAGGATTGCATGTTCGTGTTCCCAAGAACAACAATCATAGCTTTATAAAATATATTATAATAAAAAATTAATCACTTTGAGTTTTAAGATTTTCAGTGAATCGTGCATAGTAATGACAAGCGAATTTCACCTACCCTCTTCAATATCCCATGCACAAATCCCAAATACCCTCTCCAACCGCATTTTAGAGTGTTTGCACTTTGCTGAGCTACGGGCATGGTCACGCGAGGATTAGTTAGAACCAAGCCCCGGAAGTCTCCGACAAGAGCTCATAACTTCCACCTTCGATAGCAAGTAGAGAGATGAAGATCGATGCACAGATGAAAAGCTGGCAAGCGTCAGATATGGTCGGCAAGCGTCAGAGATTTTTAAGCTTGAAAATCAAGGTCCCATGGTATTATGATTGGGAATATTTAATTTGCAAGCCCAATTTACACTATAGACCGGGATATGTGAGCACTAAGCTAATCTACCAGCATTGGGACTATGCCCCAAACAGGTAATATGGTGAGGGATGCAAATAGTTGTACATGTGCCTTCGACACACAGGTTAGTTTGAGATAGATTCCAAAGTTCCATAAAACAAGGTCAAATTAGCTGTATGTGTAATCGAAGGAAAGCTCTAGTTGAGGGTCTCCCCCACTCTTGGATCAGACATACTACAAAGTAGGACTCATTTGAGATAATATATGGGACAAAGTACATTGCCTTGGAGGATTAAATGCATTTGTCCGAATTTTACAATAGTTATTTTAAGCGGACACTTTCCCCGAACAATGCAGTGAAAGTGTTACAAAAAGATTTGTTTTTTTATAAATAATGCAATTTTTCAATTGCTTTCTTGCATTAAAAAACGTTATTCAGGCCCTGCGTCAACGTCTTGTGTAAGGCCAACGGCCGTCCACACCTCTTAAAGCCACCCACCTCTCTGGAAGAAAAACACACCTGCCCGCACTCTCCTTGTATTGCGGTCACCTAACCTCCTTCCGGTATCTAGTTCGATTCCAAAAAATTGGGATAACCAAGTATGTAGAGCAAAAGGACATGTGTGGCAACAAAAAAAAAACGCTGCTTTTATCTTTTCCAAAATAGGGTCAAGATGCACTGGCTCTTATTAATTATACGTTTTTCTTAAAGAAGCCTTTCTATGCTGCAGACCTGGAAGTCTTGCCTTGAAAGCTGCTAGCGCTACCTCTTGCCCATCTGTTGCGCTAACCACAACAATCTAATGCGCTAACCTCAGCCCTCTCTTGCGCCATCCCTTGCCTTCAAACCTCAGCCCTCTCTTGCTCTCAAGTTATGCCCTTTGAGGCCCTAACCTCAGTCCTCTCTTGCGCCATCTCTTGCCTTCAAACCTCAGCCCTCTCTTGCTCTCAAGTTACGCCCTTTGAGGCCATATACTCTCTGTAGCAAGCAATCTTCAACCTTCAAGCAATCTTCTCTGTAGCAAGAAATCTTCAACCTTCAAGCAATCTTCTCTACAGCATATGCGCCTTAACCACTACAGATCGTCAAGCTCGGAGTTCACATAGAAATTGTCATGGGGAGAAGGGAGTCTTCCTCGGCTCGAAAGCCTCCTGCTAGGTACCTTTGTAAACTACCTGTAGCCATCCGCGCCGGCGTGGATGGCTATAGCTAGTTTTTTTTTCAATGTTTAAGATGAAGTTTTGTAAGGTTTTTTAAGGCTACTAGTTTTAATTTAATTATTGACAGTTTTTAAGAATACAGAAACCTGTCACAGAAATCTTCCTAAAGCTTTCTACACATTACAGGAGGCTAAACTAAAGTACAGGAGAGATGCATTCTTAGCCTAATCTCTTGGATAAACCAAACTATTGCATACCCTCTATTGCTTTTGTGATTGATGGTGTCTCATAAATTCTGCTAGAACTGGCTGTAGCCATCCACGCCGGCGTTGGTGGCTAGAATGAATTTTTGAATGTGTGAATTTAGCTATAGATACGCTCTCTCTTGATATTTGCAGAGTTGCACATCTTCTCTTAGAACTGTCTATAGAAATCCACGCCGACGTGGATGGCTAGAAAGAGTTTCTAGGGACAAATGTTTTCAGAGTTTTATAGCTTCTGTTAGAACTGGCTGTAGCCATCCATGCCGGCATGGATAGCTAGAAGGAATTTTTGAATGTGTGAATTTAGCTATAGATACGCTCTGTCTTGAGATTTGCAGAGTTGCATAGCTTCTCTAAGAACTGTCTCTAGCCATCCACGTCGCCGAGGATGGCTAGATAGAGTTTCTAGGGACAAATGTTTTCAGAGTTTTATAGCTTCTGTTAGAACTGGCTGTAGCCATCCACGCCGACGAGGATGGCTAGAAGGAATTTTTGAATGTGTGAATTTAGCTATAGATACGCTCTGTCTTGAGATTTGCAGAGTTGCATATCTTCTCTAAGAACTGTCTCTAGCCATCCACGTCGAAGTGGATGGCTAGAGAGAGTTTCTTGGAACAATTTGTTTTTGCAGTGATTCATTCTCATTAAGCTCCCTCAAGATGTCCACGCCGACATGGATGGCTAGAAGGAATTTCTCAAGATAAAATTTTATAATTATGCATGCTTTCTTTAAATCTGTTAGTTGCCTCTTGTTATCCATGCCGACTTGGATGTTTTGGTGGATGATCAATAAATAAAGTTTTTGATTTTTTAAATTTCCTCTAGGCATCCACGTCGGCATGGAGTCCTAGAGGTAGTTTTAGTTTCACTGATCGAGAGCAACATTGTAGTGTGCTTTGTACAATTATTGACCCTACACGAGTGCCAGAGATAGCTCTTCTTAGTAGCTTGCAAAGAATGAATTTGTAAGTTTTATGACTTTCCATATATTCTATCAAAAAATGTCTACGTTATGTTTTTGACTATGTATGTATTGTATATGAACTTGGAATAGCATGAACACACGTGCTCTTGTGGTCACCCATCTTAGGGATGAGCTTGTCAACTGCTCCCACATTTGTGCAGCAGATCATGAAGCTTATGTAACAGGGCTTCCAGAAAAAGATCAAAAGTTGATTGCTGCAGTACGTAAGAAATACTCGAAGGGTGTGGAGCCTTGGTATCCACTTACTCGTCGATACTTGGGAAAGCTCTTATACGATGTAAGTGTCTTTGGCCTAATTTTTAAGAAAGATCTCGTGTTTGGTTTTTTTGAAAATTATGTGTTTTCAATTGTGTATTGAAGGATAAAATATCCAATTAATTGAGCCAAAGAGTATGTGCTTGTTTTTTTGCAAATTATTTAGTTTTAATTATGTGTTGAAGGTTCAAATGTCCAAGGAATTGAGCCAAAGAATAGAGCAAGCTAGGCAGACAATGACAAATGAAGAACTTATAAAAGAGGAGGAGAAGATATTGAATGATTTAGCACTCAAATATGGAGAGCGTGTTGGAAAGGTGGTTGAAATATTTTTGTTTAGGTATTTGCACATAGTGTAATAGCTGTTTAAACTTGGTTTTTTACTCGTTGCTCAAATACTACAGTTACTAAATATTGTTGATCCGAATCTTGGACCGGATTGGATGGTTCGAGTTCTTGCACTCAAGTGGGGTCCTGATAGTTGGGCTACGCTTGAGAAGCTGAACTTGATTGCTATGCATGATGCTCCTGTCTTGAGCAAACTGTTATGGGTTTCCTTGCTTGAGGCAGACAAGATTACTAGAGCATCTTATGGTTTAAAGAAAGGAGATCATGTGTATCGCATGTAAGTGAAGTTTCTTTTGACATTCAAGAATCTTTGATGTACGATTGATAGTTTTTTGTGATTGTTTTTGTTTTTTCTCATCTTCATTGTTATGTAGTTGGATTCGTAGAGAAGGCCTTCTACAAAGGATATTTGAGAGAGCCACAAAGTTTGTGGAGGACTTAACCAACATTGTTGGTGGTATTTTGTTGCCTCATGATTGCTCTCTTGCCTCTTACTTTGAGGAGCTCAAGTTTGAAGCACGACCCTATCTTTTTCCTTTGGAAACCTCTCTTGAAGCTAAGACAAAAGATGTTGACAAGCAAGCTATGAAGAAAGTGGACACAGTACGCATGGCATCTCAACGGCTAGCCTATAGGTCAAGCTCATCATACTTTTATTTCAAGCTTTTCATAATTACAAAGTTTGTAGTGATGTTATTTTGTTTGATTGTTTTAGATTTCTATTATCCTTGGTTGGAAAAGGCTTTCTTCCAGGGATTCCATTCTTAGCTAAGCAGTGGGCACAACTATCTACTAGGGAAGAATGCATGTACTCCCCTTCCATACATAAGCTCACTACTTGGGAGATGGAGACATGCCCATGGTGGATAGACATGGCTTCTGGGCATGTATTGGCGAGAGAGAGAGAGAGAGCTTCATGATACTATGAGAGTTGGTGGTGCATCCGTCGATGTGCCTCTACCTCCTAGAGTGAATGAGGTAATATCAGGTAAATGGTTACTCAAAACAGACTGAACCATGATTTGTTGAAGAGCTTTAAACTCTCTTCTTTCTTGACTCATTTGTTTTACATACTGGTCATATTGTGTTTTATTTCTTTTTCTAAGCTACAAATACTACTCACAAGGGAAAGGAGGTGATTGTTGAGACTAGGGTGGATGAAAACATGGAGCGAGAGCATGGTGAGCTATCACTTACGATGCAGACGTTTGTATGTTCATTTATTGGAGTTAATTCACTTTGTTTAGCCTCTTGTATTGCAGTAGCTCATGGGGAGATTGTTGCAAAGAAAACCATTTCTTTTGTCTACATCGTTGATATTCCCTTGTCTTCTCTGTCCTCATTGTCTGACTCACGATGCATGGCCATTTCTGGGGACTACATAGCCATTGCTGCTGATTTTAGGGCCGATGTTCGACATCCGGCATGGATTTGTGTTCATGAGCTCATGGGATCTTCACGCTTTGATGGAACCTTGTGCGTGCGTGGTGGGAGAACAGTCGCATGGGCTGCTGATTTTATTTTTTTGGATCTTCCCTTTGGTGGTTCCCACTTAGCCTCCCCTGTTGTACCCCTTTGGGATGTTTGTAGTGAGGATCATGTTCGTGCAGGCATGCAACTTGCATATTCTACTTTGTCAGACTCTGGGTGGTTGTTGATCATGGTCTCTATGACAGGTTTGTGCTTCAATCTTAATTTTATACAATACTTGTTGATATTTTTGTTGTATGTTTTCTATTGTGACTTTAGAAACCTCTTGCAGGAGATACCATTGGCTGGGTTGAGAGATTTTGTCGTGCATCAGAGATGACTGTTCATCGTCGCATTGTAGTTCTTCATCATGGAGATTATGGTTATGGTAATAGCTTTGGTGGTCGGATTGAGGTAATGCTCTTCTACATAATTAACTTCTTTGTTTCTCATTTTGGTGTGTTATTGTTATTTTTATTGTTCTAATTGTCTATGTGGTGGTGTAGTGTCATTGTTCTCTCTTACTTATGGTGCATAGGGTTGGCATGCAACCACCTTGCTTTGTGGTTGAGAGCACTCCTCTATTCAATCGACTTGGCATGCAACCTTTGGATTCTTACATGATGCACCATCTTCCAGAGTCTTCTCTAGCGAGATCATCATCCGGGCAGCCATGGCGTGGTGGCTTGCAACGAAGTCATTCTTTGATTGCATGTTTTGTGGAGCTTCTTTGTAGGCCTGGAGGTCTTTGTTTGGAGTTGGGATGTGGTACATCACACGTATTGGCAGCATGCTTAAGCACAGGGCGGGTGTGTGCAGCAGTCGACAATGACGACACTTTGATTTCAGATTATGTGCAACCATTACTTCGCCCTAAAAAGCGAAGCAGAGAGGGGGCCTCCACCTCTCTTGATGTTGATGATGTGGGTGACATGCCTTCGCGTGTCAACCCCTTTGATGACTAGTGAGAGTTCATCTTACACTTCATTTTCCCCCACTATTTTATGTTTCCATCTAACTTTTATGCTACTTTGTCAGTTTTTGGTATCATTGATTGTTCAGTATTTGAAAATTATGGATAATGATTCAAACAACAATTTGAGATTTGTTATGTTTCAATGATGAAGGTTATGTATTGCTTACATGTGGATTATGAGACTTACCTTTTTCTTTTTGTATGGAAGTGTGTTGCCAGTTTATGCTGAGGGGATTGCAAAAACCATGGCTGCTGATATCTGATACGATTTTGACACCCACAAGAAGTGCCAGAGGCGCAATGTTTTTATTGATGACGAGTGTGACTCCTCATAGTCATGAGATAGAACCGTAGCATTTCTTGTTGTTGTTAAAGTGTAGAGGCATGACATGTTTCTCTCTATATTCCACTAAATATTCCACTTGTTATCTTATAATCCTAAAGAAATCTCTCTTTTTTGGTTATAAGATATGACAATTGTCTCTTAATATAGTTTAGAAACTTTGTAGATGTATGAGCATTGTTGACTAAATTTAAAGTTAAAATTAAACTTATGGTGTTGAATGTAGTTGTGGATCATTGCATGGTTTGTAATAGCTTTGCTACCTGCTTGGGTTTCTCATTGCTCGACATCAAGCCTCAACTGCACAAAAGAATCTAAAGTCTAATTTTGAACAATGCTATTGCTACGATTACTTAGGGATTCTAGAAAAGATTCTCATTTTGAACAGTATTATTGCTATTACTTAGGGCTTTAAGTAGGATCTTCATTCATCTTTCTTGACAAAGCCCATTTGGTTTCTTTATTCATTTGCTCGGATTTTCCTTCACTCGACAATTCTCGCTCGCCACATGGTAGGACTCCACATAAAAAATCTACCCCAAAGGAGGCATAGGAGCTTTGAAGGCCTTGCTTGCTTGTCTTCTCAACATATACAACCTGTCCAAAAATACAAGCTAGCCCTAAGGTTTCTTGCATCCTCTACACCATCTCCTCCATCTCCATATATCCCTCTTGTCCCTCTATCACACAACTTGTAAGACGGACGTCTCAATTCTGTCCCCCTCCATGTCTTCTTTGCCTTTGTGTGGCAAATAGAGGGTAGTGCATGCAAAGACAATGAATACAAGATGATAGCACGAGGAGGAGTGAGTGTGTGTCTACACATGTGTGTGTGTGTGTGTGCACGTGCGTGTGCGCCTATGTGACACACACACACATATATCATGGAGGGGGAAAGGAGAGAGGGTGTGTGTGGGAGTCTCTAGGTATGTGTAGGTGTGTATGTGAAAGAGAGAGAGAGAGCGAGAGAGAGAGAGAGATTGTAAAGCTCTAACAGTATGGTCCAATGTGGCTTACAATGTGGGACTTAACCGTAGCAAGTCCTCCTACACTTAGATGAACATTTAATAACAAAGACTAGGGCAGACCTAGCCAACCCTCATATGTCTCCCCTATGATTATACACTTACTTTAGTAGGCCATGTCCACATCTAGAACAACTCTTGGCCTCCATAATAAAAAAGTAGAGAGGAACTCAAGAGCACGAGAGAAGTTAGGGTATATTTTTTATGTATTTAGCTTTCAATGACTTGGTATATAATAACTTATGCAGATCCTTGACAATTAGGACAACAAAGCCACAAGATAGAAATGGTACCAAAAATTTGTTACTTTGAATGTCTTGGTGTACAACATACTTTAGTTGTACACATCGACCTTGTGTCTCAAGGTGGGCACACTCTCCATGGATGGGAGAAGAGATTGCATGCAACATGTAGGCTGTTTGTGATCACGCTAACGAAATTCCTGCATGTAGCATCATGTCAAAGATTAATATGGAGATTTTAAATTGATTTTACAAAAAGGTTTGGACCACAAGCCTACCCCATCAAGAGGCCTTTTATAATTTCTCCCATTTCCATGAGTGTGCCTCATGGTTTTATCACTTATCATAGATATGCATAACCACTTGTTTTTTAATAAGGGTTGGTGGAATGGCCACCGTGATGGCTTCCGTGATCTCTACCTGCTACGGAAGAGAATTTTTCAGAGCATTCTAGGCTCTATCCGCCAGCCCTTCATCAGAAACCCTGGTGGATTCTGCCTGTGAGCTAGGTCTTTTGTTCCCGTTTGAGCCTGTCTCCATCTCTGTGTTGACCTCTTTAAGCTCCTACTCTAGTCAAGTCTTTTTTCCCATTCGTAGATTGTGTCCCCTATCGCTGGATGTCCAACTGTAGAACCATTTGTAGATTCCTTTGCATAAGAGCCCTTCAATATGCTTGCGAAAGTTAATTAAAGTAAAACAAGTACTTGAAATTTTTTTAAATAATTTTGTATTAGATTTCTTTTCTTGTAGGTAGTATACACCAATGATTATACATTTCAAATTTTATCAGATTTTCAAATTTTGATCGTGTATATTTCATTTTGCATCTTGCAATTTATATCACACAAGACGTTTGCAGGGCTTCATGCATTCTCTTTGCTTTGCCTTCTCTATTGTGGTCATGGCAACATTAAGCATTCTTAGAAATCTTATCAAATGTTGTACAACACTTAGGCGCAAGCATTCTCTTGTTTTGTTTGTGTTGCTACCATCAAAAAAATCCTTGATCACTCACAAACATATGCATGCACTCCCATTTTGTATTACTATCATAGGTTGTTGTCAAAGTTTGTCTACCAATCATGACACTTCAATCCTAAAAATTTAGCCTAGGTATAAAAAATACAATAAAAAACTATGGATAATTGAGAAGAATTTTATGGTGATAAACTATCAAGTATGCCTTTTGAAGACAATAAATTATTTGCAACCGATAGGTGTAGAGCCTTCTAATGACCTACTAATAATCAATGCTTTGTGAAATACTTAGGAATATTCTATTTGTAGGCTCATCTATGGTTACATAGATCAAGCATGATTTGTGTGAGCTCTCCTTGCATATTTTGGCATATTGAACCTTCACATTGGATCAAGGGCATCTATGCATCTCAAGTCCTGAAGAGGATCGAGCCTTTGAAGATGAACACCTTGCATGTGTGCCTTCTAGACATTGAAAGCTCCTTATGATGATGACCACAAATGGAAATTCCAACAACCTCATTGGTTATGCTTTGCAGCAATGGATGTGGGCACCAGTCACCATACTACAATCTTTTTATATTGTATAGCTTTGTTAAATATGGGGGCTACATTTGGTGATATATTGCCACACTAAATGGTCTATTCAAAAGCAATTTTTTCAACTTACTGCCTTGGGATGGACCTAGAACGTAAATCCCACCATGCAACTCCCAAGAAGGCACACCTAACTTATCCTTTGATTTTGCCAGAATTTCAACAGCATAACATCATAAAATGGCTCAAAAGACCAAAAAACCATCCATCATATCTTGGAAAAATTTTGGCAGAGTTTCCCCAAAAGTAGAGCAATGTGAACCCAAAATATAGGCTGTATATGTATGCATAAACTGCCAACAATAGAACTCGAGCATCAAGTAGGAATGACTAGTACATAGCCTATGGTGAGGTCATGAAAAGGATGCTCCAGCTACGTGTATCATTGAAAGGATCTCACATTTGAGAATCCCCCAGCATAATTAAACCTCATGCTATTGACTCTCACACGAAGGCTTATGCAAATCTCGTATAGTCAAGTCTCAGAAATGACTATCTTCCAGACCAAGTCTCAGAAATGGCTGGGACTGCCAAATAAAACCAAGTATGGCTCCACAAAGGCGTACAATGGAAGTTTCCACAAGTAACGTACAATACCAATAGAAAATGCGCTCAAACAGGCGCCAAATGATGCATATCCACGGCAACTTCAAGTGACTACCACCATCAGTGTATCACTCTACTACAGCTACCTGTACCTGTGTGAATCACCTGTACCTGTACTTGTCCCTGTAACATGTAACTTGTAATTTGCAACCTGTAATCCTGAAGCTGAAGGAGCTCGAAGAAGATCCTCAGTGGGGGCACCAAAAGAATAAGAGTGGGATGAAAACACACACAACGCCTCAATAATGACCTGACACACACTCTTGGGATGATACACACGCACACTATTGGGCATTACTCAGCTTACACAACCCACCTGGCTGAGACATGAAACACACCTATGAAGTGAGAGGAGAGAGACTACCCATTTACCCACTCCACAGAGAGAGAGAGAGACACACACACACACCCAAAGCACTAAGCTCAAAAGAGGAAATTTTTTTATGATTAGATACAATTGAGCTTGGGCCAACATCAATGGGGAAAATAGCTCACACAACATGGGTAAAATATGCCAAATACAATCACAAATTGGAGTAGAAGCTTCGCTCATAGGAGAAACTTACACGACCAATATAGCAGAAAAAAAGTGAGGAATTTGGCAAAATGGACAGTGCCATCACGTCTGGAACGGCCCAAAACTCTAGTCTACAATGTCAAAGTGGTCAAATCTTGAGTAGTTTATGGCCAAAACAGGCTCCAAAAATAGCAAAAACACAGTTGCGGAAGTTCCTCCTCTTCTCTCCATGTTTTTTCTGGTCTTCTCTCAGGTTTTTCAGTTCCCACACTTAGATTTATTAGTTGGGCACCCTTGGCCTTTTTAGTTGACCTCAAACGGACCCCAAACAGGCCAAAACTGACCTCGCAATGCATAGTTGTCACCCTGTTGCATCCATCCGCACACCTGGTACTTAACTTTTTCAATAATGCATCCCACAACCACGTGAAGTGGCCCCCAAATACAATTCTCATGATGACCTTTCTACATAATTATCTCAAGAAAACACCCACGTTGTGTCTGTACTCATCCACGTTGTGTCTGCACTCATCCACGTGCAAATATTGACCCCATTCGACCTCCTGACGCCACTAGATTCCATCTGACGCACCTGCTTACCGCATGTCATCAGCCCGCGAATAGCTTCCTCAAGAAGTTTTACGCGCTAGAAACTCCTCATTATTATAGAAAAAAGACACTGGTATTGGTGATAGTGAAAATCGATGCACTATGTACATGCTGTCCTACCTGTACACATGTGGGCCCCACTCAACCACCTGGCTCGGGAAAATGGGCAATCCTTTATTAGATGCCATCTGACGCACCTACTTACCTCATGTCATCGGCCCGTGGATAGCTTCCTCAAGAAGTTTTACGTGCTAGAAACTCCTCATTATTATAGAAAAAAGACACTGGTACTGGTGATAGTGAAAATCAATGCACTATGTACATGTTGTCCTACCTGTACACATGTGGGCCCCACTCAACCACCTGGCTTGGGAAAATGGGAAATCCTTTATTCGATGCACCATGCATGGATATATACATATGCGCAATCGTTTGCTCCAAAAAACTCATGACAACGTGTATTGTTTCAGAGTTGAGAGAGAGAGAGAGAGAGAGAGAGAGAGAGAGAGAGAGAGAGAGAGAGAGAGAGCATAATTCTTTGTACTCGTACCGAGAGGTTGAATATTAGTGGCTGCAAGAATTGATGTAGCATGCAAGATTTGAGTGAAGTAGATGTAGCATGCAAGTGCTTCTCTATCTCTCCCTTTCTGTGTCTTTTCCTCTGAAAATGTTTTCTCTAAAACAATATATGCTAGCTCGGACTATTTCAGAGAGTGTTTTTAAGAGAAGAGAGAACGCAATACTTTGTGGTGTCGAGTGGTTGACAGAGTATCAAGTGGTTGAAGATTAGTGGTCGTAGCTATGGAATGCAAATCTAACCAGAGAGCCACGCTTCAATGCTTAACCTTTCCATCGTCTTCATCTTCATTATTATGCTATTATGCTATGAAAATCAAGAAGAGTGTTAAAAAATAAGGAACTATTTCTTTCTCCTATGAATGGTTCTTCTCTTCCCTACCCTCATTCCCTGCTAGCTCTCTCCACCTTCGAAGGTGTTTGAGGTCTTGGGACTGAGGCTTGGGATAGTTAATGCTTTTTGCAAAGTTTATGTTATGGTCACAAGAAACACAAAGATTTTATTGTACCAAGTCTCTCTGGATGGGAGAATCTATAATACAAACGCCTTTTGGAGGGGGGACCGAAATCCGGTCCTCAACTTTTGTCATGTTCACTTATACTTTTTCTCTCTCTTGCAAAAGTATTGTTCATGCCAAGTTAATTAAGTACTATGTTCATGTTGCTACCATCAATTAAGTTCACCCTCTATGTTCTCAAATTAATCTCACAAAAATGCTCACTCTAATTCTCTGAATTCCGCTCTTCCCAAATTTCATAGGCCATTTCCATTACATTGCTAACATAAGCATCATTAGAAATAGAATCCAAACCCAACCATAGTTGGTGTATCATCCAAGGAAATGAAGAAAATTGTGCACCTTTTGCAGTACCCATGGTGATTTATTATCATCACCCCCTCTGACTGCATAATCATCATGAAGAACCTTGGAACAATATGGACTTGTACCATCCAAGGCATTTTTACTTGGGATTCTAGCTTGATCATAGAAAATAGCTTTATTCTATAAATCTTCATCATTAGCACACTTAGTAAAACCACCGTTCAAGGCCTCAACGTTCATCAAAAGCGTAAAAGTTGTCTCCTCATACAACTCATGCATTAGTATATAAGTAAAACTTCCCTGGATAACTTGTTCACAATTAGCATGATCTCGACAATCTTCATACTTGTCAATTTCATCCTTTGCTTCCTCATCTACATCCATGCTACTTAACAATCCATCTTAACATTGCAAAGGTTCATCTGACACCCGCTCTAAATAGGTACTCTCATCAGAAACTCCATTCAAACTATTCAATTCATAGGCTTCACAACCGGATAAGAAAGCATCAATAACTTCATCTTCATCTTGTTGTTGACGGCTATGGCTAATACACAGGAAGATCCCAATTTTTGTAATACTTATTCTAACAAACTCGTTGTAGTTATTTTGGGATATGATTGAGTTTCCAGATTGTAATTTTGTAAGTATGCAGAATCTCTAACCCCACAATAGATGGTAGGATGTAATCTTGGTGAGCTAGAACCTCCAAGGCTGAGGTATAAAAGTCAATTTTTGTAAACCTAATACAACTTTGGAATGAATCAGCTTTTGAGATCCACTAAGTATACATGATTGCATGTTGTGTGTTGAGAGAGAGGGAGGTCTTCTTCTTCTCCCTACATGTGCTCTATGGTGGATACATTGCGAAGGTGACTTCACCATTGTGTTAGCAATGGCAAGCGCTACACTTCAACGGCAAGCTTGTCCGGTGTCTGTCTCTTTATGAAGAGCTCTTCCACAAGCTTCAATGTGAGTTTTCTCTCCAACCATGCATCCATTTAGTGATTGCTATATGTCATTGTGACCATGAAGGGATGAGATACGCCTTAGATCTAAGCATGTTGAGAATCAGGGACTTGTAAATTTTGGCATGTCTTTATACGCGATTTCTACACCGGGTGTTTATGGGTGGTAAGTTTGGTTAGAGACCATAGGATGGTGTCCTCTAGGTGTGTAGAGGTTAGCCCTTGAGTTTTGTGATGATTTGACAACTTTAGCTTGCGTTTCAACGAGCATTGTCTTCATAAGAAAGGTTGTGGTTGCATGTTCTTGATGTGTTTTAATTGATTTCATTTGGTAGTGATTCTCTTAGAAGGTCAAGTAGGTGATTTCCAACCATCTATTTGTTTCAATGTGCCTATTGGTCAAGCTTTGTCCTTGGTTGACATCTTGTTCTTTAGCCTAGTTCTTGCTCTTCTAGCAGTTGCGAGCAGTGTGTCTGCTCGACAACATTGGTGCCACTTCTGGGGACGAGAGCCCTAGGTAGATGACCTTAAACTAGTCCTACGAGGTAAAAGTACCTCCAATTATTAGAGTTGTGTTATTTAACTTTAGGAGGAGCAAAGAGTGGGACTCTTTGGATCTTAGGGGAGTGCTAGGGAACATTTGTCTTGCCCGGATTTTCCATAATAGGTAGTATTAATCTTAATTAGATTTTGTTGGATTATGGGCGATTTGTGAGGAGATACAAGCGTTAATGAGTTCAAAAGAGATGGTGAAGCATTTTCTCAGCTCATAAATGCAAGTCCTTATACATGTTTTGTAGGAGTAGTTGTAAATAGGACATGCGATTGGGATCTAGAGCTATCCATCTCTAGAAATTTTTCTTTCATGCTTGGTTGCATTTACAATCTTAGAAAAGATGATCTTTGGAAAGAAATGTAATAAACAAGCTTCAGTAGACAATTGGGCATGGCTGAGTGTTGCTGGGTATAAAAGAACATATATGCAAGAATTTTGGATGAGAAAAGTGCAGTTTTTCATCAGCCAACATTATATGTGTACGATGTCTAGGCCCTAGTTGGATACCGAAGTTGACAAAACAGACTAGACCCCAATGACACCTTGAGACTAGAGTCTTGGCTAACATTTGGTCCCCAAAAGACAAAGATGTGAGTAAAAAGAGGAAAATTGGGAAACTTGTGAATCTGTGCATATTTTTGTAGTGGTGTTTGACAAGCAAATCAAGTCAAAACAAGCGCCAAGCATGCACTTAGCACATACATTATGCCCCTATGCTCAAATGTCTCATTGACAGGTATAGACATCATATGCGTATGATGTCTAGCTCTATCATAGAAGAGTTCTGTCAGCATTTTGACTATCCAAAAATTGTACTTCATGGTATATACATCACATACACCAAGTTTGGGCACATTTAGGCATGACTTGACCATTATACAACTCATTTTGCAAATTAAGAATCCAAAAATACATTTTGTGGTCTTGGGCACATGAAACCTCATCCAAATTCTATTTCAGGCACATCAGAGCAATGCACACCTCTTGGGCTAGCTTCGCAATCAGTCACAGCCGAAAAAGATGAAAGAGACATTATACGCATATGATGTCTAACCCCTACAAAATGATAAGCTGCAAGGATTATGAGGCTACCAGCTATTCCATCACAACCTAATGAGCTTGACAATCAAATTTTACGTACCCCATGAATGGACATCATTTATCCATGATATGTCCACATAGGAGAAATATGAACACACAAACCCATTTTATGGCCTCCGACCTACAAATCCAATTCCAAATTCAATTTTGAAGACATTTACATCATGCACATGCTATGGGAATACTATCTCGATTCCCATCATTTTCAATAAAATTCCACCAAGAGACATCATACGTGTGCAAGGTCTAATGGTATTCAAATGTCATTCTGAGAGGAGTTTTGCCTAGCCAATGTTCATAGCACCTTCTTATGAGTCTTCTCATCAAGTTGTAACCCATTTGAACATCATTTGCTCAAGCCATGGCCATAATACATATCCAAGGTTGAAAAAAACCTAAAGTGGTGGCATCTTGCCCAAATGACACCCAAGCTATATTCCAGGCATGTATCCATGATGCATATGTTATGAACTATGCACATATGAGAAAGCACATCATTATGAGAACTTAGACATCATATGCGTATGATGCCTCACAACATGAATCTGCACCCAAAATACACTTTTTGCCACATTCATAGCACCCTTAGGCCCTAATTTGCTTGTGTTTCAATTTTAAAGTTATTTGGAAAGCTAGAAACTACAATAACACCAGATCTGAAGAATTACTCTAATTTTTTGCAGTTGGAGAATCCGCAGGATCACTAGACGCTAGCCAGTTTCACCAACAAAGAAGAAGAGATTTTCCTTGAACAAAATTAGTGTAGCCAGTGAGCCTTACACACTACCAAAAGATACACTCAAGCCAGCCAAAGCTTGGGTACAGAAGAAGACATTAGAAAAAGAAGGACTGACGGTGTAACTTTTAGAGACTTTCAAGGAAATACAATGGATATCCCAATGAGTCAACGAGAAATTTTGGAGTATGCAAACAAAGAAGAAACACTCACCTAGCTGGAAAGAGTAAATTTTTACAACTTCTTCACATCACCACCAGTGGGTGTAGATGTGCAAAGAGTCTATGAGCTAGTCAGCTCAATCCAGAAAGATGGCAAGGTAGTGATTACTGCTTTGGATGGACAGAAGATAGAGGTGGTTATTACACCTCAAATCATAGTAGATGCACTAGGTATCCATAATAAGGGTAGCTCTATTAGAGAAAGAAGAGATGAAGTAAATGTCTACTCCCACAAGAAACCCAATTAGACATTCAAAGACCTGGTAGACCCGAGAGCTGCAAAGATATGTAAGCTTTACAACCAATACTTCCATGTTTGCAGCAAGAGACCACAAAAGTACACAACACCTCCACATGCAGTGGCCACAAAATAGTTCGGGAATTGAGAAGCAGTGTGTGATTACGCCCAATATCTCCATGAGAAAGTGGTCGGTATGGGTACAAAAAATCCCACGTACATTGGAGGTGGAAAAACATTGACAAAGATTTCATATGAAGCTATCGGTGCAAGAGGACAGTGGCCTAACCCACCAACCCAAAATGAGTGGTTCAAGTTAAACCAAGATACAAAAAATGAACCACCAATAGCAGTGGCACCACAATTCACCACACGGCTCCAAAAGAGGCTAGAAACTGTATCAGAGGAAGAGTCTGAGGAGCACCCAAAAAAGAAGGGTAATATGGAGATGACAAAAGAATCAAGGCCCACAGAGACACACAAGCAAAAGGCCACTTGAATCAAGAGGTTGATCTAGCAATTCAAGAAAGAATGGGTACTCAAAGGATACTTTGAGGAGTATTGGGTACCAGACCCAGCAAGGATTGGAGGAAGTTCCTCAAGACCGCTCGAAGATCAATTTGATCATAACATCCAAGCCTATGAAGAATCTAAAAAGGTGATTGAACAACAAAACTTAGAGCCTTTCACAATGGAAGAGGTACAAGATACCAAAAGGAAACTAAAAGAAATGCCAGAGGCTCCAAACAAGAGAAGCAAAGAAGGTGAACAAACAAAAAGTGTAACTCTACCACCTTCACATCCAGGCTCCTCTACTCCTCCTCCAAGTCCAAAGCCCTCTTTATCCCAACCACAACACTCACTAGAAAAGATAGAAGAGGAAGATCCTTCACCAAAAGACAAGGAAAAGAAAGAAAGGAACACTTATGAATACCTCCTTCAAGAAGGATACAAATTGGCAGAGGCTTCTGTGGTGGTCTATGGCACTCCAACCCCACCGTGGTCTACCATGCAAGAGCAAGAGAGAAAGGAAATTCCTAAGAGAAAGGTGAGAGCTGACAAATCAAAAGTACCATAGTTAGACCAAGAGACATAGAGAAGAGCACAAGAAAGGCAATCCCTACAGTCTGGAGTACTAGGGTTGGTCCAAATCTCACATGCACCACAATAGAAACCTTTAGCCAACCTGTGGAGAGCACCTCCAGCAAGAGTAATGTTGAGTATGGGACACGAAGTTCCCTTTTCAGACCCAATCCTCAGACCATCAACAAAAGCCTGGTTGCAACAAATGAAGAGGATGTGAGAGTTGTATATCAAGTACTGGACAGAATCAGAACGCAGTATCTAGCACTGCCTGAAGAAAATAGTATGCTACATACCAAGAAAGACAATATGAAAATAGAACATGATCACCTCACAAACATGATCCACATGACGAACCATAAGGCTGATGAACCTAAACAAGAGCTTGAGACTCCCATTAAAACACTAAGAGAGGCCAAAAGCGATCGAGACACTCTGACATTGCAAATGGAGGAGGTTTTGCATGAAGTAAAGAATCTCTAGGAAGAGAAGGAAAGAGTGGAGGATGAGCTAGAAGAAGCAAAATATGAAGTTCTCGAGATGAAAGCCAAATTAGATCTCTAGGACTTGACAATCAAGAGACTCAAAGCAACACCGAGGGCTAAATGAGCAGTTGCAAGAGCAGATAGCCAATATATTGAAGCTTTGGAAGCACAAATCACTGATCTACAAAAGAAATTACATCTAGAACAAAGACAAACAATGCATATGGAAGAAGGGTCCCTATCCGTAGAGGAAAGAATGAAGGCTCAACTTTGTAAAGAACACAAAATGCTCCAAGTACAGCTAGGTACTCTATAAGAGCTACTGGTAGATTAAGTAGAAGAAGCTACAAAAAAGTTAGACTTACTCAACAACAAATAATAGAACTACAAAAAGAATTAGTCAAAGCAAGGACATAGGAAACAGAGTCAAGGCCCATTGACCTTGTATTAACGTAAGAGATGTGTCCTTAGAGGTTCTTGAAGGTGCAGAAGACCTACAACACCTATAAGAACACCTACTGAGATAGGAGGAAGGAAAACAACCTTTAACTACAGAGGAGGAGACACACCTCCAAACTCGATTAAACAATCCACAGCTAAAGACCACAAGGCAACCTTGGAGTGGGAGAAGCAAATGATACACTATCAGTAGGAGTCCAAGGGCTCGCCACAAATTGCGTAGGGAGGAATGCATGCAACCTTCACTCTCAAAACCTCTCTTAAAGTATGAAGTGCTAGTGAAAAAGGAAAGAGTCAAATTGAAAGTAACAAATTCAGTGTATGAGGGCAATGTCAAAGTCAGATACTGCAAACAAGATAGTGGACTCCCAATCAAAGTGGAGAAAAGCATGGTTTTTTGAGCCAGGTGAGATTTCTAAAGTACTTGGTGGAAGCTCCCAAAAACATTAGGGATGACACTGTTTTTTCCGGTCCCTCGTGTACTCACATGGGAAAACCACACTAGAATCTTGAAGAAACATCCCACCTGGCTCAAAAAACCATCTATGCCACCACCCAAGGAAGGAGAGAGCATAAGTGTATCTTATAGGGTGAAAATCGTGAAGGGTACCATTGATATTTTCATTGGCTCCCCTGACTTGACGTGTGTGGTGATCAAGAAGATATGCAAAACCCTCTTGGCATGCATTGAAGTGTTTGCACCGTCCAAATCTACGGACTCAACCCTACTGCTCAACGAGCGACAATGTCACCACAATGACATTTGATTTGTCAAAGCAGCCATCCGTGGAGGTTTTACATCTGTTATACCAAAGGCTAATGTTCTTACCAAGCTACCACATGCAACCTTCTACACCAAATTCTTTACTTTTTTACGACAATAACCCCACAGTTACCTTGAGCAACATAAGGTATGCTTCATACTTCAAGCTACTAAAGCCCCAAGGATTCCACTGACTCCAAGCCTGAGAATTATTACCAAATCAGGAGATCAAGACCCATCATGTTAGCAGGGACAACATGGATGCGGAGGGGGGAGTGTTGACGGCGGCTACGGCTAACACAAAAGAAGACCCCAATTTTTGTAATACTTATTCTGACAAGATCGTTGTAATTATTTTGAGACTCGATTGAGTTTCAAGATTGTAATTTAGTAAGTATGTGGAATCTCTAACCCCATTGTAGATGGTAGGATGTAATCTTGGTGAGTTAGAACCTCCAAGGATGAGGTATAAAAGCCAATACTTGTAAACCTAATACAACTTTGGAATGAATCAAATTTTGAGCTCCACTAAGTATACGTGACTGTGTGCTGTGTGTCGAGAGAGAAGGAGGTCTTATTCTTCTCCCTACGTGCTCTACAATGGCTACATTGTGAAGACGACTTCACCATTGTGTTAGCAATGGCAAGAGATACACTTTAACCTCAAGCTTGCGCGGTGTCAGTCTCTTTACAAAGGTGAGTTTTCACTCCAACCATGCATCCGTTTAGTGATTGCTATATGTCATTGCAACCATTACAGGATGAGCTACATCTTAGACCTAAGCATGTTGAGAATCGATGACCTTAAAATTTTGGCCTGTCTTTATATGCAATTTTTGCAGCGGGTGTTTATGGGTGATGATTTGGGTTAGAGACCATAAGATGGTG
This sequence comes from Adiantum capillus-veneris, assembly GCF_014529385.1. Taxonomy (NCBI): domain Eukaryota; kingdom Viridiplantae; phylum Streptophyta; class Polypodiopsida; order Polypodiales; family Pteridaceae; genus Adiantum; species Adiantum capillus-veneris. The sequence goes on along the minus strand of NC_140945.1, from coordinate 62,174,243 downwards.
TCCTCTAGGTGTGTAGAGGTTAGACCTTGAGTTTCATGATGATTCAACGCCTTTAGCTTGCATTTGGGTGAGCATTGGCTTCATAAGAAAGGTAGTGGTTGTGTGTTCTTATTGTGTTTCAGTTGATTTCCTTTGGTACTGATTGAACACCATTTATTTATTTCCATGCACCTATGGGTCTAGCTTCGTCCTTGGTTGACATCTTGTTGTTTAGCCTAGTTCTGGCTTTGCTAGAAATTGCGAGCAGTGTGTCTTTTAGACAACACTTGCCTAGAATCACCAACACCCATCAACATGTCTTCAACAACAATCAGCGGCTCTTGCAACTCTTGAGACACATCATGTGACACCTGTGGAGTAACCTACACTTTGTCAAGCACTAAAGATTTACATGGAATACATATGTTTTTATCCATGCAATCATCTTCAACCAACTCGTTGCTCATAAATCCATACAAACAATGCAAAGTTTGTGCCATCATCCTCTCTAGACATGCGCTTCCTTCATGAGAAGCATCAAGTTTAGAGAGCTTGCATGGACAACTATCCAAATGTTGGCATCATCTTGTAGATCCTCGACCTCTTGTGGATCAACTTCATCCTCAGCTTCAAATAACCAAGCTAATTGATACTCACACTATTCATCTTTAAAAATCTCCTTAGCATGCATGAAAGAATTCTAATCACTACTTTGGAAACTCTCGGGCTCACTTTTTCCATCATACAATTTGAAACTAGCGTACCCAATTTCAACTATGTACATGTCTTCAGTATCCAATATTTCTTTGTCCCTCAAATCACTCAATTCTAAAGAGCTTCTAGTTGGGTCCATACCACCGTAGAAGCACTCAATTTATCCCGTAAATTCATCTTCACATTGTCTTTGTTTGTTGGATGTAAGATACTCAATCTTAAGAGCTAGTACCGTAAAGCTTACATGGATCAAAGCGTTTGCAAATTCACTCCACTACTGGAAAGAACACTCTGTTATCTCTTGTACACTTCATTGAAATCCGAAGCCACAAGTTGTCCAAAATCCAAAATCATTTGGTCCTTGGGTACACCTCGGCTTGTCATCTCTGCTTTGTATATTCCAACCAATCACTGCAAGAGGAATAAGATTTATAACCCTTGATGAGGCACTCAACACCCATACTAAAACATTCAGTAAAAAATAAGAAAAAAAGTAAAAATATATCCATAAATATTATTAAAATACAAATAAGTTCCTATACACAATCTGTAGTCAAAAAATTAGTATATACCATGATAAAATTCCACAAACTTAAATCTTCTATCTGTTTTCACTTTTTGTTTAGCTGCTCAGCTAACAAGAGCATCAAAAGGACATCATCATTATTTTTTATTTCCGCTTACGCATGATACCTTCTATATAGACCAAAATGGGATGCAGTACCTCAAAATACAAGATCTTGATTCGATGAACCAATGCGATTTGGAAGTTGATACTTTGATCCCAAACACTGACCGTAAAAGAAGGAACACTGGTATTAGATTTAAAGGGGTATGACTTAATAAAAACCAAGCCTTTAAAGCATATACCCACTACCAATCCCAACCTGGGATTCTAATGTTGGAAAGATAACAATGTGATGACTTGGTATGGACTGCTCATGCCAAACTAGGGCAGTTGACACCCTTGAAGATCGTATGTATTTTCAAGATAAAAGAGAAGGGATTGAAAGAACTTCATGTCCACCTCTTTAGGGATTGCTATAATAATAATTTTGTCATGATGAACCCAAAGGAGATTTAACAAACCCAATAAGAGGAGGGACATTCAATCTGAGAAGGCATTATCAAAACAATACCAAAAACCGAACAAAATATGGGGCCAAATGATGGAGCCTATGATAGCATGGAAAATCAAAGAAGAAGCACAGCCAGCGGCAGTCACCTCAATGATGGAAACATGGGAAGAAATGTAGAAACCACCTTAAACAAGGGAAGAATGAGTGACACTAGGACAAGAAGAGGTCCACATGAGTCACAGCTACCAAACAACTGGTTTGAAGGACTAATGGGAGAAACACCAGCCAGAAGGAGAGAAAATGCGAAACACAATTGTAGAGTCAAACCAGTAGATTTTCAAAAATGGGTCAAAAAATACAGTGGATCAAGGGATCCGTACAACCACTTAGCAAGCTTTAGGCAAGTTCTAAAAGCTAAATGCATAACCGAATTCCACACATAATTTGCAAGATTTGGAAGGACCTTAGAAGGAAAAGCATTAACTTGAATCTAGACCATACCTCTTGGATCGATAACTGATCTGCCCACTTTGGCAATGAGATTTGTTGTTGCTTGCTCAAAAATGGGAATCGAGCATGATAGCACCTATGGCCCAAATCTACAGCTTCAAACAAAAACAAGGAGAAATTCTCAGAGATAGTGTGAGTCGGATGACAAAATATATTGATAGATGTTTAGAGTTGGAAATTCCAACCAAGGAGCAACTTGTCTCACTATTTTTAGATGGATTACTAAACAAGAAATTTCATGCTATTTTGTGTAGCAAAAGATACACTACTTGGGAAGCATGTAGATTGGACGCTATTGACTTGGGAAATAATTTTGAGATATATACCAAGGAAAACATTGTTAAAGACTCACAGAGTGAGCAAACCACATCCACTATGCCATCACAAGTAGGAGCAACCGTGGAAGCTCGTGTAAATGCTATAGAAGACATGCTCAAGCGCATGAACGACATGATGACTAGCATACAAAGGATGCCTATGAGAGGGCCAGGATAGGGTCCAGCTTAGGGACAACCTATGGGACAACACATACCATTGAAATAATGTTCCATTGAAGGAAAGTGGACAAAACATGAGGCAAAAAAATGCTATCATAAACCCAAATATGACAAAAATATCGAGTACATTACAATGAGACCACAAGGGAAACCCATGTATTGATAATTAGCAAATGTCGCACCAATTCAGAGATCACCCATGAATATGGAGAGACCACAACCAATATTAGGCCAATAACCACCACTACTGGGGAGTAATGTTGTACCATTCAAGTACATGTTTCCTGAGGTCCAGGTGGATCACCATTTGTTGGACGGATACGCCGCAATGGACGTCAGCACAGCAAGAACTCACCTAACCAGATTTGTCAGCTAAGGACGAATCTCGACCCTCAGGCGCGTGGAAGCAAGCATAGGGTGTCAATCTACACTCGACCGACTCTCGACTAAGTCCTACAGAGGTCTCTACCCATTGTCTAAGCTACAGCCCTCAGGAGTGCATAAGAGGAGATTTCCTACAACGCTTTCTAGAGCCGAATACCCATCAAACGGTCTCGAAATGCCACAAAACTTGAAGGAGACCCTACTAACACCAATAGGTCGCTCTCCCTAAGGTATAGGAACCAAAATTCCAACCCAAAACACCCGGTGCAAAATCACATAGGATGTCTGGCTGAAATTTGCAGGTCGTCGTTTCCGAAAACTGAAGTGCCTAATGTGTAGCTCTACTCAATGAGAATGCGTGGATATGATGAAATGTGAAAATGGATAATGTATGCTCACCAAATCACCAGATGAATCTCGTAGGTCGAGCTTGCAAAACCAAACTGTACGCGCACAATGTAGGTATTGGCGTGTAGCTCTCGTTGTGGGTAGCACGCTGCACTTCTCCGCACTCGATTCCGACCACCGATGCGTGCGTAGCATCAAGATGAATCTCTCACTCTCTCTCATACACAGTACGCTCACTCACAGACTTCACTTTTTAAAATGACAAAGGTCTTTCATTAAGGTCAAAAAGTGGTATAAATACCTTACAATCTCAAACCCCAATGTTCCAATTTATTCATCTACTCAATCTAAATGTCAAAACTCGGATACAATCTGGAAACTTCTATAAGCCCCAATATTTACAAAGGTGAAATGTTGGGTTTTCTCAATAAATGAATAATTACAAAAAATAATAATCCGCCGAGCAGTCATTTTCCGTAGGGTGTGTCCAGCTTCTAACACTCCCCCTCTCCTTGTTCATGTCGTCCCGGACATGGCTGTTGAGCTGGTTCTTCAGTGAAGACTTGCTCGCATTTTCAAAAGAGACTCATACCTCGCATGTTGAGCTAGTAGTGTTGGGCCAAACATGTCTGTGCTGATTGTGAAGAAGCTAGTGTAGAAGGCTTCTTCAAAGGCCTGGAGGTGATAGGATGGCAAAAACATGATCCTTTGATACAATGCATGTATCACCTCGTGGGATGGCTGACTAGACAAATCGTATACGCATCTATATGTATCTTGAAAGAAGAAGATACTGTCTGTCGCCTGGCCGGGTTTGAATGTCTCGAAGATTGCAAAAGGTGTTTTGCAAATCTTTCTCATCAGAATGCAAGATAGTTCAGGCGAGCCAGTGAACAATTTGATGGTGCCCGTTAGGGTTTTCACCATGTATTGCTCACTTATTCTCTCGCGTGCCTTCGAGCCTGGCAACTTCGAGTAATCATTAGGCAAAATTTGGACTCACAAAGGGGCCCTTTAAGGAGTTTGACTTTACCTCTCTCTACCAAAACGGGTGCATGGATAAATTTTTGCAAACAAACTCCAAAGTTGGCGGAGGTTTGATAGTTAGAATGTCCTCTTCAAGATCTATCTACTGATATATAGCACGCCATGAGATTCCTCATATTTTAGAAGATCCTTTTTTTGATTCACCTATGATGTGACAACTCTGTCGGAATCTAAGTGCATAACAAACTGGAAAATCCATTGTTTCGTCTCCAGGTTGAGACAGAATACTCCCAATTGCATATGCAGATGCATTAATGTGAACATGGAATATATTTTTCCAATTTGGTGCTTTAAGTATAGGTGCTGATACAAGGTTTTCCTTCAGCTTTTTGGAATGAAGTTTCACACTCTTAAGTCCAGTCAAAACTGACTAACAAACGATACAGAGGTCGTGCAATGACTGCATACATATATATGAATCCTCGATAATATCCACAGTGTCCCATGAAGGATTGCACTTGTTTTGCATTAGTAGGCATGGGCAGGTCTACTATGACTTTGATTTTGTCTAGGTCAGTGGTTATGCCATTTCTTGAGACAATGTGTCCTAACATGCGACCTTGCCTAACCATAAAAATGCACTTTTCCGGGCTAAGATAGATTCGATATGTTCTGCACTTCTCAAATACCTTTTGTAAATGGTCAATATGTTCATCTCATAGCAGAGAGTGTACACAAAGATCATCCACATATATATTCTCAGGTATTCTTTGAATGCATGCGTCATAAACCTCTGAAAGGTACCTGGGGCATTAGTTAAGACAAAAGGCATAACTTGATACGCATAAATTTCCCATTCTATGGCAAACTCTATTTTGTGTTGATCCTCTATTGCAATTGCCAGTTCGTTATACCCTGAAAACCCATCTAGAAAGGAAAGCCCGTTTCCCAGACACCCTCTCAAGTACATGTTCTGTGATTGGAAAGGGATAATTATCCCTTATGGTGGCTGCATTTACCTTTTTGAGGTTTACACACACTCTCAGCTTTCCATTCTTCTTGGGGACAATCACAATGGGTGACACCCAATCTGTATGCTCGATTTTGTAGATGAATTCAACATCCATCAGCTTGTCAATCTCCTCTTTGATTCATTTAGCAAATGTGTCATTCTATGTATAAGGACGTTGTTTGCTAGGTTTGGCATCTGATTTCAAAGGAACTATATGTTGGCATATCGATGGATCAACTCCTTTGAGGTCTTTGTAGGACCATGCAAACACATCTTTATACTTTTTGAGAAGCTGTGTTAGCCGTTCTTCTTCTTTAAGCTCTAAATCAGTTGCGATATAGAGCGGATGAAGCTTTTCACCTGGTTCGGTGAGGTCTATCTGTTTTGCATTTTCCGGCCCATCGTAAGATTCTTGGTTTATTCTTTCCCTGACTGGTGGTGTCATTATGATTTTTCTGTCCTGGATGATGAATTTTTGATAGTGTGATGGTACATTCATGTTTCCTTTTTCTGACTCCTCCTTACCCTCACTTTCTCCCTCAGTAGTCCATACCTCTCGTAAAGATCGTTTTAGTTCTTGGTATTTCTTTTTACGTTCCAATTTGGTCCACTCTAGGTCTTTTGTTGTTTCTTGTTTTGATTTTTAGATTTTTTTTCTGTTTTAGCTTTTTGTACTTGTTTTAATCCCACTTGCATTCCTTCCCTTCGCACTCTCGAGAATCTTCCTGATATTTGATCTTTTACACAATCCTCTGCTTTGACAAGCATTAGATAGTGAGTTTTATCTTTTATTATGGGCATCAGGTTCTCTCTCTTTTTGTTTTCTGCTCGTTTTCTCCTATAGCGTTCCTGGCGTCTAGGGTGCTGATTGGCAAAATCATAAAACTTGGTATTCGCTGTTTTCTATCCACGCTCACTTGAGCTGTCTAAACACTCATTATCTGCATCGTTATTTACCTCCAGATGCTCAAAGGAGTTATTAAATGCTTCTTGTTCTGGTGGTTCTACCATCTCATCTCCTCCTCGTATAAGGCTTACCATGTAATAGGGTAGCACATCATAGCCATCCTTATCGCAAAATTTTGTCATTGGACTATCTGTAATGGTACAGACATTCAATGTTGCTAATATGTGTTCCCATTCCAGAGGTTCCAAGGTATCTTCAGGAAAAGGATCCGGAATATAATCCTTGTACTCAATCGCTCTTTCTAAGATGCATTCCTCTCTTTTTAAGCTCCCACAATGTGAAGCTCCGCACATCCATAGCTCTTTTTGTTGCCCTAACAATGCTGGGAGCTCAGATCCTGCCAATGAAGCTGAATCAAACTCTTCCACCGGTGTCTGGTTCACATATTTGTAACTATGGTCTTTTAGGTGTATTTTGGTTGTAGTCTCGCCATGTCTGAGGTATATGTGGTCGTAACCCCAATCCTGGACCATCTTTAATTGTCGCATGAATGGTCTTCCCAAGATTATCTCGTAATTGTTCTTTTTGTCGAAATCGAATATTGCAAATGTATGCTCATACTCGATTCCGCACGAGTTGACAATTACTTTTTCTAAGAGTCCTAGAGGCTTCTCCATGAACCCATCTGCCAATTGCAATTTCATTCTGGTAGCTCTCAAAGCCGGTTTTCCCCATTTTTTCCAGATTTCCTTGGTGGCAATTGCAACTCCTGCTCCACTGTCAATAATAGCTTTGGAAACTACTCCTTGGAATTCTACTAGTAGTGTGGTGTTTCCATCTTCTCCCTCGCAATATTCTCCAACCTTGTTTAAAGGTACTGGACTAGTGTTTAGTTGAGGAATGTCCAATTCTCTGATCCTTTCTTGAAGCTTCGAGGTGGGGTCTTTCACTCCAAATTTTTCTAAGCATTTGCCTATGGTGGTCCACATGTTTGGTAGTAGCCTTAGGAGTTCGGCTAATGTGATTGTGCATGCCACCAGGGTGGACAATAGCTCAATCAACCCTTGTAAATCCATCACTCTGTTAGAAGATAGTCTTTGAGATGGGATTGCTCTCACCTCAGACTTGGCTTCATACTCTCCTAGGTAAGAGGGTCGAGTTTTCAGCGAGTCTGGTTGGCTGTGCCCCGAACTAATTCGTCCCTCCCCCTTGTGAATGCATATCAAAGTTCATTTTCGATCTTGCCTCAAATTCTTCAATAGGAGGTAAGATCTCATTTTTCTCTTTTCTCATTATCGTGCAGCTCCGCTGCCATGTAGAGAAAAAGAGCAGAGAATGCAAGCTAAGCTTCTTTGAAGCCTACACATTTAATGGTCACTAAGATCAGGACTTGTTAACGGGCCAAGCTTAATGATTAATGTATGCCAGATGAGACTTAAAAGGGCCAACAGATGCCTTAATGATGCCAAAAATGAGTATGCTTTAAGTGATCATAGATAGAAGATTATATTCTAGAGATGCAGTGCTTGAAGTGCTCTACCGGCCTGTCTTTACAGCTCGTCGATTGGAGCTATGATGAAGAAGTTATGGCATATTGAAGTTTGAGTCGATTGCAGATCCGTACCGGATTAAGCAACTTCAGCTGAGGTGACAAAAATGAAATGAATGCACGGGCTTGAAGTGCTCACTTTCTGGAGCGCGTCGGTCTTTTCAGAGCAAAGATTGGAATTACGGTTGCCAAGTTATTGGCCGTTAAAGATTCACCGGGGGTCGCTTCCGTAACAATCTAGTCGGCTCATCCGGAGTGTCATCTGGGAAATTTTGAGCTTCAATCAGGTTTTGGGAACCGGAATCCTGTTTGGTATTTCATCTCTTGCAGTGCACTATTAACTGGTGCTTCAATTAAATTGTATTTCATGACCAGCTAATGAAGATGCGACTGATGTGCTCAGTGCCTTGGATGATAACTATACTAAGTGTATTAAGCTCGAGAAGCATTAAAATTTCACGCTTAGCAATTCCATGCTAGATTATGCATGCTAAAAGTGGTGCCAGTACGAAAGCACTTGATGACCTCCTAGTCCGAAATGTCGTCTCATGGGGTGTATTGATTGTGGGATAAGCCTAGCTAGACAGGGCTACTGGAGAAACATGTGCTTGGCAATGCTTTGGTAACTTTGTATGCCAAATGTGATGCCCTTTACAAGGGCCGCCTGCCCAAAAGCCATTAAAAGGATGGCCGCCCAATGCCCAAGAGCAACCAAAGTTTAAGGGTTGCCCAAGGGACCAAGCTTATGGCCGCCCATTAAAGGAAAATAAGGGCTTTTGTGTGTAAAAGCAAGGAAGAAAAGAATAGCATGGCAGGAAAGCAGCGATTAGGGAGGGCGCAAGCAGGAGAAGAAGATCGCGCTGGCCAGCTCACGCGTCGGTTCGTGTCGGCCATGAAACGAAATTTGTTCAGCTCGGCAGCGCGACCAGCTTTGGAGCCATTTCGGCTAGATTTTGCCCGTGTCATTTTGTCCATTGTCACATCATCTAGAGGCACTTTTTACGCCTCCCTAGCAACAACGGCACCGTCGTTGCTAAGGGAGGGGTCACTCTATATATAGGAGGCGCCTTTTTCATGCAAGGGTTTTGCAAGAAAACAAGCTTGAGGAGAAAACGAGCAGGTCGAGATAACAAGAGGAGGAAAAGCTTGGCAAGGCGAGGCATAACGGGAAGAGCTCCATCTCTCTCGCTCTCGTCCTCGAGGCAAGCAAGCTACTCTCTCTCCTTCTCGAGCTTGAACATACAAAGCAAGGCGACCTCTCTATCTCTCTCTCTCTCTCTCTCTCTCTCTCTCTCTCTCTCTCTCTCTCTCTCTCTCTCTCTCTCTCTCTCTCTCGCTTGAACAACAGCAAAGCAAGGCAAGAAGAAGACGTTACAAGAGGAGAGTGGTATTCTTGTGAAGGCAAGGAAAAGGACGATTGCATAATTGAAGGAAGAAAGTGAAGGCTCACTCTCTCGTGCTTGAGAAGTAAGACTCTCGGAGAGGTGAAGTGAAGCTAACCAAGGATGAAGTCTCTCTCTTGTCAAGCATAAGGCGAGTAACCGTGATTAAAAAGGCAAGGATAAAACAAGGTTAAGCTTAGGAAAAGGAGCATTGCAGAGAGCTCTTGAAGGCAATTGAAGCGGGTAATTCAAAGACAGTTTAAAGCAGCAGAAGAATTATCATCAATGTCATCAGTCTAAAGAAATTAATTAAGCGTTTTAGTAAGCCCGGTGCCATTAACAGCCCGGCTAATCTGTAAAGGGAGCTTAAACTCCTATTTTCCAATTGATCCAAGTGTTGGTGCTGTTAACAGCCCACCTTGGCTAGTACTCATACATATTAATCGATTAGTTGATGATTATGGTGATTTCCATATTCAGTTGCATTTGTTGTTCTTGTTATCTCTCTTACACACCTCCCACAGCAAGAGGCCCGGCGCCTGCCCGGCTCACGTAGAGAACACATATCCCCCGACATCTTTGGTGAACCCGACTTGAAACGAGCCGGGGCGGGAGGTAAAGATGGAGATTGCAGAACAGTTAAAGTAGTTTATTGAAGATTTCAATGCCAATGGATTTGATAAAAATCTGGCAGTTACAGATTTGCCAAAAATGATGGAATTGGTTCAGGGGTATCTACAGGAAGCAAAAGCCATGCATATAAAAAAGCAGATTGATGATGTTGTAGAGCTAGCACTTGATGTTGTATGTGAGAAGTATTATGTTTTTCAGGGATATGATCCAGAAGGTTTTATTGCATGTTACGAAGCTGAGATGAAGAGTCGAAATGTTCCAGAATATCGGATGATTGCAGCTTTTAAGGAGGTTGTAAACTTGGATTTTAAAATGCACGTTCAAGAACTGGCAGAAGAATATCCCACACGGTGGGAGTATTTTGCAAAGGAATTTATTTACGAGAGCTCAAGGATTCTAGATCGGGAAATTAAATAAAGAAGATTACTGAACGAAATAAGGTTGTCTTGAGTAAAGGTGAAAGGGATCAGATGTAGATCCTCAGCTATGATGAATTCTGGGAGCATATTTTTGCAAGAAGTAAAGCCAAAGAGAACGCTAAGCTGGAAGTAGCAGATTCAGTTTCAGAGGAGATTAATTTGAGCAACAAAGAAAAGCTAAACAATGAATTTAATGTTGAAACAGATTTATATGAATTCTTTTCAAAGATTCCTTGCATGGACGCTACCTCTAATAATGGTTCCAGTGAAGACATAGACTGTGCAGCAAGTGGTTCGCAAGTTTTTGAACTTGACATGGGTTATTCTAAAGGAGTTCATCAAGCAGATGGGCCACTATAGGATATTACTGAAACTATTTGCACTATAGCCGAGCAGGATAACATGTCTACTACAGATGATTGCATAAATAAAGCTATTATATACACAGTAGCTGATGAAGTGACTAAGATTGTGGATCTAGCACAGGATAAGCCTGTGGATGTCAATGAACCTATGATTGCTACTAACAATATGCTTGCAGATGATGCTATCACAAAAGAGGATGCTATAATCGGTGAATTTCTGTCTAGATCTGAAGGAGTTGTTTATGGCAGTATAGAGGAGCTTTATGATGCGTATACCTCTTTAGAGGGGGTGCCAGATGAGCCTTTACAGTTCTATAATGTATCATTAAGTGCAGATGAGGAAGCAGAGGATGATATGGATGAGTATGAAGATTCCTCAGATCATGCCGATTGTGAACATGTTATCGACAGGGATTTTACATTTATGCTTCTACAAGGGCTGCATGAGGAGATAACTCCTACAATTTTGATGAATGTTGAGACTTCCAAGGCTGATTTTTCTAAGGATGCTATAGATGAAGATCTACAGGATAAAGCTGTTTTTCATGACCAAGCTGAAATCTCAACAAGTGAAAATTTGTCTGATGATACAGGTCAAGAGACTCCCAAGTTTTTTCATGATGGCTATGAATCTAGAGGGGGTGATGATGCTAAATCGTCCTTGATACTGCATAAAATGCACAGGGTTTTTCATTTGCTTGGATAGTGTGCCAGATGTGGCTGGATTTGGATGCTATTCCTATTGATGCTTATGTCAATGATGTCTTGGCTGCTAGTAAAAGGGAGCCAGATTTCTTTCATGCTTTCTGGTAACGAGCTTAAGTTGCCAACAGTTTACGAAATGTGGGTGATGCACTATGCTTCAGGTGAAACTCTAGTATATTGTGGAGTCCATCAATGCTATGTGATCTTGATGGTGTTTGATCCAGGATATTCTAAGGATATTCAAAAGCAGATTCAATATGGATGGATGTTGTTAAGTATGCATAGTAATTGTGTGCTAGCTGAACCAGGGGTAGCATATTTGCACCAGAAATTCTTGATGTTGATTGATACCGGAAATGTATGCTCATGTGGATGTTATGATGCTCTAGTGTGTGGGAAATTCCTTATTATCCCATTTGATCATGGGGGTTACTAAAGTGCAAGTTGCAGATGCAAAGGATACCAGATGCCTGATGTAGCAGGCTGCATGATGCAAGGTTTTGTTTTCTAGATTATGTTAAGTCAAAAGAGTGTTTGGTTATGCATTTAATAAGAGTACATGGTTGGCTTCCAACTGACTTCTTTGGACAATTGATGAAGTATCTTCACATATTTTGAGTTGGTTCTGCTAACAGAACTTCAAGTAAAGTACTTGACGGGCATTTCGTGTGCAGACAGAGTAAGGCATACTTGATCTTGACAGGTTTCCTTAAAGAGAGCTTAATGGTCAAGCCGTGTGCATCATTAACTGGAGCACTTGAGTCTGGCGGGGTTCACTTAACAGATTATCCATAATTGAATGCTTTAAAGATACGGCAGATACAATTCAAATATTTTTGATGGACAACTACCTAATGATCAACCTAGAACATTGATGATAGGATATAAGCCTTATTTTGTTTTTCATATGTTTACCAGTAATGTGAGTCTAATGATGGAAAGAGCTTAAGGTACCTTTAGTAGATGAAAATTTGAGTGCAGTTGGCACAGACCGAAAGCTCTGCAGGTTCAGAGGGGGTGGATGTCGTGCAGCTCTGCTGCCACATAGAGAAAAAGAGCAGAGAAATGCAAGCTAAGCTTCTTTGAAGCCTACACATTTAATGGTCAGTGATCAGGGCTTGTTAACAGGCCAAGCTTAATGATTAATGTATGCCAGATGAGACTTAAAAGGGCCAACAGATGCCTTAATGATGCCAAAAATGAGTATGCTTTAAGTGATCACAGATGGAAGATTATGATCTAGAGCTGCAGTGCTTGAAGCGCTCTATCGGCCTGTCTTTACGGCTCGTCGATTGGAGCTATAATGAAGAAGTTATGGCATATTGAAGTTTGAGTCGATTGTAGATCCGTACCGGATTGGGAAACTGCAGCTGAGGTGAAAAAAATGAAAGGAATACACGGGCTTGAAGTGCTCACTTTCTGGAGCACGTCGGTCTTTTCAGATCAAAGATCGGAATTACGGTTGCCAAGTTATTGGCCGTAAAAGATTCACCGGGGGCCGGTTCCGTAACAATCTGGTCGGCTCGTACGGAGTGTCATATGGGAAATTTTGAGCTTCAATGAGGTTTTGGGAACCGGAATCTTGTTAGGTATTTCATCTCTTGCAGTGCACTGTTAACTGGTGCTTCAATTAAACTGTATTTCATGACTAGCTAATGAAGATGCGACTGATGTGCTCAGTGCCTTGGATGATAATTATGCTAAGTGTAATAAGCTCGAGAAGCATCAAAATGTCATTCTTAGCAAAGCCATGCTAGATTATGCATGCTAAAAGTGGTGCCAGTACAAAAGCACTTGATGACCTCACAGTCCGAAATGTCGTCTCATGGGGCGTATTGATTGTGGGATAAGCTTAGCTAGACAGGGCTACTGGAGAAACATGTGCTTGGCAATGCTTTGGTAAATTTGTATGCCAAATTTGATGCCCTTTACAAGGGCCGCTTGCCCAAAATCCATTAAAAGGATGGCCGCCCAATGCCCAAGAGCAACCAAAGTTTAAGGGCCGCCCAAGGGACCAAGCTTATGGCCACCCATTAAAGGAAAATAAGGGCTTTTGTGTGTAAAAGCAAGGAAGAAAATAATAGCATGACGGGCAAGCAGCGATCAGGGAGGGCGCAAGCAAGAGAAGAATATTGCATTGGCTAGCTCGCACATCGGTTCGTGTCGGCCATGAAACAAAATTTGTTCATCTCGACAACGCGACCAGCTTTGGAGCCATTTCGGCCAGATTTTGACCACGTTATTTTGGCCACTGCCTTGTCATCTAGAGGTAGTATTACGCCTCCCTAGTGCCATCGTTGCTAAGGGAGGGGGCACTCTATATATAGGAGGATGCCTTTTTCATGCAAGGGTATTGCAAGAAAACAAGCTTGAGGAGAAAACGAGGAGGTCCAGATAACAAGAGGAGGAAAAGCTTGGCAAGGCAAGGCATAACGGGAAGAGCTCCATCTCTCTCGCTCTCGTCCTCGAGGCAAGAAAGCTACTCTCTCTCCCTCTCGAGCTTGAACATACAAAGCAAGGCGACCTCTCTCTCTCTCTCTCTCTCTCTCTCTCTCGCTTGAAGAAGAGCAAAGCAAGGCAAGAAGAAGAGGTTACGAGAGGAGAATGGTATTCTTGTGAGGGCAAGGAAAAGGACGGTTGCATAATCGAAGGAAGAAAGTGAAGGCTCACTCTCTCGTGCTTGAGAAGTAAGACTCTCGGAGAGGTGAAGTGAAGCTAAGCAAGCATGAAGTCTCTCTCTTGTCGAGCAAAAGGTTAAGCAAGGAAAAGGAGCATTGTAGAGAGCTCTTGAAGGAAATTGAACAAGGTAATTGAAAGACAGTTTAAAGCGGCAGAAGAATTATCATCAACGTCATCAGTCTAAAGAAATTAATTAAGCGTTTTAGTAAGCTTGGTGTCATTAACGGCCCGGCTAATCTGTAAAGGGAGCTTAAACTCCTATTTTCCAATTGATCCAAGTGTTGGTGCTGTTAACAGCCCGCCTTGGCTAGTACTCAAGACATATTAATCAATTAATTGATGATTATGGTGATTTCTAGATTCAGTTGCATTTGTTGTTCTTGTTATCTCTCTTTCACACCTCCAACAGCAAGAGGCCCGGCACCTGCCCGGCTCACGTAGCGAACACATGTCCCTCGACATCGTGATATTCATGTGGTAACTTACCCTGTTAGCTTCATTGGCCTCACGGATTTACTTCCACAGATCATCTAGACCGTTACAATCCTTACCCATTTCTACCAATGTTTTAGGCTGGAACCCCTCACTTGCCTCATCTGTTGTATTTGGCACTATGGTAGGCTCTCTCCCCTAGACTCAGAGGCATTCGTGAGTCTCCCCTTCGTTTCTACTCGTGTCCCTAAAGTTGGTTTAATAGGGGTTGGAGTTGGTACTTCATGCCAACTTGTAGGTTTACCAATCGGGGTTTCCATCAATGATTGAGTTGTTTCAATCATCTTTCTACACATTTTTAACCTCTGTTTTTCTATTTCAGCATATGGATAAGTCATCCATCTTTGCTCTTGGGTTTGGTTCTCTTTTAGTTTGGCTTCGTAAGCTTTTAAAAGTGCATCTAACTGCTCATTTAACTTTTCTGCCAACAGTGATCCTCCTGATCCTGCACTTTTGGGTTCTGCTATTTCCTTGGGTGCTACGTTTGCCGCAGTGTGTGAGCTTAGACTAGCTAGATCCTCTAACCGCTCTAATCTATCCTTTGTGTGTTTTAACTCCTCGGATAGAGCTGTTTACGCTCGTTCTCCTGGCTTTCATACGCGCCTTCCTAGCTTTCCAAGTGCTTCTCTGATTTTTCGTTTCTAAACTTGGGGCATCGGTTTTTGGCTCTTCAATTATGGGTTCATTCGTCATTCTTTGAGCTTGGGCTCGCGTCACTGCCTGAATAGGTATGATTGTCTCGTTTTCTGACCCTCCACTGAAAGGCACTGCTTCCATCATGTTCAAGGTAGTTTTTGCTCCTTTGCTCGGGTTCTTAGGGCAATCAGGAATCAAATGAGTAACTCCACACTCGGTGCAATATGCGTTGACTCTAATGATTTCATCATGAGGACAGTCTCTTAGCCAATGGTCTCCACCACACTTGTAGTAGGGTCCTTTAGGCTGTTGAGGTGCTCCTTGAGCTCCTCTTTGTTGGTATGCATGTCTCTGCCCGCCCATGCCTCCGTTGTCTATGAACAACAATGTTCGTTCATCCAAGCTATATCTTCCTTCTCCCGCTGCCTCTGCAGTTGTTGGTGGTCCTGCACCTCCTAATCATGCTCCATGGTTCTGGCGTTGAGGGTTCTTCCGGTGGATAATAGGCAGGATTTGCAGCATATCCATTGGGATCTTCATAATATGCATGCATAGGCACCAAAGCCTTCTCTTCTGATTCGGTTACGGTTGGTGTGTATCTTATGCGGCTGGTCGTAATCCTGGTAGGGGGGGTTGTTGCCCCAACACTGGTTGTGGTCTTTATACACCTACAGGTCCTAGTAGGTTGCCTGCTTGATACCTAGGCATCGGTGGAAGTTGAGGAGATGCTACATGTGCGCTTGGGGAGCATAAGGTCGTTCTCTCACATACCCCTTGTTATAATAGCATTGCTCCATCCCATAGTTTGTCCATTTTTGTTCAATAGCACACCACTTTGGCTATTTAGACTGTGGTTTGGCATACAGGTTAATCTTTTTTAGCACTTCCTCTACAAGATGCTCCTGGCTTACAGCTACTTCTCCTTTCGGTGCTGTCTTAGCAGACTTGCTTCCACTTTGTTTGTGAGGATGAATCATCGTCGAGATCCTTGAATTCATCCTCTTTGTAGACCGCACAATTGTCTACAAGGTAAAGAGACTCCTTAGTTAACTCGTTTAACGTCGTGCTCCTCTTCATATGTAAGTCCTTCTGGAGATCTGCATTCCTTATTCCTTGAATAAATATAAGCATAAGTCTGGACTGAGTTGGCAGTTCTTCCACAGGGCACAACTTAACATATGTTTTTAGTCGTAGGACTGCCTTTCACACAGATTTCTCGTCTTTCTGTTTGAATTTATGGATTTGTGAGACTGTATTATGAGCTATCCCCCTTTGTGAGAATTCCTCAATAAACTTGTCAAACACCTCCTCCATAGACTCAAAGTCTCTACGCTCCACGGAGTCAAACCAAGTAGCTGCATCATCCTCTAGGGTCATTCCAAACCTTGAAAATTGGGTAGGGAAATCTAACACCTCTTCAACTCTAATTACACGCACAAAGGCTGCTACATGATCTCTAGGATCTCTGTTTCCCGTGTATTTCTTGTGTACCCATTTTTGCACTTGAGAAGGTCTAATTCTATGATGGTTTACAAATCTTATCATTGGATCTCCTCGTCCTAATCGATATACCTCCTCTGGCCTTTGGTAGTAAGCCGGTTCCTCTCCCAGTGGTGCTCCTAAGCCGTAATTTCTGACGGTTCTTGGAAGATATGGTTCATCTCTTCGAACTCGCTCTATGGGTGGTCTTCCAGGCTCTGTTGACCCATGTGTTTTTGGCTTACTCTCGCCATGATACTGTGAATAGAGTGGTTGTTCTTGTAAATCCCTTATCCCCCGTGCGGCTTGATAACCATCTCGGTTTCGGTCTTGTTCTAATGTTGCACTTTGTCGAAGCCATGCCTGCAATGATGGCTGAGTTGTTGGTTGGTTTTGGTTATTGAATGTTTGATGTCGGGTAGAATGTGAGGTAGCGTCATACTCCTCTGAAAAGGGATTTGTCAACTTGCTAGGGGTGTAGGTGGCTATTGGCACTTCTTTGGGGGCATATGTTGATGCTTCTAGAACTGTTGCCTTTTCTACCTCCTCTAGGAGAATACGTTTGTATTCTCGCCCGTACCTATCAACAAAAACGATATCCTTCCCCATAGCAATTTCATAAGAGAATAAGTAAAGAACCTTGTCTTTGCTTAATTCGTTTGGATAGGGTTCTTTGCAACGAAAGTAAGAGACTATTTCCTTGCTCTCATGCTCGTAAATTCCCACATTCTCATTATAAGTTGAGACCTTGGTTGTTTTCTTATCATACATAAAAAGCGCTCCAGGTCGATCAATGTTTGGAGGCGGTTCTTGAGTTTCTGAAACCATTTTCCCTCTTGCCACGTTATCTCCATATCTATTGTATTCCTCAGGGTTACTAACTATCAGATAATGGTTCCCCTTTTCGTCTTGGAATCTATCTCCATCATCATGGACTTGAATTATCTCCAGTCTCTAAGCCGGTCTTTCTTCAATACAAATACACTTGCGTCCTCGATAGTAAGAATAAACTAGGGCTCCCCTCGAGTTTGTTCCTTCTAACAAGATTACAGTGAACTTGGAATCATTCAAAGGATTTAGGGAGGTGTTTTCTCCTGGCATTGGTCCTTCATAGGTGAAACCTCCCGGCTGTTGACTACCCATCATGAAGAAGGACTTATCTGATGAAGTGTCAGTATCACTATCCTCCTCAATAATCGGTGCTAGTGGATCTAGCCTTGCCTGAGTTACACTCTCTTCGGTGGACACTAAGCTACCATGATCACCTGCCACCTTTTGGTCTCTAAAGATGTGTCTTCCTGATCTTAAATTCATCAAACTTATCAATGCAATTTAACACAAATCCAACCACTCAACTGGCAGAGGATCAGTTTCCGCACAACTTCTTGCTTTGCCGCTGAATATACCTATACACAAGCGTTTAATTTCGGCAATCGAATCAAGCATCTAACCGCTAGAGGTGGTTTTAGTAATGATTGGTATAGCTGGAGAGTTAACCTCAATCACTGCTGTATTTATACACTTCTGAAGTTCTGGATTAGGTCTGCTAATCTGAAACTGTACTTCCCTCGGATGTTGATCAATATACCTGAAAAGTCTGAATTCAGTCTTTGCTCCGTCAAAAGGTCAAACAAGGTCCAAATTCACTTTTGAAAGAAGTTCTAGAATATTCAAGTCAAATGGAACATCTCTGTATAACCTCAGACAAATTTTCTCTTCACTAAGCCCCAGTAGACATCCTATGCGTAGGATTTCTCCTGCTCTGTTTTGCATGATTTTTGCACTATGGATTCCCCTAGATGCGCTGAGTCCACAGTTGTTTTTACTTTTTGATTTGGACACCTATAAGCTGGTCAATAGATCAAAAATCTATTCCGGTAGTCTAATGTTGGTCTGACCAGTCAAATCAACTCCAATTTGGACCAAAATTGACTAGGAGGCTTGCCTCAGGCTATACAACACCCTGCTATGTCTACAGTCAGTTTCTGGTTTCAAATTCATGCATTAGACATTCTACACGTAGCATGTATTATTGCTCAAAATGGCTTCAAATGCAAAGAATAGAGTCCTCTTGAGGTGCTGATCCCTTTGGTATGCTCAAATATGGATTTGGAGTGCCAGATCACCCAAAACACAACGTAGGATGTCTTTTGGGCCTGTTTGACCCCAGACTTGACCCAGCTTCCCCTTGATGTCAGCAACCCAGTGCTATGCTTAGGTTTTGGTTTGGATTTCAAAAGACCCCAATTTTAGCTGTTCTAGCCTTTTTCAGTCAAAAGTGCTAAGGTCTACTTAGAACCCAATTTTCTCACCCAATTGAGATGAAACCTCTCTCAGTCACTCAATATATCATGCAGATCATGCTCATGTAGGCATCCTATGGCTTTGGTCTTAAAATAATGCCTTGGAACAATGTGGGTAAGATGTCTCACAATTTCAGTCTATCTGGCCTTATCCTATCAAGATATGGTCAAATTTCCACTTTTTAGGTGAAAATAGGGTAAAACCTACCTTCTGAACACACTGGTCAACTCAAAATTTCAAAATTTCCACCAGATGAGGAATCCCAATCCTCGAGCGAGTACTTCCGAGCGAACAAGAAACTGAGCGAGCGTAAGCAGTGAAAAAGATTAGATCAAGATCTCAATATTTACTCTATAGAGTATGGTGGAGCAAACTAACCATGTTGCATCTCAAATAGTCTCAAACAAAAAAGCCATACTCTTCTTTTAATGTGTTCACACACAATAAAATAGTCTCAAACAAAATATCCATACTCTTCCTTTAATGTGTTCACACACACATTGATACACAGTCATATCCTTGCTTCTGAACCATCTTGTTGAGCATATTCTAAAACTCTATTTGTGCAAACTTATTCTCCATGGTAAATTCACATGTTGCAATTGCCATAAGTTTGTGCACAAATAGATCAAAAGATGGTAACTCAAATGCCACATGTCCATCATAATGCATATGTAGCTCTTGAACTTGAATGATATCCTTTGCTTGCTTGAGTGCCATGTGTAGGCTGCTTTGTGAAGGCATTGCATGTAGTATACCGACTACTCTGGAGGGACCATTGGACTATTACTAGTGTGTCCTTCATTCCAATTCCTTGTGTGCTTTCAATAGCAATGCGAACCTTCTAGAATTGACATTGGCCATGATTGAGAAGGAGTATTTGTTCACCATTAACAAGTTCAGTAGCCTTTATCTTCACCTGCTCTCCCATTAGAGTTAATGGATGAAAATTGAATGCATTAGTTATTTCATAATGTTGTATCACAGAAGAGATAGGAAGTGCATAGATACTATTGTCATGGTATAAGAACAATCTTGTGGCCACATTGTCGTCCATAAATGGTTATGTGCCTAGCCATGGTTGACTGTAGAATGAGGAATTTCAAACTCCAAGAAAATCTTTCCAAGCAATCATGAAAAAAAAGCAAAACCCCACAAGATACATAGAACTTAAATCATAATAGAAACATTTAGCATCAAATTGCATATTACAATCTATCTATCATTGTCTCTAAACTTCTAAAGCATTCCTTATGGAGACTTTAATCATCCACCCTTATATTAACTCCGTGATTATCCAAAATCATATATGATCCTTCCTCTGAATCACAGCTTGTGGTCATCAATATTTAAGCCATGATAGATGCTTGGACAAGTAAAAGTGTGTGTGTGTATGTGTGTGCGCACGCATGCAATGTCGTGGAGGGGGGCGGAGGGTTCTTCAATACATGATATTATGGAAAGTGCTTCTAGGGAAGTTATAGAAGAAGTAGATTTGGTAGATCGTACTCGTAGGTTGGACCCAATATGAACAATGTGTATTTGTAATCTTTGGTGCTAGATTGTACTTTATTGAAATTGGAGATAAATTTTTTTGGGTTAGTGACTCCATTTTGTCTATCTCGCAAAAAGTATCTTTCAGCGTATATTCATGACACTTGAGAAACAAAGAGGAAAAGGAAAAATATCCTTCACATCACATACTTGAAAAGAATAGTTGAGTAAAAGCATGAATAGGTGGTACACTAGCAATGTGGTAGCTATCAATAGCAAACTTGACCAAAAATCACAAAAAGAGTATGAAGAAGTCATCAAGATAATATTATCTAGCACTCGATAGAAGAAATAACAAGTGGGTAGTAATGTGGTAGCAAACTACTCGTCAAAAGAATCTTGCAGTCAGCTAATACCAAGGTGTAGTCTTGTGGTAGCTACCTATCCGGGACACAAGTAGTTGTACCACCTATTCATGCATATACCCAGTTTTCATAGACTACGGACTCTTTTAGAGTTTTCATGGTGAGTTGCAAAAGAGGAGGCCCCAATCACAAGGACTTTGTGGCCAAGGGCGGGAGAGGTATTGATGAAGATCACAAGGTACTATCGACATGAATGATAATCACCACTTGCATGCAATATTTCAGCGAGAACAAAGATAAAGAGTTTGGGTGTGTGTGTGTGTGTGTGAGAGAGAGAGAGAGAGAGAGAGAGAGAATGAGGTTCATCTTCCACAGTTGCAGGATCATAGCAGAGGAATATTTTCTCAAAAACCGCTTTTCTGGTCACACGTCAAAAATGACTTTGATGCGCCGATGCCCTTGTTGAGCAATCCCTTATACATCCACCCTCTTCTAGAGTTCCACAAAAGTGGGCCTGACTCCGCCACTGGGCAGCGAGCTCTGCATGGAAGAGGTGTGCATGCTCTCAACCAATCTAGCCAATTACACACTCACACACTCACTCTCTCTCTCTCTCTCTCTCTCTCTCTCTCTCTCTCTCTCTCTCTCTCTAACTTAGCCCCGCCTCTATAAGTCACTCACAATGCTTGAAAAAAACCTAGGTTAAGTGTAACCCCACCTACGAATTTTGAGATTTGCCTCTAAATTTTATAGTTGAAGGTGAGAAAACCTCCAAAAATTTGAGAAAAATTAGTGTAAATTGGTATAAAAACCTTCAAATTTAGTCAATTTACCTTTATTATTTCTAACATGTAGGTTGACAATTTTCTGGAAAAAAAAAAATTCGAGCACTAGTCCCTCACTCTCAGCGGCCGCGTTTAGTGAATTGTTAGTGCCGTGTCTCTTGTTCACTCGCAGGGCTTCTCTTTGTCGAAGCAAGTCGGACTCTCTCTCTCTCTCTCTCTCTCTCTCTCTCTCTCTCTCTCTAATTTTTTTGAAAAAAACTTTAGGAAGACATTTCCAAAACATCAGATGCAAGCCCGTCCAAAAGACTAATTGCTGCATTGAGAATGGACAAGAACAATATGTCTTCTTGCTTGCTTCGCTCAAAGCTTCCCAATCCTTCGAAGTCGAGAAGCACATACAGACAGTCTGACTCACATCTTACGGTCATCCACACACCATCCGTGCATCTGCCTCCAGCTACATCCAGTAGGCTACCAGAAAGATGGTTAAGAAGGCAGGACTTGCCACTGCTCTGTTTACCCATGGAGGATATTACTTTGACCTCTCCTTTTCATCCAGCCAAAATGATATCAATATAGGGCCCAAATCGCAACAGGGATGTCAATGAAACTGCATCTGCGAAGGGTGACCATTGACCATTGACCAGGCACATCAGCCTTTGCATCCATCTACCCAATCGGCCACCCTCACTGGGAATCCTTACTGTCAGAAACTGCTCAAGATAGGAGCTGTTCTAAATGGTTTGAATTGACACCTGCATTTTCAGTATATCGAACACTTTACGCTTCTTTTTAAGCTTTCCGAGAGAGAGTGCAATAAGTTCTTCGCAGTTCTAATTCTTCGCTCTGTGATCGTCCCAGCGGGGGTGCAGCAAGACACAGAAACCAAGTTCTCTCTCTATGGAGCAAAGTGGAGGATTCACTGCAACCTGGGTGGGAGAAAGAAAGCAAACGGGTTAGGTAATCTATTATAAACATGGGAGTGCGTTGCCACTTAGAGATAAGGCAGGCCAGAACCACAAAGACTTTCTCGAAAGTTAAAACCTGCAGTCTCAAACAAACAATCTTACTTCCAGAGACACAATGACACTATTCTAGCTTCTTGTAGTCATATCCAACTGTGCAATGCAATTTTCTATGATTTGTAGAAATTCGGCTTAAAGAAATTCAGTACACTGGCTTCTGCTATTGAGCATTGTGCAAGCTTGAGTCTCATGCAACTTGTAGCTATGAACGTCGTACTCTTTTATGGCATCCAACCGACCTTCCTAAATTATTAAGAATGTAGAGGGAAATATATATACTTTCAGAATGTAGTTACACAGCTTGAAACTTTTGAGATTTCCCAAAGGTGACAGCTACCTGTTCCTTTTGACCATCTTCTTCCACAGAGTTGATCGTTGATGCAACTGAAGAACTTATTGAACGCACACTAGAGGCTAAACTGCTGGCGCTGCGAAACATGGCTCGTAATGAACCTAGAATAAAGCCATTACTGCGGCCTGCTCTTGGTGAATCCGCCACCCGTGTCCCAGTTCTTATATACCTCAGAGACACCCCAAAGTGGTTTTCTAGCCAAATTAATCACAACACTGCGCATACCCAAGCCGTTTCTCTGTCAATGCTATCAAAAAGTCTCTGGTCAAGTCGCTAAAAAGCCTGGATGCCCATTGATCGCCCCACTTTTCAAGCTTCTAATTATGGTTCTGGCTTCAGGGCAGTACATTAGTGCAATCAACAACTTCTCTTGTGCTCTCTGCTGATGTGGGTGGAATTTTGACAAGAATTGATACTGCAGTGCAAGCCCCTCTACCTGGACTGCCTGCTCACGGGAGAGAGAGAGAGAGAGAGAGAGAGAGAGAGAGAAAAAGACGATTTCACTGCAGCGCGGCGCCTGGGGCCAGCATCCATTCCCGTTCGAATCTCTGTCTTGGCCGAGGCGATGCTATTGCTATCATGGTCTAAAATGCATGTTGCACCACTACCGCCCCCTGCCTACTTACGGACCTACGGTCAGTTGGAAAAAACCTGCTTAGGGGGCGTTGAGGGGGCAACTGCTTCTGCTTCCTCTTCCTCGTGTATGTCTCTCTCTCTCTCTCTCTCTGTCTCTCTCTCAAATCTCTCAAAGAGCACGCGCCGGGGCGCGCTCTTTGAGAGAGTTGAGTTTTTGTTTTTTTTGAGAGAGAGAGACTCTCTCAGCACACGTGGGGTAAACCGGAAATCACGAGCAGCCATGGCGAAGCATCATCCTGACCACTCTAATGTGTTGCAAACAGTCGGGCATCACTATAGGGCGACTCAGCGAGAAGTGCGATAGCAAGTGCGTGACTTGCGATTCGTACGCGCGCCCATCTACTCTGGTTCGAGAACAATTATGGCTCCTTCCAAAAGCGCTGCGTCATCTGTGGAAGTGAGTGCACCCAGCAGGAGAAGGATAGAGATGGTTTTCCAAGATTGTGAACCTTGGCAGTGCCAAAACTGATTTGTTCTATGAACGTAAGAAGTATGGTTTCAAATAAAGATAGGTGAGTGCACTCTCGTAACCTTCTGCTCTGCCATGCCTTATGAGGTTGGGGGTTACTACATACACACAATTGAGATGTGTCATGCTTATTGTGGGCTATGATAGCATGTTCTTGCAGATGTAAGAGTGCAAAGAATGACACTTTTTAATTGTGAGGTTTGCACCCGTTCAGATAGACATACTGTATTGATTATCTCCTATTGACTGCATAGTTATTTCAAAAAAGGTTTTTCTTTTGAGAGAGAGAGAGAGAGAGAGAGAGAGAGAGAGTGAAGGCAACGCAAGGGTTCAGGAGCAGGAGGGAAGCAGAGAAAGAAATTAAGAGAGAAAACCAACAAACATGCCGTTCAAATTGGATCCCTCTTAGATAGTGGAAGGGACACCGAACTAGAGTAGGACTAGAAGTAGGGGAGCAATTAGCGCCGCTGCCCTTGTGATCAAATCCCTCAAGGAGCCGCAGCGCGATAAGAAGAAGATGAATGTTTTGCTACAGCTCCTCCTTGTGGGACTAAAATAGTAGCTAAACATGCTATAATCCTTGCTCAAGAATGAGTACTGCTGTGGTGGGCGCATGTGCTCTGCTGTGAACATAGCCTCTAAAGACAACTAGAGCTACTCATGAGTAGTGATAAGGGCCTTGTTAATCCGCTCTAATCTTCGTGCAACAATTCTCTCCCTTCCTAATCTCAAAGAGGCAAGCTTTGATAGTCAGATTCCTGCCCATTTAATGCATAATTAATACCACAATAATAAATTCGACTGACAAAAACAACAGAGATGCCATCATTTGCACTTATGACATTGTTATATTGCAGGTGCTCCTCATGATTGTTGGCTACTCTCATAATTGCATTGTCAAAATTCCTCCTATTAATCTGACCATGCAAGCCGTTGTAGCACTCGATTTCCTTTTTCTTCTTCTTCTGCTTGCCCCTCAGTACTAGCATTG
Organism: Adiantum capillus-veneris; assembly: GCF_014529385.1. Taxonomy (NCBI): domain Eukaryota; kingdom Viridiplantae; phylum Streptophyta; class Polypodiopsida; order Polypodiales; family Pteridaceae; genus Adiantum; species Adiantum capillus-veneris. Next base: position 62,149,066 of record NC_140945.1, on the reverse strand, counting down.
GCGACACGGTTTTGCTCCATGCTAGAGTGCCCCATGAGCTCTTACTTGGTTTTCGACCTACAGATTCCTCTTCCTTCTCCTTACATTTAAGAACATCAAGCACAATGGCAACATTTCTCTTGATGATGTGTTTGAGATTGCCCGTGTGATGCGTCCCCATTCAATGGAAAAGGAGCTTCCTTGCACAATAAAGGAAATTCTTGGTACTGCGTTTTTGTGGGTTGCTCTGTGGATAAGAAGGATCCCAAGGATTTGCAAACAGAGATTGACGATGGGGATGTTGAGATTCCAGAGAATTAGCTTAATTAATCTTAGGTAGGCGCCTCTCTGAAATGTAGTGCTACTAAAGAAAGTTTTACTCTGTGGTATTGTTGTTGGGTTTCCCTGCAAATCATTTTTGGACAAATGTAAGCTTGTTATATTTCTAATGAGGGTATGCTTAGCGTGGCAGAGAGAGAGAGAGAGAGAGAGAGAGAGAGAGAGAGAGAGAGAGAGAGAGAGAGAGAGAGAGAGAGAGAGCACTGATTCACATGCTTCAGATAGTGTTCGGAAAAAAACAATTTCATAGACATCCATAGAGGAAATTTCTCAAAATAACGTATTTTTTACAATTAAACTCTATTTTCTTGAATTTTCAAAGCGGATTCTATCCTTATTTCCCTCCCTTCAATTGGTTGTTTTGATTTTTCAAACGGCTCTTAGCATTATATTTTAGCGGACTTGAAATCTAAACATAGAAAGAAACGCAAACTTTTTTAGAGAGTTTTGTGTGTGTGTGTGTGTGTGTGTGTGTGTGTGTGTGAGAGAGAGAGAGAGAGAGAGAGAGAGAGAGAGAGAGAGAGATCCTACAAGGTAGTTTGGTTGTGCTCACACGTTAGCTTGGTTTTCATGAGGACTAAAACTTAAGCGAGAGAATGCGCAAGATGAAGTGAAAAAGCATATTTGACCTAGCAATGGTAACATACATAAGGATGACTAGATTGATCTATATTTAAGTTTCCAAAAAACATAATTTTGCTAGCAACGATGACATGTATAAGGACCACTAGATTTGTATAATCATGACTGGGGAGCAATAGTGCTGACATTTATTGTTTGGGTTTAGAGAAAGCTCTATCTCAGTGTGTGTGTGTGTGTGTGTGTGTGTGTGTGTGATATCTCTTTTTAGAAAAGAAGTATATATATACATGAGAAACTCACTTGGTATTTTTGCTTGGTTTTGAGCTTGCTCGGATAATTTCGCTCGACGTTTGGTAGAACTCCCACCAGATTAGCCTGTAGACATCCTATGCGTAGGATGTCTCCTGGCTTAAAATGTATTTTTTTCCTAACAAAAATGCTCCTAATGCTCTGCAACTCTATCAGAAACACTCACAGCAACTTTTGGACTTCACTTCAGCTTTCAAATACTCTTTTGTGTCTTTTACACCCTTGTGGTGAACCTAACAAGCAAGTATACATGCATGAAGTGCTCTAGATCATGAATCATGATGTCCTACTTACCCTACTCCTACTCATCATTGTGAAATGGTGATAATGGTGTTTTGGTTGCTTCATGGCCTCTCCAAACTCTCAAGCTCTCCTTTCACCGCTTCTACCACTCAAACTCCTCATCAACTCAACTAAGGCCTAAAACTACCTAAGTCTACCTAAGTCAAAGGATCTAGGCCAGACACACGCTCCCTAGACTCCCTCTAAGACCTAGACAGTCCTCCACCCTTTGATCCTATCTAAATGCAAAACGAGACTCTTGGCAAGCCAAAGAATCCCTATCCTCAAGGACTAGTCTTTGTCACCTACCTAGGGTTTTCGTCCCCAGCAGCGGCGCCAATGTTGGACGGATACTCCGCGACGGACGTCAACACAACGAGAACTCACCTAACAAGATTTGTTAGCTAAGGATGAAGCTCGACCTACAGGCGCGTGGAAGCAAGCATAGGGTGTCAATCTACACTCGATCGACTCTCGACTAATTCCTACAGAGGTCTCTACCCAAATGTCTAAGCTACAACCCTCAGGAGTGCATAAGAGGAGATTTCCTACAACACTTTCTAGAGTTGAATACCCATCAAATGGTCTCGAAATGCCACAGAACTTGAAGGAGACCCTACTAACACCAATAGGTCGCTCTCCCTAAGGTCTAGGAACCAAAATCCCAACTCAAAGCACTCGGTGCAAAATCACGTAGGATGTCTGGCTGAAATTTGCAGGTCGTCGTTTCCAAAAACTGAAGTACCTAATGTGTAGCTCTACTCAATGCGGACGTGTGGATATGCTGAAATGTGAAAACGGATAATGTATGGTCACCGAATCACCAGATGAAGCTCGTAGGTCGATCTTGCAAAACCAGACCATACGCACGCAATGTAGGTATTGGCGCGTAGCTCTCGTTCGGGGCAACACGCTGCACTTCTCCGCCCTCGATTCCGACCACCGGTGCGCGCGTAGCTTCAAGATGAAGCTCTCACTCTCTCTCGTACACAGTACGCTCACTCACAAACTTCACTTTTTAAAATGACAAAGGTCTTTCATTAAGGTCAAAAAGTGGTATAAATACCTTACAATCTCAAACCCTAATGTTCCAATTTAACCATCTACTTAATCTAAATGTCAAAACTAGGATACAATCTGGAAACTTCTGTAAGCCCCAATATTTACAAAGGTGAAATGTTAGGTTTTCTCAATAAATGAATAATTACCAAAAATAATAATCCGTCGAGCAGTCATTTTCCGTAGGGTGTGTCCAGCTTCTAACACCATTGGAAAAATGATATTCCAGAGCCAGATAGGAATGTGAGATGAATTGAGACATAGTGGTTGCAAAGGGGGACATTTTCTTAAAGATCATCCTAGGAATCTAGCAAACAAAGGGAAGAAGGCCATAAACATAGTTGAGGTAATGCCACGTAGCTCATCAAAAGAGAAACTCACAATTCTAGTTCGGGTTGTTACTAGAGCACATGCTAGAGCTAATCGGGAGAAAAATGCAAGTGATTTCAACGCATCTAGCCAACCATCAAAAGAATCCAAAAAAGAATGATGCAGACACTACAAACTTTGAAGACAAAACCAATGGAGAGAGATTAAAGAGAAATGGAAAAAGAAGGCAGAGGAAGAGATGCAGGCACTGTCATCAGATTTTAAAGAATCGGAACCAAAATTGATAGGATCGGTATTTGTCTACAAAATTTACAAACCAATCAACACAACCTTGGAAGCTTTCCAGGCTAGATTGAAAGCTGGACACATAAGTAAAGATAGGTTGATACAATCTAGAAGCTTGTAGCCCCGGCTCATCAATTACAAGGTTTATCCGGAAAATAGAAGTTACAATATTCCCGATTCATCAAAATAATAAATGTTTTTACAATGAGAGCTCCAAAAAATGGTATCCCAGTTAGCTTGCTTCTAACAATCCATATGCACAAATCAGGCATTCCCATGGCAAGCGGAGCTAGCGGTGAGTTCATGATACTTAATGTAATGGAATATGGCTATGACATTGATTGTAGAGGAATTGAAATAACAATAGTAAGCATTTCCTTTAAGAAAATTCTTAAAGAGCATAATAAGAGTACTTGATTAAAGGAAGCAAAATGAACATTACACCTAACTAGGTTGGCATGAAGAGAGAGAGAGAGAGAGAGAGAGAGAGAGAGAGAGAATTAGAGAAATTCACAACAGTTGAGGACCGGAATTACTTGGAGCAAGTCCCCCCTCCAAAATGGTTTTGTATTATAGCTTCTCCCATGAAGAGAGACTTGATACAATACAAGATTTGTGTTCCTTGAGACCTTGTTAAACATCCGCAACACTTTGAATCATGTGAAGGTCCCAAGATCTTCAGACGAGTTTTTTGTGAAGAAATCAGCAATGTTGATGTTGGTGAATGGTGGAAGCAAGGAGAAAAACGTTGACATGAGCATACCGCAAGCTGCCAAGCTTATGGGGATCCACAAAAGAAACTTATATTCAGCCAAACATCACTTAATAGTGTCAAGTGAATCTGATGGTTTGTTCCCTACATCTGTATATCATAGAGATGATGCACGGAGAACTCACATCACTCAAACTGTTAAAGACATAGTCTTTCAATTTTGGACGGATGAGACGAGGGTGTCCCCCAACAAGAAAGATGTTTTCAGTAAGACACTAGCTAGATGTTAATATGTAAAGCATCCAATCCACCTTCTTTAGGAGCCTAAGGTAATTGATATATTTTTTTAGCACTTTTTATTGGTGCTACAACTCATATTCCTGCTACAACATTATGTTTCTATACCACTTTTTATTGGTGCTACAACTCATTACTGCCACAACATTATGTTTCTATACTTCTTTTTATTAGTGCTACAGCTTGTTTTGGTGTTTTGCACCACTTTCTAGTGGTGCTGCAACATTAAAAAGTGGTGAAACATTACTATACTGGTCTCCAATTGTATCTGAACCACTTCTAAAATTTGATCAATAGTTCTAAATGTTTTTGAAGCACTTTTACTTGTGTTTCCATACCACTTTTTAGTGTGTTGGAACAGTTTTTAATGTTTTGCAGCAGGTTTTAATGTTTAAGACACAGTTTTTACTAGAAATGCACCAACGTTGCACCGTAAACCCTACAAAGTGGTGTTCACCCACTAAAAAGTCTTGTTTACCCAATGCTAACAGACGTGTTTTACAAACTCGTAGGGGTGTTACAGGTGCAAACGTTTTTGGTGGTGCAGCTCACTTTTTCCAAGTGATGTAGCAGCTTTTAAACATGGTGCAACAGTTATAATAGTGCCATAGACTTTTTACTCCTGCTGCACGAATGGTGCCCACCACCTTATGATGGTAACCAAAACCATATTAGTGGAGTTTGAACACATTTTGTTAGTAAACACTTACAAGTGTTGTCACACCACAATGAAGCGGTGCACACAACACTTACACGTATAAAAACCACTTTCACGTGGTGTCTGACCGCATTCAAGTGGTGAGAATCCACTTTCATGTGCTAAGTCACTATGTCAATCCATCACTCCATGCAAGTGGTGAGGCACCACTCCCAAGTGGTGTGACACCACTTTCAAGTAGTAACTAAAACCTTGTCACACTGCAATCAAGCGGAAAGTTCCCACTTTCAAGTGGCCAGACACCGCATTCCAATGACCAGAACCGCGTTCAAGTGGTGACTGCCCACTTTGAACTAGTTGCTCACCATTCTCAAGTGGTCATCAAGTGGTGAGATACCACTTTCAAGTGGTAGCTAAAACCTTGTCACTGCAATCAAGCAACAAGCTGCCGCTTTCAAGTGGCCAGACACCGCATTCAAGTGACCAGAATCAGCGTTCAAGTGGTGACTGCCCACTTTGAAGTAGTTGCTCACTAATTTCAAGTGGTCGTCAAGTGGTGAGACACCACTTTCATGTGCTAAGTCACTACGTCAGTCATCACTCCATGCAAGTGATGAGGCACTACTCCCAAGTGGCGAGACACCACTTTCAAGTGGTAGCTAAAACCTTGCCACTGCAATCAAGCGGCAAGTTCCCGTTTTCAAGTGGCCAGAAATCGCATTCAAGTGACTAGAATCCGCGTTCAAGTGGTGACTGCCCACTTTGAGCTAGTTGCTCACCACTCTCAAGTGGTCATCAAGCACTTTTCACAAGAGCTCCTCCACTTCCAAGTTGTGTTGGACCACTATTTAGTTCTGATGCTAGTCTGTCGCCTAGTATTTTGTCCCTCCCAGCTACTTTTTAAGTGCTAGATTGTAATTGGTGACTGGCCACTTTGAACTAGTCGCTCACCAGTCTAAAGTGGTCATCAAACACTTTTCACAAGAGCTCCTCCACTTTCAAGTTGTGTTGGACTACTATCTAGTGCTAATGTTGGTCTGTCACCTTGTATTTTGTCCCTCTCGACTACTTTTTAAGTGCTAGTTCTGAAATTCCCCAGCACTTTCATGTCCTTACTCACCACTTTTTAATCGTTGCCCACCATATTCAAGCAGTGCATACCATTTTTTATTGGCGGTTCATCACTGTCAAGTGGTTTGAATTCACTTTTAAGTCGTGCCAAACCACTTTTTAGTTACGCTGAATGCGGTTTCTCACCACTATTAAGTTGTCCTCACACAACCTCTTAATATTCTACCTTTTTGTATGGTTACTGGTTTCTACACTAATTTGTATTTGTGGTGCATTATTTTCACAGGTAAAACAATACTACTAAATGTATCATTACTAGTTTTTAGTGGTGCACACCAGTTTTTAGTGATATAGAATCACTTTTTAATGTTTTGAAACAATTTAACCAGTTTTGAATGCTAAGTTTATTTTTAACATTTGTATACATGTATATTGCAGGTGGAGCTTTATTTAAGATTCAAGAGAAAGTATGCAGATATTTAGATTTTGCAACGTTGCTTCAAGTCTATGAAACCGTTCTTTGTCCAAAAATTGAGGGATCGCTACACCTGCTGTTGTATTGTGCATGTACAAATGATTTTCCTTAAAGAGGTAGTAAATCACATGCGGACTCGAAGTTTTGATCTTCATGGTTCTTGCTGCATGTGCAACTGCCCTATATGCCTTCATCATGATGAAGCTGTCAACCATGGATGTCTTGCATACAAAAATGCAAGTATGAGTACCACTTCATTGTTGGAGTCTATACTCTTCCCTATACTTGCAGAACATAGTTTCCATAGCTACCAATGCTTAATGGGAACATGCAATGCATGCGGTGTAGTAATATGCAGATCTGTCCAAGAGAAGAAATTGAGCAGAGGAAGCAAGTATCTGTGAAGTTTTTTGAAAATATAGTGGGTGCTACTAGATTAAACAATGAAGCTAGAAAGAGCACTGTGAAAGACATTGTCCACAAGAAAGTGCTTCCTAGAGAACTTTTGCGAGTGTACCAAGACCACTTGAAGAAGTATGTCACTCACAATTTTATATTTAGGTGGCAAGCACAACAGTTCAAGGACTGCATTTCTTTGTTTCCAGATGATGTGGTTGTCTCCGTCGTTGACTTTGCAGAGAACTACTCCTTCAAGGAGCAAAATGAGATCCAGCCAATGCATTGGTACACTAAGCAAGTCACTATCTTTGTCCTGATTACTTATTTCCACATCACATCAAGTGCAATAAAGAAGACCATGCACTTTTTTGTCTCAGACAATAAACAACATGACACCTTATTTGTGCAGCATGCTTTTCTGTTACATGCTCAATGGTGAGGGATCAAGGGCTAATCTTTAAAAAACATTGGGTTTGGTCAGATGGCACAGCTTCACAATTTAAAGCAAAGCGACCGTTCTACTTTGTTGCTAGATATTGGAGCCTTACTAGCATGGAAATGAATTTGAATTTTTTTTTCTCAGGACATGGAAAGGGGGAACATGATGGGGCTGGGGCTGTCATTAAAAGGGCTCTAACTCATGAGCAATTGAAGAAAAATAGCGTGCGGTTGACTTGTGCAGTTGAAGTTGTCTCTTTTTTGAGAATGCATCTCAGTACTGGAGCAACTGCTATGTATGACAAGCAAAAGAGGAAGGTCAGGAGGGTGTTCTGGGAGGTCAAGCTAGGCGATGTTCAGCGATCCCATCAATGGAACTACAAACCATTGAAGGGCTCAAGAGCAATGCCCTGTGTGAATGGGTATTCTGAGAACAACACTTGTGCATTGCGATCAAAACGGTTGTCATGCTTTTGTTTTCCTTGCAGGCTTGGCCATTGGAGAAGGTGTATGAACAGATCACATGTGGAGACATGGCAATATCACACTTTAGAACCACTTGCTAATGATTCCCAGTCATACCGAGACTCAGACGATGAGGAGTTCCATGGTGCCACTTATGCAGGTCATTATGACTCCTTAAGAGATGCTCTCACACCTAGAGAAAATTTTGTTGTCACTTCTGAAGAGAATAATGAGGAGGCTATTGACTTCTACATTTTGAAGTGTGTAGTAGCTAAGGGCCTAACAACTAACAAGCAAATTGATGCATGGGGCAACAAGATAGAGAAGCATACTTATATGGTCACGGGCCATTAGTATAAATCCCTACAAGCAAACTTGTACGAGCTATGGGATAACAAGCCAGTAGTTTTCATATATTCCCACTTGATAAGGGAAATAAAGTTCCCTATGGAGCCTGTACTTCTCGATGGCATAGGAGAAGTGTTCGAACTTTCCAATGAAAACCATGAGGCAATATACAATAGCATGCCCTTTGAATTGTAAATCAAATCTGATTTTATATCATCTAGTGAAAGATTGAACAAGATGGAATTGGTGTAAACGTACGATGGAATTGACATGTTGGTTTTTGAGAATGCTTCACCACTCCCCCCCCAAACATCACCACCACTAAAAAGTGTTGCAGTTCCAGAAAAACTCAATAAAAATTTTCCACTTTTTAGTGGTGCTAAAGTGGTTTAGCACCACTAAAATGTGGTTAAGAATGCTTCACCACTCCCCTCGAACATCACCATTAAATGGTGTTTCAATTCCAGAAAAACTGTTGCAATAACACAATAAAAATTTAACCACGTTTTAGGGGTTTCATTAGGAAATTTCGGAGGTCATTTGGAGGGCCTTCTAAGAAAATGTATTTTTTGCACTCTCTCTCTAGAAAAAATGGCAAATAAAAGAGTTGGGTCTTTCATAGTAAAACTTCAAAAAGTGTACTTTAAGTAGATTCCTTACTCTTCTGAACATTCGTTCGTAGTGATTGAGGGATAATCCTCTTTTCAGTTGCATTGAATGAACCTCGTCAATATGGAGAGAATGAGGCTAACATGGAGGGACGAATCCGCAGCCGCTATTCACTTTCCATTAAACCTGCACATTTGGCTAATGGCGCACTCCTCAAATGGCACAAATGTTACCCAGAAACGAGCCAAATATCACCTTCACATTGATTTGGACAATGAGTACCAACCATTGATTAAGCGCAGTAAAACAAACACACATATACCTCCCGCTTCCATAGACACGCTCAGAGCTCAAGGAGCTAAACACATAGATATCTGGACGAGAAGCTCTCTCTACCCTAAGAATCCAATAACTAATGCGTCTCCACCGTTTGTCAATCCTACAAGCTTATTGACCTTTGCTGGTGATGGAGAAAAGGGCCTACTGGGTTATTGTAAATCACTTACAAGAGAAGCTGAAACTTACAAGAGCATTCTCCAAGCTCAACAATGTGAGATTGTTCGCCTTTCACATTTACATTCTACAGATCAGGTTACCATTTTGCAACATAAAACAGAGGTACAAGAACTGAAAGGAAAGGTGCGAAGTTGTCAAATGAAGGACACCATCTTGGGTGGTCGTATCCGAAAGAAGAAATTGCGCAATCTTGAAACATTGCAGGTTGCATCAAGAGGTCTCAAGAAAAGAATCCGAGCATTAAGGTGATGCTTCTTGGTTGGCTACATTGTCTTAGTTAAGTAATCTTTTTGTTTTTTCTTGTTATGCATTGTTTTCATGTGCCTAAATAGTGTTAGTGAAGCAAATTTTCTGTTATTTACTGATGCATTGTCTTCATGTAGAGATTCAATCTATCCTGACAAGGAAAACATTGACCCCAAAGCCAATATAGGAAAGAGATTGAAGCCACTTATAAGTAGAAGCCTGGCAGCAGATATAGTACATGACAAGAAGTTTAAGGTTCTACAAACAAATGTAGTGGACCGCTGTATTTCAGAGAACTCAGTGCCTGCAAAAGAGATACAAGGCACACTTGATTCACTTGGTGTAAGCAAAAGAGGATATTTGGCTATCCAAAAGTCTGTCTCATCCATATTTGTTAGGAAGGGTATAAAATCCAAACTTCTACCATCAGCCTCAAGTGTTTGGAAAGAGAGGCTTCAGCTTAACGAGGCACAGGGAGACTATCTTGGACAGCCCTTTCATATTAAAGCAACTTACAGTGGCCATGGAGCGAACATGGCATATGATGAGTTCAACAATATTTTTATGGACCCGCGGATACTACAGAAGAGAATGGTGGAGTTTTACAACATCACATTTGAAGAGTCACGTGGGCTATTACATTTTGTGTTAAAACTGGATGAGTGTGAGCTTGTTAAAGAGAAAAAGCTAGAGCGTGTTATTATTACTTTAATGAATAGAGCCCTCTCAAAGTGTCCCAGTGATGATCCTTTATATTTTATTGTTCAATCAGAATCTAACATATGGTGGCTTGGTGCGTTTGAGTTAAGCGATATTCTCAAGTAAGCTCAAATGTTCAGATCTACTTAAGTCTCATTTATTTTGTGTTGCAGGTAAAGAAAGAAGATCATGAGATTCTATATTGGGTGTTCCATCGAACTAATATTCTGGAGGTGATTGATCGACAGACTAACCAGGGAGAGGTACTACGTTTAGATGGAAGGGGAGACTTTCAAGTTCAGTGGCATCTTGCAGGTGACCTTAAAACATTAAAGTGCATGTATAATTGTGGAATGGGTGCAATGGCAAAGTCACCGTGTTTGTTCTGCATGGAGCCTGCAAAGGTCATGGACCCAAAGTGGTGGAGAAAAGCTCCAACATGTCACATTGAGGATCCTGCTTTTCGACCAGTTTTGAAAATACCACTTGTGAATGTCCACATTTGTACAATGCATGCCCTTTGTAGAATTGTGGAGAAATTGGTCTACTTATACATCCGGTTTGCTTGGAAGATTAAGAACTTTGCAGAACGACAAGTAGCCCTGCATTGCTTAGAAATGGTACTGTCGGATATGGGGCTTCATGGTGGCAATGTGAAAATCCAGTGGGATGAAAAGAGATCAGCTGCTGAGAAGGATGTCCCATGCAAACCATCCATCGGTGGGGTGAAAGCACGGAGGTTTTTATCTAAGCCCCAAGGTACAAGAGATCCAAAGCTAACAAAACATGGAAAAATATATAACACATCTTATGTTAGCAAGGTAGAGTATCAGAGCTGGAAAAAGCTACATATTGCAGTCAAAGATCACGAACCAACTACTCGTAACGCGAAGGCTGAGGTTTGGCGATCAATAGACATCCTATTTTTGATGTGCGACAAAGATGACTGGTCACAAGGTGATATGAACAAGTTCAAGGAAAATCTCAACCTTCTGAAAAAATCATTCAAGACAGCATGGACAGACACCTAGATTACTCACTACATGGTATTATAATGTATTTCTTTCTCTCTTATGTGCAAATATGTGACTGTAAAACATTCTAACTAATCTGTTTTTATATCCAGCACATCATCTTCAATCATTTTCCATATTTTATACAGAAGTATGGGAACCCGGCAATATGGAATACCCAAGGGATGGAAAAGTCTCATTACATGGCGAGAAATGCTTATTTCAGGCACACACAACATGGTGGCTCTCGAATCAAGGCTAACAGTTTGAGAGAACTATTTGAATGGTTCTATCGTAGAATCATTCATCGAATGCAGGCAAAAGAAGTCTTGGCAAATTCAGCAACAGCACAAGCCATCAGGCATTTACAACAACAAAAAGCTAAAAGATCAATGGCATACAACAACTCCGGAGCTCGTGAAAGTCAACGAAGGTGGAGAGAGACAATGGTGTATGTGAATCACAAGTGGAGAAAGATACTCTGAGTGGATGACATTGTACAAAATTTATGTAATACATGATCTTATACAATTGCTACTTGAAGTGTATCAAGATTTTGCAGGTTCAATTTTGTTTTTTGGCACGTCACCCTTGTAACGAATCATGAGATGTTTGCCATACTCTAAAAGTTCATCTGGGTTTTGTCTACCAAGAGCTAGTGCCATTGCTTTGTAGGTGTAGTAATACGCTGCCCGACCACCTGTATAGCCTGGGCAGTAACCAAAACAATCTCTAGCAAACACTTTGTCCACAAGAATGACTTTATCTGCACTTTTGGGCAGCACCGGTCCACCCAAGAAGCGTGATAGTGTCTTGAATGTGTAAGTTGCTATTGAACCCTCTTGTGACATGGAATTGTGAAAAACTACTATCGGTGACTCGCAAAGCTTTGAAAGGTACTGTGCTAGGGCCGCATCCCTTCCTCGATACTCTCTTGTCCGGCTCCGAAGGAAGTCATCCTTGTCAGCAATCCAAGACTGCACATACAATGTCAGAAATGACACAAACAGAGAGAGAGAGAGAGAGAGAGAGAGAGAGAGAGAGAGAGAGAGAGAAGAGAGAGAGAGAGAGAGAGAGAGAGAGAGAGAGTTACCATGAAGCTCTCATCCTGCAGAAAGAGGTTTTCTTGCCACAGGTCTATAGATGTAGTTGACCCCTGACCTGAATGGTTAAACCAATCCTCCACTTCTTTGTTACTTTTCGATGGTCTTAGGCTTTGTCTTATTGCTTGGAAGGTGGCTTCATCAGGTAGTGTCTCCTTGTATTTTTCAGCTTTCTCAAAGCATCTTCGAAGGCATTCCATTGGATTGCTGGATGTTTCCATTGCCTCATCATCACTACTATCCTCTGAAACAAATCCACTCCTCTCCTCTTGGACTCTGGAAATAATAGCCAGGGAGAAATCCTCCCTTAAATAAAACACACTTTGCACATCATGTAAGAAGATATAGGTCCTGTCTCCAATCCTGAAGTTAGGCACAGCAGGCAACATCATCTGAGCATGCTTCTCAGTGAAGTTACTGACATCCAATGGAAGTTTGATTTCTGTGGTTTTCACAGAGAGCATCTTACTTCTTTGTACTTCAATTGCCTCAACCTCAAGGTCGACTGTGTCTTCAACCTCCTCGACTTCTTGCATATGAGTTGTCTCCTCGCATTCCTCATCTGGTGCTGCATCCTGCTCCTCTAACACCTCATCAGGATTCTGCATGAGGAATCCAAACAGGCTGTTCAGGTAAATCATAAAGCCAAAGGCTTCCTGAATGAGTTTGCATTCTTTTTGATGCAAAGGGCAGGCTGAATGTCGGCAAGAGGGTGGTAATTCCCTATACTTCTTCACTCCCTGTCCCTTTCCACCACAGTCATTTAAATGCACAAGAGTCATAGTAGGCAGAACAACCCTTCCTACCTGCACCATCACTTCAAACTTATCTCTGTAGGACTGAAAGAAATTATTGTGCTGAGCTAACAGGTCTTCAATGTCAAACTTTGGATTAAACATAGAATGAACTAGATCATACTTGTCCCCAGCACCACAAGATGCTGCAAAATCAAACAGCCTCTCATCAGTTGCAGCTGGGTCTTCCAGAGAAGACACATCCTCTTTGTCTTTACATTTAGTTGCACAGGGACTTCCTTCTAGCACAGCTGTATCATCTGAGAAGTATATATTCCTCTTTCTTGTATTTCTCTTCAGAAGTACTGTAGAGGGCACCACAGCCTTGTAGGGTGAGGGATCCTCTTGCCCTGGTGACCTCTCTGATTGATCTTCACCAATTGACTTTTCTTCAGATATGTCCTGACAAAAGTCAACAGTTCTTTTGGCAGATACATTAAGCAACTGAGCCTGCAAGGGTTGAAATCCTGGCACAAGCTCTGGATCAGGTTTCAGCCTCTTCTGCCTACTAGACCTTAATCCTATTCATCAGGAAACATGACAAGTCAAAACCATCAGGAAACATGACAACTCTGCCAAAACCAAACCATCATGATCTCTCTCTCTCTCTCTCTCTCTCTCTCTCTCTCTCTCTCTCTCTCTCTCTCTCTCTCTCTCTCTCTCTCTCTCTCTCTCTCTCCTGATAGATATAAATATAAATATATATATATATATCTGTCTCTCACCAAAGCACAAACAAAAACACACCTAGTCTCTCTCTCTCTCTCTCTCTCTCTCTCTCTCTCTCTCTCTCTCTCTCTCTCTCTCTCTCTCTCTCTCTTTGTATTTTTCTATTTGACTAAAGGCGCGCAAGGAAGGAAAAGTGCGTTTTGCAACTCTCTCCGCGCGCCTTAAGTACAACTGAGAGAGTCATAACAATACTATAGGCGCGCGGAGAGAGCCGGAGCCAATATTTGGTTGGCTATGCGCGCCGTTAGTAACGTGTACAGAGAGGGTAGGGAAAGAGACAATGTATATATATCTCTGTGTGTGTCTGTGTGTATGTGTGTCTGTGTCTCTGTCTATGGAAGTATGGGTATTGAGGTGTGTGTGTTGAACAACAGTCTGGGTTTTTCTTTGTTTAAACACACACACACACACACACACAATTTGTACCAACTGTTGGAAATACAGAGAGAAAGAGTGAGAGATCACCTTTTGTTGGTGGGGTTTGCAGGAACTCCAAGGGAGGTGTCTCCTCCATTGCTTTTCTGTGTGTCAAACTGACTCTGTCTCTCTCCCTCCCTCTCTCTCTCTCTCTGAGAGTAAGGACTCCCTCTCTCTATCTCTCTCTCAATCTGTGTCTCTCCCTCTCTCTATCTCTGTGACAATCTGATCACTCTTTCTCTCTCTCTGTCTCTCTAAGACTCTCTCTCTCTCTCTCTCTCTCTCTCTCTCTCTCTCTCTCTCTCTCTCTCTCTCTCTCTCTCTCTCTCTCTCTTTCTCTGGCTCTCTCTCTCTCTCTCTCTCTCTCTCTCTCTCTCTCTCTCTCTCTCTCTCTCTCTCTCTCTCTCTATTGTTCTCTCTCTTTCTCTCTCTCAAAATCACACTTATAACGGATACACATGGCGGCGCCCCACGTGTCACTATAAATTATAGTATATTTGCATGCTGTCACACGTGTGGTCATTATTGAGACCGTATACTTTTGTACGTCATATAAAGAGGTCAAGAGAGAGAAAAACCACACCTCGTGAAAGAGAGTGAGTGAAAGAGAGAGAGAGAGAGAGAGAGAGAGAGAGAGAGAGAGAGAGAGAGAGTGCAAGAGCCGTCGTCTGCGTCTCCGACAGCAAGCCCACCCATCGACATAACGAAGGTCTGCCTCTCCCTCTGCCTTTGCCTCTATCTCTCTATCTCTGTTTCTGTCACCCACACACACACTCACAAACACACACACACACCCACACACACACACACACACACACTCACAAACACACTCACAAACACACAGACACACATCTTTAAAATACAAACACACACACACACACACATACACACCCACACACACACACTCACAAACACACACACACACACCCACACACACACACACACTCACAAACACACTCACAAACACACAGACACACATCTTTAAAATACAAACACACACACACACACACACATACTCTCTCTCTCTCTCTCTCTCTCTCTCTCTCTCTATACCAAAGGCGCGCGTAGAGAGGCATACCCGTAGTGCATGTCTCTATGCGCGCCGTTAGTACTGTGCATTGACCAGAGAGAGAGAGAGAGAGAGAGAGAGAGAGAGAGAGAGAGAGAGAGAGAGAGAGAGAGAGAGAGAGAGAGAGAGTATGTGTGTATTATTTTACCCTATACTAACGGCGCGCGGAGGTGTTTGTTGAGGTAAAAACGTGCTCCGCGCGCGCCTTTAGTAATGCGCACTCTCTCTGTCTCTCTCTCTCTCTCTCTCTCTCTATTTAGATATGCTAAGCTATAGAAAGGAGAGAGAGAGAGAGAGAGAGAGAGAGAGAGAGAGAGAGAGAGAGAGAGAGAGAGAGAGAGAGAGAGAGAGAGAGTCATAGAAAGAGAGAAGGGGATTGAGACTCTTCTTTTGGTGTACAGTGAGATGGCTAGAACAAAAGCCACTGCAAGGAAGGCAGGCAAGGGACCAGGATTAGCATCTAAAGCAAGTAGCAGATCTGCAACCCCAAAGAAAAGACCTGGAAAACCAAATAAAATTCTGAAAGGGCCAAGGATGAAGAAGCTGCAAACCTGCATGGGACTTTTCAGAGAAATCAGAAAGGCACAGAAATGTGTAGATTTATGCATACCAAAGCTGCCCTTCCAGAGGATGGTGAGGTCCATATGTGATGAAGCTACCTGGGGCACCAAAAGGTGGAAGGTGGTGGCATTAATGGCTCTACAGGAAGCAGCAGAGGACTTCCTACTGGAGTACTTCAGTGACATGACCATTGTTGCATCCCATGCCCACAGGGTTACTATAATGGACAAAGATAGTGAGACACTGAAAAGAATAAGGTGGAGGTATGACAAACTGCTGGTCCCCAATGTCTGCAAGGATAAGAAAATGAGGGAAATTTTGTTATACCCCCCGGAGCTAGTGCCACAACTCACAGTTGTAGATGTCACACATGATGTGAATACAAGGGCAAGGGCAGAGACTATTGCTCGCCAAACAGAGGACATGAGGGAAGCAGAGCTTAAGGAGAAAGCAAAAGTAGCAGTGGAGTCCCAGAGGCAAACAGAGTGCAATGTGACCGTGTCTATAGAGGCAAGCAATCAAGAAACTCTACTTTCAATGAAGAATGGTTTGCTTGCAGAGATACCATTTGTAGATGGAGCCAGAAAGCTAGCTCTGGAAAAAGTGGACATTAATTTATTGCAGAATCCAGATGCTCAGATTTCAGACACAATTATCTATGCTTGTCTTAAGTAAGTGTTACTATCTTGCTAGCTTTGAAAACTCAGATAATAGGTTTGCTAACTCAGGTAGAGTCTCTGCAGCCTGATCAAAAGTCAACTCCCACTGCACACTCACACAGAGGTGTTTCTCCTTGATCCACAAATGTCAGTAATTATTAGACAAAAGAACAGTCCATCTGGGACCTTTGAGAGTTGGTTTCTCCACTGTGCTATGCTGGAAGTTACTGTGATCATCTTTCCATATGAGAACAACCATCACTGGAGTCTCATATGCCTTGATGTTGACCAACCAGCAGTGTGGGTGTTCAATTCAATAAAAGGAACCCACCCTGAAATTAGGCTGTAAGTGTTTTGTATCAGAAAGTGTTTCTTATAGATATCCATGTAAATTTGAAGCCTCATGCTAACATCTTGACATTGCTTTGTGCAGTTGTATAAAGAGGTTGTTGCTTGCCTATGGCAAGCTATGTGGAAGGTATGAACTATACAAGGCCCCAATCAAAGAAGTACCTGTCCCAAATCAAACCGATGGGAATTCTTGCGGCTGGAGATGTCTTCTCCATGCAGAATATGTCCTGCAAAGCTACTTTGCATTAAAACCTTTCATGACTAAGGTACCCATTTGGCAATGCATTCAGTTAGTTTTGGTTTAGTCTATAAAAGAATTCTCACCATGTGGTCTTTCAATTTTGCAGAGTGCTTTAAAAAACTACACATATGATTATTTGCAAAGATACCGGGTAAGTTTAATACAACACCTGTTTACTATGTCTAGCCCTAGGCAGCTTGAAGATAGCGGCTTGGATGAGCGTACTATTGATCTTACAAAACATGACATGCCACCACGACAAACCCCTACAACCGATACAGTGGAATCGCAACGGGCCGAGGGGGTCATATCAGCAGAAGATGAAAGAGCCGAGGATGAGGAAAGGTCAAATGAGCATATGGAAGGTGCTAAGGTTCAACCGGAGGAGACAATGAAAGATCCAAGTCAGCCAGTGGAGGAGCCAAAAGAGCCTATGGCTGAAACCCAAGATGAGGAAAGCAGGCCTATAGATGAGCAAAAGGATATGGATGAGGAAAGCAGGCCTAGGGATGAGCAAAATGATATGGATCAGGCAAGGATGTATGAGGCAAGCCGATCAACCGAGGGAGACGAAAAGACCTTGGAAGAAACCTTGAATGAGGCAGAAAGAGCCATGGGGAGACCCCTGATGAAGATGTGAATGATGACTATGAAGATAAAGCGGAGGAGAGCAAAAACGACATGAACACTACAGAGACCCAGTATGGACCCTTGCTACCTATAGATACGGTTGTTCCGGTAATGTCTATTCAAGTATGGAAAAATATGTTCAGCTTCTAACTACTTATATGTACTTGTCAACTTTTACAGAGGTTGATTATCTTGGACGTCAATGGATTGCTGTTGATGTGGGTGCCTCTGGGTGACAGAGGACCCTTTGAGGATTTGCAAACGTTTCGGATGGAAACTTGTCGAGTCGTGGTTCGTCCAGGAACCAAGGAATTTATTCAGTTTCTTCTTCCGCGCTTCAGAGTTGCCATATGGTCTTCAATGCAAAGGCAAAACTTGTCGCCACTAGTTGCAATAGTTTGCAGTGTATGCCAAGCTCACACGTCAGATTTTGCCTTTTTGTATGATCAAAGAAAATGCGTTACCGTTGAGGGCCACTACCACCCTAAAAAACCAGGCTTACCTCTTTTGTACAAACCGTTTAGCCAAATCGGTGTACCCTTTGATGCAACTAATACACTACTAATTGATGATACTCCTAAAAAGGGAGAACTAAATCCGCCGGGAACAACTATCTCACCACCTTCTTTCGAGGGGCATTCCTTCGATTTTTACCTTGAAGACATTCTGATTCCATACTTACAAAAATTGTATCTCAGTCCATTGTTCACGGACGAGTTTGTACTTTCTAATGAATTAAGATGATTCTTCTATCATGTCTAACATATATATATATATTTATATATATATATATATATATATAGAGAGAGAGAGAGAGAGAGAGAGAGAGAGAGAGAGAGAGAGATTTGACGTGGTAAAGAAATGTATTTCAAGCACACTTTTTCACAGGGCACAATTGAAAAATGAGATCAATAAACTTCATGTCTTGAAAGTCATTTGTATACACTTGGGTTCACAAGAATATCTGTTACATTGACACTACTTCAACCCGACCATCCAACTCTTTGCACAAAATATCTTTTTCCCTTCACAGCATCACCTTACGGCCAGCTAAGAAAAAGGAAAAATCTGATAGGTCCTTGTCCATTGACTCTTCAATGATGTCATTTCGCAAATGCTGAAGACTGCATAGCTCCCTTATTGTAACCACCAATAGTAGGCCATGCTCTTTATCAATCACTTCCACATCCACAGTAGGATTATCTTCCAAACCTGCAGAAACCTGGTCCATAGGAATGTACTTACCGTTTAGCATTTGTGATCGCATATACCAAAATGAGAGTAACAGTGATTGGCTTGCAATCATGTACTTGACAACTAGAGTATCAAGCGCGACCTCGCACCGTAAACCAATCTCTTCCTTTGCATACCATCCTTTGTCAAGAAGTTTGTCACAAGATGACTGCTGAAATGACTTGCACATGAACATAGTTTTTGTAACTCGGATGTTGTAGCTATGAAACAGCTCTATGAAGAGTGCAACAGGACAAAAGTTTGCAATTCTAACCAGTTTGGTAGGAATAGAGCTACGCAAAGACCTTTGTATATCCTTGTAGAGCTTACTTCGTATTGCCTCCACCATTGTTTCCTCGGGAACTGGCCAGTCCACAGTGTTCCAATCGGTTGGTAGAGGCACTTTCACCAACATGCCATTCTTATTCCCTGAGCTGAGTTGGTAAAAGTGGTCATAAAAAAAGATTCCCTCATCAGCCAGTCTTTTGCTGCTCCTCTCTGAGTACTGTAGAGAACCAATGTGGGCATGAACAACATGGAAGAGGCCTATTATGCACTCCATAGGTTCCCATTGCTCATAAGAAGAGGGATAAACATCTGCAATATATATAAGAAGAGTTAAACTAAGAGTATCAATAAGTACAAATGACAAATCTAATGTAATTGAGCTGTGAAGAATGGAGACATTACTCATAACAAGCGGGAGAAACATTGCAAAATATATAAGAAAAGTTATAATGAGAGTATCAGTAAGTTCACATGTCAAGAGTACTTACAATTGCAACGTGGTTGATGTATATCTGATACATTTCCACCGTTTGCTATCACCTCTGGATGGGTAAACACATGCTGAACAAGAACTTCCTTTACAGATCTTTTGCCGATTTCAACTTTGAAATCCAACACCCTGGCCTTCCATGCTGAGCGGTAAACGTTGATACCACTAGACCTCTTGGGTCTTCTTGGTTGCATGAGGACACATGAACCTTTGTTTATCCTTTGTCCAACCCATTGGTTCTCTGCACTTATTGAAGCTGGTATTGTAATTGAGGATATGCTACTACTTGGCCTTCTAGGCAAAGTGCAGTTGTTGGTTGTTGGTGTGAGAGACAGTAAACACCTGGAGGCTCTTGGGCGAGAAGACGTGAACGCCATAACTCTCAGAGAAAAGCTTTAGTGGAGGGAGATTCACTTTGAAAGCATTCTAATGGAGGGAAAGTGTTTTAGAATTCCAATATCTTGTGCGGGCTTAATGGTCATCCTCCAGTACGTTAATGACCATAAGAGAATATCAGAAGTGGGACCACATGCAAGCACGTAAAAGCTCGGTAAAAGGAAGGAAATTACTATGCTACAATCCTAGTTTCGTGAAAGTTTTATGCTATTTTCCTATTTTTTGAGTCTTTCCACGTACTTTCCTACGTAACGTAGCCTTCATGCTCATTGGACGCGCTCTATTTTTCTCTCTCTTCATATGGCCCTCCAAATGACCTCTGAAATTTCCTAATGACTAAAAAGTGGTTCGGAGACATTCAGAAGTGTAGAGACATGTATAGTGGAGAGACATGAAAAGTGCCAGAACTTCTGTATATTACAAAAAGTATATTACAACAATTATGGAGAAACATCTACATATCCACCAAGAATGTACAATATATAACGTTTCTTAAATTACAAATGTACAATCTCATTCATCTCCATTTATAACAAAGTGCTCAAAGACTAGACTCGAAAGTTCATCTTTGGGATTGCTGATGGGGTTTGCCTTTGTATACTCCAGGGAATTGGGGGTTAGTGCCCATCTGCGCAGCCATGGCAACAGTGTGCACGTGAGGTAATCAGGGTCTTGGTTTTCATCAAGAGGACCAAAGGTGGGTGGACATATACACTTGTCCCAGACATTGCGCATATTTTTATATCTAGAGTCATCCACCAGCAATGTTCGAGAGGAGTCATATTCTGGAAACTTGTTCCAGACATGGTAAAGGGGCTTGAAAGACATAGGTTCACCTGCAAGGTCTCTTGGAGCTCCAGCAATCTCTTCAAAATACAATCACTTCTCACATTGCCAGTTTGAGAAGAGATCCCTAAAGTAATAAGTCCTATGTTCCCATATGTCTGGCCAACATGTACTGAGGATTAGCTCAATGTTAGCAGCAGTACAAGTGCTCCAAATCATTGGATCTGCCATTTTCCTCAAATTACAAACAAATTGCTCAACATCTCTACGGTAGTAGAACCACAACTTCTCTCCCACTCTTTTTAGTTTAACTCTATTGGAAGCTGGAAGTGGAGGGTGTTTAAGTTGTCCTGTCTTTGGATCACGTTTTCTTATATCTTGTTTCATGAATACTCCATCGAGATCAAGGATGATGAGCTTTTTGATCTTGCAAAAATTCGAAACAAGATATCCCCATCCAGGGCAGTTTGGCAAAATCTCCTCAATTTCGGGGCAAACTGTTGGTTCCTGGTCTTCCTCTACTTTATCTGGTGTTACATCTGCATCCTGCTTAGCTGTTATGTCTTCAACCTTCTCATCTGGTTCTTGAGAACATCCATGCCTTAAAAACCTCAATCAGACTGACATATTAACCTTTTCAAAATACACTTGAAAAGTATACCTTCCACGCTCTTGATTTCCATTTCATTAATTTCCTGAACTTCTATGGCAACAACAGTCCACTTGGCACAAGATACTGGAGAAAAAATAAGCTCTACTTGAAGATGCTCATGATGATGTCAGAAAGAACAATTCGAGTACAATAAATAGACAGTCAATGAACAATATGAGTACAATAAATAGACAATCAATGAGCAATAAACAACTAGTGAACAAAAAATAAAGCCTTCGTTTCATTATCATCAAAATGAGGGTACAAAGACCAAATTACAAAGAGTCTACAAAGCACAAAAGGTTAATAGGGGCTACAAAAGTTTCTTGTGGGACTTTGGTTTGGGAGGTTTAAGGTTGGGTTCTTGGAGGTTAGTCTTTTTCCGAGCAGATGAAGGCTCCTTGGATTTTTTACCTCCTGGAGTAGGCTCTCGAGGCTCGGATGCAACCTTA
This sequence comes from Adiantum capillus-veneris, assembly GCF_014529385.1. Taxonomy (NCBI): domain Eukaryota; kingdom Viridiplantae; phylum Streptophyta; class Polypodiopsida; order Polypodiales; family Pteridaceae; genus Adiantum; species Adiantum capillus-veneris. Next base: position 62,127,104 of record NC_140945.1, on the reverse strand, counting down.
GCTTTTTTCTTTGGTGCGGCGCGCTCTTCAGTGTTGCTCCTCTTTTTCCTACGCCCCAAAATCTCTGCACAAACATCTAAAATATAAAGATCCGCGTCCTCATCAGACAAGTTCACTGTTGAATCCTTTTCAATTGGCTTCTCAGATGAATTTTCAGCATCCTCTACGTCCTTGTTCATTGCAGGTGCTGGCTTCAGAGGCACCTCGGGTGACTCCTTGGATGCGTCACCTTGAGCTCCCACTACATCTGCTCTTTTTTCAGCCCTTTTTTCTGCCTTTTGTTGGTTGAGTGTCTTCACCTGCTTGTTTCTGGGATGCATTCTTATCCCCGCACCCACCACACATGCTACCAATATTGGGCTTGCGTGATGACCCAGCTTGGGAGTGTGCTACATAAAAGACAATGTAATAATACTCAATATTAAGTTATGTGAACATTCAAAGAGAAGAATGTTCCACAGAATATTACCAATTCCATTAACAGGAGATCCAAAGATGCCTTCCATTGGATCTTTCTCTGCAATTACATGGAGAAAAGAAACAAAATGGTCAAGAAATGAATCTACAATCAGCTTCATATCATAAGATATAAAAACATCGATTACCTGTACCAACATGCTCATCCATGTTTGCCTCTCCAGGTGCGAACAGCTTCAAAGCATCTTTTAAAGGTTCCTCACATTGATGAAATAGACACTGGCCAGCAGACTTACAGGCAGTTACAAAACAAAGTGGGTGATACGGATGTTGACACCGGAGCATGTAGACACCGGTAACAATAGTCTATATGATAGACATCCCACAAGCAACACAATCACCTAACTGCGCACAGCTATTTTCCGATCCCAAATGAACAGGCGGCCTGACAAGAAGGATAAGCATTCTTGACTTGAACAAATTAATAATCATTTCCACAAATCAAAGATGCCCTGTCGCCAGTTCTACTTCCCATAACAAAGTGTCATGCTGACCCTGTAAAAAAATAGCACTACATACTTTATAAAACAGTATAAGTGTTTGTGCATTACTTTCAAGAGTCTTCATCACTTTATGTGGTACCACTTAAGAGTGTTATATAAACACATTTAAGTGGTCTTTTACCATATAAAATGTTCTCTAACCATTGTTTTTCTAATTAGAGTTTAACCACTTTTAAGTAATATCAACTACTACTAGGTGAATCAATCAAGATTACATACCTGTAGCTGTGCAGCCTCTTCACCTAGGTTATCGAGATTGTGCACTTCAATATCAAGTCCCATGTCTTTGAGAGCCTCCTTTCTGATTTGAATCAAGGTCTCAAGCTTTGCCATTGCTTCCTCGTTTGGCACAAGCCAAGCCTTATGCAACTTGAGTTCCTCCATATCCTTGTTCAGTCTCTCTATGATCTTGGCAGCACCTCGCATCAAACCAACCTGCTCATCTCTCTTTGTCTTTGATTCATCTAAACCAATTTTTATTGCTTCAAGACATTGCTCCTTCTCTTTTAACTTTTCAGCAGCATTAGCCTTCATGTTATAAATAGCTGCTACATCAGCCGTTGATGCAGAAAATGTAGTCGAGGAAACATTTGACATTCCGAATGTTCCCATCGAGCCGAAGGCCCGCTTCTTTAGAAATTCCTCCTTAGCCTGCCTTGAAAGTTGATGTCCACCTCAGTATGTCTGCTAGTCAAAGCCTGTGCCACTACTGTCAGTGTAATTAGGCATATTTTCTGCATTAAATTTCCACTCGCTTGCAAGACATGGACCATTTGTGGACCTCCATTTCTCCAATTTCCTGTTTAAAGTTTTCTGTTGGCATAACATTTTGATAACACCTTCAGCATGCACTTCTGCCACGTAAATCCATGTGCAAAATGCATGCCTACCTTGTTGTTTGGGGGAGCTCCCTGATATACTTTGTGGTATAGCAAGAGAGACATTCTTCATACATTTCAAGCCTCAGCCCCTTTAAATGCATCTTCTCCTTTTGGCGGCGCTTGTAAAGCCATACCCTAAGCCACTCCTTATCTGAGAAATCATCATCACATATGAGCTACTGATCCTGGCCAACAAAGCATAGCCCATATTCGGTATGGAAACCTTCCTTGGTGAAGCAAATTTTTTTTTGAGTGGGTAAGGCCACTCGTGGTACTGTCCACCTCCCTATAAAAACATATATGAATGCATGTTAGTATGTAATGAGCCGTAATTAAACTTGTTTTATGAACAATAAGAAGTGGTTGAAATGATTTCTGCACCATTCTCAGTGGTACTGCAAAAATTTTAAGTGGTGGTGTACCAAATGGTTCTCAACCACTTAAAACTGGTTAGGTAACACTAAAAAGTCCTGCTACACCACTATTTGCTAGTGATACATCACCTTTTGGTGTTTCTTCACCACTTTAAAGTGGTGCTCCAACACATAAAAGTGGCCTGAACCACTGTTCAATTGTGCTACACCGATGTGAATTGTTGTACACAACTGAAAACTAGTGCTACACTCCTAAAAAGTGGTGCTACACCAATAGAATGTGGTATCTCCTTGTAAAGCTTCATCACTTAAAAGCACTTAACCACCACTTTTAGCAAAGATGCAAAACTAAAGGTTATTGCACTTTTGTAAAGCATCACTAAAAAGTGGTTCTACAGCACTGAAAGTGGTTGACCATCACGCACCACCACTTAAATGTGATTTGAACCACAAAAAGTGGTGAGCACCACTTTATTGGTGTTTACCACTTTATACCAAATAATGTTCAGGTTAAGGTGCACCACTTTTCAGTGGTTCTACACACTTTTAAGGTACCGAATAACGTTCTAGTTAAGAAGCACCACTTTATCGTTATTCGGTACCTTAAAAGTGTGTAGAACCACTGAAAAGTGGTGCACCATCGTGATGTTTCGCTTAAAAGTGATGCTTCACCACAAAATAGTTAGGGTTTTCCACTGGAAAGTGATGCACCCATTGTATCGCCAATTTTTATTAGAGCCTTACCTCTTTTTAGTGCTGCCCAGCACTTTAAAGTGGTCCAGTATCACTTTTAAGAGATGGTGCACCATATCAACATAACTATGTAGTGATGCAACCATGGTTTCTGCCCAACATTAAAGGGTGCTGCAGGTGCACCACTTCAACACAGCCTATCAATGGTGTTGTACCCATAAAAAGTGGGGCTCACCCACTTGATATTTACTAGTGGTGTGCACACTACTTTTTCCTACTAAAGCAACACTTTAATTGAATCCATGGGGGAAATACCTGCATCTAACATGCTGAACATTTTGCTTCTTAGGTGTACCCTTGGGGGACTCGGAAGTTCTTTTTGTAGCATGCATGTGCAAAAAATTCAGAAATTTTACAAGACATAAAACCAATTTAGTAATGCGTGCATGATGCATCTAACATGTTTTGATAGGTGACTCCTGTGTAGAGCTCTTTCCCTTCCTAGGTGTACCCTTGTCAGAGTTTGAAGTTTCTTTTGTAGCCTGGTTCTTCATCCTGAAAAAATCATAAATGCCACATAGATACAACATCAATAGTTAAATGCATTCATGCTTGAACCTGCATGATGCATTCGTATAAGCATGCACACACAGTTGATAAAATCTGCATTCATGCTTCAAGCTTCATGATGCTGCAAACTGGATGATGCATTTTTATAAAGAACTCACAAGGGTTATCAATTAGATGTGCACAATGCATATAAATTCCAGAAATAAATTCTAAACTCACACATGCATCATTAATAGTTACAATCCACGATTATCTTGCCACACGTTTTTTTTTATTTTTTTTGCAATACCCTCCCCAACAGAGGGCAAACCATATAGCTAGGGGTTGAACCTGGGTCCTTACGCACCCACCCATTCACTTTAACCACTAGGCCAAGCCCCCTTTGGTTATCTTGCCACACATTCAGAGACAAGCATACAACGCTTCTGCATCTGCATGAAGCATGTTAAAACATGGTCAATGCTACCTGGAAATGCTACCTAGGAAAACTAGCCACATTCAAATTCAACCAACATTCGAGATAGAATGCTTCAAGCTACATGATGCCACATACCTGTTGCTCTGCAGGGGATTTTTACTGAAGTTGATGACCAGCCCAACAAAAAGTACTCCTCCTGAATTTGCTTGCTGTTGTTGTGATGTTGCTGCTTGATGCTTTGGCTAGCAGAGAAACGCAGAGGAGGGAGAAAAGAGGGAATCAAAAACCTGAATGGTCTGGGCGAGACAAAGAGAGGGGGGAGGAACAAGCGAGACAGAGAGGGAGGGACGAGACTCGAGAGAATATTTGCATTAAGTTCTTGAAAGTACCTTGAGGTGATCATTAACCACTAAGCGCTTTCACTTAGTACACGTCAAATTGTAACCCTTTTTTTTTCATAAATTTTGAATTTAATCCCACTATTTCAAACGCCTAAAGCACCCATTTTCTCAACCCCAAAAACCATATACTATATAGTGGCAAAAGCGGTCCACCTATACATGCTTTCACCCAGTCACTATTTCCAACAGACTAGTTTGAACGACTCGGAACAGGACCAACTACCAAGAGACCAGGAGTTGAACCAAATAGACGTGTCAGACCAGCAAATTTTCAAAAATGGGTCAGAAAATACAATGGATCTGGGGATCCATATGACCACTTAGCAAGCTTTAAGCAAGTGCTAAGAGTTGAACGCATATTTGATTTCCATACTCAATTCAAGGGATTTGGAATGACATTAGAACAAAAGCATTGACATGGTTCCAAAACATTCCACCAAGGTCAATCATGGACTTGAACACATTAGCTGAAGGATTTGTAGCTGCGTGTTCCAAAACGGGGATCAAACACAATACAGTAGCTCAAATCTATAGCTTTAAACAGAAACAAGGTGAGTTTGTTAGGGATTGTGTAACTCGAATGAAACAATACATTGCAAGATGCCCAGAGCTAGAGATACCTACAGAAGAATAACTAGTATCATTGTTTCTAGAGAGACTGCTAAACAAAGAACTTCATGCTATACTGTATAGCAAGAAGCATACAACCGTAGAAAAGTGTGTGTCAGATGCTATTGACTTAGGAGACAATTGTCATATTTTCAATGAAGAAGATGTCCCTAAGGCTAACCACAGTGAGAAAACAATATCCACTAAACCAAAACAAGCAGGAACCTCTGCTACAACACCACTTTCAGCCATAGAAGACATGCTCAAAAGGATTTGTGAGTAAATGAATTTTTCAAGGGAACCGTGGAAAGATACAAATATTGATATGATTTGTGTCTGTATTAACACTAGGTTGGTAATGGGACTATCTAGGAGTACTTTTATGTCTTGCTAAGTGACCATTTTCCTTGTAGTATTTGAAGAGTTCCAAAAAAAACTTGTGCCATTATATATCCATAAAGCTAGCTTATGAACTGAAAAAAATTGACATTTTTCTGTGGCTACTTATTCCACCTTTAACTTTATTCTTGTGAAGCATTTCTCAACCTAAACCATGTAAAAAACGTGTGCTATTTTTGGCCTTTTTTCAAATAATTGCACCTGCAACACATGAAGAAACATCTTTGTGAGATCTATAGTGCTAGAGCCTACATAACTAGTCTTAGTAGTTCTCAATATGTTTTCATGCTTCTAAAAAGATTCAAACGGTTATTGTTAAACCTATTACCTAAATACAAGAATTTTGTAATCTTGAATTTTTGTCAAATGTTACGCTTTTGTGATTTTTTTAGTCAATTTAATAGAATCCAAAGACAATTTTGACTATGCATGTGGGTTTCATAACATGAAAATTTTCTTTCTTGAGCTTTGGGGCACCCAATACCCCATATAGCAAACTATACAACCATGGTTGAGTTTTTCAAATCAACAAGAACTAGAGCCATTCTACAGTAACAACTTTAATCTTCATAATATAGCTAATTTTAGTGGCCAACTATGCAAACTTTGTAGCTTAAATCCATATTTAATCATGATCCCTAGATTTTTTAATATATCAACCATTCTTTAGGGGATTGAAAAGTTCAAAACATGGAGCCCAATTTTTTCATATTTTCTATTTTAGTACTTTCGTATTATGCATAACATTGTCATTGGTGATTTTATTTTCCTTTGTTTCTGAAGTGTCCATGGCTACTCATGAATGTAAAGTCTCATGGTGACCTAAGAAAACATACACTTAGCAGGACCAATGAGTGTAGCTATATAAAGTTTGATAAGATGTCAGTAGAATGAAAAAAACACAACTTTTTTGAACCTTGTTTTGTGTTCCAAAACAAAATTGGTGAGGCTAAAAGAATGACATGGTATGATCACTAACTCATTGAAGTTTATGGTAAAAATTATGATATGGTCTAGAAAAATCATTAGCCTTCTTAGTATGCAATTGATCACAAAAAAATATTGTTTTAAGTGAAATGCTATGGTACATCAAATTTGGAGGTTTACCATGACCAAATAAAGACAAATCTCCAAATTTGCTCATTTTTCCTATGAGTAAAGGTATCTTAACTTGAAGAACAAGAGATGATTTTTTTAAAACATTATACATCTTGTATGAGTTTTGAGGTTTGTTTTCAAAACCCTACAAGGACACTTTTATGTCCTATTAGGTTACCAACCTAGTGTTAATGTGTGTGTGTGTTCTTGTTTAATATATACTAAAATACCCATAACCGAACTAAACAATTGTCACAAATGAGAACTGTCACAAGATAGTGAAGGGATTTGTATTCAAATTCAAATAGTTTCTAGATTTAGTACAAGAGTGATGAAATCCCATTCCAAAAAATTCAATCAATAGTTGAAGATCCTTGGTCCTCTTTTGAACAGAAAACCATCTACGTGTACATGACACACACACACACACACACACACACACAGAAAGAGAGAGAGGGAGGGAGGGAGAGAGAGATCAATATCCTCACCTATATCCATACAAAAAAATACAAGTATTTGTTAGTCCTTTGTGCATTTTGGATGCTTTAATCGTCTCTCTGCTTGCTATCAATGTAACTTCCTAAATAGGACTATTCAAGGAACAAATTGAATATACTTTCTCTAAGAGACTTTGTGAGAGACTGGTTAAAGTTACAAATAGTATTGAGCATCATTAATGGATGGTTGTGTATGCATATAGCAAGTCTATGTATTGTCAATGAAAATGTTTCATTGTTTGTGCCTAGATGTGATTTTGTTTCACATTCTATTATGGTTCAAATATTTTAGCAAGGCTTTCCATTGATTGCAGTAGGAAGTATTTAGTTTCTTTTATAGAGCTATTTTTACCCTTCTCTTCCACGTGTAGTTTGAGCATAATATCCACCAACCATTGGCAACAATTATATACATGAAAATGCAGGTTTGGATTAGGTTTTTCTATATGCATGCACACTAGTTAGTGTTTATCAAAGGTAGATTTGGTGCGGCATGCAAATTTTGGAAACCTATGAGATTAACTGTGGGTCTACCCATCACCATCAAAGGTCTTGGCTTAAATTGCGTGCTTGTAGAGACATTGGCTAAACTTTATAAAGTTTATTCAGTTAACTATTCAGTATCTAGAGTTAACCATGTTGGTTTTTTAATATTTTTATTGATTGTATGGATCAATCAAAACTATTGGGAATCCTTCTGGCCCACATTACTAGTCATTTTTGTAGGATTATTAGTAAACCATTGGGAAGAAACAACTCAATATCAGTATTACCAATTATCTAGACACAAATAAGCAATTTCCAAGTGTTAATCCCATGCTAGAATATGCTAAGAGTGTATGTTAGCACAATGCAGATTAATCGAAAAGGTTATCTCTCTAGTTGGAGTTTGCTTAGCATGACACAACATATATTGCAACTAGGTTTAGTCCCTTCATGTGTAGGTCGGGATCTCAACCTTGATCATCTATTATGGTGAAGTTGTTTACTTATGAGCACCGATTGAAAGTTAAGGATTTAATCTTTATATATAGTTGAGTTACGTTGGCATTTTACTCTCACCGAGAGTTGAGAAGAGGTATCCTTTTAGACACCTCTTAGTTGTGGTAACTCATTTAGAGTAATCAAGTGAGTTATTAATCGAGTCTACACACTATTTGGATATAGGCTGGTTACACAAATAGTTTTAAAGGGACAAAAATGTGGAAGATCAAGATGTTTTGGTTTCATTGAACCTCCTACTACTGAACCATGTATCGATCAAATGATAACTGGATTGTGAGGGATGCCACTATAGAAAACATTAGTGTTCTTACAAAAATAATACCTTTTTTATTTTTGAATACAAAAATGCTTCTCCAAGGGGGGAGTAATTTGAGGCCTACGGCCAAGGGCCATGACACACATGTGATATAAGGGGCCTAAATTTTTAGTAGGACAAGGGGCTAAATAATTCATGCTAGTTGGGTTGAGATGTGCATGTGCTTATTCCTAGGCTCTTATAGAAAACCATATCATTCATTTCACAAAATATACACGTTCCCAACTAGGGGTAGTTTAAACAACTCAAAATGTAAAGGTCCCCAAAATAGGGGTGCCTATTCATTAACACACAAAAAACAGATGCATAGGTTCTCAATAAGGGGTGACTCCAAGAAAATCAATGCACAGGTTAAAGGGTACTACATCCTCACACACATCTGCTAAAAGACTATTTTAGAGAATATTTTAGTACCTATGAGGTACTGCAAAGAAATTCACACAACACACAAACAATGTGCAAAAAGGACTAAGTGAGTTGAAAGGGGGCTCACCTCTCTATCTTTATAAGAGGGAAGAACAGCTTAGGGGACCATTTTATCCTCATCTTGCCATGATGTGTAGGGAGCACACTATCTTTACTCAAGGCAAGAGGACAATCTCATTAGTGTGAATACTCATTAATTTCTAATTAACCCATAATCCAAGGCCTCAAAAATTCTCAATGGTCAATTCCCATGCACATTAGAACAAAGCAAAGAATCCACATCCCCTAAATTCTACCAAGTGTTCCTCCCTGGAACTGATGTTAGAGAAATATATGGCATCCCTTTCTTCTAGTTGAGTAGTCACATCATCATCAGTGCCTAAAAATGAATGTGGTTGCACAGATCTAAGCAAGGCCTTCATATCTTTGTCATATCCAAAATCCTCTATGAGTGTTGTAGTAAGCAACATTTGATTTGATACATGGAAAAATTGAGGTGCTAGGGGTACTTGTGTATCAAGAAGCACTGAATCTGAAGTGTTAGCTACAAGCAAGTCCCGAGCACCTCTATTTCGGGAGTTTAGGTGGCATATTTTATGGCTAGGGAAGAAAACCACTTCCTCTCAGTGATAGGTTCATAAATATCACATATACACAAGGGTCGACGTTTCAAAAGATGGATTCTCTTTATCATGTCCAAACTACATTTGGGGAAATAATTAACAACCAATAAAAATACTTCTTTAGCATTTTGTAAATGCTAAGTTCTCTCATTTCATGCTTTTGAGAGGAGTGCCCTTAAAAACACTAGGGCTAACAATCATGACAAATACAATATTATAGACTTGAATAAAATTTATTAAGAGTTGTTATTTTTTTATGTTTCTTTTTGGGAATATATCTTGACATGTTTTTGGATTCTAAGCTTGGTGATTCCTTCTTGGGTTATTTTAAATCTGATGAAATACTTGAATAGACATTTCTTGAGTCTCTTGACCGATTGATTAACTTTAACTACTCTTCTATCTTGTACTTGTATCTTGTTCTCCTTAACTGTATGCAAATGATGTTACATTCCTTTGATTGCAATAACATGATCTTTTCTCAACCACTCCATTGCTAAAAATCCTTATTTTTATATATATATATATATATATATATATATATTTTTTTTTTTTCTATCTTGCGTACACAAAATTGAATGATAACTTGAATGAACTTTAAGTTGAAAGGAAGGTCTATGTCCTCCTTGTCTGTGAAAATAGTGGACCTACTAGCCCAATGATGCTCTCAACTCCCTACCCATGGAGCAAAGTCTTCAGTTGCAATCTCTTAGTAATGGAATGAGATTTGAGCTTATCTTGGACTATCTTATTTTCTTTTTCCGTTTCTTTGCCCCTTAAAAATCTTAATTTCAAAAACGTTCTTATTAACTCTGATTTTTGTTACAAAAAGTTGTTGCCAAAGCTCATCGGTCTGGGTAATTCCAAGGGAGTTTCTCTTGCTCTCCCTGGCACTAAACTTGTTCACCATTTGCGTTTTGAAAAGAAACAGTCCCTTTTGCAGGAAAGAGGAGGTGGACAAAATATTCTAGCATGGTTTTTGTTTCTTTTCTAGAGAAGTTACTTCCATTTCCTCTTTTTTTAACAATTCCAAGAACTTCTCCTTCTCGAGAGTTCTTGGCCATTTTCTATTTTTGGTTGCTCTTACACAATTTTTGTGAGAACTTCTCATTCTTGAGAGTTACATGTCATTTTTTGTCCATACCTCACTCTCTTCCTACAAAAAGCTCTACTAAAATCTTGATCTTGACAAGGATAGAAACTACACTTTGATACCACTTGTGAGGGCCATGCCAAAGACTCTTGACTGCACCATCTCATCATGGATACACCAAAATTCCTCACATCCCTCCTGCTTGAGACCAACACTAAGACAGGATTCCTCCCGCTCTTTGATGCTAACTCAAGGTTGTGATAACATTCAATTTTCTCTTACGAAACCCTTGACCCCGAAATATCCTTCCTTATTTCTTTGAAATTTCCAGTCAAAGTCATCATACTAATTATAAACTCAACATTCCAGGGTCAACTGATGGGTGTTCTCTAGTTCACCCTTGGTTCAAGGGCACTGGCGCTTTTTTCTCCGTTATGGCCGACCACAACCGTTAGAGTGTTCCCCTAAGATGAGTGTATTTATTAGCTACACAAAGTCCTCATTCCCAAGTTTGATCCCCGCTCTGTAGATTGGGATCTCTTTCCCCGTTTTTTACTTAACTTAATGGACAAGATAAAATCAGGTTCAACTTACCGATCAACAAATTAATCGTCCAAAATCCACCCACCACAGAACTAATTGGTATATGCACCTTCCCAAGGTAGTACTATGATACTAAAAAACAATATTCCAATCATGTCAAACCAAGAATACATTTCAAGCATTTGAAAGCAGCATGCAAACTCTGCATTCCTTTGCAAGTGTGCATTTATCAGGTCGTTTCCACCTTTTTTCTTTTTAGAATACTTTACTTCCTTTTTGCTTTAGTATTAGTAAACTTATATAGTTATCTTTCAAGAAATCACATATACTCCTCTAGGTATATCCCTATCCTTGTCCTAGGACTAGGGTATCCTGTCTCCTTCGCCATGTGTGGAGGCGGAGCCTTGACACAATTTTTAATTCTTTTTTTTCTTTATCTTGTGTGGGAAAGGCTTACAAAAATAATCTACTATAGATTATTTTTAAATCAATAGTCTGAGAAGAAGTACAAAGGCCCGATTGATGAGGACAATTGCAAAATAGCCCATTTAGGTTCCTAACCTTTCCAAGGCTCTTTTATACCAAAAAATTAGCAGAGTTTCTTAATTAAATCAGATCCTCCTCCCTTATCTTGATCCCTTCATTGATCCATTTTTCCATTGGCATCAAACCTACCCGGATTATGCTGATTTCCAGACTTATCGGTAGGTCCCTATCACACCTAGTCAGGACTCACTCCCATTCATCCCCATTTCTAGGACATTGAATGAACCCGAGCTCAAAGCATACACCACCAGTTATCAGTCGCACCTGAAAAGGGCCATCCCATGTTGCATCCCACAGGTAAACACCTGCTCCGACCTTTTTCTAAACATGTAAGACAAAGTTTACACCTTAATCTTCTATGTTATGCTAGGGCTATCCATGTCAAATCTTCTCAGTAAAGTTTTTAATCGTAATTGAAATTTAGATTAGGTTCATTTGATTTATAATACCTTAGTTCCTATTTCCTTTTAGTTTTTACTCAAACAAGACCATAAGAAAACAATGAATCTCTTGTAAGTTAATGTTTTGTCTTGACGTAACTTTCAAGTTAACTCCGACTTCGACGAATCCCATTTTGGTCCCTTATTCTTCTTTAATAAGGGATTAAGGATACCTTTGCTACTGTGGAGAGGATTAATTATGCAGCTAAAAGAGGCTTATGGTTTCGAGACTTTCCAATTAAGGGGGGAGGGGGGAGGGGGGGGGATAACCTTAATTGGAAGGAAATTCCCAGTTCCAAGGAGAAACATCTTTGATTAAGATAGAGCTACCCTTCAAAACTTAACTCTCCTTGAGAATTAGTATTAGCTTATTCTATCACTAAAAAATCTTACACACATGCTCTTTTTCTCTTTGGAAGAAGAAAAATCCTATTTCTTAAATTTAAAGAAAAACTTGTGAAAAATTCAATACTCAATTGCTCGTGATTATGTGGCAATTATCTCGTGCATCTTAAAAATAGAAAAATATTTTTTTTGTCAGGTTTAAGGATACACATAGATATTAATCATCATCCAACATGCATACTTAGTATGATCTCCAGTCACCTATGGTTAAAGAGAGTACGTTCTACTCTCTCTTTGCCATATTAATCTGGTAATCTAGAGAATAGAACTTGAAATATAAGTATGCTCTCCAGTCACCTATGGTTGAAGGGAGTGCTTTCTAATCTCTCTATGCCATATTAGTGTGGTAATCTAGAGAAGGAAACTTGAAATATAAGTATGATCTCCAATCACCTATGGTTAAAGAGAGTGCCTTCTACCATTAGGAAGAGAATGGGGTCTAGGAGGACCTCTTTATTTGGCAGTTTAAGGAGGTTAAACCTTTTGTATTAACAAAGTAATCAAAGGAAATCTTTTGAATTCAAACAGGCAAAACGGCTACTTTATTTGAATTCAAAATTTTCCCAAAATCGATTTAAAATCTAGCAGGTAAAATCATATCATGTAGCATATCTATGGAAAGAGCTTGACGCGTAGATTGTAGATATATGATCTCTCCAATCAAATTGAAGATCATATGTGGGAGTTATGGAAGGCCAAAAATCATAAAAGTGTTCACCTTCTTTTTGGGGAGAAAAGAGCATCCTTTGACCACTCTTATAAATCTCTTACACACCCACCATTCTTGCACACATGGAGTATACCTATTTGTAAAAATATTAATCACCTCCATAAGCTCATGGCAAATAAAGAGGCCCTCTTACACCCCATACTCTTTGTAATGCTCTCTCCATGTCATATTAGTCTCGTAGCCTAGAGAACTTGAAACAATGGAACTTGAAATAACATCGTAGTTAGTGGTTATCAGCGTTGTTAGTTGACAAGAGAAAATTAGTAATTTGTCCTTCTAAGAAAGAGGAAAGTTTCCTTATGTATACAAAAGAGCTTAAGCATAAATTAATGTAGAATGAGAGTAGACCAATGTTTAAGGTCTGCAATGGCATGAAGATGACAAGAAAACATTAGCTTCCTATGTATATGATGAAAGTCTTCTCCTTGCTTTGGGTGATTGAAGAAGCTTGTTGATGTAATTGACTCTCCCCCTCTCCAAGACCACCAATTGTGCTACTTGGAAGGAGATAATGGAAAGAGTCAAGAGAGATTCAAGCTATGAAAATATTAGGGGATATGAGAGAGTGTAATGGGAAGAAGAATATTAAATTATAGGAAGCATGGTTATGGTTTTTGGCCATGGCTTCTCTTGGAGAGGAGGTGTGTGTAGGAGACGTGTGTAGGATGTGTGTGTATATATTGCAAGAGGTTTGTCTATGGACTCCTTAAGCTTCTTTACAACTTACTCTCTATTTGCATCCTAAAAATGGAGGAGAGAAGTGAAAAATGACAGGAGAAGCCCTCTTTTTATGCACATTTTTTATAAGTGCTTTCACTTATCTTGATAGCTTATCTTCCTTATCTTGATAAATTATCTTTCTTTGATAACTTACCTTACTTATCAAAACTTTCTCAACAAGTTACTTACTCACCTTCTCCTTTTCTTCTTTATCTTATCTTTTCCTTTATGCTATTTTTTCTCGAAATGAAAAGCTAATTTTCTATACATTGGTTATGTCCATGTTCCCATGGCATAAGCCCGAAGTGTCTCGTGAGTATACTTTGGTGATTAAATTGAGCCCAAATTTCTTGTGCATTGGTTATGTCCATGTTCCCATGACATAAGCCGGAAGTATCTTGTGAGTATACTTTGGTGCTTAAATTGAGCTCGAATTTTCTCGAGCATTTTTTTCTTTCCATTATTTTCTTTTTCTTTTCATTTTTTAAGTTGGTGGCTTAGATGTTTTGGCCTTGTGTAAGGGCTAGGAGAAGGCCCTTACAGGTAAGAAGCACTAAACTCCATAGTCATCATCTCTTTCTCTCTCTCTCTCTCTCTCTCTCTCTCTCTCTCTCTCTCTCTCTCTTGGTGGTTGCTTTTTTGTATATGAGGGTATATATGAACTTTCCGAGGGGGTGTGCATGAGGTTTCTCCATAATGGTTTCATTGTTGATTTATACACATGATGTGTTTACGGTCACGTGGGCACATAAAAAGTGCTTATTGTTTCATGTCACATAGGCGATATGAGCATCGTTTTGGTCATATATCACAAACCACTATGAGTTAGGTCAAACCATTTAAACCAAAAATAAAAAACATCATTTATACCATTTTTTCTCTGGAGTGTCATGAAAAAATTCCGCATGAGCTAACACTTATGGTCAAAAAACAACTTCCTACCCACTACACTTGGTCAAAGTGACAGATTTGTTTTGCGAGTGTTTTGCATCATGTTTATGTTGATGGAATGATGTCATATGATGTATGGAATCTCACAGATGGATATGGATGCCTCATGTGCATGTGTATGTTTCTTTCCACACGTCTAGGTCAAAACTAGCTCTATGTGCTAGAGAGGTGAGGTACGGTCCTAGTGCATCACTTATGCATGATTGGGTATTGTCAAAATTTGTTTTTGATATCATGTTTATTTGTTGCTTAGACTTATTTTATGAATAAAAATTTCATGTCTTAAGGGCCATGTGTGTGGGGTGAGTCTGATTGCAGTGGATATTTCAAACTCCAAATGTGGGAGTCGATCCAATATGGATTATGGTTTATGGTCAATGGGTGAGATCCCTCATGAATTACGGTTTTGATTTTTATTGTAAAGTCCAGTGTGGCTCTTTGATATTTTTTTTGGGATATGGTTGTGCTACCAAATTTTTTGAAGCCATGATATGTGATAAAGTGGTTTTGCAGGATTGGATGTGCATCACTCTGAGCTGGGTGGAGTGTTCATCCTTGTGAGGTGATTGAACTATGGTTTATGGATTTGGATTGGATCAAGAAGTGTTTTTTGATGGTTCATAGTGGACATATAAGGATAGAAATCTTGACTGCTTAGAAAAGACTGTTTGTGCATATGAAAGATGCTATTGTGGTTGGACTTACGTGTCATGTTTCTCATGGCAATGTTGCTACAAGACTAAGATCACTTATATCTCTTTGTCCTAGACAAAGGGATCGATGACTTAAAGCTTTTCTGGATCAGGGATGTAGCCTAGATCTTCTTTTTGGTTAGGTTCATCAACATGGAAGGCAGCCCCTGCCACAAACTACCGTGCATGCCAAAGATCCAACCAAGGAATCCATTGTTATAGCAACACAAAGAGATTACAAAAAAGGTCACCTTTGACTCCCACAAGGGGGAGGGGAGACAACACTCGAATCCAAAAAAAAGGGAGATAGTGGAAACCGTCAGATATACAAGAGACAAGGCTGTTGGATGTCCCTCTCTGGTCCACTTCTCACCTGACTGGCTCTTTGCAACCCTAGCCTTCCTTGAAATGCTAATGTCCCAACCCGCATCCTACTGTAGAAAGCCCACTTGATCCTCCCTACTCCTAGATTCTCGTAAGCAAGGCATGGTAGAGAGCAAAACAATTCTAATACTTCCTTACTAAAGAAACTTGAAATTTCAATAATGGACATGTTCCCTTTTTTTCTGCCATACTCACAATTGTGAGTGGAGATGTTATATTTAGAGTACATAGAATATACAAGGATCCTCAAGCACAACTTGTGCCTTGAGGGGACAACCTTCTAGAAGATTGGCTATTGGAAATTTAAAACCAAGAAATTTTCTAAGATAAATTTTGCCCGATATAGCTTACGAGCATGCCCTAGTCACACACCCTTTTAGAGAAAAATCCTTCATGTACATGAGGGGAGGATATTTCTAGGCGAGCACTTTTTGGCGAGCGCTTTTTAGTTATCAGGTGAGCAGATTCATAAAACGATTCTCTCTTCCTCTTTGTGTACTATCTCTACACACACACACACACACACACACACACACACACACACACACAGAGAGAGAGAGAGAGAGAGAGAGAGAGAGAGAGAGAGAGAGAGAGAGAGAGAGGGAGAGAGAGAGATTTGAGACACAGTCAAAGATATGGAAGCTAGACAAATTGTTTCAAAAACAATATACACAAGGGTACTTAAAACAAGAACTCCCATTAATAATAAAAAAGTTACATTTTATTAAACTTGCATTACATAAACAAGAAGTGTTCATCTTCTGGAAGGCCCGGTTTTAGTAGTTGATGTGCTCCCTTCGATTGGCATATTAAGATTCACCACATTCCTTAGCTGCTGCCTCATTTCCTCCTCTGTGATGAGCCCAATCTTCTTCCAGCAAGAGAAAGCTAATTGTCCCGGCTTTTTCAAATTGATTAAGCTCCGCATATGGAGTTCCTTGCGGCATTGATAGAGGCGGTACACGTTGATGGTTTCCTTGAGAGCCTGACGAAACCAGTCGGCTCCATACAATGCCTCTCCATTTGGAATGGCTTCCATGGCATCCCACGTAGACTTTATTTTACTCTCAAGATCGTCAGACATCGTGAAAGAAGGAGAGGTGTGCTAGGAAGCTAGTGGACGCTTTCACAAAAATAACTCAAGCTATGGCAATTTATAGCCACTGTGGTAATATTATATTATTTTATACACGATTTGACACATAAACAACCAGTACTCAAATATGAAAAAAAGTTGCAAATGAATGTATCCAGATGTGACCATCCTAAGATAAAATTAGAAAGTAGTACAATTGTTTAGGTAAAGCATACTAAGGAAAAGTGAGCATTGTCAAATGCTATGCATGCATGCTTGGATAAGTCCAGCTTCGACTCAGTGCCCTGAAGATATCAACATCTGCCAGGATTGGTTGATGGATAAACATGTTCTCATTTTGTCTTAACCGTAGCACACGCAGATAAATAAAATACAAATGTTTACATGCAAGATATGGTTTTTGATTTGACACCTGTTCCATGAAGTCT
The DNA here is from genome assembly GCF_014529385.1 of Adiantum capillus-veneris. NCBI lineage: Eukaryota > Viridiplantae > Streptophyta > Polypodiopsida > Polypodiales > Pteridaceae > Adiantum > Adiantum capillus-veneris. Next base: position 62,109,786 of record NC_140945.1, on the reverse strand, counting down.
AGACATGTGCACGATGGCTGGTTGCTAATACAAACTTTGTACATCCCGACATGACCATCTTCACTTTTCTTCTCTAGTTTGAAGACCTCAATAACACCATCTGCTACACATATCTCTTCTACGACCTTCGGTCTCAGGGCTAGTGCTAGACTAATCTTGCAAGCAGAATCCTCGAAAATGGAAGTCCGATACCGTACACGCAGACCATCTCGCACTGTGGCTCTTGCACTGCCTTCAGGAGTGGATGTATCTTTTGACTTGAAAGGAGAGTTTGTCATATTTTGTTCTTGAGCAATTGGCGTTACATTAGATACTCCTTCTTTGCTTAGCTCCACTTGATACCCCCCTTCATGCAATATTTGCACCTCATCCTCCGATAGGTTGGTGCCCACATGCACGGGCCAAGTGTGTGGTGGATGCTGAGGCTGCGGCTCAATGTTCTGGTCTACTATATGACAATGCAAGACATGATTCGGACTAAACCAAAACCATTGACGCACCACACCATTTGGATGTTTTCGATATCCTTCAAACGATGGGGCTGGTATACCAAGGCTAGAACTTGCTATACTGCATCCACACCTGCGTCCTCCTCTTGGTGTGCCACTACATGTGACCCTACTACCTTGTGGAGTTCGACGTATGGCCCAAATTGCCTCATTGACCTTGCGCTCAACTATATACTGCCCACCAGAACCTATACTTCGTTTTGGGGTTTGTGATATCCTTTTTTCTGCAAAGTTGATCTTACGTGGTGTTTCACACTTCTTGCGATCTTTGGTTACCGAGTTGTACTCAGGCCTATGTGATGCATCATCTTCCACATTGATAACCTCATTTGGCTTCCGTTTTTGCCTTGATGTCTCCTAATCTCCTGTTAATGGAGTTGGTTGTTTATACATTGGAGTGCTCTCAGTAGCCGCATTCACTGCTCTTATCACTTGGCTAGGACGTTTTTCATGGCATTCCGTAAGCTTTTGTATTGATGGACCCTTCCCAATGTGTTTTCCATGGCTGTATGAAATGGCCTTTGTGCTCTGTAAGATGGAATTTGCAAGGTCCGTTGTACATGCATCATATAATGATATGCGTTTACGAAAACCCTCCCCTGCTAGCCAAATGCCATGCTTGCTCTCCGCAAGGTTAGTGCGTGGAGTGTTTGGTCCATCAGAGCTACTTTCTACGCATGTCATAATGCCACCCCAATGTGCAATACGAATTTCCCACCAACTAAGCCATGAATCCATGTATGGAATGTTACGGTCTATGCAATGACCGTTACGCCACCATTGGCATATCAGATGAGCCTCTACTGCTGCAGCCTCTTTTGTTGGTGCTTGCCTCCACTTCTCACACATTTCTTTGTGTGTGTGTTGAGAAGCTAGCACCACATACTTCATTGTGTGTTGATTCAAGATTTGCTTCCAATGGAAAAGACAAGAACGCTCTCGGCCGCTCATTGTATTGGTCTTGTCACCACCATTGAAAACAATTCGAACTGCATTCCAATTTGCTTGAGCTTCATCAGCCATGTAGCCAAAGAAATTTACTTTGTCACACCCACATGATATCATTACATCATTAAGGCACTCCCAAAACAAACATTGCGTTTCCATGTCTTCCTGTTTCATTTCACAAGTTGCAATAGTCAAAAGGTCCTGCATGCTGCAAACAAATTGTTTTAGAGAGAGTAAATGGAAAGCCACAAAGCTCTTAAGGTGCGCCATGTACCTTGGATCATAGACATGACAGGCCATAGTCACCCAATCGTTAACACGTCTGGTGTGATCAAACTGGATCAACGCACGTTGAAGATCACCATCCCGATCTTGTCTCATTCGGTTGACTAGGTCCACATCGGATGCTGGACCAATTGTGGACATTTTGAAGACATAACATTTCTCCCCCTCCATACCTTGACCAGGAAACCGGCTTCCATGGAAAAACTCATATGTGCAGTCTCGCTTCAGTTTTAGGAGTGCATCAATGCCAAAAGATTCTTTGTCAACCCCTCTATGTAAAATAGATACTGACCTCTGAAACCTGTCAATGTTAAAAGTGTTTAGATAAAAAAATAATTTAGCATAGAGTTTTGCATCAAAATAAGAATCTAGGAAATGCTCATACCAGTTATCTTGCACCAATGGGCCCAAATCCTCAGCGATTGCAAATAGCTGTTGCTCGCCTAAAATACCTTCATTGGTGCTGTTGCGAAGAAGTGTTGTCTTATAATTTCACTTTCCAAACACATTTGAACCTTCCTGGCTCCTACGTGTGGGTCAACAGTCAAAATCCTTTGCACCATCAGCTTGGTGTTGTCCGTTAGTGTTTTGAATGTGCCGTTGCGCACATCGTGTCAATGTGTGCCACAATGAATCATGACTCTAGCGGCAGTCTCATCGGATGGCATGACATAGTATACTACACAATCACATGTTGCAATACAGAAAGCAATTGCCTTACAAAAATGGCATGTAAGGCTCTTATCTCCCATCTTACAATATTCCCCAGGTCCAGTTGCCTTTTGTATGTACTCGTTGAAATGACTTGTATTGGGAATATGGTAATTAACCAAGCGGACACATTGTTCATTCATGCACTTGAGAGATCCTATGCAATGACTAAGACGCACTACACCTGGAAATACAATATTGGATGTAGTAGGCTTCGACCACAAATGAGGATCATACTTATGCTCCATCGCATCCATATGGTGCAACTTTCCCATGGTAGGTGGAAATTCTAGAACGAGATCTCCACTGTAAGACCTTGGAATCTCTATAACTTGTTCCACTACTTTTATTGCATTAACAACTTTGTCAATGTGCCCTTCTTCACGGCCTGTAAGAGTTTTTGTCTTGTACTCCTTTTGAAGCTGTTTGAGGGCAAAACTCGAGGGGGGGTACATAGATCTATTAACTCCTTTGGACCGAATTGCATCTTTGACGGACTATCCACAATGGAAATGGGAATTATGCTAGGTGAGCTGGCATACTGTGTTTGATAGGATACATTGACTTTGTATTTACGTGAAAGTTGCTCATCCAATACATATATGAATTCACCCAAATTGTTGAGAGTCCTCTCAAGAGGCAAATTCATTTCAATATCACCGACTTCGATCACAGCATCTAAAGTTGTAAATTGCATTTGAGAAATTAATTCTAAAAGAAATGATTCAGATATGATGAATTTACCATTGTAAAAAGGATAAGAAAACTCTTTACCCAAGAAAAATAAAGAGCAAGCCATAATAATATGCTAAGCAAATAATTAAGCACAAGATCACATTGTATAAACTAAAACAAATTGATTATATACTCATGTCTAATAAGTAGCCGTTATAAATTTAAAATTAATATTATTTTATTAATTTAAATAATTAATGTTAAAAAATATGAAATGTTTTTTTTAAAAAAATTATTACAAAATATTTGTTTGTGATTGTGTGTGTGATCACGTGAATTTAGTAATTTTAATTTCTTTTTTAAATGTTTGTGTAAAAGAGATGTGTGAATAATCGAATGTATTAAGGATAGAGAAACGCTATCTAGAGGGAGAGGGGGACAAGGGGCACCAAGGCGAGCGGTCAGACCGGGCTGGAGCGTTTTGCGTGGGCGGAAGCGAGGCACTAAAGCAAGGGGACAGCGGAGGCGGAGGCAGGTGGGCGGGGCAAGGGGCAAGGGGGCGCAGGAAGGGCAAGGGGGGCGTAGGAGCGGAGCGGAGGCCGGGACAGGCGGGCGGGCGGAGGGGGGGGAGGAGCGGAGCGGGATGGGCGGCCAAGCACCCATGGCCAACGCACTGGCCGTGGGCGCCTGTGTGTACTCTATCTCTGGCCACCGGTTGGCCAGAGGCAGACACACGCTCGGCGTGTGTCCGCCTTTGGCCAACGCGTGGCCAGAGGCACAGTACACACACGCCCATGGTCGTGGCAGTCCACATGGACACGATGGCGCGCGTGTCCACCTGGACTGGCCACGTGTACCGTCGCTCGGCAAGAGTACACGTGGCCGACCACGTGTCCTCGCACACTGCCACACAGGCAACGCGATGGCCACATGGCATGACACGTGGCACCAAGCGTAGTGCCATGTGTACTGTCGTCCATCGACAGTACACATGGCCAGCTCCCTACCTGCGTGGTAGTGCACGTGGCCACGTGGCCCGCCACGTGTACTGTTGGTTGGAGACATTACACGTGGCATGTCCACGTGGACACGCGACGGGCACCTACGCCAGCGTGTCCACGTGGCTTGCCACGTGTGTGTGTCCAGACACACACACACACGCAAAAAGCGGTGTGTGTGTGAACATACACACAAACACAAATGCACACACACACGGGCGCATGTGTGTGTACACACACACATGCTAGCGTGCGTGTGTGCACCACACACACACGCGTCCGTGCAACGTGTGTGTGTGTGGCACACTCACACACGCGCCTGCGTGCAGCGTGTGTGTGTTTGTGTGCACACACACACACAAATGGCATCGTGTGTGCGCACACACACACACACCCACACGTACACGTACACACGCATGTGCACGTGCACACACGTGCGGATGTGTACGCACCCACACACACACATGCCACCACACACACACGCGGGCGTACATAGCAACACACACATACATACACACACACACACTCCTTTCTCACACACACACAGTCACAAAAAAGAATAAAAGAATAAAAATAAATTAATAAAAAAAGAAAAAGATTTATAAAGTGACCTTCTCTTCTTCATTTTCTTCTTCTCTATTCTCTTTTTCTACACAGATCTCTTTCTTTCTGTCTGTCAAGTTTCTTTTTTTTCACATCTCAAACTCCAACCTACAAATTCTCATAAATCATCCTATATCTATTTCTTATAAATTATCCTTCTTTATCGCAAGCTGAGAACAAGAAACCAAACAAAAAATACTGGTGTAGTAGATGAGGTTGATGTTACTACCTCACAAGAAGTACCTCCGATAGGCACACACGATACCCAACAATCTCAGGCATTGAGTTCTTTGGATTGCATTGTATCCATCGTAACTAGAGTGGCTAGAACATCACAATCAAGCGCCGGACCCAGTCATCGTGTGGAAACAGGTACCGCTATTGAAGATGTCAAAGACGAAGCGTTTGGAAACGTTTTCGACAAACACATTTCTTTGGGTTAGGTCTATTCTCACAGAGTACCATACGATGGGAAACTTCCACGATTGCCTCTATGTCGACTTCTCTCAAACCCCGCCATCCGCACGCATGATGACCATGTGGCTGATTTGCAACTCTCTATTGCAAACAAAAGCTACCAACCAACCATGGCAAGATTTATTGTTAGTGAACGAATTCCTTGGGAGGATCACAAACAATTTACTCATCGTGGTCACGCTGCGAGGGATCTTGCAATGTCATAGGATTTGGATGAAGAGCTTCGCCAAATCCCCGAGCTTAGTCACATGGTCGAGAGGTACTTTGTGGTTTGGGATGGTAATCACCGATTGCAGGCATGGATGCGGTGGATGAACGAGAATGACATTCCAATTGAGAAAGCGCCAAAGGTGGAGTGCGTTCTAGTTGACTTTCAGCCCCATAAGGCAGCGGAGTTTCTATTGGTTTTGGGTATGATCAATAGGTGAGCCCTTTTTTTATTTGGTATTGTAAATGCATCTTATTTTTTAACTATATAAATTACAATCGATTGTTAAACAGGGCCACGAGGGTTTCAGTGCCTCACACAACTGCTCATGATATTTTCATGATGAGAAAGCTAGGGTTGGCGGACCCTACATCACTTTTGCAAAAATTCCCCGAAAGAGTGCGTTTGGTAGCAGAAAGGGCTTTGAATTTTAGAGGTCCAAACAAGTCAAAGTGGCTAAAATTGCCAATGGCTTTCCTTGCGCAACTACTTTGGAAGGTATGCTTCAAACCAATTGTATATAGAATATGTTTTGATTATGAAATCTTATTATGTGTATTTTGATTGAGTCTTTGGAAAATGATAGGAAGAGTTCGATCATATGTTTAGTAGTAAAACGGAAGGGCTGCCATCAAAAGGGAGTTTTGACTATGAGTTGGCACCTGATGCATACGAGGAAAGCATCAATCTAGCGCTATCTCAAACAAAGCAATACTATACACGCAAAGGGCTTGAGATAGCCACCATTGCAAATCGAGAGAATGGCAGCGATTTTTTCAAAAACTGTATTTCATTTATAGGTTGGGGTGAGAAGACCACGAAAATGACACCCTCGAGAGTGGCAGAGGTTGCGCGTGCAAGCATTAGCCCAACAGAGTAAGTAAAAGTCATTTAAATCATTGGATATATTTCTCTTTTTATTATGTAGCAATAAAAAATAAGTCTCGCTTTTCCTTTGATAGGACGTGCCGATTGCTTGGTTTTCTCCAAGGCGGTGATGCATCCTTGAAGGAGAAGGGCATCTGTTTGACGGAGAAGGCCTGGATCCAATGGCTTCGATATCACGTGTACTGGTGGCAGTTGGAAAGGTTAGATTTAGTGAACATTTGCACCAGCTAGCAATTTGTTATGTAACTTGTGACTTATTATTTGCTACTGTCTGCAGGAGAGTGCTTGAGATGGCCGAGAAAATGGAGGCCGAGAATCATGATGTTGCTATCCAACATGAGAAGGCTAAAGGTAGGCATGGTTGCAGACTTGCCTACACATTATTGACATACAGACGCAAGCGCTTTGAAAGGGCCTTCAAGAAGTGGAGTGCTCGGATCAAGTCCACACATGAACCTGAAGAACAACCCCATTTTGCTTGTACGGCACGATGCTTGTTGTACAGGTTCGACATCTTTAATTGACAAATTAAGAATGTAGTAGGATACACTAATCTTGTTCTATGCAAATGAAAACATTGTGGTCTGTCTTGTAGATGGTGGAGAGATGCTCTTGTCTTTCCCATTCCCGAGCACCCCAGTGATGCATGGTGTAGGTCGAAGAGAGAGGAGACGGGCTTATATCCTGACGAGTGGATAGATCTTGCGGACAAAGGGAGCGTGGCTCAAGTGTCCTTGGTGGCTGGACTACCCGGACAAGGAGTACCCACCCAAAGAGGAAGAGCTATACATAGGTATGCCTCTATATAGTTTTTACCTTTGCCATGAAGCAATAGAATATGGGCTCAATAACTCTTCTTCTTTTAATTAATAGCGGAGCATAGTGCATCACGGAAGAAAGCGGTTGTGATATAGGATGCTCTATCTCCAAACACATCAAAGAAACCAGAGAAGAAGAAACAGACCTCAAGGAAAGACTCGCAAGCACAATTGGCTGACAAGCAACGTGGGAAGAGAAAGAAGAGGCCTGTAGTTTCCAACGACAGCGAAAGCAAGCATGTGGTTGCGGAGTATTCTGTAGAAGTCAGCGATAGTGCTCATAGCCTTGCTGCTATGAGTCACAGTGTACCGACACTATCCTTCACTCCCATACCAGTGGGGGGCATCCAGGAGTCCCCTCCATGTTCACCATCATCACATGGTAGGGCTGCAGAGGACCTATCAGACATGGCCAGAGTTGTGGGAGATAACCATCCAGGTACGTGAAAATGCTTAATGTTGTGTTGTTCTCTTTAGCATTGCTTGAAAGATATATTTGATCTTATGTTGCTACATACAGATATGCATGTAGAGCCACGCCACCTTGCGGTGCATGCTAGTGCCAAAGAGTTGGCAAAAGCTATTCCATATGTGTTGTGCAATGAGAGGTAAGCCACGCTTATTTACAATCATAGTTATGTGTACACTTATAGTGCTAACAAAAATTGCATGCAGTTCTATGCAGTCACTACGTAGATTCTTGGGCTCTCTATCAGGAACAGGGCAGATGAACCCCAGCTTGAGATTGGGTGGCGTACGTTTGGTGTACATGGCCTTTCCCTTACACACTAGGCCACATGCAGCTAGCACAGGTGGGGTTCCTTTATGGAACCAATGGGATAGTGACCTTGTGGATGGTGCATTCCTTATGGCATCCGAGTTTCTTTTGGTGGATGGCATGATTGTGGCGACATGTCGTGCAAAACATCTTTCCATCGTCACTTTGAAGGCAGAGGGAGCTGGTTTCCAGCTGTTGATGATATTGTACTTACGGCTACCGGAGGCTAGTTGTAAGACTGTTCATGACTATTTAGAGGGGGTATGTTTTTTTTTTTTTTGATAAATGAATAGTAACTTCGATGTTCGCGGGTCAAAAAGTAATGTTTTACTTGCTCCCCGTAGGTTGGTACTTTGTTGCTAGCCATTTTTTCACCCCCTAGAACTGGTGGGTGTCGGCTTCCGAGGTACGATCGAGCAGATGGAGAGATTGTAGCAAATGTATGTGGCTTCTCTGCAGATGACGACATGTTGTGGGAGAAGCTACCAGGATCAGATTCCACACAGTGGACGCTTGATCGTATGGGCCGGCCTTATCGTAGAGGTGTTGAGAGGAGTCCAGCGTTTGCCAGGTGGTGGAAATTTTTTGGTATTTTTTTTTATTGTTCCTATAAAATAGGTATAATAAATCTAAAGGTAACTTTTTTTTTGTAGATGGCTACTAGGTACCTTCACAGACATGCGAGATGTTGTGTTGGATTGTTTTGCAGGAGTTGGGACATTGGCAGCACAATGTTTACTACTACGTAGACACTGCATTAGTTGTGAGAACGATTGGGCAGTTTTCAATGCTTGTTTGGAGCCAGCTCAACGTCTACCTTCCGATTTAGGCTCGACATTGATGTTTCATAGGAGTGTCAAAGCTCAGGTAACTGAGAAACCGTAGCAGGTGTCCGAGTAGCTTCATCCGCTTGACCCATCGTTCCCGACACCACTCAGCAGTTGGGGCGGGGCAGTAGCAGCACCATATCCCACTTTCACTGCCCCATTTTTGGCATGGCATGCAACTGGACCGTCTCCCAGTGCATTCATTGCCTCCACATATGATGCCCCACCTGGGGTTGATCCATTGCCTCTTTGACTACCTGCACCCCCCCCACATATAGTTCATACTCTTTGCCATTTGGATTAGTTCCCCCACCACTTGGTGAACTGCCCCCATTGGCACGACCTTTGTTTCCTCCTAGAGGATATGGCCCCCCACCGCCCTTCTTTCCTCCACGTCACCCATGATGTATCACCCTCCATATGTATTTACTTTGGATGCAATGGAACTCATAGATTTGGGGTTTTCTATTTGAAATAGACCGTAATTGTGTGTAAGGAACTTCTGTTTCTCTTATTAATAGTGTAATGAATGATTCGTCGGTGTTTTTTGTTTGAATGTAAGTTGGTCGTGAAATGACAATCAAATTTTAGTTGGAGAGAGAGAGAGAGAGAGAGAGAGAGAGAGAGGGAGAGGGGGAGAGAGAGAGAGAGAGGAAACAAAAGAGAGAGAGAGAGAGAGAGAGAGAGAGAGAGAGAGAGAGAGAGAGAGAGATGGGTAGATTGTCCCTTCTTTTGGGAATCCGCTCGCCCGATTCTTAAAAAGCGCTCACCAGAAACTGCTCGCCCAAAAATCGCGTCCTACATGAGGCATGCAAATATTGATCTAAGAGCTACAAACTTCTGGCCTGTAGTGTCTTATGATGTACTAAAGGCCCAAAGTAATTGGCTCATGTCCATTTTTGAGAGCCCTAGATATAAATGTCAATAGCCTTAGTTTGAAAGAGACACATTATCTTTTGGAAAAGAAGATTTTTTTTTGTACTTACTATCAAGCGGCTACTCTCCTTAGATTTGCAATCAACCTTTCTCATAATTGAGTAATCCAAATTCGATTCCAAAAATTGCATTGTGTTCCTTTTCTCTTGTTCTTTCTTTCAAGTGTAAGCACATTAAGTTCTGTTCTGGTTTGTGACTACTCCTTTGTGATCCTTATCTTTAGCTTTGAGTGCTTAAATCATTTTTTTTGGATATTTTGACCATAGGAGGGTGTTATTAGACCTTAGGGAGACTTTTCTTGTGTAGTTTTGTTACAAGTTTTGTTTCTTGATAAATGATCAATCTTGATTTTGGTACTTTGTCAGATTGCTGTCAAAATTTGTAGTCATCTTCCCTTAAGTTGTGTGGCTATTTGATTCTATTTAGTCATTGAAATGGCATGATAGCCTAGAGTGGTGAGATAAGACATAGGTAGGTTTTATAATCTAGGAGTGGTGATTTTCTTATTGAAAGTGATATGTTTTCTTGTTAGATTCATTTCTTGAGGATTGACACCCTCAAAGTGTCTTTCTGCCCCATTTGAGTCACTTCCCTGAGTATGGACATGAGTATGTTACTGCGAGATAGCCATGCTATACACATCCATCTCAACAACCCACTAACATTGGCACCATTTTTGGGGAATAATTCTTAGGTGGTGAGTGACCTAGTACCTGTTGGATAGAGTCTAGAGTCAAGGGACTGGCTAGATCTATCCTTAAGGAATAAAGAGAGTCGTGAGTGTAATAGGAAAAGCATTTCATTCATCAAATTTTCTCTATGATTTGAGAGTGTTATCCCATTTTCTGTTACGACTTTAATTTTCATTGTTTTCTTCCTTTTTGTTTCAAGTTCCTTTCTAGCACATAGAAGTAGGGTAAGTAGAAACATCACCATCAAACTGGGCTCAAAGGATCAAGGCCAAATGATTTGAAAACCATATTTTGGGTAAGAAAGATCATAACTCTATAATTTTGAAAACTTGATGGTACAGATCTAAAAGTTGATCCAAACTCAAAAAGTTGGCTCTCAAGGGTCTCAAAAAACTAATCCAAAGTAAATTGAGAAGTTTTAGCTAAGTTTGTGGTGGAACATGGATCACGATCCATATCCCTTAGAGACAAATGAGTGCAAAATTGGGGCCAATTGGTAAATCTTGACTTCAATCAAATGAATCCAAATCTTGGGGTCAAATTGAAATTAAAAATACACTCAAAGGAAGGAGATTGTTAAAAAGCATTTAAATTTGGTCTCTCTGACCAAAGTATTGTAGATTTCAACTTTTTTGATCCAAATACAAAAAGATTTTGGGAATAGCTTCCAGATAGTAAGACTACAAGCTCACAAAGTTTCATGTGAAAAAAAAATAGAACATGGATCGTGATCCATGTACGTCATCTAAATTTTTTGCTAAAACTTGAACAGTGAGTAGTAGAAACATATTCCCCAAAGTCAAATTTGCAAACAAATGTGAAAAAGTGACCAAAAGAACCTAGAGCGGAAGATAGCCAAAAACTGCTAAAATAAACCTAGGATTTCACTTTTGGCTGACCAAAATTAATCCAAATCCATAAAGATTTTGGGGGTAGTCTCCAAACATCATAGTGAAACCATAGCTAGGTATAGACATAAGAAGCACGCGGGCCTTCTCAAAATTGAATTTGGACATTTTAAAGGATTCTACAAGTTACAATAAGATTTGTGCCAAAAGCAAGATTATTTTGTCAAGTCAAGATTTTTGACTAACAGAGCAGATGTAAGCTCATAGCCATTGAGTGTTTGAAAATTGCAACGGCTAGAGTACTACAACTTGGAGTGATTTTGAGTTGAAGATTTAGTGATCAAAGAGGTGACATGTTAGGGTTTTGCAATAATGTCTGTTTCTTAATGTATTTGAGATCAAATAGATTCTACCCAATTAGAAACCCTACCATAGAGACCAAGTGAGCAATATTTCCATTTAAGATATTATGAATTAGGGACCATTCTCTCCCTTAGATCAGATCATTGAGGACAGTCTATCTGATACATCATCGGAGAGATTTTACACCTACATGGCTGAGGGATTCAATAAGGTGAGTCATAAAGGGGGACCAAACATGGGAGCAAGACCATCCCAAACAACACCCAAAATGAAATTGTTGCACTTGAAATATTAATTAAAAAAAACCAGAGTGCAAAGATCTAAAAGAATAGTATAGATTTCTACTACATGAAATTAGAGGAGAGGCCTAGTGAGTTCAAATACCTAGTGCGTGTGGACTATATTCTTGATGGATACCTTGATGATGAGGGAATAATGTTTTTAGTTGTGCAAAATCCCTATGTTGTGGAAAAATCAAGAATGACAGGCACAAAACACAAAGTTAATTTAGAGCCAAAAGATAACCTGCATAAGTTGGACAAGCCAAATGCCAAACTAAGGCGAGTGAATTAGACAAAACAAGTCAACAAAAAAAACACCCAAATAGGGTTCGTACAAATACAATAATGGTGAGCAAATGCATTATTATAAATGCAATGAACCCTACCTAGAAGAGGTGTCAGAGCTCAAATGATTTTATGTTTTTACATACAATGAAATCAAAGATGCCTACAAATACGAGGAACATAAACCTATCTAGTCCTATGGTAAGCTCTATGAGTCGATCTGTTTCTAGAATCCCTCATGTTCCTTGCTTAAATAGCACTACATTGGGGTGTAGAGGCTAAACTAGTCTCCAAAGGCTTTGATATATGTGGTATGGCCTCTATTGTGGCCTCATCAACGTGGTCTATAGTAACTTGATGTGACAATGTCTCACAAGTCGCATCTTCCTGCTCTCTAATCAGGGAATGGGGTTGTGTCTCTTCAAGAATAGATGGATCTATAGAAACATCCATATGATGTGGCGGCTCTATGGGTGAATCACTCAACAATGTGTCACTTTGTTGTGTCTTAAGATGGTGAGAAACACATGTCGTCTCTATGTCCTTAGTCTCATTTTGATCTAAGCTATGAATCTCACTCTGTGGTAGGCTAAGTTTTGGAGCTACATCTGGGGGTGGAATAGTCCTAAGAATACCACAATCACTCATGGGTCTAGGAGGCGAGCGATCTATGACATGTCTAGACTGGAGCTGTCGTAGTAGGTAGTGTAGCTCTATAAGGTACTCAATCAATCAATGGTCTGGGTGTGTATCTCAATCCAAAAATCAGCACATAAATGGCATGATCAATGCCTCTACATATTGGCTCTCAAGAATCTCAATCAATCATAAGCATGGAGCCCACACTTAGAGGTAACTCACCAGATGTGCTAGACTCTCGTGTGTACCTACATCCGCAGTAATCAACATATGTTTATGTGTTCTCAATTCTATACAACTCTACAAATTTTGGATGAGTACGCGTATCTAGGGACTCATCGTAAGATAAAGGCTCTACAATACGTAAGTCAATCTCAAACATTGGTAAGTACATGGCATCATACTGGTCTAACATGCATGTGCTAGGCATAACTTGCACTAGTTGATGTGTGGTAGGTTCCTACGAAAAGCACTTTAGTTTCTCAAAGAAACTAGACCTACTCACATCATGAAATATGCACAATCTCATCGTCTCACCACACAAGACTAGCATGGTTCTATATGTTTGCAGAGTGGTGGCTAGAAAGTGTAGCTTATCTCTAGTAATAGGATTCATTTTGCTTATCAAAATTAATCATGGAGAACTTCTTTCAAAGGTTGCCCTGATAAATCATAGCATAGACCTTGATTTCCTTTGAGCAAGGACATCTAGGATGCATCTGTCTGCTTGGTAGGATGGAAGGTCTGTAGGCACATGAGTAGCATCTTTAAAATCTTGACCAACATAATATAGGTCAAGTCCAACATTCCACCAAAAATTTGGATAGTCGATGATAGGTTCTCCACAATGTAGTCTTCAGTGGGCTTGCCATTTTGTGGTGGTGGGAACCTAGGGTAGTTGAGCCATGTTGGCAGTTTTTGTTGTATGATGGAGTGCTACTACCAACTGCAAACTCTTGGAGCTGGATGTTGCACAAGATTTTGATAGATACTTGGTAGCACATTTGAGTACAATATATATGAGATACTTGGGGTGTTCATTCAACCAGATTTCCCACCACTTAGGATGTACCATTGTATGGTTGGTGGCTAGATCCTTGATTAGCCTTTCTTTTATTTGGAACACTTTGAATTTGATAAGTGGGTAGGGAAGAGTTGGTTGATGACAATACTAATTCACATTCTCAAGTGTAAGGAGATTGACATTGATGGAGTGTAGGACTTCTTTCCTCCTATTGCATGGCCTCTTTCCAAACATGCTCTATTTCCTCTTCTACTTGGTTCTTTAGTAAGGAGGGGTTGGATTCCTCTACTTGAGCGGAGGGGTCGGCTTCGTCTTGAGGGATCACAAGCTCAAGAAGAGTTCCTTCTAGAGTACTGGCTTTTTCAAAATTCATAAATTGTAGAGCATCAGTATCTCCCATCTTTGTTTCTAGTTGATCTTCTCTTGATGTGGAGGCCTCTTGAGCTTGTCTAAGATCCACCTTAAGCTGTGTAATTTACTTCTCTTCTTTTTGCGTGAACCCTATTGAGAGTTCTCAGTGTTGCATCTACTCTAGCTCTACTTCCATCTCAATCTCTTGTATTTGTTTCTTGATCACTCTGTAAGTCTCATCCATACTCTTCAGTGTAGCCACAGTGGGGTTGTCTTTGATCTCGTTGAGTAACTGAGTTTGCTCTTGGCAATGAGACTTGGACTAGGTCAGCTGAGCATTTGCAACATTAAGCAGGTGGACTTGCAACCACTGAATTGATGAGGTGTAATTTTGTAAAGTATTGGTAACCCCCTTGATCTTTTCCAGATTTTTCTTTGTTGTATTCATGGCCTCTCGATATGATTCATTAAAGCATTGGGCTATCGCAAGACCCTCATTTGTGTACTCTAAATGATGATATAGGTGATGAAGTTGTTAATTTTTAGCATAAAAATCATCTTTCATCTTGTCCACTACTTCATGAGTATACTTGGCAAACTCATCTATATCTTCCAAGCTCTCTAATTTTCTGGAAGTTCCTGCTCCATGTTGATGTGATGGTACATCTTTATCTTCCATCGGGAGTGCTTCACTTCACTTATTGGATTGTTCTTGTTCGCACATCTTTGGAGGCTCTTTTTGTTCTTGAAAAATTTCTACATTGTGAACACTTGTGTCTTTTTGAGGTTTTTCAATTGGATGAGATGGGTATGGAAGTTCATCTCTTATTTTTTCCCTGTCCGGTCTTCTTTTTGTGGCTTTGCTTCATCTTTTTGTTTATTGGCTTGTTCTCTTTGGTTTTCTTCTTTTTTGTAGAGGTATTCCAATCCTGCCAAAGGATCATCACTAGTACTACGTGGGATGATTGGTATGGATTTTAATCCATTCTGGTGATGATTTCCACTTTTCTTTGAAATCTCCTCACAACCCTCTTTCAAGCTGGAATGCAGTTGCTTCTCTTTCTAGTCTTGCCACTCTTTTTGGGATGGCTCTTTGGTTGGTGTGATGGGGCATGATCTTTTCTCGGGCACTACCTCATCCACTTTAGCCTTTCCTCTATTTCTTCTTTTTCTTTGTAGGGATGGTTCCTCTTCCTCTTCTTGTTCGTGATCACTTTTAGGTGCTTTTGATGCGGTGGTAGTTTTTGTTTTTCCTTTTCCTCAAAGATATTGACAAGTCTTCTTCTTAATCTTTTGGCCATTGATGGTGTTTTTCTTTGTACTTCTTCTTCTTCTCATCCAAGTTACCTGATAGCCATAAATTTTACTCAGGATATGGTGGTAAGTGTTCTGCTTGGCTGATATCATGGTAAGTTATCCTCATGAGCACTTCTCAAGCCCCTAAGAAGGATATATTCTCTGGTTTCTTTACATGTGTCAAGGTTGTATGAATGTGTTTGGGCATGGTTGACCTCTTTAGTCCCCTCCTTCTTTGATGTATGTGTGGAGGTAGAAGCCACCTCATGATGGGGATTTTTTTCTTTTTGCGAGCTTCTTGTTTCATGATTTTGTAATTAGTACCAGTTTTTCGTTCTTTTGCAATGCAATATGTCCTAAATGAGCTTGTCCAAGACAAAAATTGTGCACAGATATAGACTAAAAGTAAACAATATTAATTTAAAACCAAATTTTCAAGTACAAAAAACAAAAAGAAAATTTTCAGAGTTTCCTTTGTTTTAGCGTAAAAATTCCAAAAAGTACCTCTCCACCTTTATCACAAAGGCCTCTACAAGAGATTAAGGACGTCCTAAAAAATAAAAAGACTAACCGAAATTCCTTCAAATAAATTAGTACTATTTTTTTGTTCTTTTGTAATGCAACATGGCCTAAATGACCTTGTCCAAGAAAAAACTTGCGTATAGATACAGACTAAAAGTAAAAAATATGAATTTAAAAACAAGTTTTTGAGTCCCAAAAACCAGAAAAAGTAAAGAGAGTTTCCTTTGATTTAGCTTAAAAATTCCTAAAAGTACCTCTCCACCTTTATCACAAAGGCCTCTACAAGAGATTAAGGATGCTCAAAAAAATAAAAAGACTAACAAAAATCCCTTCAAATAAAACCTTTGCTAGCTACCATCTAAAGAAAAAGTATGCTCTTTAAAAATGAATTGAAAGTATGGCATGTAGCCTCAGAAGGTGGTTAAAATCTCAAACCAACATAGAGACATTCCAAACATAGTGACACCAACCATGAAGTCATACATTGTTACCACCCAAAAAATTGTGACAAACAAGTAGATAATCTGTACATCATAGTCAAAAAATCAAATGTATGGATCTTCTCAAAAAACAAACCCCTCCTCTTAGTATGGCACAAGTCCACACACTATGGAAGAAAGACACCGCTCATAGAGTACATTGTCTAGCTCTAAACACATGCAATGTCTCAGGTCCTATGCGCTTGTCTTACCCAAACCACCATGCCCTGTAAACACATCCAAGACATAATCGCAAAACTCTGTGAATGTTGTCAACAACCACCTAACATAGAAATAAACATCATTACTCTTGCAAGTGGAAACAATGTGTCAAAATTTATACAAGGACCATTCAAATCAACATTATACAAGATTAGTGACTTACTAGAAAAAACATGACTTCTATCCGCACCACCTCTAACAATTTCACCATCAACTTTTATGGAGAAAACACAATCATCTAATATATAGCTACGGTATGTTGGAAACAATCTCTCTGAAATATTCTCCTCACTCTCTTTGTCATAGCTAGGTATAGCTTGACTGCCACGATGCTAAAGACACATTTTAAGATCAAGGACCTATTTGGGTATGCAGATTGTAAATATGATAGGAGATTAAGAAGCTTTCCATAGAATAAATGAAAACAAGATTCACTAAACATTAGTGACCTTACCGTCTCTCTAGTGACAGGATGTCAATATGCCTTGGAGTCACACATAAGCATCAAAGTACAATGAAGAAAAAGGCCCACTCTCAATGCATCTACAAGTAATTCCCCTATGTGCTCAGCTAAGCACAAGGTGACCTAGAAGCCCTCGTCAGCCAAATACTCACAAGCGAGATCCATGCAACCCTTTACCAAACCCAATGAGAATGTACTCCAGTTGGGAAAATTCATGCCCTCTACAAAAATTAAAATTTCAATAGGACAAGCTACTTCCTCATTACCCTTTAAAATCACAAGTTTATACTTATCAAATCGAGCTACCTCTCGACCTGGCACTCCATCTTTGCTATAAAGATGCATCTTTTGAGTGGCAAAAAAGTTGTTGATGCTATTTAAAAAACATTCCATGGTCATATATTGAAAAAAAAACTAAATTCATTGTTTCATAGTCGTTGCATTTACATAGGTAGAGCAAATCTATCAATTTGGGTCACATCAACAAGTAGAGCATCAAGGAAAGTCTAGTATTGGAATCTTGCAGCCATTATTTATAGTCGTAACTTTCTAACAATCTTTACATGCAAGAAACTTTAAATTCAATTTTTTTTGAGACAACTCACCAACAGAACAAGTCATAGACCATCCCTCCCAACTCTCTCAACCTCTCTGGGGGTGCACTATATTGTAATCATGTTAATGTATAACATGAGTTCAAAAGGAGGGGTTTTAAAATGCAAGAAGTTTAGGCAATTTAATAGAGATACATTAAAATAAGGGGTTTCTATATTCAATTTTGAAAAAAAAATCCTAAAATAAGGGGTCCTTTTATTCATTTAGACATGTCAAAAAGGGCTTTTTTAATACCCCACGAACTCACATTATATGGAGGTACTGAATAGTGTGCCCCCCCGAGCTCGGCCTAGAGAGGACTCTGCAACAAATGAGGCAGTGGGCGCTATAGAGGATTCAATCACATTCATCCTCTTTGGATCAATTGAGGTGCTAGGAGGTTCCATAAGCCCTTTACCTTTCTTGTTTTGCATGCTAACATAAGGGGTAGAAGTAGCTCCAATGGTTGTTTGAGTAGTCCCCACATTGGAATGTGTACCTTGGGTAGCTTTTGTGGCATCCTTACTAGCTTCAATGTTCGCATTCCCTTTGCTTGCTTGATGATCCATAAAAGAGGGCATAGTAAGTGCGTACAGGTCTCTACTACTATGGGTCTCTTGCTTGAATCCTACAAGAATCATTGTCTCTATCATCATATACATGGCTCCAAAATTCTTTTATACATTCATGAATTAATCATGGTTTTAAGAACTTACTCTCATGAAGATCCTTCTCTTGCTTTGGGATGAAACTAATTGGATAATCAATTCACCAAGGACATAACTGTGCTTCCCATGGTGTAAATTATTTCTCCAGTAGGCGAGGGATAGCACATAGTACTCTTGTCATCGACGTCAATCCATTCTCTTGTGAATTCTAACATTTCATCCAATCTTCCCTTTTCAACACATTACAAAATCCACCTGCAACAATAGTCGAAGAACAAAATAAAGTAGAAGTATTGAATGAAGAAAAGTAACAAGAAGCCACAAATATTTTAGTGGAGTCTCTTTTGTTTTAGAGAACATATTTCAAAAAATAACCATTAAAGCCACCCTATCTTGGTTCCACATAGAATTTAAGGCAATGCAATGATGATGAG
Organism: Adiantum capillus-veneris; assembly: GCF_014529385.1. NCBI lineage: Eukaryota > Viridiplantae > Streptophyta > Polypodiopsida > Polypodiales > Pteridaceae > Adiantum > Adiantum capillus-veneris. The sequence goes on along the minus strand of NC_140945.1, from coordinate 62,090,964 downwards.
AATCAAGACGCATATGTTTTTCATATAGTCTCATTTAGTTTGGTAATTCCATGACACAAAATAAAAAATCCATCCGCTTTGGAGCTTCAACGGGGAAATTTAGGTGAAGAATACTGGAACAATAATACTTCAACACTTGTAGTTGCAGCAAGCAGTAATATTGCAAGTACTCAACCTGCACGACCTAAGAGTACATATCAATGGGTCCCCAAGGCCTTACTTCCAACTACCTCAACCCTCCCATCCATTCCAAGAAAAAATTCCCCTGGAAAACCAAGAGCGCGCTCTAGGAAAGTCACGACCAAATCACGATGGATTCCAAAACGACTATTAGAAGCCCAAGGCTACTATGATGGAAATGAGCAAATCTGGGTACCTAAACGTAAAATGTGTCCTTCCCTATCGACAACAAACCCAAATGAGTCAAACAGTGTAACGCTAAAGCCAATGGCAGACCGTGGGAAGGGAAAGATCACAGAATGCTACACACCTAGTCCAGAGCTAGTTTGGGCTCCAAGGCAAAACCAATTTTTTCCACCTAGCTCAGGAAGGGGGGAGTTCCATGAAGCTTCTAGCTCCTCACGTAATACATCCATAGAGGTAAAAGCTTCTACACAGCCTCCACCTACAATAGTGGACCTCCATGAAGCTACAAAAGAATCCACACCTCCCAGTGTTCAAGAATCACCTGATGAACCACTTCAAGTTCGATCCTGGGAGAATACCTTACCACCCTTGCAACTTGACGAGGCACCTAGGGTAATAGAAAACTACTGGCAAAAATCCTCAGCTATTACCAACTGGAACGACTGGTTTCAAAGGGTGACGACATCATTTCAAACGATATGATCTACCCAAGGAAGGGGGGAGTGTTTGTGGACATCCATTATTCACTTGCTTCCCTCTCAACCTTTCTCCCTGACCTCTTAATCTCCAATCTTAGGGAATGTATATATAAAGCCTTATACTCACAAAAACAAGATAAAAAAGTAAAAGAGCAAGAGCCATAACACAAATCATAAAAACAAATTATGCACAAGAACACGACCCTTGTAATATTTGCACTCTAACCATCATCTATTTGCGTGTACATATATGGGTAGTACTCTAGAGTCATCCACTCCTACCTTGGGTGAGAGTTACCCTCATTACTTTTCACAAATATTTCACATGGTCTTTCCAGTGCTTGCATGTGAATGGGATTTGATAGGTACGCTAGCATGTGAGAGGAATTTTGAGGAGTTAGAATGGCTGATACGTCTCTTGACCACGTCTGATCCATACTTAGTAGAGAGCATTTCTCCCATTGCATAAGCCTACCCTTTCGACCAAGATGACTATAGGCTTCTAGTGATCTTCTTAGCAAACATGGGCGCCTATGATGAAGAAGAAAATTTACAGGACTACACGGATGGCACATATGGTCTCATGGATGATGACTTTGTTTATCTCGACGACGAGGATAGGGGTTTAGCCTTAGGGTTTCCCCCAACCTCTACAATATCCTATTCCCTTGACTCTCTAGGGGAGTGCAAATAATTAGGTTAGGGTTCCTTATATTTTTTGTTGTTTTCAATAAGTGTTGGTACCTTTTCCCACTAATGTGCCTCCTGGAGGTATTCCTTTTGTTTCCTAGTGTGTACAGGAGCGTGTTGCTATTGATAGGATTTGGACCTTCATGAAATCTTTATCTCGACTCACTCTTCAAATCAAGCGTGACCATCGACACAAACAAGTGTTTCTTGTCCATTAGCATTGCCCCTTATCTTTTTTGCATCTATGATTGTCTGCTTTGATTGTGATTGGTAGGATAATATCCAACACATTTGCTTAGTAACAAACATTTAATTCAATGTAATTTTTTGTCATAATCACTTGTCTAGGTTTAAAAATCAACCAGTCCGACTAAGCTAGTTTGACCAAGTTAGGTGTTAGAGATCTTCTCTTAATACCATGGGGAATGCCTTCCTAATAATCAATGGTTACTTAGGTTCTTAATCCGATTTAGGCAGCATTGTGTGAAATGTACTAGGGATTTATAGTGGGCTTGACCCTATTGACTGGGGAGGTGTATCAGTGTTATATGACCCCCCAAAGTTACAAAATTAAAATGATGAAAAGGAACAAACAAAAAATCAAAGTGCCACAATGTAAAATCTTAAGTTGGAAGAGAAATCTCAGCTTGATTTGGTACTTCACTCACATGTATTGCCTATGGTACTAGAGCCCTAGAGGTTCCCAGTGTGGGCGCTTTTCCTTGAAAATAAAAAAACCCAAGGCATACAAAATAAGCACACACATCAAATTGAATCACTGTGAAAACACTTTGGGGGGTCAAAGAAAAGGTAATCAGTCAGGCGATGATTTCATGAGAAATTCCTTTTATCGTAGCTTAACTACAAGGTCCTCTAGGTATATCCTCTAGTCAGCCCTCGAACATGAAATACTTGGCTCTCGCGATTAAATAACTTAATTAACCAGAGAAAATTAAGAAGCTTACCCATGGTATTAATAGTCGATCTCGAGTGCCTTTCGACCGTTAAATTAGCGACCCCAGACTTGTTTAATTTTTTACCTTTACATATGTTTATTCATTTGATTACATTGCAACTTAATGTTGATTGCTGACAAATTGTTTGAAATTCTTTTACCAATCAATTTGTCTACCTAAAACTGCATATGCTTTTTAATCACTTATGAGAATGCAATTACTGTGCCAATGTTGTTTGATTTTGCAGTGACTGAAGAAGGCTAAGGACATTCCTCTCAAATGCTCTTCCACCTCGACGAACGAGCTTCAACTCAATAGCTTCCGAGGACGGAATCTACATCAGGAAGGGGGGCATGTTAACCCTCACGGCTCACAGACACCCCATCACCTACGACGGACGTGTATTATGTATTTGGTAGAGTCAGGTACCGGGCTTGTCGGACCAATAGGAAAAGGGTAAGAGTGATCACCGATGAGAGGCGCACTCTAACTGGGACATTCAAGGGATTAGTTGGCTAAGCATGGGCGCCCAAGTGTGAATGGGGTGAGCTCATATAAAAGCCAACTAAACCTAAAATTCACTCATTCTCTCATTTGTGCAATAGAAGAGTGCTCTTGCTCCATCTCCATCTCCATCATCTTCTTCTTCACCTCCTTGTGTGTGTGTGTATGTGTGTGTGTGTGTGTGTGTGTGTGTGTGTGTGTGTGTGTGTGTGTGTGTGTGTGTGTGTGTGTGTGAGAGAGAGAGAGAGAGAGAGAGAGAGAGAGAGAGAGTGCGATCGACCATTGCGGCGGCACGATGGCGGTGAAGCGGTTGAGCGCGACGTAGCAGCGTCTCCTTCTTCTTCGCGGCGAGGAATCCTCCACGGCAGGAGCATAGAGCGGTGAGTGACACACCATTGCCCTCTTTTGAGCTTACTAGTTAAGCTAGTTGTGTGCTTGGAGCCGTCTATGGCTCGCACACAGTGTTAGGGAAGGCCCTTGCTTCGACATTGCGGCAAGGAGCGCACAACCTCACACTCACATGGTACTTAGTATTATCAGACAGCTCTACATATTCAAACAATAAATACAAGAATCATATAGAAGCACCATTCATAACATGGGAATGAGAAAATATGAAATCATGACATACTTTCTTTGATGCGTCTCCACCATGTCCTCAATTTGCAGTTACCATCCCAAACCAAAAATTTATTACCCCTTAAGTCATGTCGCTCTTTCCCAAGAGCTCTCTCAAAATCATCATTCTTTTGGCACCATATATGCCCCCACTATTCAAGGTTTCTTGATGTCACTGGCATCATCTCCCCTCTAGCACCCTCTATGGAAACAAGAAAATGACCCATAGTTTCAAGATAAGCAGATCTGTCATATGAAGATATCAGCCATTATGCATCTGTGAGGTCCCCAACCCCGAGAAGATTGGGGAAACTTTGATAGATGGCCTTTCTTTATTCTCATTTTCCATTGACGACACCCTACTTTGTTTCCACAAAGTAGAGATACGAGCAACAGAAGAGAGGAAGTCCTCTATCCACCATTTACGTGGTGATAAGGGTCATACGCCACAAGCCAGGTTAGTAAATCTAGGATTCAAATGAATCTGTTTCCTAACATGAAGATGAAATCCCATCAACATATTTAGAATACATAAACAACACCTTTTTACCCACGTTTAAGAGGCACGACCGCCATCCATAAACCATAAATATGATATGAGACTTAGTCTAAACTAAATAGTAATCTTGTGGGCACGTAGATTTGAGACATCTTGATTCTTGGCACAATGAGTACCTAATTTCACTTCTCTTAATAAGAGGGAGTGGAGAGTTTCTCGACTAATCAAGACCACCCATCCTTGACTGGCAACCTGAGCCAGCCCCCACTTTCCACCCCACACTCACACTTTTCTGCTTGTTTACTAATTACTACCACACTGTTTTACATATTCAAACAAAGTTCTTTAATTAATTCCAGACACAAATTCTTTCATCCAGCCCTTCAAACATCACCAAAATATTTCTTTCTTAAACATGGTCTAATGCAAACAATCCTATAATTCAACAAAAATGAATCTTTTGATTATTCTTAAGAGTTGCCGCTACCCACGGACTTTCTCTATCTAACCAATAGAGCCTTAGCAAAGGATTCACTTATTCGCTAACAGAGAAATACGCATACTTTCCCAGTCTCTAACCGCAAGGCATCCTGCTAACCGCAAGGTATCTTGCTAACTGCAAGAGACAAAAAGAGAGCTGATAACCTCAACTTAATCTCCGCTAACTGCGGAATCATCTCGCTAACCATGAGTTCCATCTGGAAACAAAATATTCTTTCAGCAATTGTCTTCTTTATGCGATTTCTCAAACAAGGTTAACTAACATCTAATATCAAACAGAGAGTTTATCAAACAGTAATTATAAATCAAACAATTTCTTCTCTACTCTATGAAATCATATGCTTGTTCCTTATGATATAATCACGTTTTCTGGACAGTTTAAGGGAATTCTTAGGCTTGACTTACCGGTCATCATGTATAACAATGCAGAATTATAAATTCGTCTTACCGGATGAGCAACACGTTTGACTACCTCTTGTGGTTGAGGTTGGACGGCTTCGACTTCTTCCGCAACCAATACCTCCTCTTGAGCAACCTTTGGAGTAGTTGATGCCTTCCTCTGCATCTTTCTTGGAGGTGGAGCGACATGATCGTCCTTCGAGCTTCGAGTCACTCACTTCGGGGCCATCATATTGCGAAAGAGAAGAGAGAAAGTGAGAAAGAGAACTCAAGAATTTGAGAGGTAACACGATGATGGTAGAGAAAGAAGTTGGAGATGGAGATGGCTTAAGGGTAAGAGCTTGAGGGAGAGAAGATAACTCCGACGTCAAGGCAAGAGAGCTTCCGCTTCTGAGAGTGTGTGTCCTCAAAGTAAAGGGAGAGGGGTCGTTATATAGGCTCTCAAGGCCATCTAGGAATAGAGGGAGGAAGGAGAGATAAGTCCGCGCACATTCAAGGCATTTTTTTCTTTGCGGACACGGATTTTGATGCGCGTTTTCGAACCTCTTGGATGAAACTTGGCTCCCAAGAAAAGAGCTCTAAACTAAGCTCGTCCTCTCTTTCTTTCCTAAAAGTACTCCTTCTCCTCTAAAATTACTCCTTTCTTTCCTAAAATTGCTCTCCCTTTCCTAAAATTACTCTCTCTTTTCAAAAGAGTCAACTCTTATCTTTAGATACAATCTTGAGGCTTAAGTTTCCCATCAACCTTATTGTTTTCAAGTGAATAAGGTTCATAATTAATAGTTCTAAAGTCCAATTTTTTATCCGATGGCTCCATTAGAATGCTCTTTGATTTAATAAAATGCAAACCTCAAATATTTGCAAAGTAAATGAAATACCTTTATTGAAAAATGTTGGGTGCATTACAAACTCCCCAACTTAGGGATTCGAGATGTCCTCATCTCGAGAAAAAGTGAGGATAGTCCTTCTTTAGGGTGGCTTCATTTTCCCATGTTGCATCTTCTTCAAAATAGTATTGCCACTGAACAAGGTGTTCTTTGAGAACTCTATTTCGAAGGATCTTCTCTCCAGACTCTAAAATTCTAGAAGGTTGGAGTTCCAAGATGTTCTGAGTAGGCATGACAATTTGTTCATCATTGAGAAGTTGATCATCTCTGGGAATGTAGGGTTTTAATAAGCTTACATGAAATACATGGTGGACTTTGATGTGAGCTGGCAACTTCAACTTGTACGCTTGGGTTCCTACACACTTGGTTACTTCATAAGGGCCACAATAACATGGACTAATCTTCTTATACTTTCCAAGTGATAAGGTACTTCTCTTTGGATGAATCCGAAGAAACCCTTGTCACCTTCTTTAAATCTTCTTTCGGATCTCTTACTATCTGCATACTACTTTCGATGATCCTAAGCTGCCTGAATATCCTTTCGGATGGCTTTTGTTTGATTTTCCATTTCTCCCAGCATCTTCTTAGACACTTCAACTCTGATAGTAGGGTCAGAAAAGTTGAGTGAAGAGACACATTCTTGACCATACAAGGCACAAAATGGGGTCATACCAATGCTTTGGTGATGAGAAGCATTGTAAGCATACTCCACTAGAGGTAAAAATTGAATCCGTCGCTTAGGTCCTCTGCTACAATAAGCTCTAAGAATATCTTCAATGACTTGGTTAACTTGTTTTGTTTGACCATCTGATTGAGGATGGTATGCAGTACTAAAGTTTAACTCTATTCCAATTGCCTTGAAGAGTGAGGTCCAAAAGTTTGAAGTGAACTTCACATCTCGATTTCTTACAATCCATTTGGGCAATCCATGCAGTCTGAAAATCTCTTTAACAAATAGTCGTGCAATGTCAGAGGCGGTAAAGGTTGTCTTGACTGGTATGAGATGCGCATCCTTCATGAGTAGGTCAACAACTACCATGAGTGAATTATAACCTCCTTGTATTGTAGGTAATCCAATGACGAAATCCATACTTATGCATTCCCATTTCATTTGGGGAATGTCCAATGGTGAATTTTACCGAGAAGGTTAACTCTCTCAGCTTTAATCCTTTGGCATGCCAAGCATTGACGAACATAGAGTATAATATCTGCCTTTTGCCCAGTCCAATAGAAAATTTTTCATACGGAATTGAGAGTCTTTGCATATCCTGGGTGTCTTGAAGTAGGGCTATCATGGGCCTCAAATAAGATAGCCTTCTTTAAGTTAGGGTCCTTTGGTACACATAACCTATCTCTATAGTAGAGACGAGGTCCATCATGTGAGAAGTCTATCATTGAAGGTATATTCTTTGAATCCCTAGATCGAACAAAGTTAAGCCGCTTTTGGTACTCTGGGTCAGATGATGCAACTTCCTTAATCTTTTCAATGATTTGGTTTTTGGGTATAGATATGAGGCTCAAAAAAGGTTTTTGACTGAGTGAATCTGCAATCGTGTTTTCTTTTCCGGGACGATAGATAATGTCAAAGTCAAATTCTTGCAAAAGTTCTACCCATCGTCTTTGTCGCATATTCAAGGTTGCTTGGGTGAAAATCCACTTTAAGCTCTTATGGTCAGTTATAAGTTGAAACTTCGTTCCCAATAAGTAGTGTCTCCATAGCTTCAGAGCGTGAATGACTGCCAATAGTTTGAGGTCATTGGTGGGATAGTTCTTTTCGTGAACCTTAAGCTTACATGAGGTGAAAGCTATTGGTCTGCCTTCTTGAGCTAATACTCATCCAACTGCTATTCCACTAGCATCAGTGACGACTTCAAAGTCTTGGTTAAAGTGTGGTAGCTTTAGGCACGGTGTTGTAGTCACATACTGCTTAAGTTGATCAAATATTTCTTGGTGTAGTGGTCCCTAGCTTATCTTCACTCCTTTCTTCCAAAGATCGGTCAAGGGTGAAGCAATCACTGCATAATCCTTAATAAAGATTCTATACCATCCTATGATTCCCAAGAATCCTCTAAGCTCACTTGCATTTGATGGCTGAGGCCATTCAACAATGTCTTGAACTTTAGCAGGGTCCACTGAGATTCTTTCATGCGAAAGAATAAATCCCAAATACTCAATCCTTGGAGTGAAAAATGAACACTTTCTCATCTTTGCATATAGGTTGTGTTCTCGAAGAATATCCAGCACCTTTCTCATGTGGTCTTCATGTTCTTATTTATCCTTTGACTAGATTAGAATATCATCAAAGAAGACAAGAACAAAGTCATCTAGGAACAGCCTGAAAATATCCTGCATCAATCTATTGAATGTAGCCGGAGCATTAGTGACACCAAATGACATTACTATGAACTCAAAATGTCCATATCGGGTGTTGAAAGTTGTCTTTGGAATATCTCATTCCTTTATTTTGATTTGATAATAACCAGATCTTAGATCTATCTTTGAGAAGACCTTGGAACCATGTAGTCTGTCCATCAATTCATTGATTCGTGGGATAGGATAGTTGTTCTTAGTTGTTACCTGGTTTAGTCCTCTGTAATCAATGCAGAGTCGTAAAGTTTCATCTTTCTTCTTTTGAAAGATGAAACTTTTGAAAAAGTAATGGAGCTCCCCAACTTGATTTACTCGGTCTAATAAATCCTTGTTCCATAAGTTGATGAAGTTGTTCTTTCAATTCAATGGCCTCTGGTAGCTCCATTTTATAATGTCTCTTTGACACTGTCTCACTTCCTGGAAGAATCTCTATCTCAGGATCAATCTCTTGATTTGGAGGAAGAGATGTGAGATCTTCATGGAAGACATTTGAATATTCATGAAGCCAAGAGGGTTTTGTAATGCTTGATTTTGGATCCATCTTGTTCAGTTTGACCACAAATATTTGTTGTCTGGCCTTCATACCTTTGAGTAGACGGTTGGCTTTAACTAATTGAATCTTTGGAATCCCATTCTTTCCCTGTACTTTGACTTGCTTTGCTTGACTATCTCTAAAGCTCATACTACCTAGGCCACAGTGGATGCTAGCGTGATTCTTAGATAACCAATATATCCCAAGAATTCCATCATACATCCCAACTGGTAAGGTTCTTAAGAAAGTTGAAGTAGCATGTCCTCCTAGTTCAAATTCAAGGGCTCCCACAGAATATCGTGATACCACGGTTTTCCCATTAACCAATTCTATTGTAATGGGTTTAGCTTGTTTTTTATTTAGGTTCAACTTTTGCAAGCATTTCGGGGATAGAAAAGAATGAGTACTGCCACAATCGATGAGGAGATTAAAAGGTTTACCTTGATGGGTTTCTAGTGTTTGAGTAATAGCAAATTGTCTTTGGGCTCCATGGATATCAATAGTTGCATAAATTCTTTCTCTCTCTTCTTCTTCACCAAGGGTAGGCTCTCCTATGACTGCATGTGCATGTGCATTCCTACCTTGACCTCTTCCAAAGACTCTGGCTGCTCTTCCTCATCCTCTACCTCGGCCACCACCTCGTCCATTGCTAGGTCCAAAAGGATGGTGTATTTGATCTACTTCAGTTGTTGTTGCTGCTACTCTATTAGTCAGATGTGGACATCTATTTTGATAATGCCCCAACTCTCCACATTCAAAGCATCAAACATCCAAGCGTGAAGGATTTTGAGCATTAGCAACATAAGCTCTTTGTGGTTGTCCATTATTATTGGGAAGCCTTATTGGACGTTTGGCACCGTTAAAACCCTGATTTTGTTCAAATCTCCTTCTAATCCTTTGCTCCTTTATTAAGGGCTTAGCTCGTAGTAAAGAATCTTGCATAGTAGTAGGTTTCATGGCTTCTAATTGTGAGCAGATTGGTTCTCTTAAACCTTGACAAAAACGGGCTACCTGCTGCTCTATGGTCATTGGCGAAGCATAACGCCTAAGCCTTACAAACTTTGAGTAGTACTCTTTCAAGGTTAAACTATATTGCTTCAAGCTAAAGAACTCATTCATCTTCAATGCTTCGTGTGCAGGAGGTAAGTATCTTTCCTTCATTGCCTGCTTAATTTCCCTCCAACTCTAGGAGTTCTCCAATACTCCCATGTCACGACAATGTTGTTTCCACCATAATTTCGCTTCACTAGAGAGGCGAAACATCCCTAGCATCGCTTGATTCGCAGGTGCAGTCATTGCAGCCAAGAAGTAATCATCCATAGCTTCAATCCATACTTCTGCATCCTTCTCACTGTAATACCCTCTCCTTTAAAGAAGGTGATTGCATTTGTTTCTCCAATAACTTCTTCTCTTGAATCTCCATATAGATAGCATCGGTCTGAGGGTTTTCCATTATAGGAGTGATTTGAGGATTCTCCTGAGTATACGCATAAATTATTGTTAATATTCATAATAGCCCAAAACACTAGGGTATTTCTAAACTTAGACTTATCCAGTCAGCTAAAAGTTCAACCACATAACTTTACCAATCCTGACTTACCCAGTCTATTAAAACTTAACCATATTTCAGCCCATCAAAACTCAATCACATGACTTAACGAGTCATGACTTATCTAGCCCATCAGAACTTAGTCACATGACTTAACCAATCAAGACTCTTTTCAATCACACAACTTAACCAGTCATACAATTTCTTTGAAGAGAACAACTCAATCAAATGACTTAACCAGTCAACAATCTTTTTTTGAAGCAAAACATTACTATCCATAAACTCATCAAAAAGCCATATAGGGGTCTACAAGAGATCTCTCCATGAGAATATATAATAGAGGTTTCAACCATAGTTGTAATACGCATCAGCTGTTGACATGTCGTAAAAGATTGGTGGTTGGTCATGTGGACGTAAGAAGCGAAACACAAGAGGAAGTTCAGGATAGCCAGTGAAAACTTTTTTCTTAAAGGTCAGAAGAGTGTGATTGTCAATAAAAACTTGATTGGTAGGGATAACTGATGTCACTTTGTCATAAACCCATCGATTACGATTGGTGACTCCATCAGGGGCCATGACAGTCAGTGGTGCTTGGTAAAATTGAAAGTATGGAACCAACTTCAGTTCTTCAGCCCACTTGATTCGATGTAGGTCAATCTCCAAGTGTTCAATATGACGTGCTCGGATAGCAAAGGTTGTTCCATGAACCCAACGACTTGTATATAACCATGTATTTGGTGGATCAAAATTGATATGAGGTGCAAAAACCTTGTCAAGGATGCGGAACACATTCTCAAGAAATTCAAATATTGGTGATTGGCAAGCAGTGTGATATATTGCCTTAAAGATAGTTAAACAATCGGTGTCCATAAACTCGTGCTACAAAACATATAAAGTAATAGTGTCAAGCAAGTATTCATGCAATCAAGCCCAAGAGTAGTACAGACGGTTAAAAAAAACCAAACTTCAAACCTAAGGCTCTGATACCAATTGTGAGGTCCCCAACCCCGAGAAGATTGGGGCGACTTTGATAGATGGCCTTCCTTTATTCTCCTTTTCCATTGACGACATCCTACTCTGTTTCCACAAAGTAGAGATACGAGAAACAGAAGAGAGGAAGTCCTCTATCCACCATTTACGTGGTGATAAGGGTCATACGCCACAAGCCAGGTCAGTAAATCTAGGATTTTAATGAAGCTGTTTCCTAACATCAAGATGAAATCCCATCGACATATTTAGAATCCATAAACAACACCTTTTTCCCCACCTTTAAGATGCACGGCCGCCATCCATAAACCATAAATATGATATGAAACTTAGTCTAAACTAAATAGTAATCTTGTGGGCACGTAGATTTGAGACATCTCGATTCTTGGCACAATGAGTCTCTAATTTCACTTCTCTTAATAAGAGGGAGTGGAGAGTTTCTCGACTAATCGAGACCACCCATCCTTAACTGGCAACGTGAGCCAGCCCCCACTTTCCACCCCACACTCACACTTTTCTGCTTGTTTACTAATTACTACCACACTGTTTTATATATACAAACAAAGTTCTTTAATTAATTCCAGACACAGATTCTTTCATCTAGCCCTTCAAACATACCCAAAACATTTCTTTCTCAAACATGGTCTAATGAAAACAGTCCTATAATTCAACAAAAATGAATCTTTCAATTATTCTTAAGAGTTGTTGCTACCCGCAGACTTTCTCTATCTAACCAACAGAGCCTTTGCAAAGGATTTACTTATTCGCTAACCGCAAAATATGCATACTTTCCCAGTCGCTAATCGCAAGGGAGCATCTTGCTAACCGCAAGGCATCCTGCTAACCGCAAGAGACAAAAAGAGAGCTGATAACATCAACTTAATCTCGCTAATCGCGGAATCATCTCGCTAACCGCGAGTTCCGGGAAACAAGATATTCTTTCAGCAATTGTTTTCTTTATGTGATTTCTCAAACAACATTAATTAACATCTAATATCAAACAGAGATAGTTTATCAAACAGTAATCATAAATCAAACAATTCCTTCTCTACTCTATGAAATCATATGTTTGTTTCTTGTGATATAATCACGTTTTCTGGACAGTTCAAGGGAATTCTAAGGCTTGACTTATCGGTCATCATGTATAACAATGCAGAATTATAAATTCATCTTATTGGATTAGCAACACGTTCGACTACCTCTCATGGTTGAGGTTGGACGTCTTCGACTTCTTCCGCAACCAATACCTCCGCTTGAGCAATGTTTGGAGTAGTTGATGCCTTCCTCTGCATCTTTCTTGGAGGTGAAGTGACATGAGCGTCCTTCGAGCTTCGAGTCTCTCGCTTTGGGGCCATCGTATCGCAAAAGAGAAGAGAGAAAGTGACAAAGGGAACTCCAAAATTTGAGAGGTAACACGATGATGGTAGAGAAAAAAGTTGGAGATGGAGATGGCTTGAGAGTAAGAGCTTGAGGGAGAGAGGTTGAGAGAGAGAAGATAACTCCGACGTCTAGGCAAGAGAGCTTCCGCTTCTAAGAGTGTGTCCTCAAAGTGAAGGGAGAGGGGTCTTTATATAGGGTCTCAAGGCCAGCTAAGAATAGAGGGAGGAAGGAGAGATAAGTCTGCGCACGTTCACGGCTGTAAAATTTTGTTATTTTGTTAATTATATATATATATATATATATATATATTTCATTTTCTTATTTTTTTTACGGACACGGATTTCGATGCGCGATTTCGAACCTCTTGGATGAAACTTGGCTCCTAAGAAAAGAGCTCTAAAGTAAGCTCCTCCTCTCCTTCTTTCCTAAAAGTACTCCTCCTACTCCTTCTCCTCTAAAATTACTCCTCCTTTCCTAAAATTGCTCTCCCTTTCTTAAAATTACTCTCTCTTTCCAAAAGAGTCAACTCTTATCTTTAGATACAATCTTGAGGCTTAAGTTTCCCATCAACCTTATTGTTTTCAAGTGAATAAGGTTCATAATTAAGAGTTCTAAAGTCCAATTTTTTATTCGATCGTTCCATTAGAATGCTCTTTGACTTAATAAAATGCAAACCTCAAATATTTGAAAGTAAATTAAATACATTTATTGAAAAATGTTGGGTACATTAAAGCATCATTGGCGGCAAATCTAACAGGTTCATGAGCCACCAATCTACATAAAGGAGTGGGAGGAGGCATAGTCCCAAAAGTGAACTTAGAGGCACTTCAATGATGCTTGAAATGGTGGGAACAATGAATTGAGCATTGGGAAAACACCAACAAGAATGTGAGTTCATATTTTATCTCTTTGTGATCCAAGAAAACCCACTTCCAATCACTCAACTACAATTTTGTGGATAGGCTAATAAAAGTCCATGGAAGCAGGCATAAATTACAAGTATAAACTTTTCTAAGAGTATTCATGCTAGCTATTTGGTTGTTGAAGGGGGAAGAGGAGTGATTTCATTATATAATGCATGTGTTAGAAATGTCTTAAACTTGTATATACAATATGCAAAGAGTTTGGGATTCTTGACACATCGTTATATAGGCATGGGGCCCACACTTGGATCTATTCTCTCAAGAGTCGAGAGACAAAAAACTCCAAGTCCAGCTATACTTGCAAGGGTGGTGCAAGGAGTTGTCACAGGCAGTACCCCAATGTATGAAGATCCCACACTGCATGGTGACAAGGAAACCGTGCAGCGAAAGAAGAGAGAGACAAGAAAAGCTATTAGTTCTCATCATCCAAAATATGTAATGGAGTCAAAACAATGCAAAGTTTGTGGTTGTCCACAACATATCAAATTTGAAGCCATGGAGTCAAGCAAATAGTGAAGAAGAAGAAATTGAAAAATATTGTATGCCTGAAAATGAACGTTTGACATGTAGCACAGAGCATTCAATCTATGTAGAGGAACATGATGTTCCACGTGAACAATGGGCCTTGCGCAGAATGCCCATTCATTGTAATAGAAAGTGTTTTGGTGTTGTGGGTAGAAAACATTTTGGTAACACTCTTAATAATCATGATCTCTTCCTTGATCTTTTTGGTAAAGGTCTCATTGTAGGTGTAGGGTTGTTGTCTGCTCAGCTTAGTGTCATCTCTCCTAGGGATGGTGCGTTGACAGATTCCATGATCTAATCTTTTGGGATTTTTGTAGGACCAAGCAAAGACATCCCTATACTCTTTTAACGTGCGAATGAGAATATCTTTCTCTTCTTGAGATAGATCCGTAGATATGTATGCGGACCTTGACTCTTCTCCAAGCTCAACAAGGTCAATTTGCTTGGCGTTCTCAGGTCCTTCATAGGTTCCCTACATCTTTTGGTTGTCACAAGGGTTTCTCAACAATGATTCATCAATCTTGCAAAGTGTACTTTTTATAATGATATGGAGCACTAATTGCTCCTAGTTTGACTCCATCTCAGTGGTCCAGGCTTCTGTTAGGGTTTGTTTCAGCTCCTTATACTTTTCTTTACATCCAGTTATTTTTGGGGGGTTCTTTTTTTTCATTTTGGTTTGTTGTTCTCAGTTTTTCATGTATGGATATTGTCCCGTTATCTTGTCTTTTATGCAGTCCATTGCATCCACTTTCAACAAGAATTGAGTTTTGTCTTCCATTGTAGGTTTTGATGTATTCCTTTTCATGTTGTTTTTTCATTTTCTTTGATATCTTCATTGGAGTCTACAAGTGTTAGAGTCTACGATGCTAGTTTGGAAATTCAGAAAAAAAATCTTCCCCTCCCCTGAGTAGAAGTTTTGTGCATATGTGTTCTTTTTCATAGTCTCATTCCTTTGTTGTAATTGTTTCTTCTTCCAAATCATCCGTGGAATCATAGTATTGATTAGAGAAGACCCGTTTCTCCTCTATCATTTCAATAAATACCATTTGATATGAATTATGTCATAGCCAACCTCATCACAAAAGTGCGTGGGTGTAGATTCGTTAACACACCCATCCATCGTTGCCAAAATTTGAGTCCACTCAAAGGGTTCAAACAAATGTTCAAGGAATGGTTTAGGTATATATTCAGTATCATTCACTTCTCTATCTAAAACATAGTCTTTCCTTCATAAACTACCCGATTCAAAAGCCCCATACATCCAAATTCAAGTGTCTTTGTGTCTCCATGATGACAGCTTACTTTCAGTTGAGGTTTTAGAGTCCAATTACTGTATAGGTGTCTTCATAACATACTTGTAAGAATGGTCCTTTGAATTTAAGCGAGTAATTGCTCCCACTTGTTTCAGGTAAATATATACATTTCTCCAATCCTAGATCAATTGTATTTGCCTCATGAATGGTCTTCCCAGGATGATTTCATATTTGAGTTTCTTTCCAAAATCTACAGTGGCCAAACTGTGTTGGTAGTCAATTCCACAGGAGATGACTATCACATTTTCTAGTCGTCCCATCTGTTTCTCAATGTGTCTATCTTCCAATTGTAGTTTCATGCGTGTTTATCTAATGGTTGGTTTCCCCCAAGCTTCCCAAAACAGCTTTTGTTGTTATGGCTATAATTAACCCATTGTCCAAAATAGCCATCCTTGATACGTCATTGTATTGTACTAGAAGGGTTGTATTTCCTTCATTACCCTCATAGTAGTCTCCTACCTTGTTCATGGGAACAGAGTTGACAAGTTTAACCCATATTTCTTCATTTTGCAATTTTTCCAAGTTTGTTCGTGATACTCCCTTTAGGCCTATCTTTTTTATAGTGGAATGCAAATCTCCCCATAGGTATGGTCATAACTTTGATAGCTTACCCAATGTGATTGTGCATTGGATTGGAGTTAAAATAATCGATTGCAAATTTTTCATATCCAAGGTTTGCTTGGGTCTATTTAGTTTTATCATTTTGCAGACTAATGATTTCTCCTAGGTACGAAGGTAGTGTCCACAACATTCCCGCTTTTGTTAAGCTTGACACCTATGATCCCCAATCTCCATACAAGGACTAATCATCTAATCACATGGGTGGTCTTTATAGACATACATCTTCAATTAGAACCAATGTTAGTGTCAAACTCCCATATTTTACTTCCCTAACTTGTTTCCAATCTTCCAAAGGCTGCCCTTAATAAGTCCCACCGTTCCTTGGTTTCTTGTGCCAAGGCATTGTACCATGATCTTGCCTCCACCTTCATTCGAAGTGGGAAGATGCGCAAGCGCGAAGCATCATCATCTCTCGCAGAGATGACACATGCTATTTCCAAGTTGTCTAGAAAGTCTGCAGCATCCTCGCCCACCTTACCAGTAAAGGTTGGAAATGATACACTTGCCATGATTACTGAGAGAGAGCTAGAAAGACACACTTCTTAACTTGCAAATTTTTTTCTTCTTTACAAGGAGGCGTGTATACCCTATTATACTAGGACATAGATTAAAACTTCAAACGGTACATTGCCTTGTACCAAAGGTAAAAAAATTGGCTGATCTGATGCCAGAACCTCAAAAAACCGCTCCCCACCCGGCATGTTGTCAATGACGTGCTGGTAGTGAATCTTCAAGTCCAATATTACCTTGATTGAGCATACACATGTTGGTATGTGTGATCTGTCTTGAGGTGGGTTGTACTGATTCATGTGAATCTTAGAGGTGCTTAGTCACTATCCAAGCTTGTAGGAGAGGGTGGTGTTCTTTCCTGAAACAAACTCAGTAGATCCCTAGTTTTGTAGTGAGAGTGTGAGCCAATGCTTCTGTTATCTGTGCTGCAACATCAGGTGCGACTTGAAAACTGACTATGATAATTACCTCGGTGACTTGAGTTACCTGATTCTCAAAGTAGAATAGTGTTGATTCTCTATTGTGCAGAGCTCCTTCCATTTTGTTGTTGTTGGTTGGTTGTATGTTGCGGACATGGTTTCCACCTTCTCCTTCTTCTTCTTGGCACTTGGACTATGTATATCCACTGGGTTTGGCGTGTTGGTTGACTCTCCCACTTCAAATCGATTACCGTTACGCCTGGCACTCGAGCTTCGATGGAGATGCGGAGTTCATCTAGTTGTGCTTGGAGCTCTTCTTCTTCTGTCGTCCAGTTAGAAAATCCTTCATACTCATTCATCCATTCACAATAGGGTTTTCAGTCTTGTAAACTGAAGGGTTTCAAGAGCCCTCCGCAGTGGGGGCACCAAATGAGAGGCGGAAGTGAAAAAATAGACCCGGTGGCCTCTACACCAAGACTATGCACAATGGCCTCATCATGGGGAATACACAATAGGGGCACCACCTAGCAAGATATGCGGCTAGGACGCATACATATACACAATGAAGCATGCATGGAAAACAATTTCAAGATCCACGCCCAAATGTGGAATGGGGTGGTCGGAGAATAAGGTGAGAGGAGTGGTGAGTGAGTGAGAATGGGCTCGCTACGCGTGCATGTAGTAAGGAAGATAACGAGGTCAGGGATACATGCAAGTATGCTCACTTCTCATACAAAAGGTGGCGAATCCGCACACCTTAAGATGGAAGTAGCAAGATGATAGGAATATGAGAGGGAGAGTGTGTGTGTGTGTGTGGTGGCGAATCCGTACACCTTAACATAAGCAGAAAAAAAATGTCAAGGAACAAGAATATACCATACTCACAGTGAGATGTATCCAAAGCGACACAAAGTATGGCACCAAGATGGAGTGTGTTGATTGCTTGCAAAAGATGAATACAATAGGTAGCGTATGGCAGAAAAATGAGAAGGGAACAAGATTGTAGGAGGCATAATGGAGAGATGGGAGTTGATGGCGAGGAATATCACGAGTGTGTCCACCCTTCTTCTTCTTGAAATTGTGCCTTCAACCCTTAATTACAAGTGGTGTGGAGGTGTGGTGCTCATCTTTTGTGCATGGTGATGGTGATGATGATGGTGTTGTGATTATGTGATTCGGGTTCATGCTACAAGCATGTAGCACAAGAGTGTGTATGGATAGGTGTGTGTGACTGTGTATCTCCCCCCCCAAGTGAGCTCTCATGGCCTCCTTATATAGGGAAGGAGGGAAGGATTTAGCAATATTTCTATTTGAGGTGAGTGTCCCACTTTGGTGACTAGGAAAATGGGGTGCATGTGACTGTGGCTCCCATCTTGTCTCCTCATTATTTAAAATACCAGAGTCAATAGAGAGAGAAGAAGAGAGAATGTGGGTAGGATGTAGAGGATAGGAAATATTTACAATAGTCTAGCTTTGGATAGACATAAGCTTATTAGGGAGAGAAGAGAAAGGTAAGAAAATTATAAGAGAGGTTGTCGAAGGTGGATATTTGTTGATGAGGATGGATCCTCCAAAAATGGTGATAGAATTACTCTAGACTAGCCAAGACCTCATTAAAAGAGCCTTGTCTCTTGTAATCATGCTTGAAGACTTGTAGAACCATAGCCATTCTAGAAGGAAGAAAAGTGGGGATGGCCTGGGTCACCATTACACGAGAAAACTGGGGTCCACTACAAAAATCATATCTCCGTGTTCATAACTCCAAAAATTCTAAAAAAATTGAGCTAAAATTTGAGATCACGAGCTACATCTTTCATGTTGAACGCTCCTTCAGATTCGGGGTTCTTCTTTACTTAAAAATTCAACCAAATAATGTATTATTTGTGGCTGCAAAAGTCTTTTGGTGGTCCCCTTTGAGTGGACTTCTCTCTTGCCTTCAAGTGTAAGCTCCTTCGTGTGTATGAAAACATGACCTAGAGTGTTGAAAAGATTGGCAATCATCTACATGGAGGTATTATTGAAATTTGAAAGTGGGGTTGAGGTTTGAAAATGAAAACTAGTGAATAAAATATTTGGTAGAGTGGAATAATATATATACATGAAAAAAATATATTAGAAATTTATTGAATATATATATATATTTAATGTTTAAGGTCAAAAGAGAGATCAACAAAGAAAGCTTACTTATTATGCTACATCGTGATTGATTAGCATACGCATTATTTATTTAATAAAGGCTAAAACGTTAGTGAAAAAGGGAAGAAAAAATCCAAAGTAACTTATATAATAGGAAATATTTTTGGTAAAAGAGAAAAAAATATGGGGGGGTTCCCATGCATGGAAAAGCATGCCTCAGTGGCTCTAGACAATCATTTTCCAATGGTCATCCACCTGACCCTCAAGAAACATGTCCTTGAATGGTACAACATTACTCCCCAGTAGTGGTGGTTATTGGCCTAATATTGGTTGTGGTCTCTCCATATTCATGGGTGATCTCTGAATTTGTGCGGGCGACATTTTGTGGATATCTATACATGGGTTTTCCTTGTGGTCTCATTGGAATGTACTCAATAATTCTGTCATATTCGGGTTTATAATAGCATTTGTTTTCTCATGTTTTGTCCACTTTCCTTCAATGGCACATTATTTCAATGGTATGTGTTGTCCCATAGGTGTCCTTAAGATCGACCCTATCCTAGCCGTCTCATAGGCATCCTTTGTATGTTAGTCATCACGTCGTTCATGCGCTTGAGCATGTCTTCTATAGCATTTATAGGAGCTTCCACAGTTGCTCCTACTTGTGCTGGCAAAGTGGATGTGGTTTGCTCACTCTTTGAGTCTTTAACAATGTTTTCCTTGGTATATATCTCATAAATATCTCCCAAGTCAATAGTCCAATCTACATGCTTCCCAAGTAGTGTATTTTTTTCTATACAAAATGGCATGAAATTTATTTTTTAGTTATCCCTCTAAAATAGTGAGACAAGTTGCTCCTTGTTTGGAATTTCCAACTCCGAACATCTATCGCTATATTTTCTCATCCGATTCACACTATCTCCAACAATTTCTCCTTGTTTTTGTTTGAAGTTGTAGATTTGTGCCATAGTGCTATCATGCTTGATTCCCTTTTTTGAGAAAGAAACAACAAATCTCATTGCCAAAGTGGGTAGATCAGCTATTGATCCAAGAGGTATGGTCTAGATTCAAGTTAATGCTTTTCCTTCTAAGGCCCTTCCAAATCTTTCAAATTGTGTTTGGAAGTCAGTTATGCATTTAGATCTTAGAACTTGCCTAAATATTGCTAAGTGGTCGTACGGATCCCATGATCCACTGTATTTTTTGACCCATTTTTGAAAATCTACTGGTTTGACTCTACAATTGTGTTTGGCATTTTCTCTCCTTCTGGCTGGTGTTTCTCCCATTAGGCCTTCAAACCAGTTGTTTGGTAGCTGTGACTCATGTGGACCTCTTCTTGTCCTACTGTCACTCATTCTTCCCTTGTTTAAGGTGGTTTCTACATTTCTTCCCATGTTTCCATCATTGAGGTGACTGTCTCTGGCTGTGCTTCTTCCATGCTATCATAGGCTCTATCATTTGGCCCCATATCTTGTTCGGTTTTGGGTATTGTTTTGATAATGACTTTTGAAATTGAATGTCCCTCGTCTTATTGGGTTTGTTAAATCTCCTTTGGGGTCATCATGACAAAATTATTATTATAGAAATCCCTAAAGAGGTGGACATTAAGTCTCTCAATCCCTTCTCTTTTATCTTGAAAATACATACGATCTTCAAGGGTGTCAATTGCCCTAGTTTGGCATGAGCGTTCCATACCAATTCATCACATTGTTATCTTTCCAACAATAGAATCCCGGGTTGGGATTGCTAGTGGGTATATGCTTTAAAGGCTTGGTGTATATTAAGTCATACCCCTTTAACTCTAATATAAGTGTTCCCTCTTTTACGGTCATGTTTGGGATCAAAGTATCAACTTCCAAATTGCATTGGTTCATCGAATCAAGATCTTGTATTTTGGGATATTGCATCCCATTTTGGTCTATATAGAAGGTATCATGCGTAAGCGGAAATAAAGAGTAACGATGATGTTCTTTTGATGCTCTTGCTAGCTAAGTAGCTAAAAAAAAGTGGAAACAGATAGAAGATTTAAGTTTGTGGAATTTTATCATGGTATATACTAATTTTTTGGCTACAGATTATGTATAGGAACTTATTTGTATTTCAATAATATTTATGGATATATTTTTAATCCTTTTCTTATTTTTTACTAAATGTTCTAATATGGGTGTTAAGTGCCTCATCAAGGGTTATAAATCTTATTCCTCTTGCAGTGATTGGTTGGAATATACAAAGCAGAGATGACAAGCCAAGATGTACCCAAGGACCAAACGATTTTGGATTTTGGACAACTTGTGGCTTCGGATTTCAAAGAAGTGTACAAGAGATAACAGAGTGTTCTTTCCAATAGTGGAGTGAATTTGCAAACGCTTTGATCCATGTAAGCTTTACGGTACTAGATCTTGAGACTGAGTAGCTTACATCCAACAAATAAAGACAATGTGAAGATGAATTTACGGGATAAATTGAGTAGTGATTAGAATTCTTTCATGCATGCTACGGAGATTTTTAAAGATGAATAGTGTGAGTATCAATTAGCTTGGTTATTTGAAGCTGAGGATGAATTTGATCTACAAGAGGTCCAGGATTTACAAGATGATGCCAACATTTTGATAGTTATCTATGCTAAATAGATAAGCTTATTCCAGGATTAATCCACAAGCACTAAATATTTACATGGAATACATATGTTTTTATCCATGCAATCATCTCAACCAACTCGTTGCTCATAAATCCATACAAACAATGAAAATGTTGTGCCATCATTCTCAAGTGCAGGTTAATCCACAAGTGTCATATGATGTGTCTCAAGAGTTGCAAGAGCCGTTGATTGTTGTTGAAGACATGTTGATGGGTGTTGATGATTCTAGGCAAGTGTTGTTTGAAAGACACACTTCTTGCAATTGCTAGCAAAGTGAGAACTAGGCTAAACAACAAGATGTCAACCAAGGACGAAGCTGGACCTGTAGGCGCATGGAAATAAATAAATGGTGTTCAATCACCTACTTCACCTTCTAAGACAATCACTACCAAAGGAAATCAATTGAAACACAATAAGAACACGCAACCACTACCTTCCTTATGAAGCCAATGCTCACCCAAATGCAAGCTAAAGTCGTTGAATCATCATGAAACTCAAGGTCTAACCTCTACACACCTAGTGGACACCATCTTATGGTCTCTAACCAAAATTACCACCCATAAACACCCGGTGCAAACATCGCGTATAAAGACAGGCCAAAATTTTAAGGTCGTCGATTCTCAACATGCTTAGGTATAAGATGTATCTCATCCTGCAATGGTTGCAACGACATATAGAAATCACTAAACGGATGCACGGTTGGAGAGAAAACTTACCTTGAAGCTCATGGAAGAGCTCGTGCAAGCTTGAGGTTAAATTGTATCTCTCGCCATTGCTAACACAATGGTGAAGTCATCTTTGCAATGTAGGCACCGTAGAGCACATAGAGAGAAAAAGAAGACCTCCTTCTCTCTCAACACACAACACACAATCATGTATACTTAGTGGAGCTCAAAAGTTGATTCATTCCAAAGTCGTATTAGGTTTACAAGTATTGGCTTTTATACCTCATCCTTGGAGGTTCTAACTCACCAAGATTACATCCTACCATCTACAATGGGGTTAGAGGTTCCACATACTTACTACATTATAGTTTCGAAACTCAATCAAGCCTCAAAAAAATTACAACAAGCTTGTCAGAATAAGTATTACAAAAATTGGGCTCTTCTTGTGTGTTAGCCGTAGCCGCCGTCAACACTTCCCCCTCCACGTCCATGTCGTCCCTGGTGACATGGCGGGTCTTGATCTCCTGATTTGGTAATAATGCTTAGGCTTGGAGTCAGTGGAATCCTTGGGGCTTTAGTAGCTTCAAGAATGAAACATACCTTATGTTGCTCAAGGTGACTGTGGGGCCGAATATTTTACTGTCATAAAAAAGTAAAGAATTTGGTGTAGAAGCGTGCATGTGGTAGCTTGGTAAGAACATTAGCCTTTGATATAAAAGATGTAAAACCTCCGAGGATGGCTGCTTTGACAAATCAAATTTCATTGTGGTGACATTGTCGCCCGTTGACAGTAGGGTTGAGTCCGTAGATTTGGATGGTGCAAACACTTCAATGCATGACAAGAGGGTTTTGCATATCTTCTTGATCATCACACACATCAAGTCAGGGGAGCTAGTGAAAATATCAATGGTACCCTTCACGATTTTCACCCTATAAGATACAACTATGATCTCTCCTTCCTTGGGTGCTGGCATAGATGGTTTTTTGAGCCACGTGGGATGCTTCTTCAAGATTATGGTGTGGTTTGCCCATGTGCGTACACGAGGGACTGGAAAAAACGGAGTGTTATCCCTAATGTTTTTGGGAGCTTCCACCAAGTACTTTAGAAACCCAGGGTACTTGAGGAGTCATGCTTCTCTCCACTTTGATTGGGAGTCCACTATCTTCTTTGCAGTATCTGACTTTGACATTGCCCTCATACACTGACTTTGTTACTTTCAATTTGACTCTTTTCTTTATCACCAACACTTCATACTTTAAGAGAGGTTTTGAGAGTGAAGGTTGCATGCATTCCTCCCTACGCAAATTTGTGGCAAGCCCTTCTACTCCTACTGATAGTGTATCATTTGCTTCTCCCACTCCAAGGTTGCCTTGTGGTTTGTAGCTGTGGATTGTTCAATCAGATTCTGGAGGTGTGTCTCCTCCTTTATAATTAAAGGGTGTTTTCATTCCTCTTATCTTTGTAGGTGTTCTTCTAGGTGTTGTAGATCTTCTGTACCTTCAAGAACCTCCAAGGACTCATCTCTTGCGTTAATACCAAGGTCAATGGGCCTTGACTCCGTTTCTTGTGTCCTTGATTTGACTACTTCTTTTTGTAGTTCTATTAGCTTTTGTTGAGTAAGTTCTATCTTTTTTTGTAGCTTCTTCTACTTAATCTACCAGTAGCTCTTGCAGAGTACCTAGTTGTAGTTGGAGCATTTTGTGTTCTTTGCAAAGTTCTTGGTGTTGAGCCTTCATTCTTTCCTCTACGGGTAGGGACCCTTCTGCCATATGCATTCTTTGTCTTTGTTCTAGCCATAATCTCTTTTGTAGATCAGTGATTTGTGCTTCCAAAGCTTCTGTATCTTGGCTATCTGCTCTTGCAACTTCTCGTTTAGCCCTCGATGTTGCTTTGAGTCTCTTGATTGTCAAGTTCTGGAGATCTTATTTGGCTTTCATCTTTTGCTACTTCTAGCTCCTCCACTCTTTCCTTCTCTTCCTGGAGATTCTTTACTTCCTGCAAAACCTTCTCCATTCGCAATGTCAGAGTGTATCGATCGCTTTTGGCCTCTCTTAGTGTTTTAATGAGAGTCTCAAGTTCTTGTTTAGCTTCATCAGCCTTATGGTTCGTCATGTGGATCATGTTTGTGAGGTGATCATGTTCTATTTTCATATTATCTTTCCTGGTATGTAGCATAATCTTTTCTTCATGTAGTGCTAGAGACTGCATTTTGATTCTGTCCAGTACTTGATATACAACTCTCACATCCTCTTCATTTGCTGCAACCAGGATTCTTGTTGATGGTCTGAGGATTGGGTCTAAAAACGGAACTTGGACTCCTGCTGGAGATGCTCTCCAGGGGTTCGCTAAAGGTTTCTATTGTGGTGCATGTGAGGTTTCGACCAACCCTGGTACTCCAGACTGTAGGGATTTCCTTTCTTGTGCTCTTCTCTATGTCTCTTGGTCTAACTGTGGTACTTTTGATTTTTCAGCTCTCACCTTTGTCTTAGGAATTTCCTTTCTCTCTTGCTCTTGCATGGTAGACCACGGTGGGGTTGGAGTGCCATAGACCACCATAGAAGACTCTACCAATGTGTATCCTTCTTGAAGGAGGTCTTCATAAGTGTTCCTTTCTTCTTTTTCCTTGTCTTTTGGTGAAGGATCTTCCTCTTCTATGTTTTCTAGTGAGTTTTGTGGTTGGGATATAGAGGGATTTGGACTTGGAGGAGGAGTAGAGGAGCTTGGACGTGAAGGTGGTAGAGTTACACTTTTTTTGTGTTTGCCTTATTTGCTTCTCTTGAGTGGAGCCTCTGGCATTTCTTTCAGTTGCCTCTTGATATCTTGTACCTCTTCCATTGTGAAAGGTTTTAAGTTTTGTTGTTCAATCACCTTTTTATATTCTTCATAGGCTTGGATGCTATGATCAAACTGATCCTCAAGCAGTCTTGAGGAACTTCCTCCAATCCTTGCTGGGTCCGGTACCCAATACTCCTCAAAGTATCCTTTGAGTACCCATTCTTTCTTGAATTGCTCGATCAACCTCTTGATTCGAGTGGCCTTTTGGGTGTGTGTCTCTTTGGGCCTTGACTCTTTTATCATCACCATCTTACCCTTCTTTGTTGGGTGCTCCTCAGACTCTTTCTCTGATACAATTTCTAGCCTCTTTTGGAGACGTGTCGTGAATTGTGGTGCCACTTCTATTGGTGGTTCATCTTTTGTATCTTGGTTTATCTTGAACCACTCATTTTGGGTTGGTTTGTTAGGCCACTTTCCTCTTGCACCGATAGCTTCATATGAAATATTTGTCAATGTTTCTCCACCTCCAATGTATGTGGGATTTTTTGTACCCATACCGACCACTTTCTATCTCATGGATATATTGGGTGTAGTTCACACATTGCTTCTCAATGCCCAAGCTATTTTTGTGGCCACTGCATGTGGAGGTGTTGTGTATTTTTGTGGTCGCTTGCTGCGAACATGGAAGTATTGGTTGTAAAGCTTACAAATCTTTGCAGCTCTCGGGTGTACCGAGTCTTTGAATGTCTAATTGGTTTTCTTGTGGGAGTAGACATTTACTTCGTCTTCTCTTTCTCTAATAGAGCTACCCTTATTATGGATCCGTAGCGCATCTACTATGATTTGAGGTGTAATAACCACCTCTATCTTCTGTCCATCCAAAGCGATAATCACTACCTTGCCATCTTTCTGGATTGAGCCGACTAGCTCGTAGACTCTTTGCAAATCTACACCCGCTGGTGGTGATGTGAAGCAGTTGTAAAAATCTACTCTTTCCAGCTAGGTGACTGTTTCTTCTTTGTTTGCCAACTGCAAAATTTCTCGTGGATTCATTGGGATATCCATTGTATTTCCCAAGGTCTCTAAAAGGTCCTTATCCATCGTCAGTCCTTCTTTTTCTCATGTCATCTTGTGTACCCAATCTTTGGCTAGCTTGAGTGTATCTTTTGGTAGCGTGTAAGGCTCACTGGCTGCACTAATTTTGTTCAAAGACAATCTCTTCTTCTTTGTTGGTGATTGGTTGGCTTCTAGTGATCCTCCAGATTCTCCAACTGTAAGAAATTAGAGTAATTCTTTAGATCTGGTGTTATTGTAGTTTCTAGCTTTCCAAATAACTTCAAAATTGAAACACAAGCAAATTAGGGCCTAAGGGTGCTATGAATGTGGTAAAAAGTGTATTGTTAGGAGAGAAGGATATACCTTCATCGCCATTGATTTGTACCGCTGATCTTATACAGCTCGTTTCTCATAATGAAATAGATCAAGTTTTCTTGTGTTACTCACTATCTCATTTTCTTTCTAACATTGAATCTGTTGAACATTCCTCAATGCCACATGCTTCTCTCTCATCTCTTCCACCAATGGCTAATTCCAATCAAGCAAACGTTGCTAGTAAGTTACAAAAATTATTAAAGGAATTTCAAGATGTTTTTCCTAATGATTTGCCACCAGGATTACCGCCGACACAATCGGTGCAGCATAGCATCGACGTGGCTCTGCAAGCTATAAACCTATCAGTAAACCGCCTTACCGTATGAGTTATTCTGAAGCTACTGAGGTGGAACGTCATCTTGCTGACTACCTTAGCAAAGGGTATATACAACCCAGTTCTTCACCATGGGCCTCTCCTATCCTATTAGTGAAGAAAAAAGACGCCAGTATGTGCATGTGCGTAGACTACCGTGGCTTAAATGCGGTTCCGGTTAAGAACAAATACCCATTGCCCCGAGTAGATCAGTTGTTTGATAAACTCACTCATGCTCACATTTTTACAAAAATAGACTTGCGGTCAGGATATCACCAAGTCCGTATTCGACTTGCTGATATACCCAAAACTACATTACGAACACGATTTGGACACTACGAGTTCTTGGTGATGCCCTTTGGGTTAACCAATGCGCCCACAACATTCATGACACTTTTGGGTGCAGATTCATGTTGTGAGACATCATACGCATATGATGTCTAAGTTCTCAGAATGAAGTG
This sequence comes from Adiantum capillus-veneris, assembly GCF_014529385.1. NCBI lineage: Eukaryota > Viridiplantae > Streptophyta > Polypodiopsida > Polypodiales > Pteridaceae > Adiantum > Adiantum capillus-veneris. Next base: position 62,063,516 of record NC_140945.1, on the reverse strand, counting down.
CTTTCTCATATGTGCATAGTTCATAGCATATGCATCATGGATACATGCGTGGAATATAGCTTGGGTTTCATTTGGGCAAGAATCCACCACTTTAGGTTTTTTCCAACCTTGGATATGTATTAGGGCCATGTCTTGAGAAAATGATGTTCAAATGGGTTACAACTTGATGAGAAGACTCATAAGCAGGTGCTATGAACATTGGCTAGGCAAAACTCCTCTCAAAAGGACATTTGAATACCATTAGACCTTGCACACGTATGATGTCTCTTGGTGAAATTTTACTTGAAAATGAGGGGATAGTATGCCCATAGCATGTGCATGATGTAAATGGCTTCAGAATTGAATTTGGAATTGGATTTGTAGGTGGGAGGCCATAAAATGGGTTTGTGTGTTCATATTTCCACCATGTGGACATATCATGGATAAATGATGTCCATTCATGGGGTGAATTTGATCGTCAAGCTCATTAGGTTGTGATGGAATAGCTGGTAGCCTCACCCTTGCAGCTTATCATTTTGTAGGGGTTAGACATCATATGCATATAATGTCTCTTTCATCTTTTTTGGTTGTGACTGATTTTGAAGCTAGCCCAAGATGTGTGCATTGCTTTGATGTGCCTCAAATAGAATTTTCATGAGGTTTCACGTGCCCAAGACCACAGAATGTATTTTTGGATTCTTAATTTGCAAAATGAGTTGTATAATGGTCAAGTCATGCACAATGTGCCCAAACTTGGTGTATGTATACCATGAAGTACAATGTTGGATGGTCAAAATGCTGACAGAACTCTTCTATGATAGAGCTAGACATTATATGCGTATGATGTCTATACTTGTAAATCAGACATTTGAGCATAGGGGCATAATGTATGTGCTCAGTTCATGCTTGGTGCTTGTTTTGACTTGATTTGGAGCACTTTTGATAGGTCTAAAGCCAATTTTTGATATTTAGCCTAGACTTTGCGTTTTTGGGTATTAGCCATCCTCCTTGGATCCAAATCTCATGAAATTTTGTGTACTTCATGTTTAGGGTATGCATAATGTATCTATGTATTCATAGGAGTGAGTTCTGTGTAAAATCTGGATGTGAGACATCACACGTGTATGATGTCTATTTTATCAAAATCATCTTTTGGTGCTTTGCAGTGCTTTGTGCTTGTTTCCTAAGCCCTAATTGCTAGTTTCAAATTAAAAGTTATTGGTTTAGCATAGAAATTCCTTTTTCGGCAATTTAGTCTCCAAAAAGGGATTTATTCATTTGCAGATGAATTTCCGCGAAGATTCTTCTTGAGATTCATCTCTTGAGCTTGTAGATGCAATAGAGCACCTTCACATGGCTTCGGGGTAGCATTTGGTGTTATGGTTAACCTTTTTGGCATTTTCTTGCTCAAATAGCGTCTTTTTGTGCGACGATGATTTTTCTTGATGTTTGACCCTACATGTTGATATGTTAATGATCCTTGTGAGCCTTGGTAGCAAAAGGATGCACGGTTTGGCCATGAGATCCAAATAATGATTTGCGTGTTTGAAGCCTGATTTGGTGTTTGGACCATCTTCTAGTAGTTTGTTCATGCCAACATTTGCATAGGCTTATAGGGAACCTCAAAAAGCACTTACTCATGAAGTTTGGTGGCATTCCGGTTACTTTTTCTAGATTTCCCTATGCAAGTTCCCGGGAGTTAGGGTTTTTATAGCCGACCTAAATCAACATAGGAGGTTTGTCACTACTTTAGTCACCTTCTTGACAAACACCACATGCAAAAATATGCACAGATTCACAAGTTTCCCAATTTTCCTCTTTTGACTCACATCTTTGTCTTTTGGGGACCAAATGTTAGCCAAGACTCTAGTCTCAAGGTGTCATTGGGTGTAACACCCCTTTTGAACACTCTGGTCTAGTCTGTTTTGTCAAATTTGGTCTCCAACTAGGGCCTAGACATCATACACGTATAATGTTGGCTGATGAAAAATTGCACTTTTCTCATCCAAAGTTCTTGCATATGTGTTCTTTTATACCCAGCAACACCCATCCATGCCCAATTGTCTACTGAAGCTTGTTTATTGCATTTCTTTCCAAAATCAACTTTTCTAAGATTGTAAATGCAACCAAGCATGAAAGCAAAAATTTTAGAGATGGATAGCTCTAGATCACAATAGCATGTCCTATTTACAACTACTCCTACAAAACATGTATAAGGACTTGTATTTCTGAGTTGAGAAAATTCTTCACCATCTCTTTTGAACTCGTTAACGCTCGTATCTCCTCACAAATCGCTCCTAATGCAACAAAAACTAATTAAGATTAATACTACCTATGATGGAAAATCCGGGCAAGACAAATGCTCCCTAGCACTCCCCTAAGATCCAAATAGTCCCACTCCTTGTTCCTCCTAAAGTGAAATAACATGACTCTGATAACCGGATGTACTTTTGCCTCATAGGACTAGTTTAAGGTCATCTACCTAGGGCTCTCGTCCCCAGAAGTGGCACCAATGTTGTCGAGAAGACACACTACTCGCAACTGCTAGAAGAGCAAGAACTAGGCTAAACAACAAGACATCAACCAAGGACAAATATTGACCCATAGGCACATTGAAACAAATAGATCGTTGGAAATCACCTACTTGACCTTCTAAGACAATCACTACCAAAGGAAATCAATTGAAATACATCAAGAACACGCAACCACAACCTTTCCTATGAAGAAAATGCTAGTTGAAATGCAAGCTAAAGTTGTCAAATCATCACAAAACTCAAGGGCTAACCTCTACACACCTAGAGGACACCATCCTATGGTCTCTAACCAAACTTACCACCCATAAACACCCGGTGCAGAAATCGCGTATAAAGACATGCCAAAATTTACAAGTCCCCGATTCTCGACATGCTTAGGTCTAAGGCGTAGCTCATCCCTTCACGGTCACAATGACATATAGCAATCACTAAACAGATGCATGGTTGGAGAGAAAACTCGCCTCGAAGCACGTGGAATAACTCTTCATAAAGAGACAGACACCAGGCAAGCTTGACGTTGAAGTGTAGTGCTCGCCATTGCTAACACAATAGTGAAGTCACCTTTGCAATGTATCCACCGTAGAGCACGTGTAGGGAGAAGAAGAAGACCTCCCTCTCTCTCAACAAACTACATGCAATCACTTATACTTAGTGGATCTCAAAAGCTGATTCATTCCAAAGTTGTATTAGGTTTACAAAAATTGACTGTTATACCTCAGCCTTGGAGGTTCTAACTCACCAAGATTACATCCTACCATCTATTGTGGGGTTAGAGATTTTGCATACTCACTAAATTACAATCTGGAATCTCAATCATGTCCCAAAATAATTACAACGAGTTTGTTAGAATAAGTATTACAAAAATTGGGATCTTCCTGTGTGTTAGCCGTAGTCGTCAACAACAAGATGAAGATGAAGTTATTGATGCTTTCTTATCCAAATGTGAAGCCTATGAATTGAATAGTTTGAATGGATTTTTTGATGAGAGTACCTATTTAGAGCGGGTGTCAGATGAACCTTTGCAATGTTAAGATGGATTGTTAAGTAGCATGGATATAGATGAGGAAGCAAAGGACGACATTGACAAGTATGAAGATTGTCGAGATCATGCTAATTGTGAACAAGTTATCCAGGGAATTATTACTTATATACTAATGCACGAATTGTATGAGGAGACAACTTTTACGCTTTTGATGAACGTTGAGGCCTTGAAGGATAGTTTTACTAAGGGTGCTAAGGATGAATATTTACAGAATAAAGCTATTTTCTATGATCAATCTAGAATCCCAAGTAAAAATGCCTTGGATGATACAAGTCCATATTGTTCCAAGGTTCTTCATGATGATTATGCAGTCAAAGGGGGTGATAATAATAAATCACCATGGGTACTACAAAAGGTGCACAATTTTCTTCATTTCCTTGGACGATACACCAACTATGGTTGGGTTTGGATGCTATTTCTAATGATGCTTATGTTAGCAATGTAATGGAAATGGCCTATGAAATTTGAGAATAGCGGAATTAAAAGAATTAGAGTGAGAATTTTTGTGAGATTACTTTGAGAACATAGAGGGTGAACTTAATTGATGGTAGCAACATGAACATATTACTTAATTAACTTGGCATGAACAATAATTTTGCGAGAGAGAGAGAGAGAGAGAGAGAGAGAGAGAGAGAGAGAGAGAGAGAGAGAGAGAGAGAGAGAGAGAGAGAGTATTAGTGAGCATGACAAAAGTTGAGGACCGGATTTACTTGGAGCCGGTCCCCCCTCCAAGAGGCGTTTGTATTATAGATTCTCCCATCTAGAGAGACTTGGTACAATACAATCTTTGTGTTCCTTATGACCATAACATAAACTTTGAAAAAATCATTCACTATCCCAAGCCTCCGTCCCAAGGCCTCAAACACCTTCAAAGGTGGAGAGAGCTAGCAGGGAATGAGGGTAGGGAAGAAGAAGAAGAATCATTCATAGGAGAAAGAAATAGTTCCTTACTTTTTATCACTCTTCTTGATTATCATAGCATAATAGCATACTCATGAAGATGAAGACGATGGCAAGGTTAAGCATTGAAGCATGGATTTTGGTTAGATCTGCATTCCATAGCCAAGATTGTTAGTGTAGGCTCTCATCTTCTCAACAAGCTTGGAGAAGGAGATGGAGCTCTTGTACTTTGCACTTCACACAATGAGAGAGTGTGTGTGTGTGTGGTGTGTGGGGAGTATACCCCCCCCCCCCCCCCCCCCCCCTCTAAATCTTGGTCCACGTCTCTCTCTCTCTCTCTCTCTCTCTCTCTCTCTCTCTCTCTCTCTCTCTCTCTCTCTCTCTCTCTCTCTCTCTCTCTCTCTCTCTCTTATTATTTAATTAGATCATTTGGACATGTGTCCTCTTTTTCCTCTTTGAGAGAAAGAAATTATTTATTTATTTTTATGCATCTAAATTCTCGTTGGACCCCTTTAACACTAGAATGGTAAACATGACACTTTTATGTCCTTGGACACTTTTGTGTCCTGTTAAGTGACCATTTTGCTTGAATTATTTGAAGAGTATGAAAATGAATTTCTAGGTTCTATATATTCACAAAGTTGCCTTATGAGCTGAAAAAAACTTAGCATTTTTTTTGGAGTATGGATCTCACCATTAACCTTACTCTTGCACAACATTTTTGAACCTAAACTGTGAAAAAACGGGTCCTGTTTTTGGTTTTTTTTCAATTTTTGGCAACTATACCGCTCTAAACTTCATGTTTGTGAGGTTTAGATGGCTAGAGGTTAGGCCTTCATAGTTATCAACATGTTTTGATGCTTGTAGGGAGAGCTAGGTTTTAAACTTGAACATTATGACCAATTTACAAGAATTGCATAATCGTGTTTTTTGGCCAAAATTAGCACTTTTATGATTTTTTTGGTGGCTTTCTTGATATTCAAATTCAATTTTGATTGTGTAAGTGTAATGTATAACATAAAGCTAATCTTCCTTGAGTTTTGGGGGACCTAATATGCTATATAGCATAGTATATGATGATGGTTGAGTTTTTTGTTTGCTGAAGAATACGATACATTTTAGAGTAGTAAGTATAACTTTCTCCATATTGCTAGTTTCTTAGGCCAATTGTGTGTATTTTGTAGGTAGTAACCATATATAATCATAGACTACAAACTTGACTAGATATTGAGTAGTTTCTATGGGTTTCTAGAGGTTATAATGCTCAACCGAGTTTTTTCATGTTTGCTGTATTTAGCACTTTATCATTGCCCCTAAGGTTCCAATTGTAAGATCCATTATCCTTTTGACATGCTCCATGGCTCCTTTTGAAACCAAAGGCCCAAAGGGAGCTAAGGAAACATGTATATAGTATCTAAACTGAGCGTGACTATAGAAACTTTGATGATAGGTCCGCAGAATGGCAAAACTGTAACTTTTTTGTACCTATTTTTTTGCCCAAAAAACAATTAGTGAGGTAAAAGCAACCATATGTTTTGGTCACCAACCCATTGAAGTTAACCAGTCATTTTATTTCATGTCCTACAAAAATCCCCACTCTTATTTATATGCAATCAACCGTAAGAAATTACTGTTTTGGGCAAAATGCACTGGTCCATCAACTTTGGAGGCTTGTAGTGACCAAGGGATGAGAAAAATTACAAGTTTCTCATTTTTTCCATATATGGTAGTTATTGAACTATAAGCTCATGAAAGGATTTTTCAAAATGAGTGGATCTACTATGGTTTTGGAATTTTTTCCCAAAACCCTGAAAGGATACTTTTATGTCCTGTTAGGCTACCATTCTAGTGTTAAAGCCTATCCAATAGGATTCAAGAACATCATGAGGGCCACATGTGGAGGATTTGACATGTGTCTTTTATGCTTCTTGAGTCATTTGGCTTGAATTGAACACTTCAAGCACTTAGTCAATTAAGCATGGAAACCGGTTATGACTTTTGAGAGTTTATCTTTGAATTGAACACTTCAATAACCTTAGTCTTTTAAGCATGAAAATCACCTCAAGCTTGGGCAAGGTTCCCACAAACAATTTAAGCACTTTAGTTAGCAAGCCGACAAGCACCTCATGCTTGGGTGGGATTCCCACCTCAAGGTCAGCCCTAGCTTTCATAAGGTCAAAGGAATTTCTAACACTAACTTTGGAGGTCTTTAATGAAGCTAACCCTAAGGTATTTTAAGCTCCATTAGATGCTCATTGCTCTTTGATAGACTACCTCCTTTTGGACCCCTATTGAAATGTAACCATCTCTCCTCTTGGTCCCTTGCTGAGGTAAATCTAGAAGCACTTATTGCACATTGATCTTTGGTAGACCTTCTTCTTTTGGACCCCTATTGAGATGCCACCATTTATCTTTTTGGTTCCCTATTGAGATAGGTCGAAAAGCACATATCTATATCCTTACTCCTATTCCCCTTTTATCTTCCCATAATAAATTATCTGTCTAATATGAGAAAATCATTTGGTAAAGTTAGATATCATATTTTATGACATTACCTTTCTCTTGAAATCATAGTCGTCCTTGACTATGAGGTAGAGAAGATAAAGCCTAGTCATTAGTCCATGTTTCTTAGCGGATAGAGGATCCCTTTTTATACTACGATATCATTCCAGAATGGTTGACTAATCCATTTGGTTCTTGGCAGACTTAGCTGCCGCAAGCATGTATGCTCTTTAGTTCATATCATACTTTCAAAGTAGAGTTACAAGTTCTACTTGGTGTTTAAGAGACGTCGTCACCACAAACATAATCCTAAGCATGCATACTTCTTAAATTCCGTGCACAATAAAAGAAATAAAATGAGTCTTCTAAGACAAAAACTTTGTTCATTCAAAATGCATTTTCATTTTCTTACTCTAGTTTAGCATTGTAAGCATTGACAAGGTTCATATTATCCTTAAGGTAGGTTCCTTGCATCCATCCAGCATCTTTAACAGGATAATTCTTAAACTTAACAAGATATCCTTGGATAATTTTACCGTTTCTTAGTACCTTGTCTTCGTGTCAAAGAATCAATTCGGGCTGCAACACCTCTTCTTGATCTTCGATCTCTGGCGGGTCCTCAATTATTGGTTCTTTTTGTGGCTCTCCTTTGTAAGGCTTGAGTAGGCTCACATGGTTAACATTGTGAATGAGCCAATGGTTGGGAAACTTTAATTGATAAGCCATCTCATTAATTGGCTTAAGAAATTAAAAAGGACCATAGTATCTTTTTGCTAGTTTAGCATAATACTCTTGGTGGCCCGTAGGATTCTTGCCCGTAGTATGCCTTAGATGAGCCTTGAGAAACTTTAGCAAGACCCAATTGTTTGTCTTAAATGCTAAGGCTCTTTTGTGCTTATTAGCAACAACCCTTTTTTCCTTTGTTGTGAGATGGATATAACCTCTTTAATATTTGGAAAAGATTCTTGTGCATCTCGGCTATATTCATCAACAACAAAGATCTTCCCATGTACTTTAAGTAATAAGGGACTTTTGGATCTTCCCTCTTTAACCCCAAAACGTGCTAGAAGTATGTACAATGTCATTGTATGCATACTCTATAAGAGGTAGGTACTTCTCTCATTGATAACGTTGATCTACTTCCATGATATAGGCTTTTAGTAGATTCAAGAATCGTTAGATTGGTTATTTTAATTTGGCCATCTATTGTGGATGATAGGCCGAAAGAGAAATTTAATCTACTTCCTAGATTCTCAAAGAGACCCTTCTAGAAACTACTCGTCATTCTAGGATCTTTGTTTTACTCTATGGATGTTGGCAAGCCATGATACTTGAAAATTTGAGATCTCAAGAAGGTTACCATTTAATGTGCCTTAATTTTCTTTTTGACTCGCATAGAGTGTGTTTTCTTGTTAAACCTGTCGAGACTGAAACAATCCAAGTTTCTTCCCTCGATCAAAAAATACATTTCTACTCCTCGAAGAATAGATTATGGAATTCCTCTTTGCCCCGCATAAGGAGAAGCATGGGATTCATACATGACTTTCTTATTGTATTGATGAGTAACGCATACCCTATTGCCGTTTGGAAGATAACCATCCTTCAAGGTGAATGGTTCTTTTTTTCTTCCCTAATGCAAAGAATGTAATTACCTACTTCAATTCTTGATCAGTAGCATACTCATCTATCATAAAAGATAGATCATTATGAGTTGCTATAGACACCACATTTACCCTTGGCTGTTGTGAAAGTCCATCAACCACTTCACTCTGCTTGCCGGCAATGTGAGCAATATGAAATTTAAATTGTGAAAGAAAAATTTTCCATCTCATTTGTTTGTCAGAGAGCTTGGTTTGCATCATGAATTCTTAAGGCTTTGTTATCCATTAGTAGGATGAATGAAGCCCCCAAGAGATAGTCATTAGGAAATTTCAAAGGTCATTTGGAGGGCCATATGAAGAGAGAGAAAAATAGAGCGCGTCCAATGAGCACGAAGGCTCCGTTACGTAGGAAAGTACGTGGAAAGACTCAAAAAAAAGGAAAATAGCATAAAACTTTCACGAATCTAGGATTGTAGCATAGTAATTTCCTTCCTTTTACCGAGCTTTTAGGTGCTTGCATGTGGTCCCACTTCTGATATTCTCTATGGTCATTAACGTACTGGAGTGCGACCATTAAGCCCGCACAAGATATTGGAATTCTAAAACACTTTCCCTCCATTAGAATGCTTTCAAAGTGAATCTCCCTCCACTAAAGCTTTTGTCTGAGAGCTATGGTGTCCACGTCTTCTTGCCCAAGAGGCTCCAGGTGTTTACTGTCTCTCACACCAACAACCAACAACTGCACTTTGCCTAGAAGGCCAAGTAGTAGCATATCCTCAATTACAATACCAGCTTCAATAAGTGCAGAGAACCAATGGGTTGGAAAAAGGATAAACAAAGGTTCATGGGTCCTCATGCAACCAAGAAGACCCAAGAGGTCTAGTGGTATCAACGTTTACCGCTCAGCATGGAAGGCCAGAGTGTTGGATTTCAAAGTTGAAATTGGCAAAAGATCAGTAAAGGAAGTTCTTGTTCAGCATGTGTTTACCCATCTTGAGGTGATAGCAAACGGTGGAAATGTATCAGATATACATCAACCACGTTGCAATTGTAAGTACTCTTGACATGTGAACTTACTGATACTCTCATTATAACTTTTCTTATATATTTTGCAATGTTTCTCCCAATTGTTATGAGCAATGTCTCCATTCTTCACATCTCAATTACATTAGATTTTTCATTTGTACTTATTGATACTCTTAGTTTAACTCTTCTTATATATATTGCAGATGTTTATCCCTCTTCTTATGAGCAATGGGAGCCTGTGGACTGCATAATAGGCCTCTTCCATGTTGTTCATGCCCACATTGGTTCTCTACAGTATTCAGAGAGGAGCAGCAAAAGACTGGCTGATGAGGGAATCTTTTTTTATGACCACTTTTACCAACTCAGCTCAGGGAATAAGAATGGCATGTTGGTGAAAGTGCCTCTACCAACCGATTGGAACACTGTGGACTGGCCAGTTCCCGAGGAAACAATGGTGGAGGCAATGCGAAGTAAGCTCTACAAGGATATACAAAGGTCTCTACGTAGCTCTATTCCTACCAAACTGGTTAGAATTGCAAACTTCTGTCCTGTTGCACTCTTCATAGAGCTGTTTCATAGCTACAACATCCGAGTTACAAAAACTATGTTCATGTGCAAGTCATTTCAGCAGTCATCCTGTGACAAACTTCTTGACAAAGGATGGTATGCAAAGGAAGAGATTGGTTTACGGTGCGAGGTCGCGCTTGATACTCTAGTTGTCAAGTACATGATTGCAAGCCAATCACTGTTACTCTCGTTTTGGTATATGCGATCACAAATGCTCAATGGTAAGTACATTCCTATGGACCAGGTTTCTGCAGGTTTGGAAGATAATCTTGCTATGGATGTGGAAGTGATTGATAAAGAGCATGGACTACTATTGGTGGTTACAATAAGGGAGCTATGCAGTCTTCAGCATTTGCGCCATGACATCATTGAAGAGTCAATGGACAAGGACCTATCAGATTTTTCCTTTTTCCTAGCTGGCCGTAAGGTGATGCTGCGAAGGGAAAAAGATATTTTGTGCAAAGAGTTGGATGGTCGGGTTGAAGTAGTGTCAATGTAGCAGATATTCTTGTGAACCCAAGTGTATACAAATGACTTTCAAGACATGAAGTTTATTGAGCTCATTTTTTCAATTGTGCCTTGTGAAAAAGTGTGCTTGAAATACATTTCTTTACCATGTCAAATCTCTCTCTCTCTCTCTCTCTCTCTCTCTCTCTCTCTATGTTAGACAAGACAAAGACATGATAGAAGAGTCATCTTAATTCATTAGAAAGTACAAACTCGTCCGTGAACAATGGACTGAGATACAATTTCTGTAAGTATGGAATCAGAATGTCTTCAAGGTAAAAATCGAAGGAATGCCCCTCGAAAGAAGGTGGTGAGACAGTTGTTCCCGACGGATTTAGTTCTCCCTTTTCAGGAGTATCATCAATTAGTAGTGTATTAGTTGCATCAAAGGGTACACCGATTTGGCTAAACGGTTTGTACAAAAGAGGTAAGTGTGGTTTTTTAGGGTGGTAGTGGCCCTCAACGGTAACGCATTTTCTTTGATCATACAAAAAGGCAAAATCTGACGTGTGAGCGTGGCATACACTGCAAACTATTGCAACTAGTGGCGACAAGTTTTGCCTTTGCATTGAAGACCATATGGCAACTCTGAAGCGCGGAAGAAGAAACTGAATAAATTCCTTGGTTCCTGGACGAACCACGACTCGACAAGTTCCCATCCGAAACGTTTGCAAATCCTCAAAGGGTCCTCTGTCACCGAGAGGCACCCGCATCAGCAGCAATCCATTGACGTCCAAGATAATCAACCTCTGTAAAAGTTGACAAGTACATATAAGTAGTTAGAAGCTGAACATATTTTGCCATACTTGAATAGACATTACCGGAACAACCGTATCTACAGGTAGCAAGGGTCCATACTGGGTCTCTGTAGTGTCCATGTCGTTGTTGCTCTCCTCTACTTTATCTTCATAGTCATCATTCACATCTTCATCAGGGGTCTCCCCCATGGCTCTTTCTGCCTCATTCAAGGTTTCCTCCAAGGTCTTTTCCTCTCCCTCGGTTGATCGGCTTGCCTCATACATCCTTGCCTGATCCATATCATTTTGCTCATCCCTAGGCCTGCTTTCCTCATCCATATCCTTTTGCTCATCTATAGGCCTGCTTTCCTCATCTTGGGTTTCAGCCATAGGCTCTTTTGGCTCCTCCACTGGCTGACTTGGCTCTTTCATTGTCTCCTCTGGTTGTACCTTAGCACCTTCCATATGCTCATTTGATCTTTCCTCATCCTCGGATCTTTCATCTTCTGCTGATATGACCCCCTCGGCCCGTTGGGATTCCACTGTATCGGATGTAGGGGTTTGTCGTGGTGGCACGTCATGTTTTGTTAGATCAATAGTGCGCTCATCCAAGCCGCTATCTTCAAGCTCTCTAGGGCTAGACATAGTAAGCAGGTGTTGTATTAAACTTACCCGGTATCTTTGCAAATAATCATATGTGTAGTTTTTTAAAGCACTCTGCAAAATTGAAAGACCACATGGTGAGAATTCTTTTATAGACTAAACCAAAACTAACTGAATGCATTGCCAAATGGGTACCTTAGTCATGAAAGGTTTTAATGCAAAGTAGCTTTGCAAGACATATTCTGCATGGAGAAGACATCTCCAGCTGCAAGAATTTCCATCGGTTTGATTTGGGACTGGTACTTCTTTGATTGGGGCCTTGTATAGTTCATACCTTCCACATAGCTTGCCATAGGCAAGCAACAACCTCTTTATACAACTGCACAAAGCAATGTCAAGATGTTAGCATGAGGCTTCAAATTTACATGGATATCTATAAGAAACACTTTCTGATACAAAACACTTACAGCCTAATTTCAGGGTGGGTTCCTTTTATTGAATTGAACACCCACACTGCTGGTTGGTCAACATCAAGGCATATGAGACTCCAGTGATGGTTGTTCTCATATGGAAAGATGATCACAGTAACTTCCAGCATAGCACAGTGGAGAAACCTACTCTCAAAGGTCCCAGATGGACTGTTCTTTTGTCTAATAATCACTGACATTTGTGGATCAAGAAGAAACACCTCTGTGTGGGTGTGCAGTGGGAGTTGACTTTTGATCAGGCTGCAGAGACTCTACATGAGTTAGCAAACCTATTATCTGAGTTTTCAAAGCTAGCAAGATAGTAACACTTACTTAAGACAAGCATAGATAATTGTGTCTAAAATCTGAGCATCTGGATTCTGCAATAAATTAATGTCCACTTTTTCCAGAGCTAGCTTTCTGGCTCCATCTACAAATGGTATCTCCGCAAGCAAACCATCCTTCATTGAAAGTAGAGTTTCTTGATTGCTTGCCTCTATGGACAGGGTCACATTGCACTTTGTTTGCCTCTGGGACTCCACTGCTACTTTTGCTTTCTCCTTAAGCTCTGCTTCCCTCATGTCCTCTGTTTGGCGAGCAATAGTCTCTGCCCTTGCCCTTGTATTCACATCATGTGTGACATCTACAACTGTGAGTTGTGGCACTAGCTCCGGGGGGTATAACAAAATTTCTCTCATTTTCTTATCCTTGCAGACATTGGGGACCAGTAGTTTGTCATACCTCCACCTTATTCTTTTCAGTGTCTCACTATCTTTGTCCATTATAGTAACCCTGTGGGCATGGGCTACAACAATGGTCATGTCATTGAAGTACTCCAGTAGGAAGTCCTCTGCTGCTTCCTGTAGAGCCATCAATGCCACCACCTTCCACCTTTTGGTGCCCCAGGTAGCTTCATCACATATGGACCTCACCATCCTCTGGAAGGGCAGCTTTGGTATGCATAAATCTACACATTTATGTGCCTTTCTGATTTCTCTGAAAGGTCCCATGCAGGTTTGCAACTTCTTCATCCTTGGCCCTTTCAGAATTTTATTTGGTTTTCCAGGTCTTTTCTTTGGGGTTGCAGATCTGCTACTTGCTTTAGATGCTAATCCTGGTCCCTTGCCTGCCTTCCTTGCAGTGGCTTTTGTTCTAGCCATTTCACTGTACACCAAAACAAGAGTCTCTCTCTCTCTCTCTCTCTCTCTCTCTCTCTCTCTCTCTCTCTCTCTCTCTCTCTCTCTCTCTCTCTCTCTCTCTCTCTCTCTCTCTCTCTCTCTCTCCTTTCTATAGCTTAGCATTTTTAAATAGAGAGAGAGAGAGAGAGTGAGAGAGCCCATTACTAAAGGCGCGTGCGGAGCACGTTTTTACCTCAACAAACACCTCCGCGCGCCATTAGTATAAGGTAAAATAAATACTCTCTCTCTCTCTCTCTCTCTCTCTCTCTCTCTCTCTCTCTCTCTCTCTCTCTCTCTCTCTCTCTCTCTCTCTCTCTCTCTCTCTCTGGTCAATGCACAGTACTAACGGCGCGCATAGAGACATGCACACCGGTTATGCCTCTCTACGCGCGCCTTTGGTATAGATAGACAGATAGACAGAGAGAGAGAGAGAGAGAGAGAGAGAGAGAGAGAGAGAGAGAGAGAGAGAGAGAGAGAGAGAGAGAGAGAGAGAGAGAGAGGGTATGCGTGTGTGTGTGTGTGCGTGCCTGTATTTGTGTGTGTGTGTGTGTGTGCGTGTGTGTGTGTGTGTTTGTATTTTTAAGATGTGTGTCTGTGTGTTTGTGAGTGTGTGTGTGTGTGTGTGTGAGTGTGTATGTGTGTGTGTGTGTGTGTGTGTGTGTGTGTGTGTGACTGTTTGTGTGGGTTGTTTGTTAAGACTGTGCTTGGTACTGTGACAGAAACAGAGATAGAGAGATAGAGGCAAAGGCAGAGGGCGAGGCAGACCTTCGTTATGTCGATGGGTCGGCTTGCTGTCAGAGACGCAGACGACGGCTCTCTCTCTCTCTCTCTCTCTCTCTCTCTCTCTCTCTCTCTCTCTTTCACTCACTCTCTTTCACGAGGTGTGGTTTTTCTCTCTCTTGACCTCTTTATATGACGTACAAAAGTATACGGTCTCAATAATGACCACACGTGTGACAACATGCAAATATACTCTAATTTATAGTGACACGTGGGGCGCCGCCGTGTGTATCCGTTATAAGTGTGATTTTGAGAGAGAGAAAGAGAGAGAACAATAGAGAGAGAGAGAGTGAGAGAGCGAGAGAGAGAGCCATAGAAAGAGAGAGAGTGATAGAGAGAGAGAGAGAGAGTGATAAAGAGACAGAGAGAGAGAAAGAGAGAACAGATTGTGAGAGAGATAGAGAGAGGGAGAGACACAGATTGAGAGAGAGATAGAGAGAGGGACTCCTTACTCTCAGAGAGAGAGAGAGGGAGGGAGAGAGACAGAGTCAGTTTGACACACAAAAAAGAAATGGAGGAGACACCTCCCTTGGAGTTCGTGCAAACCCCACCAACAAAAGGTGATCTCTCACTCTTTCTCTCTGTATTTCCAACAGTTGGTACAAATTGTGTGTGTCTGTGTGTCTATGTGTGTGTGTGTGTGTGTGTGTCTAAACAAAGAAAAACCCAGACTGTAGTTCAACACACACACCTCAACACATACTTCCATAGACAGAGACACACACACACACATACACACAGACACACACACAGATATATACACATTCTCTCTCTCCCTCCCCTCTCTGTACACGTTACTAACGGCGCGCATAGCCAACTAAACACTGGCTCCAGCTCTCTCCGCGCGCCTATAGTATAGTTATGACTCTCTCAAAAGGCACATTTACATTTTTACGCGTCTTTCCCTCAATTGCACTTAAGGCGCGCGGAGAGACTTGCAAAAAGCACTTTTCCGTCCTTGCGCGCCTTTAGTACAAATAGACACATACAAAGAGAGAGAGAGAGAGAGAGAGAGAGAGAGAGAGAGAGAGAGAGAGAGAGAGAGAGAGAGAGAGAGAGAGAGAGAGACTATGTGTGTTTTTGTTTGTGCTTTGGTGAGAGACAGAGATATATATATATATATATATATATATATACATTTATATCTATCTGGAGAGAGAGAGGGAGAGAGAGAGAGAGAGAGAGAGAGAGAGAGAGAGAGATCATGATGGTTTTGGTTTTGGCAGAGTTGTCATGTTTCCTGATGGTTTTGACTTGTCATGTTTCCTGATGAATAGGATTAAGGTCCAGTAGGCAGAAGAGGCTGAAACCTGATCCAGAGCTTGATCCAGAGCTTGTGCCAGGATTTCAACCCTTGCAGGCTCAGTTGCTTAATGTATCTGCCAAAAGAATTGTTGACTTTTGTCAGGACATATCTGAAGAAAAGTCAATTGGTGAAGATCAATCAGAGAGGTCACCAGGGCAAGAGGATCCCTCACCCTACAAGGCTGTGGTGCCCTCTACAGTACTTCTGAAGAAAAATACAAGAAAGAGGAATATAGACTTCTCAGATGATACATATGTGCTAGAAGGAAGTCCCTGTGCACCTAAATGTAAAGACAAAGAGGATGTGTCTTCTCTGGAAGACCCAGCTGCAATTGATGAGAGGCAGTTTGATTTTGCAGCATCTTGTGGTGCTGGGGAAAAGTTTGATCTAGTTCATTCTATGTTTAATCCAAAGTTTGACATTGAAGACCTGTTAGCTCAGCACAGTAATTTCTTGCAGTCCTACAGAGATAATTTTGAAGTGATGGTGCAGGTAGGAAGGGTTGTTCTGCCTACTATGACTCTTGTTCATTTAAATGACTGTGGTGGAAAGGGACAGGGACTGAAGAAGTATAGGGAATTACCACCTTCTTGCCGACATTCAGCCTGCCCTTTGCATAAAAAAGAATGAAAACTCATTCAAGAAGCCTTTGGCTTTATGATTTACCTGAACAGCCTGTTTGGATTCCTCATGCAGAATCCTGATGAGTTGTTAGAGGAGCAGGATGCAGCACCAGATGAAGAATGCGAGGAGACAACTCATATGCAAGAAGTCGAGGAGGTTGAAGACACAGTCGACCTTGAGGTTGAGGCAATTGAAGTACAAATAAGTAAGATGCTCTCTGTGAAAACCACAGAAATCAAACTTCCATTGGATGTCAGTAACTTCACTGAGAAGCATGCTCAGATGTTGTTGCCTGTTGTGCGTGACTTCAGGATTGGAGACAGGACGTATATCTTCTTACATGATGTGCAAAGTGTCTTTTATTTAAGGGAGGATTTCTCCCTGGCTATTATTTCCAGAGTCCAAGAGGAGAGGAGTGGATTTGTTTCAGAGGATAGTAGTGATGATGAGGAAATGGAAACATCCAACAATCCAATGGAATGCCTTCGAAGATGCTTTGAGAAAGCTGAAAAATACAAGGAGACACTACCTGATGAAGCCACCTTCCAAGACATAAGACAAAGCCTAAGACCATCGAAAAGTAACAAAGAAGTGGAGGATTGGTTTAACCATTCAGGTCAGGGGTCAACAACATCTGTAGACCTGTGGCAAGAAAACCTCTTTCTGTAGGATGAGAGCTTCATGGTAACTCTCTCTCTCTCTCTCTCTCTCTCTCTCTCTCTCTCTCTCTCTCTCTCTCTCTCTCTCTCTCTCTCTCTCTCTCTCTCTCTCTCTCTCTCTTTGTGTCACTTCTGACATGGTATGTGCAGTCTTGGATTGCTGACAAGGATGACTTCCTTCGGCGCCGGACAAGAGAGTATCGAGGAAGGGATGCGGCCCTAGCACAGTACCTTTCAAAGCTTTGCGAGTCGCCGATAGTATTTTTTCACAATTCCATGTCACAAGAGGGTTCAATAGCAACTTACACATTCAAGACACTATCACGCTTCTTGGGTGGACCGGTGCTGCCCAAAAGTGCAGATAAAGTCATTCTTGTGGACAAAGTGTTTGCTAGAGATTGTTTTGGTTACTGCCCAGGCTATACAGGTGGTCGGGCAGCGTATTACTACACCTACACAGCAATGGCACTAGCTCTTGGTAGACAAAACCCAGATGAACTTTTAGAGTATGGCAAACATCTCATGATTCGTTACAAGGGTGACGTGCCAAAAAACAAAATTGAACCTTCAAAATCTTGATACACTTCAAGTAGCAATTGTATAAGATCATGTATTACATAAATTTTGTACAATGTCATCCACTCAGAGTATCTTTCTCCACTTGTGATTCACATACACCATTGTCTCTCTCCACCTTCATTGACTTTCACGAGCTCCGGAGTTGTTGTATGCCATTGATCTTTTAACTTTTTGTTGTTGTAAATGTATGATGGCTTGTGCTGTTGCTGAATTTGCCAAGACTTCTTTTGCCTGCATTCGGTGACTGATTCTACGATAGAACCATTCAAATAGTTCTCTCAAACTATTAGCCTTGATTCGAGAGCCACCATGTCGTGTGTGCCTGAAATAAGCATTTCTCGCCATGTAATGAGACTTTTCCATCCCTTGGGTATTCCATATTTCCGGGTTCCCATACTTCTGTATAAAATATGGCAAATGATTGAAGATGATGTGCTGGATATGAAAACAGATTAGTTAGAATGTTTTACAGTCACATATTTGCACATAAGAGAGAAAGAAATACATGATAATACCATGTAGTGAGTAATCTGGGTGTTTGTCCATGCTGTCTTAAATGCTTTTTTCAGAAGGTTGAGATTTTCCTTGAACTTGTTCATATCACCTTGTGACCAGTCATCTTTGTCGCACATCAAAAATAGGATGTCTATTGATCGCCAAACCTCAGCCTTCGCATTACAAGTAGTTGGTTCGTGGTCTTTGACTGCAATATGTATCTTTTTCCAGCTCTGATACTCTACCTTGCTAACATAAGATGTGTTATATATTTTTCCATGTTTTGTTAGCTTTGGATCTCTTGTACCTTGGGGCTTAGATAAAAACCTACGTGCCTTCACCCCACCGATGGATGGTTTGCATGGGACATCCTTCTCAGCAGTTGATCTCTTTTCATCCCGCTGGATTTTCACATTGCCACCATGAAGCCCCATATCCGACAGTACCATTTCTAAGCACTGCAAGGCTACTTGTCGTTCTGCGGAGTTCTTAATCTTCCAAGAAAACCCGATGTATAAGTAGACCAATTTCTCCACAATTCTACAAAGGGCATGCATTGTACAAATGTGGACATTCACAAGTGGTATTTTCAAAACCGGTCGAAAAGCAGGATCCTCAATGTGACGTGTTGGAGCTTTTCTCCACCACTTTGGGTCCATGACCTTTGCAGGCTCCATGTAGAACAAACACGGTGACTTTGCCATTGCCCCCATTCCACAATTATACATGCACTTTAATGTTTTGAGGTCACCTGCAAGATGCCACTGAACTTGAAAGTCTCCCCTTCCATCTAAACGTAGTACCTCTCCCTGGTTAGTCTGTCGATCAATTACCTCCGGAATATTAGTTCGATGGAACACCCAATATAGAATCTCATGATCTTCTTTCTTTACCTGCAACACAAAATAAATGAGACTTAAGTAGATCTGAACATTTGAGCTTACCTGAGAATCTCGCTTACCTCAAACGCACCAAGCCACCATATGTTCGATTATGATTGAACACTAAAATATAAAGGATCATCACTGGGACACTTTGAGAGGGCTCTATTCATTAAAGTAATAGTAACACTCTCTAGCTTTTTCTCTTTAACAAGCTCACACTCATCCAGTTTTAACACAAAATGTAATACCCCACGTGACTCTTCAAATGTGATGTTGTAAAACTCCACCATTCTCTTCTGTAATATCCGCACGTCCATAAAAATATTGTTGAACTCATCATATGCCATGTTTGATCCATGGCCACTGTAAGTTGCTTTAATATGAAAGGGTTGTCCAAGATAGTCTCCCTGTGCCTCGTTAAGCTGAAGCCTCTCTTTCCAAAGACTTGAGGCTGATGGTAGAAGTTTGGATTTTATACCCTTCCTAACAAAGATGGATGAGACAGACTTTTGGATAGCCGAATATCCTCTTTTGCTTACACCAAGTGAATCAAGTGTGCCTTGTATCTCTTTTGCAGGCACTGAGTTCTCTGAAATAAAGCGGTCCACTACATTTCGTTGTAGGACCTTAAACTTCTTGCCATGTACTATATCTGCTGCCAGGCTTCTACTTATAAGTGGCTTCAATCTCTTTCCTATATTGGCTTTGGGGTCAATGTTTTCCTTGTCAGGATAGATTGAATCTCTACATGAAGACAATGCATAAGTAAATAACATAAAATTTGCTTCACTAACACTATTTAGGCACATGAAAACAATGCATAACAAGAAAAAACAAAAAGATTACTTAACTAAGACAATGTAGCCAACCAAGAAGCATCACCTTAATGCTCGGATTCTTTTCTTGAGACCTCCTGATGCAACCTGCAATGTTTCAAGATTGCGCAATTTCTTCTTTCGGATACGACCACCCAAGATGGTGTCCTTCATTTGACAACTTCGCACCTTTCCTTTCAGTTCTTGTACCTGTGTTTTATGTTGCAAAATGGTAACCTGATCTGTAGAATGTAAATGTGAAAGGTGAACAATCTCACATTGTTGAGCTTGGAGAATGCTCTTGTAAGTTTCAGCTTCTCTTGTAAGTGATTTACAATAACCCAGAAGGCCCTTTTCTCCATCACCAGCAAAGGTCAATAAGCTTGTAGGATTGACAAACGGTGGAGACGCATTAGTCATTGGATTCTTAGGGTAGAGAGAGCCTCTCGTCCAGATATCTATGTGTTTAGCTCCTTGAGCTCTGAGCGTGTCTATTGAAGCGGGAGGTATATGTGTGTTTTTTTTACTGCGCTTAATCAATGATTGGTACTCATTGTCCAAATCAATGTGAAGGTGATATTTGTCTCGTTTCTGGGTAACATTTGTGCCATTTGAGGAGTGCGCCATTAGCCAAATGTGCAGGTTTAATGGAAAGTGAATAGCGGCTGCGGATTCGTCCCTCCATGTTAGCCTCATTCCCTCCATATTGACGAGGTTCATTCAATGCAACTGAAAAGAGGATTATCCCTCAATCACTATGAACGAATGTTCAGAAGAGTAAGGAATCTACTTAAAGTACACTTTTTGAACTTTTACTATGAAAGACCCAGCTCTTTTATTTGCCATTTTTTCTAGAGAGAGAGTGCAAAAAATACATTTTCTTAGAAGGCCCTCCAAATGACCTCCGAAATTTCCTAATGGCTTCCATGTGTTTAGGACATGTAGAACAGCTAAAAGCTCTTTTTCGTATATGCCCAAGATCTGTTCATCGGCCTTGAGCCTTCGGCTCTCATATGTTATGGCATGCCCTTCTTGAAGAAAAAATGCTCCAAGGCAATCACCACAAGCATCACATTGGACCTCAAATGGCTTTGAGAGAGCCGGAAGCATAAGGACTGGTTGGGAGGTAAGCTTCTCTTTGAGCTTGTCAAAAGCATTTTGTTCTTTGGCAATCCATGAGTACTTAACATTCTTCCCTGTTAAGTCATGCGATGGTCCTGCTATTTGAGAGAATTTTGCTATGAAGCATCTATAGTATGCACACATACCCATAAAGCTTCTTAGCTCATGTAGTTTCCTTGGATTAGGCCATGCTTTTATTACCTCCAACTTTGATGTATTCATATACCATCTTGAGAAATAACGTGACCTAAATATTGAATCATACATATACTATCTTGAGAAGTAATGTGACCTAAATATTAAATCTCTTGTAGGAAAAATTCACTTTCCTTTTGATTAATGAACAGCTTATTCTCTCTCACAGCTTGAAAGATTACCTGGAGGTGTCACTTGTACTCCTCAAGAGAATTTCAGTGGCTTGAAGATTTTTGTCCATCGTGAGTTTGAATGCGGCTGGATTATTTGTCAAGCCAAAACTTGTAACTTATCAAATAGATCTTCTACCCGCGGCACAAGAATTTTTTTTTTTTAATAGTGATCCTATTTAGTGCTCTTTAGTCGACACACATGTGATATGTGCCATCTTTCTTTTGCACTAAAAGTACTAGTGAATAGAATGGAGAGGAGCTAGGCCTCACCATCCCTTTTCCACCAATTCATGCACTTGCCTCATGATCTCCTCTTGTGAGCTTGTGAAACTCAATAAGGAGATTTATTAGGCGGTGAGCTTCCTAGTAGAAGCTCTATTGCATGGTCGTCATCCCCTCGTTTTGGAGGTAGCTCACTAGGGATGTCATCAATGAAAACATCTTGGAATCCATTTAGGAAATTAGACAACTCTAATTCCTCTTGATCTCCTTCATTGCTACTTGTGAAAACATTAGAAGCATTTACAAATTCTCTAACAAAAGAATATACGCAAAAATAGAGCTTTTCAGTGACTTATCAAAAGCAAGCATATTTACCAGGAATATGGTGTTCCCTGACTCATTAGCATCTACGTACATGCTCTTCCTCTATAGTTGAAGTAGATTCTGCTTTAAACAGGGAGCTCCATGTTTGCAGCCATGCGGTTGAACCATGGTGCCCCTAGGATAACATATTCATGTTGGAGTGGAGAGATTAAAAATTCTTCTTTGTTCACGTAGCTTTGGACATGAAGACTCAATTTCCCAATCAAGGGAGTCACGGAGTCTTGCTATCCCTTGAAATTTGTGTCAGTAGAGTTACAGTATATCCTATCTCAAAAGTTTGAATGCCCAACTCCATTGATATGAAGTTGTGAGTAGAGCCAGGGTCAAATAAGATGAAGGCATCATGTTCCCTTACCTTTCCCCAAGGATAGAAGAGGAATGAGCCTTTGCAATGAGTATCCTCTTTTGGAGCTTCTACCATGGAAGCTCTATGAGTGTCATTGTGTATGTTTCTTTTAGGGCAAGAACGATAATCATGTCCTTGCTTCCCACACTTAAATCATTTATGGTCTTTAGGAAAGGCCTCTAGTTCTTTGGGAGAGAGCTTATTTTCACCTTTGTAAGCTCCTTTCTCCTTGTCCTTATTGATGTTGGTGTTGGTGTTGCCTTGGGAAGAGTTTGAGCATTGCTCTTCCCTTTAGCTTCATTTCGATCCTTGTTTTCCATAGGCTTGAAATTTCTTCTTGCCCCTTGTTGGAAATTGATCCTTGAAGCAACCATAGTGTGGTGGATGACTTTGGTGATAGTGATAGGCCATTGTGAGTTGACATACTCGGCCATTTCATCAGGTAATCTCACACAAAAGTGCTGATTTTGTTTGGTAAACTCTATCCTTTGAAAGACTGTAGCTTTGAGATGTAAATCCCAAAACTTGTCTACATATTTGGGGATAGACTCGTTGAAGAGCAGCTTCAAGCTCCGTCATTTGGTACGCACTTTGTCCTTTGCATTGCTTGAAAGGAATTGCCTCATGATGGAAACTCGTATAGTTTTCCATGTCTTTGGGGCCTCACTATTTCCACAAAGGCTAGCCCACCATTGACGAGAATATTTTTGAAAGTGCATAGCTACATAGTGTATCTTGGAGGACTACGTGAATCCCTCGTCTCCAAAGGCCGCATCAAATTGTTGGATTAATTCCAATACTTTATTGGTGGCACCAAAGGTGCCATTATAGGTGATAAAAGAGATACTCTTTCCTCCCTCTCTGAATTTCTTGAGCATTTGTGATCTTCACCATGCAGGGTATGATTTGTGATGTCTTCCCCTCTTGTATTCTCTAGGATAATAGCCATAGCTTTTGTTGGAAGGTGAAGAACAAGGAAAAGAGGGTGACCTCTTTCTTGCCTTTTTCTTCCTTTTTTTCCTCTCTTCCCTTTCAAAGTGATGAGGATAAGGACTATGGGTTGACCTTTTCCTCTTGGTAGGAGTTGCCGATAGTCTAGACTGCCCTGTTTGTGGAGCCACATCTTCAGAGTAACTTAGGGATTTGCTTCTTTCTCGTTCTTTGGATCCCTCCTCTCTTATGGGAGAGTCTTCTTTCGGAAGTCTCATCAAGAGACCTCCTAAGCTCTCTCTCCTCTTGGAGAGGAAGGGAAATCCCATAAGCATAAAGTTGTTGAGTAAATTTGGATTGCAAAGTAGGGTTGCCCATAGCTTGATGCAACCTAGTAACAATATAATTAACAAACATGGGGGCATCATCGTTAGCACCCTCTTGTGCAAAATCAAAGCTATCAATGTTCATTGTACTCTTTTGGTTATTGTCAGCTATGCTAGTTATACTTATGTTTTGGTTATTGCCAAAGCTCCCAAGGTATGCACCATATCCCACATAGTGGGCTCAACAAAACTAATAATACAGCCCAGTCCCACTTACCCTAATATAATTAAAAAAATCAACCATTAATAGTTTACTTAAGGAACTCTCTTCTTAAGCAAGAAAAGAGAAACCAAATGCTCTGATACCAGTGCAATGGAAATGGCCTATGAACTTTGAGAATAGCGGAATTAAGAGAATTAGAGTGAGCATTTTTGTGAGATTGCTTTGAGAACATAGAGGGTGAACTTAACTGATGTTAGAAGCATGAACATAGTACTTAATTAACTTGGCATGAACAATACTTTTGCGAGAGAGAGAGAGAGAGAGAGAGAGAGAGAGAGAGAGAGAGAGAGAATTAGAGTGAGCATTTTTGTGAGATTGCTTTGAGAACATAGAGGGTGAACTTAATTGATGGTAGAAGCATGAACATAGTACTTAATTAACTTGGCATGAACAATACTTTTAAGAGAGAGAGAGAGAGAGCGAGAGAGAGAGAACATGACAATAGTTGAGTAACGAATTTACTTGGATCCGGTTCCCCCTCCAAAAGGCGTTTGTACTATACATTCTCCCATCAAGAGAGACTTGCAGGTACAATACAATCTTTGTGTTCCTTGTGACCTTGGTGATGCTATGAAGATGAAAATCTTCATGCATCACGAGCATAACATAACCTTTGCAAAAAGCATTAACTATCCCAAGCCTCATTCCCAGGACCTCAAACACGTTTGAAGGTGGAGAGAGCTAGCAGGGAATGAGGGTAGGAAAGAGGAAGAAGAATCATTCGTAGGAGAAAGAAATAGTTCCTTACTTATCATCACTCTTCTTGCTTAACATAGCATAATAGCATAGGAATGAAGATGAAGAAGATGGCAAGGTTAAGCATTGAATCATGGCTCTTGGTTGGAATTGTATTCCATAGCCAAGATTGTTGGTGTGGTCTCTCAACTTCTCAACAAGCTTGGAGAAGGAAATGGAGCTCTTGTACTTTGCACTTTACACAATGAGAGAGTGTGTGTGTGGTTTGTGGGGAGTATACCCCCGCCTCCCCTCTCAAGCTTGGTCCACCTCTCTCTCTCTCTCTCTCTCGTTATTTAATTATATCATTTAGACATGGGTTCTCTTTTTCCTCTTTGAGAGAAAGAACGTAATTATTTATTTTTATGCATCTAAATTCTCATTGGACCCCTTTAAAGCCCATCCAATACGATTCAAGCACATCATGAGGGCCACATGTGGAGGGTTTTGACATCTGTCTTTTATGCTTCTTAGGTCATTTGGTTCGAATTGAACACTTCAAGCACTTAGTCAATTAAGCATGGAAACCGTTTAGGCCTCTTGAGAGTTTATCTTTGAATTGAACACTTCAAGAACCTTAGTCATTTAAGCATGAGAATCATCTCAAGCTTGGCCAATGTTCCCTCAAATACTTTAAGCACTTTAGTTAGCAAGCCAACAAGCACCTCATGCTTGGGTATGATTCCCACCTCAAGGTTATCCCTAGCCTACCTTAGGTCAAAGGGCTTCTTAACACTAACTTTTGGAGGTCTTTAGTGAAGCTAACCCTAAGGTCTTTTAAGCTCCATTAGATGAACATTTCTCTTTGATAGACTACCTCCTTTTGGACCCCTATTGAGATGTAAACATCTCTCCTCTTAGTCCCTTGCTGAGGTAAATCTAGAAGCACTTATTGCACGTTGCTCTTTGATAGACCGTCTCCTTCTGGACCCCTCCTATTGAGATGCAACCATTTCTCCTTTTGTTCCCTTGTTGAGATAGGTCTCGAAGCACATATCTATATCCTAACTCTTGTTCTCCTTTTATATTCCCATATTGAATGATCAGTCTAATATGAGGAAATCATTTGGTAAAGTTAGATATTATATTTTATGATAAGCAGTATTCAAGATGCCAGTAAAAGGGAGCCATTGCTCTTTGATTCTTGCTAATAACGAGCTAAGATTTCCAAAATTTTATGGAATGTGGGTGTTGCACGATGATTTACGTGAATCTCTAGTATATTTTGGAGTCTATCAATGCTATGTTCTCTCAATGTTATTTGATCCAAGAGATTCCAGGGTTCTTCAAATATAGGTTTAATATGGATGGATACTTTTGGGTATATATTGTGGTTGCATGCTATTTAATTCAAGAATAGCATACCTGCACCAAAAATGTTTGATGTTTCTTGTTGATACAAGAAATGTATGCTCATGTGGATATTATATTGCTCCAATGTTGGGGAAATTCCTTATTATCCTATTTGATCTTGGGGGCTACTGAAGTGTAGGTTGCAACTCAAAGGACATAGGTTATTTCTGTAGCGGGTTACTTGGTAGTAGGTTTTGTTTTTGGATTTATACTATGTGGAAAAGATTTTTTGGTTTATGTTCAGTAAGATTACAGTTTGTGTAACTTTCATTTGACTTGTTTGGAAAATTGAAGCATCTTCATATCATTTGAGTTATTACTGAAGTGAAGGGATTGACAGTCATTCCATGTGCAGAGACAAGCTAGGGCATACTTGAGCTTGACAGAGCTCCTTGAATTGAGCTTGATGATCAAGACGTGTGCACAACTAACTGAAGCATACTTGAGTTTGGCAAGGTTCAC
Organism: Adiantum capillus-veneris; assembly: GCF_014529385.1. Classification (NCBI taxonomy): domain Eukaryota; kingdom Viridiplantae; phylum Streptophyta; class Polypodiopsida; order Polypodiales; family Pteridaceae; genus Adiantum; species Adiantum capillus-veneris. Next base: position 62,037,200 of record NC_140945.1, on the reverse strand, counting down.
TATACAGGGTTCTCCATAATTGAGTGTGTTGGAGATACGACTGATATGGTTCAAATATTTGTGATGGGAAATTACCAAATGATAAAGCTAGACCATTGGTGAGACAGATTTTAAACCTTATATTTGTTTGCATGTACTTACCAGTTATGTGACCTTGATGGAAAAGAGCTTAAGGTGCTTATAGAAGATATAGATTGAATACCAATTGGCACACATTGGAGGCTATGCAGGCTCAAAGGGGGTGGATGCCGTGATGTTGTGCATCAATAAGAGGAAACTTAGAGAAGCTACCACTTCTTGGGTGCTATAAACTTCAAACAAATTGTGGAAAGTTGTTATTGGACTATCGCGATTGATATGTATGTCAAATTTTGCATACTCATGCCAAATATGGTGAACTTTAAAGGGCAATAACTGATTGAGGAGCATCTCTTCCGGAATGTCATCTCTTGCAAAGCATTGATTGTGGTGTATTCCCTACATGCTTGAGCAATTCATTGATATGTTGGAGAGAATTCACAATGTGACTATTAGTCAAGGATTTTTGGAGGAAAATGTTGTGTTTGGCAGTTCTTTGATTGATAAGTATTCGAAAAGCCGTGCTTAACCATGCTTTGTCCGATACATATGCCAAATGTGGTGCCTTTATGAAAGCACATAAAGTTCTTGATGAGCTTTGTGTCTCGCATGTGGTGCTAGGAAATGCCTTGGTAGATGTGCATGCAAAATGTGGTGTATTATGAGAGCTAAAGGCCACAAAAAACAAAGGGGTGGTTCCACATTTAATAAAGGAGGGGTTTAATGTGAATGGGGGAGGAAAATAAGGAAGGAGGGTCATGGTGGCAATCAATAGGGGGGGAAAGCATAGTCGTTTGCGTTTGCACTGGGTACCATGATGCTCGGATGACTTCAAAGCAGAAGCAAGAGTTGATCAGCAGGGAGACCCTATTATGTTCAATAGGTGCCTATTTTTTTTGTTGATCATCAAGCTGGATTGCCACATCATTGCCTAGGCTCACACGCCTTGTCACAATGGTGTGACAACAAAAAGGAAGGAGCCTAAAAATAGGAGAACAAGTGGGAATTGTTTTGGCATGAACAAAGGAGATGAATGTAGGGTAGGTGAATAGGGTTGAAGCTAGGAAAAGAAGAGGATAAAGGGAATCCACGCTAAGGTAGAGAAGATCTCTCTCCTTCTCTCAACTAAGCTCAGGAAGATCTATCTCCCTCTCTCAAATAAGTTCTCTCTCTCTCTCTCTCTCTCTCTCTCTCTCTCTCTCTCTCTCTCTCTCTCTCTCTCTCTCTCTCTCTCTCTCTCTCTCTCTCTCTCTCTCTCTCTCTCTCTCTCTCTCTCTCTCTCTCTCTCTCGATGGATGGCATTTAGCAAATGGGAGAGAACCGATGAGCACAGAGGGCTCAAGAGGAGAAGGAAAGGCTTCAATCCCTCCCTCTCTTGACCTTATAGAGAGGAGGCACGAATGAGGAGTCTGAGTAAATATGGTGTCTACACACGCCCTTAAGGGCACAACTTTCTGCATTCAAGAGGAGTTGATTTTTCCAAACAAGAAGAGTAGAGAGAGATCTTGGCAAGCGACAAAGGAGAGGAACACCATCATGATCAAGATCATCAAAATTTTTTTTATTACTTGCAGTGTTAAGTTGGGTTAACGCATTGTAAGGAGCTTAAACTCCTTAATCTAATGTAATACAAGTTATGGTACCATTAATGGTCTACTTTGGTTATTGATTAAGCTTTACTCAAGGTTTATTTATTAAAATGGTGATTATTGGAGCTATGTGCATATGTTTCTCTCTCTCACACACATCTCACCCGTGACTTCCCGGCTCACCTTTCAAACACATATCCCCCAACATCAAGAGCAGTAAGAAAGGACATAGGAAAAATTTTCAATTTGGGAGTTGCTGATTTGCTTGTTGAGTGATGCATTTTCTTGTTCGGTTCACTTCTTGAGAGCTGGTCAAAGAGTCTCCTTTCCCCATCCGAGTCACTTCCTTGAGTATTGACATTAGTATGTTAGTACAAGATAGCTATGCAATAGATGTTCATCACGGCAACCCACTAATAGACTTAAAAGATTTTAATTATAAGTGTAACTTATGACCCCATGTTGATCAACAGAAAACTTAAAAAGAATCTAAACATGTACTCTAGGTGCTTACATTGGATGCTAGACTATCTAGTATTTTCATGTAATCAAAGAAAAATTAGTTTATAATATAAGGGTTTTCCTTTAAGAGGATTCTTTAGATGAGAACCACAGGTAGTGTAGGGCTAATTTCATAGCATCATTTACACATTAAAACATCAAATCATTAAACATAACTTGAAGTTGGTTTGCTTGGAGCCGATCTTGCCCCTCCAAGAGAACTTTTGTATTATAGTTCTTTCAATGAGACTCTGATTGCAATACAAGCTTGTGCTCTTGGAGCTTCCTTTAACCATAAAGACCATAAGCTTCATGATTCAAATCAACCACACATAGTGTAACCCTACTTCCCAAGCCCTAAACACCCTAGCGAGGAGAAAGAACTATGAGGATGGAGGTAGATGAGGGCAAAGAGAAATATTTTTTAAGAAAATAAGTAATCTTTCTAGTATGACTACTCCTTAAGCAATGTTTTGGCATAGCTAGAATACTACAAAAGAAGAAGATGATGAGCTTTCATGTATCTACTTGCTTAGATTTTCATCCATAGCCAAGTGCTTGAGCATGGAGGCCATCTCTTGAACTCCCATGTGAGAGGGAGAGAGAGAGAGAGAGAGAGAGAGTACTTGCTTGGCAACGTTGGGCACATGAAAGTGTGAGAAAATGAAGCAGCCATAGCATAGGCAATCTCCCACAAAATCTATCAATCCGGAGAGAGAGCATGACCCGGCTAGGGCTTGGAGGCATCACACAAAGAATGTGGGAGAGCGTCATCGGATGCAAAGATTGAGAGGATTCAAGAGCGTGCATCCTCCAATGCAAATAGAAATCATCCCAAACAACTAATGCTAATCGCACATCAAGCATCAATTCAAGCAATCATCTACACACATCAAGCAACGAAGTGAAACACACTAATCTTGGAGTCTCTCAAGCACAACTCTAATTACATGCATTGACGATTAAGCACACAAGATTGCATTCAAGTCGGCCACCCCAACCATGCCCATCATGGTGTCCAAATCAAGTCACACATAATCAAATTAATCTCATGGTGTCTTAAATCTACACACACACACAAGCACACCATTAGAGGACAACTCTAATCCCTCAATCACGAGTATGCCCACTCCGCTTAATCGAGAGAGTTAGATAAGGACTTCCCTAATCGGAGTAGCTTAGCATAAGTAAGAGTTAGATTAGAGAAAATCAACACTTCAAAACAATGAAGGAAAGTAGAGAAACATGATTGACAACATAATGAAGACTAGATTAATTAAGAGAGGATTACACTAATTACATGTGATTAGCACTAGCCTTCTAAGCATGGGCATTAAGCTCAAAGGCTAGGCCATCAAGAGCTACTCTAGGAAGAGAGTTCTAAAAAGGACCACTCTAGAATGACCTCTCATTAAGCATAGGGCTCTTTTATAGCTTTGCGCCTCAAACCCTTCAACTATGGGATAAAGTGAGCTCTCTAGCCTAGACTCATACAACTTTGGAACTCTTAAATGAGCCCAAGCCTTATACAATGAAAAGTAAATATTGTGCACTATGGCACATCCACAGCTTGGTGCATAATTGGTGTAACCGTTAGCCGCTGCTAACACCACCTCTCCCCTCGTTTTCCCCTTTCCCTACTTGCCAAAATTCTCCAAATGGAAGACTAGGAACATGGACCAATCATAAGTGAAGACTTAAAGAGTAGTTGTATGCATGTACTAACACTTTTCCCCTCTCCTTTCATTCTTGAAATATCTCTCTCTCTCTCTCTCTCTCTCTCTCTCTCTCTCTCTCTCTCTCTCTCTCTCTCTCTCTCTCTCTGACTTGTCTTTTGCTACATTGTACACATGTACACCCTTGTCCAAATACCCATTCTACATATGTATGCTACTTTGGAAATGTGGCCTAGCCAAGCTAGGGAGAGAAGGACTAGAGTCAATTTTCTAAAAATGAAAGGGCTAATTTAACCTTAGTCTTTTTAGTCCTTTTCTTTTAAAGATATCTATTGACTCATAAGTTCTTTAAGTATGTCCCTTGGTATAGTCCCTTCTTCATAGCCCAAAAGCTTCAAGAAATACAACTCACTTGAATACATACGGACCTAGCAAGATCCATATGCCTATGAGCCCGCATTTGGGATTGGATTACATTTACAAACAACCCAAATATCTTAGGCTCAAGCTCAAGAGTTTTGACACCCAACTACACATCACTCTGTATACAGACTAACCAATATGCAGGCATATAAAACCATTTCTAGGCTTTGTATCCATTGGAAACAACCAAGACTAGCAAGCACCTTTAAGATACAATTATATGAAACTGTAATTGGGATTTGAATCCTTTGTAAACAACTTAGACCAACAACCTCTACACTTTCAAGATGCAATCATATGAAATCGCATATATGGGCATTGAATCCATTGAGAAAACCCAAGACCTTTTGGGCTCGACCTCAAAAACTATGCAAGCTCTATACTTTCAAGATGCAAGCATATGAAACCATATTTGGCAACCTACTCTTTGTGTTATGGTTGCCCTCCCCAAAAGCTATATACTTTCCCAATTTGCCAACTCATTCAACATTGAACCCTCATACTCAAGGTTGGAGTCCTTTTGCATCTTGATCTTGGCTCTCTTGGGCATAATTTGCATGTAATCAATGTACCCTAAGAAACAACATCTTGGATAGGAATCTCATCAAGTACCAAATCTTCGATAGGAAGTTCAACAACTTACACACAAGCAAGGTCAGTAAGGTTAGAACCATTTGATTCATTTACATTTTGGTTTTGAAACTTTACCAATTTTGTGGCAATACGCAGATGGAATCCACATAGGGAATGAGAGATACACATACGTAATTGTACAAAGAATATGATACATAAACTATGTCTAATCCACTCTTATGTGCAAGTAAGCATTTCCCCTACATATATGCTTTTATACTAATTGAGATGGAAAGACTCAAAATAGAAGACATTCCACTTTGGCCAGCAATAGGAAATATTAAGGTAAAAATGGAGTTTTCTTGAATAGAATGATTTTGATTAAGCCAAGGTCATATGAGCTAATTATTAAGGTTTCACATAATGTACTAGTGGATGTTGTAGAACTTATACTTTGTAAGTAAGACTTGACCCTTAGAAAGTAGGAAATATGAAAGGGAGTCTTGTAATTTAAAAGCCTATAAAATTCCTTAACTATTGAGATTTTGGATGTAAACAATTTTTTTGATTCGGTGAATATGAAGAAGATGCTCTCTTATGCCTATTTTTGTGTATTTCTCTATGTGTAAAAAAATATTTGTCTTCTGTACTATTTAGTACAAGGGAGATTGTGCATTTGTGTATTCATTGGTATTATTCCCAAAAATTGAGGGAGAGTGTATGTTGCTTAATGTTCTAAGCATGCATTGTTATTAAATTGTAGGTATATGTGCTTAGCCTTCTCACCAAGATACACATTTGGTGATCGTGCGGGTTCCAATCCTAAATTTTGGAGTATAGAGCGTTACTATGTTGCATTCGGAATATGTGTATGTTGACTAGATAGTTATGTTGAGTTTGATAGTGATGACTCAAAAGTTATTGATTTGGAATATTGATGGGTTGGATTTTGCTAAACATGATATAGTTGAGTTGGATGTTATGCCAAGAACATTCATTAGGAAAGTTTTGAACTCATTTTTGGGCCTTTTAAGAGTGCCACATCATCAAAGTTGTACAAAAGAAAGCAACCCGGTAGACCCCTCTAAATATTTCTCAGAACCCCATGATATGACCTATCATTGGAAAGCTTTTAAAAAATGGATTCTAAAGAGATAAGGTCTGAAAAGTTTGGATGACTTCTATGAAATTTATGCCATTTTTTTCAATCAACCAATTTTTGTTACCGTTACGGTAATCTAAAATCACCTTTTTCTAGATCTATATGAAGGCAATGTCCGATACATGCATGCTATATATCAATAGATAGCATTTGAAGAGTAGATTCTAAATATCCAACATCCGACAAGTTTGGATCTTATTTACAAAAAATTTACCGATCCCCACTTTTTGAAAGCTATGCCACATCAACATTTCTTACAAGGCCCAAAAATGAGCTCAAGATTGGGTAGTTGTGACCGTGGTGTTCAAGAGCAGTTTTTTTTATAATACAATGGGGGAATTTCAGTCATGTTGACCACTTTGTATGTTTATCTTAATGTATTCTTTGTTCAATATAAAGTTATCTTTCTACAATTTTGTGGTTGAGTCTAATGTGATGTGTGTTTTGTTCTATTATGTGAAATGGTGTTTGAGAGAGAGTGAATCATGTGTTGATGAACCCCAACACATTTGGTGATCATGTTGTGTCTGGTTGTATGTTGTGCATGATGTTTTCTATTTTAGCATTGTATGTTAGTTTGTCTGTTTTACTGTCAGAGAGACCACAAAGAGTATCTAGAGTTTATTACACTAGGGCTCGGGCCCACGCAAGAAACATTAATCCTTTCAATTATGATCAACCCATAGATGGTGAAGGGGACACAAATGTCCATGAATTTCAACAGGGGAATCAAGAAGGTGAGAATTCAAGAGCACCAGAAGGAAGGCAGGTGATGCAATTGGTGGGAGCTTTACTCTTGACAGCAAGTGTGTAAGAAGTCTTTGACCCACTACAAGTATCTACAAGGCAAATATCTAGGAGATTACCTCAACTTATCCCATTGGTTCAACCACCTTCTAACCCTAAGGATAAAGAAGCCAAATTCAGGGGTAGGTTTAGTGAAGATGCTGATTTTCATGTGGCTCAATTTGAGGCCAAGTGGCAAGCCATTGGACATTCGGTTGTATATGGTGATGACATAAAGCTGTAGAAATTTGTAGCAACATTGGAAGGCAAAGCCATGAGTTGGTTTAGCCAATATGGTATTGCACATTTTGCATTATATGTTGCACTCTGAGTAGAATTTTTACAAAGATTCAGAAAGGAGAAGACTCCAACTGATGTCTTGAAGAAAATCAAGGACAAAAGGCAGAGAAGTATGTTGGTGGAAGATTATGCTAGAAAAATTGGAATTTTGGGAATTTTGGTGGACAGATTACAGCAAAATGAAAGACCCACAGATGAAATTTTAGCAGGATATTTCTTGAAAGTTTTGAGAAAGGGACTGAAGAATGTTGTAGCCAACATTAATATTGAAGGTGTCTTTGATAATTTGGTTACAACTGCAACTAGAGTTGATAAAATTCTTGGTATGACCAAGACTAGAAGCAAGAGCAGAGGTAGCTTTGATTCACAAGAAGAGCCAGAAGCTGAGTCTCAAACTAAGAAAGAGAGGGATTCAGAAGAGTCATCAGACAGTGAAGTTGAAAGCAACAAAGCAAAGAAGAAGAAGAATCATAGTGATAAGAAGAAGAAGGATAATAAAGACAAAGAGGAGGATTTAGTCACTAAATTGAAAAATATTGATTATTTTGTGATAGCTCTAAAGGAGAAGCAGTATTGCCACATTTGTGAGAAAGAAGGGCATAATATAACACAATGCTGGTACAATCTTAATAGCAAGAGTAGACCAACTGCTAATGCAGTTAGAGGAAGAAATGATGCTAAAACTAATCAAGTAGCTCCATTGAGGGGGAGACCACCATTGCAGAGACCTCCAATATCACCTTGGAGAAATCAAGACAATAATCAAAGAAGACCACCAACAGTGATGCCATGTGTTTATTGTGGTGGACCTGATCACTGGGTAGGTCTGAATTGTGCTTTGTGGTGGGTAAAACACAGAGAGGAAAGAGGAATGCTAGTAGTTCCATACAATCAGAATAACCGACAAGCTAATCCACATAAGCAGCAAATGGATCAAGGTCATACTTCCTATGAGATGTTACTGGGGAGGCCTTAGTTTAGATTGGCTAAATTCAAGAAAGATTGGGGTGAGAATAAGGTTGTTTTGAAGAAAGGAAAACAGGTAATTACAATCTCTATGTTGGGGAGGAGGAACATTCCTTTTAAGGAAGAATATGTTTTGAAGGCTAATCCAACCATTGTACCTATATTTGAAGTTGATATAGAAGGAATCTTGCTCAAGGAAAAGGAAGTAGAGGAGCTGGATTCACACCTATAATTCGTGGTCAAGAAATACAAGGATCAAAGTTGGTACAGAAGGTGGATCAAAATGTGTCTTCAAGATCAAGGGAAGTTTTACAATAGGATAAAAAGGAGGCAAGATATTTGGATGAGAAGATATACAAAAAAAGGTTCGGAGGATCAAATAGAGTGAAGCAAGATGAGTTAAAGGACCTCAATTTGGTCACTGAAGAAGATCCAAAGATAGTCAAAGTCAGTATTCATGTGGATGGACAATTCTTGCAGGATCTTTACCAGTTATTGATGGAATATAAAGATGTTTTAGCATGAGACTATTTTGAAGTTAAGGGAAAAGATCCTAATTTGCATCAACACCATATCAACCTCAAAGAGGATGCAGTTTTGATTGTGCAACAATAGTACATAATGAGTCCAAATATTTCACAATAGGTCAAGAAAGAGATCGATAAGTTGTTGGTTGTGGGGTTTATTAATCCTATTCATGAGGTTACATGGTTATCACCCATCATTGTGGTACCCAAGACAAAAAGAAACATTATAGTTTGTGTTGATTACAAAGAGTTGAATGCAGTCATTATCACTGATCCATTTCCAATGCCATTCTGTGATGCAATATTGGATGCAGGAGCAGGGAAAGAAATTGATAATTTTTTGGATGGTTTTTTAGGTTACAATAAGATCAAGGTTGCTAAGGAGGATCATCACACAAAACAACTTTTATAACAGAGTGGGGAGATTTTGCATCTACATCTCATGAATTTTGGACTAAAAAATGGACCACCATCATTCAATTTCACATCTTATGGAACATTTGAGCCTTATTTATAGGATTTTATGAGAGGGTTTGTGTATGATTTTTTAGTATTGAGTAATATGGATTTACACCTTCATCGTCTGAAGTTGTGCTTTGAAAGGTGTAGGATGTTCAGAATGTGCCTCAACCCTTACAAGAGTGTAATTGTGTCAAGAGTGGAGTTCTTTTGGGTCATGCTATTTCCCAAGAGGGAATGTCTATTGATGAGAAGAAAGTTATTAAAATAGCCCAAGATCCATAGAATGTAAAGGAAGTGAGTAGGGTTTTTGGTCACATTGAATGGCATGCTAGGTACATCAGATATTTAGCAAATGTGTGCATGCCTCTTACTCATTTGACAAGGAAGAATGTGCCCTTTGTATCACCAATATTATAGCCTCCATATTGAAAATTACCTTTCGATGTTTTTGTTGATGCATTGGATATGGCTATAGGAGTTTGCCTCATGTAGGAAAGAGTGAGAGGATGGTTCATACCTTTGTACTATGCCAATAGAGTGTTAACATCGATTGAAATAAATTATGATGTGACTGAAAGAGAAGAAATTGGGATGTTGTATACTTTAAACAAATTTAGGAATTATTTGTTAAGCAGCATAGTAGTTTTTCATGCTGACCACCAAGCATTATATATCTGATTAAGAATCCATTGCAAACGAGGAAATTAGCTAGATGGATGTTATTGCTACAGGAGTTTGACTTTGTAATTGTTCACACTCCAGATAAAGAGCATGCATAGCAGATTACTTAAGTAGAATTGAAATTGGAGAAGAGCCAAGAAGTGTTCAAGATAATCTCCCTGATGCTGAGTTGTTTGAGGTCCAAAATGCAATATTCGAATCATGGTATGATCAGATGTTGATATTTCTGACAGATGAAACAATACCAATAGGTTTTACATGTGATCAAAGAAGAAAGTTTATCATTAAAATTATACCTTTTTTGTTATAGCAGGAGATTTATATAGGAAAGGGATTGATCAAGTGATTAGAAGATGTGTTCTGGATTTTGAACAGCAAGTTGTATTGCAAGAAGCCCATTCAAGTGCAATAGGAGGTCATTTTTTAGGTGACATAGCATGCAAAAAGATACTACAAGATGGATTTTGGTGGCCCACAATGTTAAAAGATGCTCATGAGCATGCAAAAAACTGTGTTGTTTGTCAAAAACTTGGTCAGTCTAATTATAGAGATAGGATGTTTGATCATCCTATATTGCCTTTGTAACCTTTTTAAAAGGGGGGATTGGACTTTGTGGGACCTTTAAATCCCACTACAAGTAAGGGATGCAAATCTATTTTGGTTGCTACATACGATTTTACCAAATGGGTCGAGCCTGTAGCTCTCAAGGATAACAAACATTAGCATGTAGCTAGATTTCTTTATCATAATATCATGACCATGTTTGATTTACCTGTAGAGTTGGTGAAGGATAGAGGAAGTCATTTTCTCAATGATCTGATTTTTGGATTGACAAGAACACATATGTTCATGTTGTAGACCTCTCAATATTTTGACATTTTGTATCAAAGTTGGGTTATTTGGGGGATTTTCATAGGCATTTTAGCTGCATTTGCATGCATATAACTGCAATAGTATGCATACTTGGCCTAATTTGATGATGATTGCATGTATGCATGTTGCTATGCTTAAAATTTTTGCATTGATTAATTTCATTATGTTGTCGATAATTAGTAAGTAAGTCAGTCTGCAATTATAATTTTTCTAGCCTAGGTATTCTCAAGTTCATTTACTTATGACCATAGACTAGATGGTACTAGACTATAGGCTGGGATTGTCTAGAGTGCTAAGCAGATCGAGAGTGATGGCTTTTGTAATGGGTATAAAACCTTGTCAAATAGCTCTTTAAGGTCTTTTGGTATTGTCGTTCTGACATCAAAATGTCTCTTTCATGATTGATTTTGGTAAGATTTACCAAGTTGTTTTAGAAAAAATAGGGATACAATGTAATTAATAGGTTCAAGCAGTTAGATTTTGAGCTTTCCTTAACACTAGGTTGGTAACCTAACAGGACATAAAAGTGTCCTTTCAGGGTTTTGAAGAAAACCTCCAAAACCATAGTAGATCCACTCATTTTGTAAAATCCTTTCATGAGGTTATAGTTCAAGGCCTACTACACATGGAAACAATAAGAAACTTGTAAAATTTCTCATCTTTTGGTCACACCAAGCCTCCAAAGTTGATGGACCAGTACATTTTCATCAAAATAGTCATTTCTTACGTTTTGTTGCATAAAAATAAGATTAGGGATTTTTGTAGGACTTGAGATAAATTCCCTAGTTAACTTCAATGGGTTGGTGATCAGAACATATGATTGCTTCTCACTCACTATTTTTTGTTTTGCCAAAAGAAAAAGTTGAATTTTTTCCATTCTGCAAACCTATCATCAAAGTTTCTATAGCCATGCTCATACAAATAATATATGCATGTTTTCTTAGTTCCCTATTGTCCTTTAGGTTCATAAGGAGCCATGGAGCATGTCAAAAGAATAATACATCTCTTACCAAGGGGAATCTTGGGGACAAAGATGAAGTGCTAAATATAGCAAACATGAAAAAACTGGTTTCAACATTATGAGTTGTAGAATCCCATAGAAACTATTCAATATCTAGCCAAATTTGATCCTTATGACTAGATATGGTTACTACCTACAAAATGCATGTAGTTGTCACAAGAAACTAACAATATTGGAAAAGCTATACTTGATATACTAGAATGTTTCGTTTTCTTCTATAATTGAAAAAATCAACCATCGTTGTCTACTATGCAAAATAGGGTATTAGGTGCCCCAAAATTACTCAAGGAATATTATCTTTATGTTACAATATGCGACATAGAAAATCAAAACTGCATTTGGATATCATGAAAGCCACCGAAAAAATCATAGAAGAGCTAAAATTGGCTAAAAACAGGATTTGACAATTTTTGTAATTTGGTCATAACTTACAACTTTAACATTTATTTCTCCCTAGAAGCATCAGGACATGTTGAGGACTACTAAAGATAGTTCTCTAGCATTATAGACCTCACAAACATGAATTCTAGAGTGGTATAGTTGCAAAAAGTTGAAAAAAGCCAAAAACATACCCATTTTTTCACACAGTTTAGGTTGTGAAATGTTGTGCAAGGACAAGGTTAAAGATGGAATTTGTTAACCCTCACGGCACACGGACACCCTATGATCTATAAACATTGTATTATTTAGAGTCAGGTACCGGGCTTGTCGGACCAATAGGAACAGGGTAAGGGTGATCTCCGATGATAGGCGCACTCTAATTGGAATATTCAAGGAGTTAGTTGGCTAAGTATGGGCGCCCAAGTGTGAATGGGGTGAGCTCATATAAAAGCCACTAAACCTAATTTTTACTCATTCTCTCATTGTGCAATAGAAGCCGCTCTTGCTCCATCTCCACCTTCTCCTTCACCATCTCCTTGTGTGTGTGTGTGTGTACGTGTGAGAGAGAGTGTGAGAGTGTGTGTGTGATCGATCGTTGCGGCGGCACGACGGCGGCGAGGCGGTTGAGCGCGGCATAGCGGCGTCTCCCTCTTCTTCGCGGTGCGGGAATCCTTCATTCGCAACTACGCAGGAAGGTGAGTGACACACCATTCTTCTTTGTGAGCTTGTCTGTTGTATGACTGTGTGCTGCGAGCCTTTGTGGCTCGCACACGGCGCGTAGCAAGTCCCTAGCCTTGACATTTTTGGCGCCGTTGTCGGGGAGCTGCTGCACGTGAAGCTCCAATGGCGACCTGTAAATTGTATTGAAGCTATTTTTTATGTAGGAAAGGCGCGGCTTAAGTTTGATTATTGTTGTTATGCAAAAACAGTAGAGAAAGACACAATGTTGTTGACTGCATTCAAGTTTTTTGTGTTCTGTTAAGCTCTGTTTTGCTAGTTCTATTAAGCTCAGATTTCAGCTTACACAGTTAGCATTTCTTGCAATTCTGCGTTTTCTGCAGTTTCTAGTTTGCACTGCACAGTTCTGTCAAGTTTCAATTTTTTGCATTTTCTGTGTTTTCTGGTTTGTGCACAGTTAGGCACACAGTTAGTTAATTAAGCAGGTTAGTAATTAGGTGAACCACTGATTAGCAAGTCAGTAGGTAGGTGAGATAGTAAATAGTTAGGTGAGGTCAACGCGCACCAAAACGCGTACCAAATAATATCCAAAAATACATAAATAAATAAAAATTAAAAAAATCGAAAAATAAAAACGTGAGTGAGGGGGAGGTTATAAAAACAGACGGGTTGGTTTGTATAAAAGTGAGATCGGGATCGGGATAATCCCAATCCCAAGCCCAGGCCCAGGCTCTGTCTCTGTCTTATGATATAGGGTAGTCTCACTCCTATATATATAGGCTAGACTCACAAGGAGGGAGTGAGGAATGTGGGATAAGTCCTACACTCTCCTCTCCTTCATTGCACACTAGGACTTGCTATTTGGAGCCTAGTTTCCTAGCTAGGAAAAGACTGTTTCGGGCTTTTCTGGAGCAAAATAAAACCAAACGGTGGGCTGTAAAGCACAGCGCGTCCCTCCTAGCGATACGCTCGTTTCGAGCTATCACACGACCCATTCCACGACACGCTCTAAAAAATCTAGCAAAAAAACAAACAAAAAACACGCAAAAAACTAGTCACAAGGCCTCCTAGAGCAGCTTTTTGACACCTTAGGGTATCAAAAGCACATGCACTTACGCTCTGGGAGGGTGCTAGAACACGAGCATATTGAGGGTGCCTCTATTCATACGGACACCCATTACCCATCCACGATAGGCTCTAGACCCTCAGCGGGGACACAAGGTAGCACCACCCAAGACCCTAAAATAGCCGCTAGTGATTCCTCCTCCGACTCAGAAATCATGGAAGCATACCCTACACAAAACACTGAGAGAGAAGGCCATGCACCTCCCGAAGCTCCACAACCTAGTACTAGTATGTTTAGCCATTTCATCGAAACATTAGGTAGAGCTAATTGCTCGGAACCTGATGCAAATGAAGCACACGAAGGGGGTGGGGAAGTGGACTCTCCTTTCACATCGCACCTGGACCCCACACCCCCAAAGAGTGTCCATGTGGATATCCTGCCAACTTCTTACCAAGAAGGCCGTGTTGAGCTGCCTCCTTCAGAAGTTCCCTCTAGAGTACCGTTGGTGACAAGTAAAACCACGGGGAGCAACATTGCTTCTACCTCACAAGAAACCGTTAACACGTCGACTCTAGAAGGATTGTTCATTAATGATCATTGGACATACGACCTCCACACTGAGGTGTTGACGGATCTACACTCTGGCCATGCCTACCATGTAGGATGGATAGAGATTGTACAATCCACCTCTAGTGCCACGAGCATCGAAGATCAACAGAAAATGATCTGTAATGTTATCCATGGCATTATTCAATCAGAAAGGCAAAACCGAGGGGTAAATATACTCTCAACTGGCCCCATGAGATTTTTGGATACGAGCAAGGCTCAACAGCCTACTCTATCACAAATGGAGACTCCTCTAATGAGTCCCATGGACCCATCTTACATCATTTCACCTGGGGTCTCTATGCAATTTGAGCCTACGAGCGACAACTTTAGCTTCCCTAACTTGGTTCAACCCTCTATTAAGGAAAAAACAGTGCTCACTCTAGGGATAGGCCTGACAGACAATGTACCGATGACATCTACGGTTAGCAAAGTGCCACTACCTAGTGTCGTAGTACCTAATATGGGGCCTCGACCATATGTGCCTCTAGCCCCTTATGCACACATGGCCCCCACACCTCCAATTGTACCACTTGTTTATGCTCCTCGAGTGCCGCTCCCTAGCCCTTATCCAAGTGGACCTATGCCCGGTTATGTTCCACATCCTGTATCATCCACACATATGCCAAGACCGGTACCCGTCCCTCTCCCACATATGATTCCAAGAGTACCTCCACCGGCCCTGCCTCCTCACATAGGTGACTTGGCAGCGTTTGCCCAAACCATAGGTCGATCTATCGCGAAAAATATGCGTCATGCATCTGATAGAGAGCCTAGAAGTAAGGCAATACAAATTTCCAAACTCACGCAAAAATTCAATGGAGACGAAGATGCTAGAAAACACATTGAAGTGTTTGAACAAGTATGTGATTCCTTAGGGGAACGCAACGAACTACATAAGTGCAATGCCTTAAGCTTGACATTAAGTGGGAAGGCTGGAGATTGGTATAGAACCCTAAGGGTGGACGAGAAAACAATCTACCCTACCCTTCGAATGTTGTTTCTAAAGGAGTACATATGAGAAGGTGTGCTTTGGGGTGTAGCATCTCAGCTACATAAGGCCGAACGTAAGGAAGGAGAGTCAGTAAGGGACTTTATTAGTCGTCTAAAGCACTTAAACTCTCGCTGCCATGTAAATGAGCGCTTCAACAATAACCAACTGCTTGATCGATTCATTCGAGGGTTGAGGAATGAAGGAATCTATAATGGACTAGTGATTAGAGGTATCACAACCTGGGAAGATGTCACTGCCAATGCAATCCAATTAGAGGACAACTTGATGATAGCAGGCATGAGGGTGTCTGCTGACACGAGATCCACTAGCTCACAAGCCATTGAGTATGAACCCATGACTGCAAAGCCCATTGCCAATGAGCCAAAGGTATTTGAGACATTCTTGACAGAACTCACCAAGGCAATCCAAGAGTCTCTTAAGGATAATCGACCCCCTCAAAATAGTCACATGTATCCAAGAACAATGGTGTTCCATTTGCTTAGGTCCACATAGCACTAGTGAGTGCCCTACGTTTAGAGTAAAATTTAATGGAACTTGCAACGCATGTGGTAGGTATGGTCACCAAGCTAAGGATTGTTTAATGATCAAACGTATGATGGCAAATAGAACACCTGTAGCCTGGACGGATGTGCCTTGAGCTCCTGTATTGATGCCTACTCCACCTGTTGAGCAACTACCGCAACACATGGTCCCTAGATCTCAAAATGTTGTACAAGCTACACCGCTACCACCTCCTGTGCTAGGACCACAGCCCCCGCATCCAAGAGTCACCCCTATGAACCAAGTGGGTTGCGAGCCATCTAATGCTTATGCAGATGGCTGTGAGGAGGAAATAGACACTAGTATTGCCTACGGACTTGATATATTGGAAGAGTGTCATATATACTACATGGAAGATTGTTGGGGGCAAGTCAAGCCGGTTTATCAAGCTGCTGCTCTCGCATCCAGAGGTCAAAATATCAACACCCAGGCTAGGAGACCACCTCTTCAATGCTACGAGTGTGGTGGACCACATCGGGCAGCGGAGTGCCCTATTAGGCTGCAAAAGAATGCTGCACAGATGCAAATAAATCAAGGGAGCACGTCTTCAATGCTAATACTCACATGTAATCGTTGTGGCATAGATCACTTGATTGCCCAATGCCCCTATAAACCAAATGCGCCTAAAATCACACCCCTAAATTTGGTCGAAATTGCTAGTGTGACATCACCAATACCACCCGTCGCACCTGCTTATGCGATTACACGGTCCATGCTTCAAGGGCCAGGCCATATCCTCGAAGAGAGAGATACCGCGTCAGTTATCCAAGCAAAGAAAAAGAAGACACGAAGGAAGAGGTCGCAGAATACGGGAAATTCAAAGCCAAGTTCCAAAACAAACATAGGAACAGGAGATGACCCCGTGTATATGAATGACCTCGAGGATGATTCAGATTCAATCGAGACAATGGAGACTAGAACCAATACCACAAAGGGAAAGACCGACAAAGAAAACCGTAACATGGAACCAAATGAAAACCGAATAAGAGAAAACCATAAAGAGCCTCTGAAAACACCACAAGTGTTTCCAAATCCAATCCAAGACCCCCAAGATAAACCGCAGGGGCAAAAAGGGAAGAATTGTAAAAAGAAGATTGGGACGTACCCAAACCCAGTAGACGAGATTGAGCAGGTGAAACATCTAAGAGGTTTAGTGGAGGAGACTCAAAGGAAACTAGAACCAGAACCCATGCATCAAAATTCATGACACAGCGTTTCCCACGCAAGTTCATCCACCCCACATGAACCATAGACCATTAGCCATACCTAGTATCATCCAAGAAGGGAGTGAGGACGGGACATCAGAAAGTGAGCATACACCTTTCTTGTTGGAAAGGATGTTTAACGAAGGAATACCTGATCCCATTGAGGAATATGAGATTCCATCCTCGCCTGTTCCTAGTCAAGGGCCTACACCCTGCAAAATGCCAATGAATGTTGCCAAACTAGTGGACTTCATGTCTTCTTAGGTCCGAACTACGATCATAGCAAAGTTGTATGGAGATCCTGAGTTATTCTTTGCACTTCAAGCATTCCTTAACGGAGAGCTACAAATGGGATTACCGCAGTTTGCGCAACCAAATAGGCCTGACTCGATTATGATTGATGAGGAAAATCATGTGCAATCACTTGACTTAGATGGACATGAGTCTGTGATCGAGGTACCCATTAACGAATTAGGGCAGTATTTTGAAGGCGACGAGTCTAATGCGACCCTACCCATCACTACCAAGGGATTAACTATAAAGGGAATTCTTGATGGTGGTGCGGGAGTTAGCATCGTTACAAAAGATTGTTGGGAATCCATGGGAAAACCCCGCCTCAATGTTACTAACATTGTGGTAAAGATGGCAAATGGTACCATAGCCAAACCTATGGGGATGCTCAAGGATCTTAAGATCAAAGTTCTAGGACACAAGGTACGACATGCGTTCATTGTAATAGATTTCTCTAAACACATTATGTCATATGAAATGATTTTAGGACGACCATTCATGAGGGAAGCACAAATGGTTCATGATTGGTCTAAAAATCATGTCTATTTGCAATTCCAAGACTCTGTCCTTAGAGTGGATTTGGTGACTGGTAAGGTACACCCCTTAGGGAGTAAAACCATTATTGATCATCGCTCTGACACCACAGTTCACTCGGCCCCACTACAATATTGTTACACTTGTAAGAGGGATACAGACATTGGCCCAGATTCTCCTTACATGGATGTGTTACCGGGTATGACGGAATCAGACAACGTAGACTGGGTACACCTAGCTGCAACCATAGATACCTGGGGAAATAGAGGAACCACTTGGGTCACACCAGAGGGGGAAGAGGTACCACAAATTGCACCTCTGAACATGATAAGTGCCATACATGCATCTTCTAAGGGCAAGGCAATTGTAGACCAATCTGACAGTGACACCGATAGCTCAATAGAAGACTTTGACCAACACGACTCAGACACGGACTCCCAGAGTGAAACGGATTCTGAATCTCATGAATTAGAGAGTGGAGCAAGTTCAGAGTCAAAACATTTGGAAGGACCGAGCACATCAACCGACGATAGCTCCTCCGAGAGTGAAGAGGACACCAACGAGGACTCCTTTAGTGAGCCAGATCTAAATGCAAATCAAAAGCAGGTCTCAAATAAGAAAAAGAAAAACTTTAAGAGGCGTCGATATCGAGCCAATGTACGTGCTAGGATAAAAAAGAAGAGATCCTCAACAGAATGGCTCAGTTATATAGGAGCATGTGATGCTCATCGAAAATTGGTAGACGATTGGGGTGAATATCTCCAAAATGTTATGTGGTGAAGACCACGACCCCATGACGTAGCCCAATTAGAGATCATAAACAAGCCAAATTTGAGCCTCACTGCAAGGCGGCATCAAAACCAAGAGTTAGCTCGACAACACAAGAAAGCAGAAATAGAAGCACAGACCAAAGCACAACCAGAATCCACAGACTTGCATCCTGCACCAGAACATTTCAAATCTTACACCACACGGGAAGCAAAGGTTGTGTACACAAAAGCCCAAAGAATACCTATCGATGGGAATAATGGGATCTATGATGGTCCGGCAATAGTTAAAGAAATAGAATTAGCCGACCCCGGTGAAGAATCAAAACCTGTTTTTATTGCCCAAGACCTCACAGAAGTTGAAGAGGCGGTCCTCAAAGAGCTTCTCAAGGAATTCAAGGACATATTCTCTTGGACATACCATGATATGAAAGGTGTTCCACCTTCTGTGGTCCAACATACAATCCCTATGATTAGCACTGCGAAGCCCGTACAACAAAGACCCTACCCGATGAATCCTAAGTACGCAAAGATCATTCAAGAAGAACTAGAAAAGCTTATCAAATGTGGGTTCATATATCCTATTGAACACTCTGAATGGGTGTCTCTAATAGTTATCGTGCCAAAAAAGAATGGGAAACTCAGGGTGTGCGTGGACCTCAAAAAAGTTAATGCAGCTACTAGAAGAGACCATTACCCCCTACTATATTCCGAACATGTACTCGAAAGAGTTGCAGGCAAGAAAGCTTATAGCTTTCTAGATGGTTACTTAGGCTACAACCAAATCACGATAGCGCTAGAGGACCAAGCTAAAACTGCCTTCATCACAGAATTTGGCGTGTTTGCATTTCGTGTGATGGCTTTTGGCTTAACAAATTCCCCTGCTACATTCCAACGATTAATAAACACTGCTTTTAAAGAATATTTGAGAGAGTTTTGTGAAGCTTTCTTAGACGACCTTTGTGTTTACTCTTCTTGGAAAGAACATCTATCATGTTTGCGGAAGGTGTTTGAAAAGTGTAGGTTATATCGTATCTCATTGAACCCATTCAAATGCCAATTTTGGGTCAAGCATGGAGTTATTTTAGGGCATATAGTATCTAAGAATGGTATCTCAACCGATGAGAGCAAAATTAAAGTGATTCTAGAGTTACCACCACCAACCAATTACAAGGGAGTTCAAAGGTTCATGGGACACGTGGGTTATTATCGACGATTTATTTTATTTTTTGTTGAGATAGCACGTCCTTTGTACAAGCTTCTCATTGAATTTAAATGGACTGAAGAGTGTGACCAGGCCTATGAACAATTGAAGAAAACACTAGCAAGTGCTCCGATTTTAAGGACACCTAACTGGGATGTCATTTTCCATGTGCATATTGATGCATCAAACTTTGCTATTGGGTGTGTTCTCACTCAACCGGGAGAACATAAATTGGACTATCCCATTAGCTTTGCAAGCTGTCAATTGAACGATGTTGAAAGGAACTTCACCACTACAGAGCGAGAGTGTTTAGCAATGGTTTATGCAGTAAAGAAATTTCGCTACTACCTTCTGGCAAACAAGTTTGTATTTTATGTGGATCATCAATTGTTGCTGTATCTGGTAAACAAGCCATGCTCCACAGGAAGAATCACACGATGGTTGTTAATTCTTCTGGAGTTTGATTTCACGATTGTAGTGAGACCCGGTAAAAGGCACGTCATGGCTGATCATTTGTCTCGCATACCCAATGGTGAAGCCCCTACAGGAGTTGATGATGAATTACCCGATACTTCCCTATTCATAGTTGAGACTATGCCTGAATGGAGTGAGAACATTGTTAACTTTTTAGTTAATGGTTTTCCACCCAAGGAACTTCGTAAGGATATCGCTCGAAGGCTAGTAAAAGAATGTGAACCCTATTGTTTGATTGCCGGAACTCTGTATAGACTAGGCAAGGACGATATTCTTAGGCGTTGTGCCCGCGAGGATGAATATTTGTATATCTTGCAAGAAGCACATATGGGCATAGCAGGAGGACATTTTTCAGGAGACCTGACTGCTAGAAAGGTGCTGCAATCAGGCTATTGGTGGCCAACTTTATTTAAGGATGCATCACGTTTTACAAAAGGGTGTGATGAGTGCCAACGTTACAAGACCACACAGCGCAAAGACAGAATGCCCTTACATCCTATTAAAGTAACCCAACCATTTGAAAAATGGGACTTAGACTTTGTAGGTCAAATTAGTCCCGCAGCTCGCAACACTCAATCTCGATATATTCTAGTTGCTACGGACTATGTAACAAAGTGGGCTGAAGCTAAGGCTTCACAAAAAGCTGACGCGAGGACAACGGCAAGTTTCTTTTTGAGAACATTATCACAAGATTTGGTTGCCCTTTTGAAATTGTTAGTGATAATGGTACCCATTTTATAAATGAGGTAATAAGAGAGCTTACCACGACCTTTATGATATCCCACCATAAGTCTACACCTTATTACCCGCAAGCTAATGGACAAGCCGAGAGCACCAACAAGACTCTAATCTCTATTTTAACCAAGACGGTAGAAGCTCATCGCACTGATTGGGATTTGAAGTTGACATCTGCTCTATGGGCTTATCGTACTTCTTATAAAGTGGCTATTAATTGTATGCCATTCAAAATGGTATACGGCCAAGAAGCGGTTATGCCTTGGGAGTTTGTCATTCCTAGTCTTAGGGTAGCTTCGCAAGAAGGATGGAATGGTAACCCCTTAACTGAGTGTTTGTATATCTTAGAAAAACTAGACGAAGAGAGACAGTTGGCTGTGCAAAATGCTCTTGTGGAAAAGGATAGGAGAAAGAAGTGGTTTGATCGCCATGTGAAGGACAAGGACATCAAAGTTGGTGATAAAGTCCTTATGTATGGAGTACGTAAAGAGAAGAAAAAGTTGAAATATGCTGGTAAAGGACCATATAGAGTATGTGAAATTACCCCACAAGGTACCCTTCGTGTGGAAACTCTTGATGGAGTTGAAACCATTGGATTCCTCAATGGGAGTAAATTCAAAAGATATTATGATCCTTTAAGCCAAGAAGAACTATGGGCCATTCATCAAAAGAAGGCCGCCAAAGCAAAAACCGAGTTAACGAAGATACAAGCTCAAGCTGAGGCTAAGGAGCGACAACAACGTATAAGACAAAAACGAGAGGCTAACCTTGGAGTCACAAATGCATTGCACGTGGAAATCGAAGAGGATTGGTTGGACTCTGACACACCTCTACGATACCCTATTGAGTTAAATAGTGCCTATGGAAAAGTGCTATATAACGCCTTATTGGACACGGGTGCTAAATATAATCTGCTATCCTATGGGGTGTGGTGTCAGTTAGGGAAGCCACCTCTATCTGAGAGTATTATCCAAGTCAAGGGTGTCAACAAGAAAAAAACTACGGTTTTTGGAATCTGACACACTTCTGTCAGTTATGACAATGGAATTGTAGCTCAAGACTTTTTGGTCATGCCTACTGGAACTATGGAGGGTAATATAAACCTAGGACGCACGTGGATGATAGCCACCAAATGCACTATTGATTGGGGGACTGGGGGTGTCACAACACAAAAACCAACTCTTATCCCTACCACTCAAGCCATAGTCCCTGAGATATTGCCTAAGGAAATAAAACCCAAGACATTGCATGTCCAGGAGGTTGAACCATACGTCCCCATAGCCCAACTCTCTAGATCTTCAACTAATGTAGTTGAAAGAAATCTTGAGACACACAAGAACCATCCTAATATAACAAAGAAATCATACAAGTGGGTCCCTAAAGCTTCTTTAGTAACCATGGCTGATGCTAAAAAACGGAAGCCTCGTAAGAAACGTCCCACTTGCTCCAAGAAATGTAAGAAAACGTGGCGCTGGATTCCTAAACGACTATTAAAAGCCCAAGGATACTATAAAGGAAATGATCAAATCTGGGTGCCCAAACGTAAATTGTACTCTTACCTGTCACCTGGCCCATGTAAACCCAATCCTGTGGATCCAAAACAAATTGAAAATCGTGGAAAGGAAAAAATCACGGAATGCGACACACCTGCTCCAGAGCTAGTTTGGGTACCAAAGAAAGAACGATTTGTTCCACCGAGCTCAGGAACAGGAAAAGCAAATGAAGCTTCTTGCTCTTCATGTAGTTCCTATACGGAAATAGAAGCTTTGACACAACCTCCACCTACCATTGTACATATCCATACAAGCAAGAAAGAGTTTGCACCTCCCGTTGTAGATTCACCACCTCCAACAATGTTGCAAATAAAATCATGGGAGAGTACCTTACCACCCTTGCAACTAGATGAAACACATAGGGTGATCGAAAACTATTGGTTAAAGCCTTTACCCATAACAACTTGGAACAATTGGTTTCAAAAGGTGACGACATCATTCCAAAAGGTATGATCTACCCAAGGAAGGGGGGAGTGTTTGCTGACATCCGTCATTCACTTGATTCCCTCTCAACCTTCCTCCCTGACCTCTCAATCTCCAATCTTATGATATCACAAAAACAAGATAAAAAGTAAAAGAGAAAGAGCCATAACACAAAATAATAAAAACAAATTATGCACAAGAACACGACCCTTGTAATATTTGCACTCTAACCATCATCTATTTGTGTGTACATATACGGCTAGTACGCTAGAGTCATCCACTCCTGCCTTGGGTGAGAGGTACCCTCGTTACTTTTCACAAATGTTTCACATGGTCTTTCCAGTGCTTGCATGTGAATGGGATTTGATAGGTACACTAGCATGTGAGAGGAATTTTGAGGAGTTAGAATGGCTGATACGTCTCTTGACCACGTCTGATCCATACTTAGTAGAGAGCGTTTCTCCCATTGCACAAGTCTACCCTTTTGACCAAGATGACTATAGGCGTCTAGTGACCTTCTTAGTAAACATGGGCACCTATGATGAAGAAGAAAATTTAAATGACTACACGGATGGCACATATGGTCTCATGGATGATGACTTTATTTATCTCGACGACGAGGATAGGGGTTTAGCCTTAGGGTTTCCCCCCAACCTCTACAATATCCTATTCCCTTGACTCTTTAGGGGGAGTGCAAATAATTAGGTTAGGATTCACTACAAGAGGTTGTGTGCTCTTGTGACGCTGTTAGCGACGGAAATACACTGGGTTTTTATAACCCCCGGCGTCGCTAAAACTGTCGCTAGTAGCGTCGCTACGAGAGCGTCACTATAACCGTCGCTATATGCGTCGCTATGAGCGTCGCTATATGCGTCGCTATGAGCGTCGCTATATAGTGACGCTCATAGCGACGCCTATAGCGATGGTTATAGCGACGTTTTCACAGAAGCTATAGCGACGCTCATACCGATGCTACAGAGCCATAAATAACGACGGTTATAGCGACACCCGAGAGAAAAAAAATTTGGTGACAGGGCATCCATCAACCATATTGTACTTGATTCACTTTTTTAAAAAAGTGCAAGGGTAGATAATAGACCCAAAATAGTCACCCACAAGACGCATTGTTTGCAAAATTGACAAGCGTAAAATTGACAATTGTACACATCATAGGCAAAATGAATTGATTGGAAAATGTAATAATGACAATTGTACAACATCATAGGCATAAAGAATCGATTGGCAAAAGGAACTGCGGTGACAAATGTAATAATATACATGGTTCAAAAAGACGTATAAAATCCGTCTCATGATACATAAGCTATGAGAAACCCTAAACTAATGCTATCTAGCTACGGCTAAACTGACGTCGTCTAGTCAAACGTCTCATCGCGTCCAAGCGGTGTATCTGTCGGATTCTGCAAAAAAAGACAATAAGACAGCTTTCAGTAAGTATAAACATATAACGACATTTATAAAACAATACAAAAAATAGAAAAGAGTAAACCCTAATACTAACCATGCCGCCGCGAGAACTGAGAATGTCCATCAGGGAGTTTAAGCCCTTCCTGCCTGCGTACTCGTGCTCGTACGGTGTGGGATCACGTCCTGTCATCGACCACTATCAAAACATACAAATATTTCATTATGTTAGAATTAAAAAACTCATAAACCCTAAACTATCGAACATAAAGAGCAATGCAAAAACACTTACAAAATCGGCCTCAAATGATGCCCATCCACCGCTCCCCAAGTGGTGTGAGCTCCCTGCCTCTACTCGCGCTCTGGCTGCATCCTTTTGTTGCTTCCACTTGTCGTGATTCTCGCGCGCTGCTTTCTTTGCATTCTTCCAATCTTCTTTGGCCAGCCAATCTGGCCTGTTCCACCCATTCTTGATTGCTTTTTGCACTTCGGAACGCTTGTGTTTGCAGTATTCGCGCATTCAAATCTTCATCAGGTCTTCATTGAAGCGTTGATCCCGTGTTGGAATGGGAAACTCATCATGAAGTATGCTGATGACTCTGTTTTTTAAATCACTTGGTACTTCACTCCATTTGTTTAGTATGTAGTGTCTAAACAGCTGAGAGCAAAGACCACGCATGCGCAAGATCACCTTCTTGCCGTCATCATCCATGATGATGCCGCCGCTGAAGTCGACGGAGTAAGGCAAGCCCTCTGGCCGGTGACGCGTGAACCTGGGTGTCTCGGTAGGGGTCTCTAGCGGCGTGTTGATGGGGGTACGGACGTCAGGTGTCTCCACCGGCGTCTGGGCCCCGAAGCGAGGAGTGTCGAGTGGGGTGGCTCTTGGCGGAGTAGGTAGAGGTGTGTAGCTGCTAGGAACAGTCAGCCGTGCAAAACCTGGCGTAGATGGCGATGCTGTGGCTGGTGTGGGGGCGGGCAAAGAAGGGGAGGGTAAAGAGCCTTGTTGAACACGAGGCGGTGTGGAGGCATCGGTGGCGGAATCCCCACAACAACCTCCACCGCCACCACTAGAGCGCCGGTGTCTAGACGAGTGTGAAGATCGTCTCGTTGACGCCGAAGCTTCGGAGCGCGCCGAATGCTCCGAAAGAGAGGGAAATGCGGATGGAGTAGGAACGCGCGATGATGCGCCAGAGCGATGACGCTCCACGTACCACTGTCTCTGCTGCGGTGACAAAGAAGAAAGAAACTCCTCATCATCCATACCTGCATTAAACACACGAATATTTAAACTTAATATTGAATGAATAGAGTAGACAATGACGCAAAGACCATTAAATACAATGACGTAATGACGCATATAAATACAATGAAGCAATGAATTGAGTGATAGAAGAGGCAAGTCGAAAACTCAGAATTTTCAATCAAAAGATGTGAGCGCGAGTAGAAAAGAGCGTTATACACCATGGAAGGTACTTAGAGAGCCAGAGCTTTTACAACACGGAGCAAAATTGTTCAAATACAATATTTGTGGCTTTAAGAGATCTCTCTCTCATCCTCGCATAACTCAGCATAACTTCCTATATCTATATAGAGCTCTCCGTTTAAACACATATCCTTTGTTTCATTTTGTAGCTCCTCTGCATGCACCCCATATAGAGTAGTAGCATCTTGATGCTCGTCTGGCACCACCACAGCGGCTTCTGATTGAGCATCTTCTCTGATCTCCTCCATTGATGCCGTTGTGATTGGCACATGGTAGCCTTCATACGTCCTTGCACTACGAGGGGCTACCTCTATGACGTACCACCAGTTTGATGTAGACTTTGTAGGATGAAATATTACCTGCCAGAGCCACATAACTTACATGAGAGCTTTCAAGCACATAACTTGTAAAAGGGGGATGTTAACTATTTACCTACTTACTTGTTCACAATGCTCTGGTAGTACGAAAGTGTCTCTTAGGTCAGTCCATTTCTTAGTAGAATCCACCTCAAGAAAACCAGACTCTCCTCTACGCACAGTAGCGTTGCGACCCTCCATGATCATCTTGAACCATTGCACGTCGAACAAGTCGACAAAAAATCCTCTGTAATCGATCCTCAAAATCTCTTGCAGCGTGCCGAAGTAAGTGAGTTCCGCCACCACAGGATCTGCATCAGAGGAACGTCGTCGACTAGACTGTTCAAATTTTGCCATGATTCCACAATCTTGAGTAAAATGCTTTTTGTCGATCCGTTCCACCCTAAAATGTCGACCTTTATACCATGCTGCTGTGTATGACTTATACTACAACAAACAAAGATTATGAGTGGCCGTTCAAACGTTTAGAAATAAAGTCACTAGCATGTCGTACATTGCAAACTTACCTTGGTTGCGCAACCCCGAGAGTACTCCCACTCTTCCTCAGTCACTTCGTCACCGCATTGTTGTGCGCTTTTCAATTGGTTGTGCAACCATCTTAAGCTCATGAAGGTTGGTAGGCTCTCCAGACCCGTCGGATAGTGCATCGATGGTCGTCTTCCCCGTCTCCACTCGATTCGTGCCCTTTGTCGCTCTTGCTTTGCATCCTCATATTGTGAAATCCACTTTTGCATCACTGGATTGTGAAGCATGCAAAATCGGTTGATTTTAGCCTCTAGATCTTCCGTCATCTTCTTCTCAACACCGAGATTGCACGTGACAATCCTAGATATGCGCTCATCATCTATGGTTCACCATAGCGTGTCCCGGGCTTTATCAAATCTGTATAGCCACTCTCCAATGTACACTAGGGACTCTGATACCAACCAACCTTCTGCCATGCTACCCTCCGGACGTGCCTTTTGACGCACATATCCCTTAAGCGTTTTCATGAAACGTTCTAAGAAGAACATCCATCTGGAATGAACTGTGCCAGCTATTTCCACCTCATCAACTATGTGAACAAGAAGATGCACCTGAATGGTTAGCATGGTAGTAGGAAAATGTTTCTCAAACATGCACACAAGCTCCGCAGCATTTAGTTTGGCAAATGTTATGGAGTCTACGTTGATCTCCTTTTGTGAGATCCATTGCACCAGCTTTGCAAGTTTGTAGATTGTGTTACGGATGTCGAGAGACAAACATCCCTCAATGGCAA
Source organism: Adiantum capillus-veneris (assembly GCF_014529385.1). NCBI lineage: Eukaryota > Viridiplantae > Streptophyta > Polypodiopsida > Polypodiales > Pteridaceae > Adiantum > Adiantum capillus-veneris. The sequence goes on along the minus strand of NC_140945.1, from coordinate 62,009,570 downwards.
CCGGTAAAATAAACTGTAAAGTATGTGCACCAATGATATTAAAGTCCACATTTTATGCAATGATATTAGAGTCCACTATGAACGTACCTGACACATTTTATGCCAATCGTGTGACTTCAAACTGGTAAGCTTTCCGTCTTTAGTAAAACACGTTCGGAGCGAGTGCATTACGCCAGTGGGGGTCCGCAAAGATCGAATGGTCTCTTTTACTTTGCGTTCTTGGGCTCCTCTGAAAATCCATGGTGCTTTAGGGAGTTTTATCGATCCATCAGACGCTGTTTGCGGCCAATATTGCTCCATACGATCCACATTTCTAAGGTCAACTCTGGCTCCCAAAGTATCTTTCTTGCGGGTCAAATGGTCCCATAGTAGATTACCCACATTCTTGAATATGTGCATTGGATCGAGCAAGTGATTGATCATGAGTCGGGGCCAGTATGGTAACTCGTACCATAGAGATAGTCTCTTCATCCCTGGAGGCAATCCGTCATCGCACATCTCCTTCTGCTCTAACCATGCTTGTGCAGACATCCTTGGTGGCTCTCTTCCCAAAAACCCGTCGCGTAACACATGATTCTCTGGAAGATACGCTTGATGACCTTCGTAGATTTGCTTCTTTAGTGAGGACGCCCTACGTGCATTCAGTCTAGGTCCACATGTGACACATGCTCTGTATCCGCTTGTTTGAAGCCCTGCATGTATACACATGATAATAGATCAACTATGGGAAAAAACAAGATTTACAGTGTCTGAGTGAGGAGTGTCAATAGATCACCTGAGCATTCTGTTAGCCCGGGATAGTCATGCATGGTCCACATTAGAATGCCTCTGATCAAAGCTTTTCGTCGTCCTGTGTGTCGGCTCATATCCACCACCTCTATGCCAATCCACAATTGTTGTAGCTCTTCCAATAGTGGACAAAGATACACATCCATATTCTCCACTTTATATCGCCCTGGCACAATCAAGCTTAGCCATAGGTGCCCCTTCTTCGTAGTCAACCACGGGGGAATGTTGTAGTTGACGATGACAACGGGCCATACACTGTAAGATGTTGATCTTTGACCAAATGGATTTACGCCATCCATAGCCAGAGGCCTGAGCGCAAATTTTGAGCTTCCCTGGCAAAATCCGACCATGTTCCATCTATATGTTGCCAGGCTGCGCAATCTGCAGGAATTCGTAGCACACCATCCAAAGATTTATTCTCCTCATGCCATCATGCTAGGGCGGCCATGGACTTACATTCGAAGAAATGCTTGATGCGAGGAAGCAGAGGAAAATGTCACAAAACCTTTTGTGGAATTTTTGTCCCGTGGAGATCTACTCGATATCTTTCGGAATCACATTTCGGACACTTCTCCATGTCTATGTATTCCCCTCTGAAAAGAATGCAGTCATTAGGACAAGCGTGGATAGAATTGTAATCCATCCCCAAGTTTTGCAAAATCTTTCTTGCTTCATCTCGGGAATCTGGCATCACATTATCAGCTGGTAGTATGTGCTCTTTAAGCAATCTACACAACATAAAAATACGATACAGTCGTGTAAAAATCTATCAGATCATTATACATTTAGAGTTTTATTAAAGTAAACTAATTGTAATAGATCACCTGAAAAGCGCTGTGACGCTAGTGTCACTCCATCCAAACTTTGCCTGCATGTTGAGAAGAACCAGGAGTGCTTTCAATCTAGACATACGTGCTCCATTATACAATGGCGTATCGGCTTCACTTTTCATATCATCATAGATAAGCCTTTCTGAATCCATGATCGTCTCGATCATTTCATCAATCTCGGGCTCAAACATTGCCTCGTTGGGAATGTGCTCTGCATGATCATCCCCCGAGCTGTCAGAGGCTACATCTTGTGGCCTCACATATGCTGCTTGACCAAAGCGCCTGCGAACACGTCTATTGGGTTGCAAGATTGCTGCTTGTTGGCCAGCGTCAGAGTCCGACGAGTTATAATTGGCAACAACTCGATTTATAATAGATGGATCGAACTCGCCAAATTCGTGAACGTGCTACAAAGAAACACGTCTTGTCCGTCGCACAGCATGCTTGCATTGATTACAAGGACATAAGACCCTCGTTGAGAGATAGGTGTTTCGGTTGGACGGTCCCACATCCTCGTCACTACTCATAATGAGGATAAAAATCTTATAACCTGGACAACAAATTTAATATTCTATTGGCATTCTTCGTCTTATCTCTCTCTCTCTCTCTCTCTTTCTCTCTCTCTCTCTCTCTCTCTCTCTCTCTCTCTCTCTCTCTCTCTCTACCTCACATTCTCTAGTTATGTCCAATCCCCGCACACCTCGGTCTAGAGGTGCACGGAGATCAGAACCACCGGGTTATAATCTCGTCTTTATTGGTCAATACCTATATTTGTGGGTACAAGAAATCTACAGACCCACGTCTACATGATACTGCATGTAGTGGACAAAACCCCTTTGCCTCTTCTCTAGCTGTAGCACTTCACAGCATCTTAACATCTTTTCACAGTAGATCTTTTCACTGTTCGTCTAACTCTAAACCCTAAATCGTAAGTAATTCTTGCGTGGACTCGATCTAATGTAAATAAGCGTAAATCTAACTAAAAATAAACCTAAATCTAATTTAACGTAAGTCTACATCTAACCTAATCTTTAACGTCTTTTGGGATAGTTTCCTACGACGTTAAAACTCTCTTCTTCTTGTGTGTGTGTGTGTGTGTGTGGGTAAACATAAATAAACCTAAGTCTAATCTAATATAACATAAATCTAAATCTAACGTAAATTATGTTATATTAAAAACAAAGAACTAAACTAACAGGGATTATAAGAACCTTAAAACTGATTTAACACATAATTTTTCACATAACTCGGCAAGAGTTGGCATTCTCATCACTAAAGATGTGAGAGTTAACTTCCGGCGGTGACGCTGCCTCATCTCCATCCACATCTAACGACAGCAATTGGCCCTTTAGACCGTTCTTGCTCTTGTTACTAACTTTGAAGTTGCTATTGAATGACTAGAGGTTGTCTAGATGGTCATTGTGTCGGGGATGTAGTGACTCTTGCCGCCTTGAAGATCCACCTTCTTCCCTATCTTCTGAAGACATTTCACCAGTACTTTTGGATCGACGGAGCCCACCATGAGTGAAGGCAACAATACCCTATATTCCATTGAGGGCTTTCTTCACCCGCTTCATGCAGGCATCGCAGTCTATGGAGACCTAAATCTAATCTAATATAACGTAAATCTAAATCTAGCGTAAATAAACGTAAATCTAATTAAAAATAAACCTAAATCTAATCTAATTTAACTTAAATAAACCTAAATCTAATTTAACGTAAGTCTACATCTAACCTAATCTTTAACGTCTTTTAGGATAGTTTCCTACGACGTTATAACTCTCTTCTTCTTGTGTGTGTGCGCGTGTGTGGATGTGTGTGCCAATAAAAAGAGATAAATGGTATAACCTTTCTATCACCCATGCCAAGTATGATAGATTGGTTATGCCATTTCCCTCTTGAATAATAGGTCTTGAGTTCAACTCCTCGTCGGCTAGATCTTTAGGTCTTTTAATTTTAATTAGTTTCCTACGACGTTAAATTAGTTTCTCTCTCTTTCTCTCTCAATGTGTGCGTTTTTTTGGATCGTATGCATGTTTTCTCTCTCTTTTCCTCTCTCAATGTGTGCGTTTTTTGTTTATGCATGTTCTCTCTCTCTTTTCCTCTCTCAATGCGTGCGTTTTTTGTTTATGCATGCTCTCTCTCTCTTTTCCTCTCTCAATGTGTGTGCATTCTTTGTTTATGTATGTGTGTGTGCGTTTTTGTTTATGTTTGTACTTTCTCTCTCTCTCTCTCTCTCTCTCTCTCTCTCTCTCTCTCTCTCTCTCAAAAACACTATGTGTGTGTGTGTATGTGTGTGTGTGAGAGAGAGAGAGAGAGGGAGAGAGAAAGAGGGGAAGGGAACATGAGAGTGAGGAGAGGGAAGGAGCATACCTGGCTCTCCTTCCTCTCCTCGTGTGTGTGTGTGTGTGTGTGTTTGTGTGTGTGTGTGTGTGGAGAAGAAAAAGAGAGAGAGAGAGAGAGAGAGCGTTACCTGCTCCTTGCTTGAGGGCGCCGAAAAACTCAGATCTGAGATCTGAGTTTTTGGGCGCGCTCTGTTATTTTTTTAGCCCAGTCAGCGTCCCTATGAGCGTCGCTATGCGCGTCGCAAATTTCTTTGGAAATTTGCGACGCTCATAGCGACGCCGGGATTTTTTTTTTTGAGCGTCGCTGTGTGAGCGTCGCTAATATGAATAGCCTCTTGTAGTGGATTCCTTATGTTTTTTGTTGTGTTCAATAAGTGTTGGTACCTTTTCCCACTAATGTGCCTCCTGGAGGTATTCCTTTTGTTTCCTAGTGTGTACAGGAGCGTGTTGATGTTGATAGGATTTGGACCTTCATGGAACCTTTCTCTCGTTTACACTTCAAATCAAGCGCGACCATCAACACATACAAGTGTTTTATGTCCATTAACATTGCCCTTATTTTTTTGCATCCATGTTTGTCTGCTTTGATTGTGATTGGTAGCATAATATTCAGCGCATTTGCTTAGTATCAAACATTTAATTCAATGTAATGTTTTGTCATAATCACTTGTCTAGGTTTAAAAATCAAGCAGTCCGACTAAGCTAGTTTGACCAAGCTAGGTATTAGAAATCTTCTCTTAATACCATGGGGAATGCCTTCCTAATACGCAATGGTTACTTAGGTTCTTAATCCGATTTAGGCAGCATTGTGTGAAATGTACTAGGGCTTTCTAGTGGGCTTAACCCTATTGACCTTTAGCTTAAGTATTATAAAGGGAGTTTACTAATGTGATGAGCCTAGGGAGGGTAACAGTGTTATATGACCCCCCAAAGTTACAAAATTAAAATGCTGAAAATGAACAAACAAAAAATCAAAGTGCCACAATGTAAAATTTTAAGCTAGAAGAGAAATCCCTGCTTAAATTGGTACTTCACTCACATGTATCGCCTATGGTACTAGAGCCCTAGAGGTTCCCAATGTGGGCGCTTTTCCTTGAAAAGCAAAAAACCCAAGGCATACAAAATAAGCACACACATCAAAATTGAATCAATGTGAAAAGACTTTGGGGGGTCAAAGAAAAGGTAATCAGTCAGGCGATGATTTCATGAGAAATTCCTTTTATCATAGCTTAACTACAAGGTCTTCTAGGTATAGCCTCTAGTCAGCCCTCGAATATCAAATACTTGGCTCTCGCGATTAAACAACTTAATTGACTAGAGAAAATTGAGAAGTTACCCATGGTATTAATAGTTGAGCTCTAGTGCCTTTTGACCGTTAAATTAGCGACCTCGGACTTGTTTAATTTTTTACCTTTACATCTCTTTATGCATTTGATTATATTGCAATTTAAAGTTTATTGCTGACAAATTGTCTAAAATTCTGTTACCAATCAATTTGTCTGTCTATTGCATATGATTTTTAATTGTATATGAGAATGCAATTACTGTGGCAATGTTGTTTGATTTTGCAGTGATTGAAGAAGGCTACGCACATCCATGTCGACTGCTCTTCCATCTCGACGAACGAGCTTCAACTGGATAGCTTCCGAGGACGGAATCTACATCAGGAAGGGGGGCATGTTAACCCTCACGGCACACGGACACCCTATTATCTATAAACATTGTATTATTTAGAGTCAGGTACCAGGCTTGTCGGACCAATAGGAACAGGATAAGGGTGATCGCCAATGACAGGCGCACTCTAACTGGAATATTCAAGGAGTTAGTTGGCTAAGTATGGGCGCCCAAGTGTGAATGGGGTGAGCTCATATAAAAGCCACTAAACCTAATTTTTACTCATTCTCTCATAGTGCAATAGAAGCCGCTCTTGCTCCATCTCCACCTTCTCCTTCACCATCTCCTTGTGTGTGTGTGTGTACGTGTGAGAGAGAGTGTGAGAGTGTGTGTGTGTGATCGAGCGTTGCGGCGGCACGACGGCGGCGAGGCGGTTGAGCGCGGCGTAGCAGCGTCTCCCTCTTCTTCGCGGTGCGGGAATCCTTCATTAGCAACTATGCAGGAAGGTGAGTGACACACCATTCTTCCTTGTGAGCTTGTCTGTTGTATGACTGTGTGCTAGGAGCCTTTGTGGCTCGCACACGGCGCGTAGCAAGTCCCTAGCCTTGACAGAATTGATATTCCAAAAAAATGTCAAGTTTTTTTCAGCTCATGGGACAACTTTCTAGACAGATAGCACCTCAAAATCCATTTTGAAACTCTTGACATAATTCAAGGAAAATGGTCACTTAACAGGACTTAAAAGTGTCCCATTACCAACCTAGTGTTAAGCAAAGAGGGAAAATTTACACAATTTTAAACTGTAATAAAAAGAAACAGAGTGCAATTTACTTTAAGCGATTGAAACTGGAAAATCCCAGTTAGCTTTTGAGCTTGCTTTTGAGGAAGTAGGGGAAATTTACACAAGTTTTAGTGTAATTGCTGGTTAAAGCTTCCAATTTTGACTTAAAAACTGGGAGAGGATTGGTGGGGTTTCAAGACATCATTAGAGAGAGTAAGAGAGGTCTTGAGTTCAAAACTTCATGGAGATAGATCTTTAAGGTCCCTTGAGATTATCTTTACCACATTAAAATTTATCCTCTCATGAAAATGAATGTGAAAGAGCAGGTAATAGAGACCATGGCCAAGATGAGGGGTTTTTAGGAGAGTTAGTGAGGGGGAGAGTGAGAGCTTGACAAGTGGCACCAGAGGAGGAATTCAAATAAGAACGCCGCCAGAGGAGGGTTGTGAGTGTGTGCGGACCGGCCAGGCAATTAAGGGGAACCGAGGGGTCGCTAGACATTGCCAAGAGACAGAGGGAGAGATAGTCTGTGGTGTGTGTATGTGTGTGTAGAGAGAGATCGTAAGACTTATTTTGGAGCGCAATAATTAGAGAGAGAGAGAGCGAGAAACTGGGTGTGTGTGTGTGTGTCACGTAGTTGTGTATAGTTATGAGAGTGAGAGAGAGATTGATCGACAGCATGTGTGGGCTTCTGCATGTATGCTTGTGATTGCGTGTGTAGGGGCTAAGGGTGTATGAAGAAGTAGAGAGAGAAAGAGAGATTGAAGAGAGGGCCACAAAAGAACTTTATTTAAAGAGCAAAGAGAGAGGAACACAATGCAACTTTCGGATGTGAAAATTGATTACCCATTCGTTAGTTGCGCCGATTACAAATCGGAGCAGCTCGTAGCTTGAGCGTACGTTTTTTGAGCTCCCTTCTTCTTCTCTCGATAAGCCTCCTTTCACATTAAAGTTATTGACCTTTATACCTAGGGATTTCTAAATGGCAAGTGGCCGACTCACACGGACCTTTACAATTATCATGACAGCATTACAACTCAGGGAATTGACCTGCTACTCTAGAATTAGGATTTACATAGAGTATCACTAAAGTAGCTACAAAATAATAAACTACAATAGAATTAGGATTTAAATAGAGTATCAATACACGAGCTAGGCAAAAAATAAACTACAAATGTGGTGTTCGGTCACATGTCCAAACAATTTGGCGCTTGTTTGATATGTCCTCAAACAAAGGGCCTCGATTGCTTAAATGTGGATTGGAGATCCTTAATTTGGCTTGGCCTAAGAGCCAAAGAGCCTATATATAGGATGGTAGGGAGGTCAAGAGGGTGCCCACAACCCCCCCCCCCCACCCCCCCCTTGGTGACATCCATTTTCTTCTTGCTTCTCAGTGAGTAAAAGCAAGTAAAGCTCCGGCTGTTGGTGAAGTATTGAAGGAAAAAATGAAGCAAATAATTTTTATAAATTTGAAAAATTGCAGAACACTTCAAAAGTTGTAGCAAGAAGTAAAGAGAAAGTAGCCGACCAATCAACGGCAAGTACGCAAGAGATAAATTTCATAAAATTTTATGATTTTTCACAATCGAACAAGACACGATCTTTTCAATATGCATGTGAAATTGGCAAAGCTAGTGCTTGCAACAATGCTTTCCAAGTTCAACATCAACATTAGTATTTCGCTGTAATTTGGTGATATTGAAGTTAGCAAGGCTAATTATCTCTACTGGTAGTAGTTTCGATCTGTTTCCAATGGACAACGCTGTCAAGAAAAACAAGTGCAATTAGTGAGCCAGGATCGACATCCGGTTGCTTGCTATGGTAACTGGTGAGAGAAATGACACAAAATAATATCTCAAAGATACAAGCGACACTTTTGAACTCAAATTCTTATTGTTGTCAACTTAAAGATCAACCAGAATTAAACTACAACCATAAAACCCAAGAAATCCAACTAAATGTTCAAACACAAGTAATAGGTACAAAAACGATACCCTTTGTTGACAGAGCACAAGAACACAATATCTCGCCTCCCATTTCTTTGACGTGGCACTACTCGCTTCTTTGACTTCCCTTGCTCCTTTGTATTCAAGCTTTCTCTTTATTGTCAAAAAGACCCTTCCAAACTTCCCATCAACCAACTAGCTGATGCTTTAAAACAATCCTTTAGTCGCGTCTATAATGGCTTGTAGAGCCAAGAATTGGCATGGGAATCACCCCTAGATCTCTTTTAAAAACTTTGATTTTTAATTTTTTTAAAAACTCTGCTTCTCAACATCCTCTCCTCATCTTCTCGCTTAGTGGTTTGGCAGCACTCCTTCTCTTACTCACTGTCAATTCCTCTTTATTACGCTCCTTTGTATGGTCTGCAATTGCGTGCTCTGTCTAATTGCACGATAACCTCTCCTACTAGAATCTCTAATCCTTGGTCACTCTCTAGATGGTTTTTGTTGCCTTTGGTGCTCTGCTCCTAGTCTTTGCTGTCAAATCCGTCATCTCATCCTCTGATTTTCTCCCTCTCATGCTCGTTAGCTCTGTTCATGACCTCGTCCTCTCGTGTAGACCATCTTTCTCTTCTTGTGATCTGCAACTTCTCATCAATGGCACTTTTTTTCTTGCAACTCGTTGCCCGCCCTTTTGAAACAACGCCAGCTCGCCTTTTATAACTGATTAAAATAGCATTTCTTTATTCTATTATTAACAACATGCGGCCATTCACATTGCCCTCATGTAGCAACCTCAGGTGCATCATTCGAATGCCAATTTAAAAAAATCAACCTTTTGGACATAAATTGAGGTGTTTGCATCTTTCCCATCCGGCTTCCATGTCACTGTTACGTATGGAGCCTGATTTACCCTTGTAATTTTCTGTGGTAAAAGCACACATTTGTAAGGCCCCCATTATGAGGAGAAGCCATCGTGCATGAAGGAAAATCACTCACCGGAAACCAAAATTTTCACGGACAAGAATTTGGGGCAACTTTAGAGGCCTCAGAGACTTTTTTTTTGCCGGAATATTTCTTTTCGCCGGAATATTATGGCCGGCCGACGGCCGGAAAGTGGTCGGAAAACAACCGGTCGGTTGGCCGGTGGCCGGTAGTCAATGGCCGGTGGCCGGTGGCCGAATTCAATGGCCAGTGGCCGAATTCAAAAGCGGACTTGTCTTCTCAAGGACGGCCACACATGGGCGGATTGGAGGGTAGCCCTTTTGGCCTATAAAAGGAGGCCATTTCTACACACATTTTATAGTGTGAAGTTAATGCAACAAGGTGAGTGTGAGGTGGTGAGAGTGAAGCAAGGCGGGAGCTCTATCAAGGGTTTAATCCCTTTGTAAACTACTTCTTCTTTTGCAGTGCTAAAGCCATTGAGTGGCTACTTTCCCGTGGACGTAGCCCACATTGGGTGAACCACGTATATCGTGTGTACTCTCTCTCTGTCTCTCTACTCTATAATCTCTTGTGTGTGAAATCTATCTCTCTCCATTAAGTAATCTACTCAAAAATCTATTTAGCTACGTCTTATTTCCTAACAACTGGTATCAGAGCAAGGTTTGCTCGTAGATAAATTATCTCAAGGAAAGGATTCCTTGAATTGAGTGGGAGTTATGGCGGAGAAAGGGAAGCTCAAGATTGAGAAGTTCAACGAAAAAAACTACCAACATTGGAAGATGCAGATTGAAGACTATCTCTACCAGAAGGACCTCTATTTGCCACTAGGCGGTCTTGCGAAGAAGCCCGCAACAATGGCAGATGAAGCATGGATTGTACTTGATCGAAAGACACTGGGAACAATCCGGTTAAGCTTGGCGTCAATGGTGGCCTTCAATGTTTCGGAGATGAAGACCACAGAGGACTTGATGAAGTCACTTGACGACTTCTACAAGAAACCATCGGCATCCAATAAGGTATTTCTTATGAAGCGCTTGTTCAATCTAAAGATGGCAGAGAATGGTTCAGTTGCAGAACACCTAAATGACTTTAACACAAACATAAGTCAACTTCGATCAGTGAAAATCAATTTTGATCACGAAGTGCAAGCTCTCCTTATACTATCATCTCTATCGGATAGTTGGGACAGCCTTGTGGTGGCTGTAAGTAATTCTATCTCTGGCACAAATACTCTCAAGTTTGATGATGTTGTGGGTGTTCTCCTAAGCGAGGAAATGCGAAGGAGAAGCATAGAAGAATCATCAAGTGCTGCACTATCAGTGGAAACAAGAGGAAGGCCTAAGGAGAGATTCAAAAACCAAAAGGGTCGTGATCGCTCAAGGCGGAGCAAGTCACGCACAAAGTCAGTTCTTGAATGTTGGAACTGCGGCAAGAAGGGCCACGTCAAGAAGGATTGCTGGTCCAAGAAGAAGAAGGAGGCAGAGTCTCAAGACAACAAGCCAACATCGGAGGCCAATGTGGCAGGTAAAGTAGAGCAAGATGCTCTAATTCTCTCATTAGACAATGTGTCTAATTCCTGGATAGTAGATTCCGGGGCTTCATTCCATGCGACACCAAACAAGCAACATTTCCGGGGCTTGTGAGATTGTCGGCAAAGGTACAGTTTCTGTCAAAACTGCTAACGGAAATGAATGGAAGCTTAAAGATGTTAGGCATGTTCCTTCTCTTCGCAAGAATTTAATCTCTACAGGACAATTGGACGATGAAGGTCACAACATTGCATTCGGAAACAAACGGTGGAAGATCTCAAAGGGATCTTTGGTGGTTGCCAAGGGAGAAAAGGTCGGTACACTTTACTTGTGTACTGTTAGCACGCAACCTTCAGCTTGTGCAACAACTACAGAAGTTGACAGTGCAGTGTGGCACTACCGGCTTGGGCATATGAGTGCCAAAGGAATGCAAATCCTTCAAACAAAGAAGCTTCTACAAGGTTTGAAAGAAGTGGACTTAGAGTTCTGTGAAGATTGTGTTTATGGTAAACAAAAGAGGATAAAATTTCAGAAATCAAGAAATGAAAGAAAAATTAAAAAACTTGAGTTGGTTCATTCTGATGTTTGGGGTCCTGCAAGTACACCATCACTTGGTGGCTCATTGTACTATGTAACATTCATATACGATGCGACTAGAAAAACATGGGTTTATGTCATGAAGAATAAATCCGATGTATTTTCCATATTTCAAAGGTGGAAATCCTTTGTGGAGAATGAAACAGGTACCAAGGTAAAATGCCTCAGATCCGACAATGGAGGTGAATATTGCAGCCAAGTTTTTGAAAGCTTTTGTGCTAGCAATGGAATTCGGAGGCAAAGGACAACCCCAAGGACACCTCAACAAAATGGTATTTTGGAAAGGATGAACAGGACAATCATAGAGCGAGCACGAAGCATGCGGCTACATGCAGGCCTACCGCTTCAGCTCTAGGCGGAAGCTGTAAGTACGTTTGTGTACTTAATCATCGGTCACCCTCAACGGCATTGGATGGGGGAGTTCCAGAAGAGGCATGGACAGGTAAACCGGTGAATTATGCATTTCTCAAAGTTTTTGGGTGTGAGGCTTTCATGCACATAGATAGAAGCCTAAGATCAAAGCTAGATGCAAAGTCCAAAAAGTGTTTCTTCATTGGCTATGGAGAAGGAGACTTTGGGTATCACATATGGAATCCTGAAGATGGTAAAATCTTAAGGAGTAGGGATGTAATTTTTAACGAACAAAATATGTACAAAGATTACTTGGAAAGAAAACAAACAAAAGAAACAGGTGATGAGTACATGGAGCTTGAGGACGGTGAAGACTCAAGGACTACAAACGGTGACAATGTGCAACAACGTCAACCAAATGAGGAGCCTCAACCTATAACCCGAAGATCTACAAGAGCAAGTAGACCTCCAGAAATGTTTGTTCCTTCCTTCAACCATCTCTTGATCTTAGATTCTGGAGAGCCGAAATCATACGAAGAAGCTATGCAACATGAATCCAAAGAAGAATGGACGAAGAGCATGCAAGTGGAGATGGACTCACTACATCGCAACCAAACATGGGAATTGGTTGAGTTGCCTAAAGGTAAGCGGGCACTTCAAAAAAAATGGGTGTACAAGGTGAAGGAAGAAGAAGGTGGGAAGAAAAGGTACAAGTCTAGGCTTGTAGTAAAAGGGTTTTCTCAAAAGAAAGGTATTGACTTCAATGAAATACTTTCTCCTGTTGTAAAAATGAACTCAATTAGACTTGTCTTAAGCCTTGTGGCTGCTCATGATCTAAATCTCGAGCAAATGGATGTAAATACAGCATTCCCTCACGGTGACCTAGAGAAGGAAATCTACACGCTGCAACCAAAGGGGTATCAAGTAAAAGGTAAGGAGAAAATGGTTTGCAGATTAAAGAAGAGCTTGTATGGTTTAAAGCAAGCATCAAGACAATGGTACTTGAAGTTTGATCGATGGATGTTGGATCATGGATTCACAAGATACAACTCGGATCACTACGTCTACACGAAGAATTTGGGAGATGGGAAATTCATCATCCTAATGTTGTATGTTGATGACATGTTGATTGCAAGTGCTAACATGCAGGACATCAAAGACCTAAAAGAGGAGCTGTCCAAATCTTTTTCAATGAAAGATTTAGGTGCTGCAAAGAGGATACTTGGTATGAAAATATCAAGGGATAGGATGAAGAAGACAATAAAGCTATCTCAAGAAGATTACATCAAGAAGGTACTAGAAAGGTTTGCAATGCAAAATGCAAAACTACTTTCTACACCTTTGGCTGGTCACTTTAAACTTACGAAGGATATGTGTCCAAAGACACAAGAGGAGATAGCCTATATGTCTAAAGCTCCATATGCTGCAGTGGTAGGTTCTCTAATGTATGCTATGGTCTGGACAAGGCAAGACATTGCACATGCAGTGGGAGTTGTGAGTAGGTTCATGGACAACCCAGGTAAAGAGCATTAGCAAGCTGTGAAGTGGATACTTAGGTATCTAAAAGGGACAACAACAAATGCTTTGTATTTTGGAGGAACTGATATTTTTCTAGAAGGGTATGCTGATGCAGATATGGCAGGTGACAAAGATACTCAAAGGAGCACTACTGGCTATGTGTTCATGGTTGGAGGCAGAGCAGTAAGCTGGGCTTCAAAGCTGCAGAAAGTGGTTTCACTTTCTACCACGGAAGCAGAGTATGTAGCAATGACGGAGGCAAGCAAAGAAATTATGTGGCTTCAAAGATTCTTAGAAGAGCTTGGATTCAAACAAGACAATTGTGTCTTGTACAGTGATAGCCAAAGCACTATCTATCTTGCAAAGAACTCAGCCTTTCATTCAAGGACAAATCACATTGAGGTGAGATATCACTTCATACGCACTCTTTTGGAAGAGGGACAACTAAAGCTAGGAAAGGTGCATACAAGTGAAAATCCTGCAGACATGTTTACAAAGGTGGTCAACAAGGAGAAGTTGAGCTTTTGCTCATCTTCAATCGGTATTCAAGGATAAGAAGCCAGGATGGAAAGCAGTCACAGGTTTGGTTTGGAGATCAGTCTCCAAGTGGGAGATTGTTACGTATGGAGCTTGATTTACCCTTGTAATTTTATGTGGCAAAAGCGCACATTTGTAAGGCCCCCATTATGAGGAGAAGCCATCGTGCGTGAAGGAAAATCACTCACCAGAAACCAAAATTTTCACGGACAAGAATCAGGGGCAATATTCCTTTTCCTCTTCACCGGAATATTATGGCCGGCTGGCGGCCGGAAAGTGATCAGAAAACAACCGGTCGATTGGCCGGTGGCCGATAGTCAATGGCCGGTGGCCGGTGGTCGGAAGTCAATGGCCGGTGGCCGATGGCCGGTGGCCGGTGGCCGAATTCAAAAGCTGACTTGTCTTCTTAAGGGCAGCCACACATGGGCGGATTGGAGGGTCCAATTTGGACTTATTCGCACAAGGGCAGCTACACATGGCTGCCTCTCATAAGAGAGGGCAGCCCTTTTGGCCTATAAAAGGAGGCCATTTCTACACACATTTTATAGTGTGAAGTTAATGAAACAAGGTGAGTGTGAGGTGGTGAGAGTGAAGCAAGGCGGGAGCTCTATCAAGGGTTTAATCCCTTTGTAAACTACTTCTTCTTTTGAAGTGCTAAAGCCATTGAGTGGCTGCTTCCCCGTGGACGTAGCCCACATTGGGTGAACCACGTATATCGTGTGTACTCTCTCTACTCTATAATCTCTTGTGTGTGAAATCTATCTCTCTCCATTAAGTAATCTACTCAAAATTCTATTTAGCTACGTCTTATTTTCTAACAGTCACAAGCAACAAACACCACAATCAATGTACTCCAAGTGACGACCTTCCAAAGAGATATAAAGCCAGAGGACTACCTGGTCCAGCCCTTGGCCCTTGAATCCCCATTCGACACTGGGAGCGGCCACCTGGCCTGGGCCTATGACCTCCCTTGGGTATGCCCTTGGCATGACATTACTCCCCCCTTGGAGAAGTGGTTTCATCCTTGAAAACAAAAATGGGAAACTTCTTCTTAAGAACACTAGTGTTTTCCGAAGTGGCACGTTCTTCAGGTCGATCTTTCCACTTGACTAAATCTTGAAAAAATACATGATGACGCGTACGTAAATCATGATAGTCAAGGATTTTCTCAGGTTCATGCAATGGAGTAGGAGTTTTAGCAAAATCAACCAAAATTTGATAGTCGACAATATTTTTGTCCCCATGCAAGCGTTTACATAAACGGCTTACATGAAATACCGGATGGACACGAGAGTGTGCTGGTAACAAGAGTTTGTAAGTACGATCACCAACTCACTTGAGTATCTTGAAAGGCCCACAGTATCTCGGAGACAATTTAGGTGTTGGCCTAGTCTTCAAAATTTATGAATGCTCTGGCACACACAAACATACCTCCTCCCCTTCCTTAAAGGTAAGTTGCCGATGTTTCTAGTCAGCATACTTCTTACACCAATCCTGCGCTTGTCGAACATTCTAATGAGAAAGTAGTAGCATATCCATATGGTCTTGGATAAAATCCTTAACCTGCTTGAGTTTTTCGATTGCCAACCCCACCGTAACTGGTGACCTGGGTTGAAAACCACACATTAGCATGAAAGGACTAAATCCAGTCGTGAATGCTTAGTACTGTTGTAAGAAAACTCAAGAAGAGGTAGGTGCTCTTCTCAGTCAGTTTGTTTCTTGCTAATGTATTCTTGTAGGATATCCTCTAGCACTTGGTTAACTCGTTCAGTTTGACCATCCGTTTCTGGATGATCTGTTGTACTGAGGTTGAGTTGTGTGTCCAATCGTTTAAACACAACCCTCCAAAAATGATTGTTAAACTTGGGATCAGAATCACTCACAATGTTACTTGGCAATGCATACAACTTGTATTGATTTCCCACAAATAACTTAGCTAATTTTGGAGTCTTTATGGTCGACTTGGTTGGAGTGAAATTGCATAGTTTAGTCAACTAGTCTATGACCACCCATACCGAGTCATGACCTCGTAAAGTGGTTGGTAAACCCACAATAAAATCCATAGAGATACTTTCCCATTTACCATTGGAAATCTCCAAAGGATGTAAGAGTCCTCTTGCCTTCAGGCGCTCTACTTTGTAAACTTGACATTTATGGCAATGCAAGACATAGTCTTGATTAAATCCATATAAACCTGGCCAGTAAAATTGTTGTCTTATAAGAGCATAAGTCTTTTTAATTCCCGGGTGCCCTGTATTTGGACTTTTGTGACATTCATAAAGAGTTTGGCACCAAATGTCTGTGTCCGTCGGTACACAAACTCTCCCCCTGTGGAGTAGATATCCATTATCGATGGCAAAATTATTCCCTCTCTGTAGTTCATCACTTGATGGAGGAGAATTGTGTGTGGAGGTTAATGAAACACTACTAGCATTGGAGTGAAAAGGATCCCTCATTTGCACATGGCTCCACACTTTGGAGTATGCGTCATCATGCTCATATTTTTCCTTAAGAGAATCCAAAAAATCACTTTGAAGTTCCATGAACAAAAGAGAATTGATCTCAGGCATACAACTAAGAGCATCAACCACCACATTGTATCGTCCTTTACGATACCGGAGCTTTGCGTCATACTCTTGAAGAATCTCAGTCCATCTGGCCTTTCGACCCTTCAAGTCAGTTTGTTGTGTAAACCATTTTATGCTTTTGTGATCAAACATAATCTCAAACTGATCTCCATACAAATAATGCCACCATGTCTTTAACACTAGTTCTGTAATCGGACACTCAAATGTCCTGCGGCACTAGTGTCCTATTTTTCTAGCAACTTGTCATAATTATTTGGTGAATCTAGACAAAAAATTCATAGGTCACGTTCATATCTTAGGTCAACGATGAGGTGAAGAACATAGTCAAATTTTACTTTTGCCAAAATTAATACCAAATTAAGATTATAATGATTAGTTTTAAGATGAAAAATCATAGAAATTTAGTACAATTTTAACAAAATTTTCATAAATTGAATCTAACTTCTCATTAAAATAAGATTTTGCATAGATTTCAAGGTGTATGGATAGTAGAAGACTTATTATAGCAAGAAATTGAGCTTCATAACCTAGTTATGGGATTAGATTGTTGTGATAATCAAAAGAACAAAATCTTGAAAATGCTGACAAAGAGGAAAATTATGGTCTTTCAAGGCCTCTTTCATTTACATGATGAGGTTATGGGACAAAACCTAAGGTGTATAATGTATCTATAGGTCAACACCCATCAACTAAGTATTTTTCAAGGGTTCAAAGTCATAGGCATCTTGTAATTTAACCTCATTTAAAAAATATTCTAGTGCGTAATTTCTTGCAAAAAAAACATTGCCATGAAAAACTAATGAAAGTGTGTACATAAATCTCCCAATTGTGTTCATATGAGGCATTTGTATACAAATAAGTGAGATGAATGGAAAAATCCAAAAGTGGACTTTATTTTAAGGCTTATCTTTTATAAATAAAAAATCATAATTACAACATGCGCATTTTTTGCATATGCCATAAATCACCATATGTGGCTTG
Source organism: Adiantum capillus-veneris (assembly GCF_014529385.1). Taxonomy (NCBI): domain Eukaryota; kingdom Viridiplantae; phylum Streptophyta; class Polypodiopsida; order Polypodiales; family Pteridaceae; genus Adiantum; species Adiantum capillus-veneris. Next base: position 61,992,222 of record NC_140945.1, on the reverse strand, counting down.
CATAACCATTAATAGTTATCCCTTTATGTAATGGAGTCATAGATCTAGTATATATGTATCATAAGAAATTTTAAATTTAGCTTGCACACATGATGGACTCAAGCCAAAAAAAATGTGGCAAAGCTTGACTTTTGACCATACATCGTGCCATTTTCGTAAGTGACTTGTCTTTTCTCTCATCAACACCATTTCGTTAGGAAAAATATGAACCCTCTAGGGGCCCTTTGGGATTAAGGGTAATTAGAGGCCTACCAATGAGAAGAGGATGGTGGACACACTCTATGCCCTCAAAAATGTAGGGGGACAAAGTAGTCTTACACTTCTTAATGGGCTCTTACCTAGTGAAAGGGCGGGGGAGGGGGGGGCATATGGAACCTCCAACTTTCCTCCTTTTTTATCTAGGTTTGAAAAAATCCCAAAATTTTTAAAATTTTCAAAACTCAAATCTTATCTTCTTCAAAAACCCCTAAATATATTTTATGGTCAAAAAGTGCTATCATTTTTTACCTCAAAAAGTCAAAACGTGCACACAAAAACCCTAAAAGTCAAATTAAAAAAAAAACTTTTGAAAAATCTTTTTTTACTATCCAGAATCCCCTCCCCCCCCAAAAAAAAGTAGTCCTTAGGAAAAAAGTGATTTTCTCTCTCTAGAACCCCTTTTCCAACCCCTCTTTGGTTGCAACCATCACACCCATCCTCTACTCCAGCACTCTCTCTCTACACCATCTCCATTGTTACAGCAAGGAAGCTCATCTCTCCTTCCCTACCACCTTTCATTGCCACACCAAGCAAGGGTTATCCACCTTCTCCTCCCATTGCCACACCAAGCAAGGGCTAACCACCTTCTCCTATCACTTTATCCCACCTACACATTAGGAGAAATATGGACCTTGCATGGGCCTTGTAAGGAATCCTATTTTTTAGGAATTAAGGCTAATGGTGTGTAGGGTTAAGGGGACAAGGGCATTCAAAAAACTAGTTTTGAGTAGGTTTTTCTAGACTTGTGCGCTCCTTGCCGCACTGTCGAAGCAAGGGACTTGCCAATACACCGTGTGCGAGCCACAAATGGCTCCAAGCACACAACAAGCCTAAACTAGCAAGCTCAAGAGAGAAAAGGGTGTGTCACTCACCGCTCTAAGCTCGCCTTCGTGGTGGATTCTTCGCCGCGATGAAGAAGAAGCTGCAGTCGTGCCGCGCTCAACCGCTTCGCCGTCGTCGTGCCTTCGTAATTCTCTATCGCACACACACTCTCCCTCTCTCTCTCTCACACACACACACACACAAGGAGGTGAAGAAGAAGAAGATGGAGATGGAGATGGAGCAAGAGCACTCTTCTATTGCACAAATGAGAGAATGAGTAAAAATTAGGTTTAGTTGGCTTTTATATGAGCTCACCCCATTCACACTTGGGCGCCCATGCTTAGCCAACTAATCCCTTGAATGTCCCAGTTAGAGTGCATCTGTCATCGGCGATCACCCTTACCCTGTTCCTATTGGTCCGACAAGCCCAGTACCTGACTCTACCAAATACATAATACGCGTCCATCATAGGTGATAGGGTGTCCATGATCCGTAAGGGTTAACATGCCCCCCTTCCTGATGTAGATTCCGTCCTCGGAAGCTATTGAGTTGAAGCTCGTTCGTCGAGGTGGAAGAGCATTTGAGATGAATGTCCTTAGCCTTCTTCAGTCACTGCAAAATCAAACAACATTGGCACAGTAATGGCATTCTCTTAAAAAGCATATGCGGTTTTAGGTAGACAAATTGATTGGTAAAAGAATTTCAAACAATTTGTTAGCAATGAACATTAAATTGCAATGTAATCAAATGCATAAACAGATGTAAAGGTAGAAAATTAAACAAGTCTGGGGTCGCTAATTTGACGGTCGAAAGGCACTAGAGATCGAATATTAATACCATGGGTAAGCTTCTTAATTTTCTGTGGTCGATTAAGTTGTTTAATCGCGAGAGCCAAGTATTCATGTTCGAGGGCTGAATAGAGGCTATATCTAGAAGACTTTGTAGTTAAGCTACCATAAAAGGAATTTCTCATGAAATCATCGCCTGACTGATTACTTTTTCTTTGACCCCCCAAAGTCTTTTCACATTGATTCAATTATGATGTGTGTGCTTATTTTGTATGCCTTGGGTTTTTTGCTTTTCAAGGAAAAGCGCCCACACTGGGAACCTCTAGGGCTCTAGTACCATAGGCGATACATGTGAGTGAAGTACCAATTTAAGCAGGGATTTCTCTTCCAGCTTAAAATTTTACATTGTGGCACTTTGATTTTTTGTTTGTTCATTTTCAGCATTTAAATTTTGTAACTTTGGGGGGTCATATAGCACTGTTACCCTCCCCAGGCTCATCACATTAGTAAACTCCCTTTATAATACTTAAGCTAAAGTTCAATAGGGTTAAGCCCACTAGAAAGCCCTAGTACATGTCATACAATGCTGCCTAAATCGGATTAAGAACCTAAGTAACCATTGCTTATTAGGAAGGCATTCCCCATGGTATTAAGAGAAGATCTCTAACATCTATCTTGGTCAAACTAGCTTAGTCGGACTGCTTGATTTTTAAACCTAGACAAGTGATTATGACAAAACATTACATTAAATTAAATGTTTGATAGTAAGCAAATGCGGTGAATATTAGGCTACCAATCACAATCAAAGCAGACAAACATGGATGCAAAAAGATAAGGGCAATGCTAATGGACATAAAACACCTGTTTGTGTTGATGGTCGCGCTTGATTTGAAGTGTGAACGAGAGAAAGGTTCCATGAAGGTCCAAATCCTAACCACAGCAACACGTTCCTGTGCACAGTAGGAAACAAAAGGAATACCTCCAGGAGGCACATTAGTGGGAAAAGAGAACTTCGCTAATCTCTCAACTCTAAAATAGAAACACTCCTATCGTACTAATCTTACCTACCCTCCATCACTCAAGTGATGAGGATCAAAGGTGTTTTATGGCATAGGTTTCTATTTCACTGTACCAGATGTGACATGGGTAGGTCTGAGTCAATGTTTTGACTTTTAATGTGCATACTCGTTTGCTAATTGCTCTTGCTCTTTATTTTTTTTTATTTTTATTTTGTGAGTATAAATCTTTATATGTACATTCCCTAAGATTGTTGATTAAGAGGTCAGGGAGAAAGGTTGAGAGGGAAACAAATGAATGATGACTGTCAGCAAACACTCCCCCCTTCCTTGGGTAGATCATACCGTTTGAAATGAGCTTGTCACCCTTTGAAACCAATTGTTCCAGTTGGTAATAGGTGAGGATTTTTGCCATTAGTTTTCTATTACCCTAGGTGCCTCGTCAAGCTGCAAGGGTGGTAAGGTACTCTCCCAAGATTGAACTTGAAGTGGTTCATCAGGTGATTCTTGAACACTGGGAGGTGTGGATTCTTTTGTAGCTTCATGGAGGTCCACTACTATAGATGGAGGCTGTGTAGAAGCTTTTACCTCTACGGATGTATTACATGAGGAGCTAGAAGCTTCATGGGACTCCCCCCTTCCTGAGCTAGGTGGAACAAATCGTTCTTTCTTTGGTACCCAAACTAGCTCAGGAGCGGGTGTGTAGCATTCTGTGATTTTTTTCTTTCCACGATCATTGATTTGTTTTGGAGCTATGGGATTGGGCTCACATGGGTCAGGTGATAGGTAAGAGCACAATCTACGTTTTGGCACCCAGATTTGATCATTTCCTTGATAGTAGCCTTGGGCTTCCAATAGTCGTTTAGGTATCCATCGCAACATTTTCTTACTTTTCTTGGAGCGAGTGGTACGTTTCTTACAAGGCTTCTGTTTTTTAGCACTAGCTATGGTCACTAAGGAAGCTTTAGGGACCCACTTGTATGTTTTCTTCGTTACCTTAGGATGAGTCTTGTCGGAAGCGATATGCATTGCTTGTAGCATATTTAAGGGTACATGCATTTCATCCCCCTCAGGTGTTACCCAGGTCGTCCCCCTATTTTCCCAAGTGTCTATGGTTGCTGCTAGGTGGACCCAATCCACATTGTCCGACTCAGTCATCCCAGGTAGGATATCCATATGGACACTCTTTGGGGGTGTGGGATCCACGTGCGATGTGAAAGGAGAGTCCACTTCCCCACCCCCTTTGTGTGCTTCATTTGCATCAGGTTCTGAGCGAGTAGCTCTACCTAATGTTTCCATGAAACGGCTAAACATACTAGTACTAGGCTGTGGAGCTTCAGGAGGTGCATGGCCTTCTCTCTCAGTGTTTTGGGTAGGGTATGCTTCCATGATTTCTGAGTCGAAGGAGGAATCACTAGCGGCTATTTTAGGGTCTTGGGTGGTGCTACCTTGTGTCCCCGCTGAGGGTCTAGAGCCTATCGTGGATGGGTAATGGGTGTCCGTATGAACAGAGGCACTACCAATGTGATCGTGCTCTAACACTCGTCCAGAGCGTAGGTTCATATGACTTGATCCCCTAGAAGTGTCAGTGAGTGCCCGTGAAGGCTGCTCACCTAGTATTTTTGGGTGTTTTGCAACCCAAGTCTTTCCTTAATTTGACTTTTTGGTCCTTTTTTTTTGACCCGGCTATAGAATAGAGCGTATGATAGCTCAAAACGAGCGTCTCGGTCAGAGGGTCATGCCGTGCTTTACAGCCCTCCGTTTGGTCACTCTATGCCCTCGGAATCCCTAAAACTGTCAATTTCCAGTAGGGAACTAAGCCCAAACTAGAAAGTCTAAGGGTGCAAGTGGGAAGAGAAAGGAGGAGAGTGGAGGACTTGCCCCACATGCTCTCATTCTCTCTTGAGGGAGTAGGGTATATATATAAGAGTGAGTCTGGTATATATCATAAGACTGAGGACTGAGGCCTGGGCCTGGGCTTGGGCTTGGGCTTGGGCTTGGGGAAATGATCCTGATCTATCTTTTATACAAGCCAACCCATCCGTTTTTATAACCTCCGTTTTTATTTTTCGAAATTTTAACCTCCCCCTCACTCACGTTTTTATTTTTCAAAAATTTAACCTCCCCCTCACTCAAATTTTTATTTTTTTTTATTTTCCCAAAAATTTAACCTCCCCCTCACTCACATTTTTATTTTTCAAATTTATTTTTATTTTTTTTTCCCGAAAAATTTATTTTTTTATTTTTTATTTTTTTTTTTGGTACGCGTTTTGGTGCGCGTTGACCTCACCTACCTACTTTCTGTCTCACCTAATTACTAGCCTGCTTAATTAACTAACTGTGCGTCTAACTGTGCACAAACCAGAAAACACAGAAAATGCAGAAATTGAAACTTGACAGAACTGTGCAGTGCAAACCAAAAAATGCAGAAAATGCAAAAAAACGCAAGAAATGCTAACTGTGCAGTGCAAACCAGAAAATGCAGAAAATGCAGAAAACGCAAGAAATGCTAACTGTGCAGTGCAAACCAGAAAACGCAGAAAACGCAAAAAAACAGAAATCTCCACACAGCTACACACACTCATTCCCTGCCTTTCCTATGATAGAAATTGCACCACAAGAAAGCGTAAAGTGCTTAACCAAGCTTAGTGTAGGGCATTTCCCCGGCAACGGCGCCAAAAATGTGCGCTCCTTGTTGCACTGTCGAAGCAAGGGACTTGCCAATACACCGTGTGCGAGCCACAAATGGCTCCAAGCACACAACAAGCCTAAACTAGCAAGCTCAAGAGAGCAAAGGGTGTGTCACTCACCGCTCTACGCTCGCCTTCGTGGTGGATTCCTCGCCGCGATGAAGAAGAAGCTCCAGTCATGCCGCGCTCAACCGCTTCGCCGTCGTCGTGCCTTCGTAATGCTCGATCGCACACACACTCTCCCTCTCTCTCTCTCTCTCTCTTTCTCTCTCACACACACACACACACACAAGGAGGTGAAGAAGAAGAAGATGGAGATGGAGATGGAGCAAGAGCACTCTTCTATTGCACAAATGAGAGAATGAGTAAAAATTAGGTTTAGTTGGCTTTTATATGAGCTCACCCCATTCACACTTGGGCGTCCATGCTTAGCCAACTAATCCCTTGAATGTCCCAGTTAGAGTGCGTCTGTCATCGGCGATCACCCTTACCCTGTTCCTATTGGTCCGACAAGCCCAGTACCTGACTCTACCAAATACATAATACGCGTCCATCGTAGGTGATGGGGTTTCCGTGAATCGTGAGGGTTAACAAGACTTTTTTTAGACACATGTAGGATGTGGACCTAGGAGGTCACCTTCTCTCTCTACCTTTTTTAAAGTGAAGGGAGTAAAGAGGTGTAGCCACATCATCAGAAACGTGGATCACTAAGAGCCAAAATTTGACATTTTAAAAAAAAAGTTATTTTTACTTATTTTTGACTTAAAACTCCCCCCCAACATATATCCATATCAAAGAAGTATTTTTGTACCTTTTTTTAAACTTACAAGCACTAAAAGTCCAATTTTTCAAAAAAAAAACTCCCCCCCAAAAAAAAAAACCTTTGTTATCTCTTCCTCCTCCCTCCTTTCTCCCTCTCCTCTCCCTCCCTGTCCCCTTCTCTCCTCCCATGTTCCTTCCTCCCCCCTTCTCTCCTCCTTCTCCACTCTCTCTCTCTCTCTCTCTCTCTCTCTCTCTCTCTCTCTCTCTCTCTCTCTCTCCCCCCCCCACTACCCCCTTGTCTCCTCCCATGTTCCTCTCTCTCCCTCCCCCCTCTCTCTTTTCATCCTTTGCTTCCTCACGCAACAGCTACCATGGTGCTCAAGGACACCACAAACCGTATGCATACATATTTTCTTGCTCGCAACGTTTGCACCGAAGGCCGCACGTGAGGGTGAGCAGAGATCATCCCATGAACGTGGTACCATCGGTGAGATGAATGTTCATGGTTCTTCAATATCTTGCCAATACCATCACATATTTGAATAAAACACCCCTTTATGCAAGGTAACAATATACTTCTTACTTTTGATTGTGTTCTTCTTATCATAGACTTTGAAGTTTAAGGTGTTGCCTCTACTTGTTTTGTAGTGTTTGGCACAAAGGTTGCTTTTATGCACAAATAGTGAAAGGCTGCAGGTTAGAGAGGCCAAGTGTCACCACTTTTCCTCTAAAACAGTCTTCTTTGTTACATCTTGCAGGTAGGTGCTTCAAATCCATGCTTATTAGGGATGGTAATCTCATCCTAATGTATATTTTAGGATTGTTTATTTCCAGTTAGATAGAAATACTTGCAAATTTGTACAACATATACTTAACAAGTGTCTTTATTATAGAGCTTGCAAATGTTAAATTCATACATGTTTTTGTTACAAGGTGACCTCTTGCTATGCTAGTTGAGTGGCGTTGTTTGCAAGAATGGCTCAAGGAACTAGCATAATATGAAGCTTTTACGATGGCACAAAGCTCTCCTCAGCGGCAATGTGGCTCCCACTACACCAAAAATCATTATGCTAACATGGAGAGCTCCCTAGTAGGACAATGCAAAAACTTTTCATCAGTAGCAACACACCCTTTCCTAACATGAGGGCACTCCTACCAAAGATATTTTTATGTGATAGGTCACCCCATGAGCTTACCATGTCATGGAATGGATGTAAGAACTATGACCACACTACTCCCTGGAAGTTGTCCACAAATGTATGTTTATCAAAGTTAATGAGAAGAAATTTGGACTTTTTTGTTTGTTGATGTGTAAGAGCACTCTAGGTCTCCCTTATTTTAGATTGTTTGATAAGTTAAATAAGATTTGTAGTCATTTAAGTGTAAGTTTGTTTTTGTTTGGTAAGATTGTACATGAGAAGACATGATAAAGTATAAGAGATCTTGATGGAATAAACCTCGATTAGATTCCTACCATGCACTTGTGACACCAGACCTCTCCTTGAACCCTTTGATTTCTATTGTTGTGGGAAGTCCAAGGGTAGTCTATTTTCAAATTTTTAGCAATAAATTTTTTTAAAAGAAAATTTTGGTTATTTTAAAGTTTGTACACAGTGTAGGAGTTCATTCTGATTGTTTTCCTTCAGTTTCAATTTTTGATCGAAGGCACTCCTTGGAAGCCACTTTTGAAGGTGTTAGGGTGAAATTTTAAGAAAGTTTTGTATGTAGGAAATATAGTCCTTAACACAATAAAAAACATTGGCTCTTTGAGTATTTTCAGATTCCATGGTTTTAATGCTCGTTCGAGCCCGTAGATTAAGGAAAAAGTAAGAAATGTCTGTTTTACATCATTTTTTCAGAAATTGCCAACTTGCACGCTGATTTTTGGAGACTCCGAGTAGGATATGATTTTTTTGCATCATACGATGGTCGAAGAGCACGACAAGATGAACAACTTTATGTGAGACAAGCCCAGACAGATTCGGAGCCAATTGAACACTAGAATCTCTTGAAAACAGCCTAAAAGTTCAACACTTAAAAACTAACCACTTGAATTATGGCCATGCATCAAAAAAACTCTTGTACTTGTCATTTTAGGGCCCCAGGGACCCTCAACAAGAGGGGCCACAAGGGCGCGCAAACTGGCCATCCAAAATTTTTGGATGGCCAACTTGCGCGCCCTTGTGGCCCCTCTTGTTGAGGGTCCCTGGGGCCCTAAAATTACAAGTATATGCTTTTTTTAATGCATGGCTATGAGATATAATTGGGCAGTTTAATGTGTTCATAGCAAGCCCCCCCCCCCCCCCCCCCACAAATGGCAGATACCTAAACCTTGTATCATGCTTATCAACCATTTTTACTTCCTTGTATCCATCCCCTGTTCTTGGAAATATCTTGGCCCCTATTTGTCCTTGGATGGCCATTCTGCGTGCCGTTGTGGTCCCTCTTGTTGAGGGTCCCTGGTGCTTCAAAATGACAAATAGGGGCTTTGTTTTAATGTATGGCCATGAGATAGAGGTGTAGTGTTTGATGTCCGGAGTATTCACTATGTAAAATTTTCCTATATCATGTGCGTTCACCACAATGGATTGAAAGTAGCCCTTATAGGCCTTACCTACACATGTTTTTGTACCTTTACAAGAATATAAATTCCCTTCTGTTGAACGCATGTGTTATGTTACATATACTTTAGTGAAGTCCCAAGGTCAAAGGCCTCACAAATTTTGTGCACTCAGAACATTTAGCACTAGAAATCAACCAAACAAGCAGCCAATGTTTACTTCCTTGTGTTCACCTCGTGTTCTTGGGAATGTTTTGGTTAAGCCATTTCTTTGGTATTTGAAACCACATGTGACCCCTATTGTTATAGTATGCAACCAAAGGTTTCTTGATTAGCAGTTATATAGGTTCGAGTGATACATATCTTCTATGTTAACAATGCATGTATCTATAATTTATGTTTACACTTTCTCTATCCAAATGAGCTACATAATAAAAATCAAATCCAAAATTCAACAATTAAGTTCACAAGGTGATAGCTATTGGTATGATCTTTAGCAATACCAAATATATAGCTATCAATAGCGAATGAATAGGGATATTTAAGAAGGTTTGATACCAAAAACTTGTCAACACTACTCAAAAAGGTGGAAAGTCAAAGGCTTTATAATATATATGATGAAACAAGAATCAATAATAAGTCACCCCCATATATCTACACCTCCATCTCAAGTTGTCATTTCTCTAAGTCAATAGTATGGAAACAATAACATTTTGGAAAGCAAGAATTTAGTTTTCTCAACTTTTGAAATGTTGCAATTGATATATATTCAACATCCCCAAACGAGGACTTCTCAACAAAGGTTATGATCCACTTTAATAAGAATAACCATTAGTGATTAAACTTCCAAATCAAAATATTACATGAATTTCTTCATGGTGGAATGATTAAGACTTGAGGCTTCAAACATCTTACAGGCAAATCAGAACATCCATAAAAATCAACAATATTTCTCAAATCTATATGAAACTCCAGTAATCTAAATTAAATACTCTCACTCAGTGTGACACCATTCAACAAAAAGAAATATTTATATTGCATTTATAGAGGAATCCAGCCTCATAAAGATAATTACAAACGGAGAAAACGTTGTTGCTGTTAAGCTTCTCTTACAAGTATTTGTCTTTCTCATCTAGAGATTCATATACACAAGTATTTGTGTGTCTATGACACAAGGGAAGATAGTAGTACTATAGGGATGGCTTTTCTAAGAGCTCCTAGAGAGTACCTATTGGTTCAAGATTCTACAAAAATCCTACTATTCTTATCAAAATCTTTTAACATGGTAGTGAAAGGTTCCTCACGGAACAAAAATAGGGTGATTTCCATCTCTGCACATGGTTGCTTGCTCATGTCCTCTCAAAACAAGTTGACTCTGTAAGTAAACAACAGATTATGTGAGCACAAAGTTATAAAGTACAAAATGATATCATTATGATAATCTAATGACAACTATACAAAGAATAAAAAATCTTTGATGAGTCTCCATAGATAACACAACTTACTTACATTGTGAGACTTAATCACATGCTACAAAACTATAGATGGCGCACCAAAGCCATCAACAAAATAGCACCACTCAATGTTATGAGGTGTGAAGACTAAACATTGAAAGCCATAAAGAGGTTAATTCCCTCTAGCATGATAAACTTAAAGATGGAGATGATCTTAAGCTCTGAATGTAAGCTACAAGGGTAGTTTTCTCACCATTCTATCTTTATGTTGGAGATGAATCCTTGCAATGCCCATGCACTATTCACACCTCCTGTTCTTGTGGTATGCAAGTCATGTGAGTTGATTCTTTTTCCACCTTCGGGAGTAGAGGTTTCCATGTAGTGCAAGTGAATGAAAGTAGAAGGAGTAGAATCTTGTTTCATGCTGTAATGGAGGTGAGAGAAGGGAGAGGAGCTAGCTTGGTGTGGAACTATGTGGTGGACAAGGGGAAGCTGAGATGGGGGAGAAGCTTGCTTGGTGCTACAATGGAGATGGAAGAAAGCTTGTAGAGAGATAATGTTGCACTATAGGGGGTGCATGTGGTTGTTGCAGCCATGGAGAGCTTGGAAAAGGGTTTGTAGAGAGAGAAAATCACTTTTTATCTATAGAATAGGTTTGGAAAGACTTTGGAGGGTGGAAAATGATGTTTTGAATTTTTTTGGAAAATTTTAATTTTTTAGAATTTTTTAGTGCACGTTTTTTACTTTTGAAGGTCAAAAATACTTTTTTGACCATGAAATAGGTTAGGGGACCTTTTAAGGAGGGAAAACTTGAAATTTGAAATTTTTAGTGTATTTTTAAATCCAGGCCAAAAAGTGGGGGAAAAGAGGTCAAAGTGGTCCCCCCCCCTCCCCCCTCCCCTTTCCCCTAGCCACCTCCCTTACCTTCTCACTAGGTAAGAGGCCATTAAGAGGTGTAAGGCTACCTTGTCCCCCTACTTTTTTGAGGGTATAGAGTGTGTCCACCACCCTCTTCCTATTGGCTGGCCTCTAATTAACCTTAATCCCAAAGGGCCCCTAGAGGGTTCATATTTTTCCTAATGATTGTAGAAACAAGCAAGGTCCTGCTCCTCCTCCTAATTTTCTTTGCTCAACCATGGCCAGCTCTACTTCGCAAAGGTGGCCAAAGGATGAGGTCACAACACTTGCATGCCACAACACAAGAGGTATAGATGATGAATGGGTGCCACAAGAGTTCACCAAAGGTGCTTGGATATACATGCAACCATTTTCTATTGGCCCTCATCGTGTGAGGAATGGTGCAAACTTGGATCATCATTGGAAAGGAAAGCTCCTTGGCTTCAAGAACCACAAAGACAAGGGGACCATGGCCATTGTGCATCATGTTTTCTCAGTGTCAAGCATGCAATTGCATTTCAACCAAGCTAAGCAACTCTTATGGGTTGATATATGTGGTGTGGGTAGCATCAAGTTTTCTATGTGTAATGGCACTAAGTTTATGCTGCATAATGTTAGACATGTACCCAAATTGACAAAGAGTTTGGTGTTAATTGGACAGCTCGATGATTTGGGTTACACTACCATATTTGATCATGGTTCTTGGATTATCAAGAAGGGAAATTTGGTCATGCTTAAAGGCCATAAGTTTAGCTCATTATACTCACTTTATAATGTCTCTTCCATGAAAGATAATTCTATTTATGTAGCCAAGTTGCCGTTTACAGAGTTGTGGCATAGCCGGGCTAGGAGACATATGAGTCAAAAGGGAATGAAAGTCTTGCAGTTTTCTGGAGATATCCATATGTTAGATTACTCTAACTTCTCTTTATGCTCTCTTTATTTGAGCACTGTATCTATGGAAAACAGACTAGGCTGACATCAGTGCCTTTGGACAAGGAGTTAGGGAGTCCTCTAGATCTCGTTCATAGCGACTTGTGTGGATATATGCCAGTAAAATTTGTAGGGGGGGTCTTATACTTTGTGACGTTCATAGATGACTACTAGAAAGGTGTGGGTTTATCTCTTGAATCAAAAGAGCGACGTCTTTAATCTCTTTCAAAAGTTCTTAGCATTGGTAGAGAAAAAATTGGGTAAAAAGCTTAAAGCTTTGTGCAGTGACAATGGAGGAGAGTACATCTCCTCCGAGTTTAAGGACTTTTACAGTTTACCACGCCTTACACACCCATCCAAAATAGTGTGGCTAAGAGGATGAATAGAACCATTCAAGAACATGTCACTTATATGTTGTCTATGGCCAACTTACCTCAAGAATTTTGGGGAGAAGCTGTTACGACATCTGTTTATTTGATCAATCGGTCACCTAGTACACCACTAAAGTACAAGGTTTTTTAGGAGATGTGGATGGGAAAAGAGCCCAATTATGATAGATTACGTGTATTTGGGTGGGAGGCATTCTCACATGTGCCAAAAGAGTGTAGAAAAAAGTTGGACCTAGTACACCACTAAAGTACAAGGCTCCGTAGGAGATGTGGACGGGAAAAGAGCCCAATTATGATAGATTACGTATTTTGGTGTGAGGCATTCTCACATGTGCCAAAAGAGCTTAGAAAAAAGTTGGACCCCAAATCACACAAGTGTATCTTCATTGATATGGTGTGGTTGGACGGGGAGATGGGATATCATCTCTGGCGCCCTGAATCTAAGAAGGTAATACAAATCTCATAGGTGATATTCAATGAGTCTAAGATGCATAGAAAGACATTAAGTATCGCAGAGTACGGTTTGAAATTTTTTTCTCACCATCAGTTACACAGAATGTTGGACGTGCTAGTGATGCACCTTCTACTAGTTCACACACACATGTTTCTCTAGAGAGAGCAGAGTCAAGTAGTCAAGCACTTCATGTTAGGAATTGGATCGTGCTAGCTAGGGTGGATGAAAGAGAAACATAGAGTCAATGCGTGAGTGTGTGTGTGTAAGCAAGCTCATCACTCAAGTGAATTAGGTTCCAAGAAAGAATTAGCTTGGACTCATAAACACAATCTTGAGTATAAACTTAGCTTAGCACAAGCTCACCATAGACAAGCATGTAGTGCAAAATGGAGTTGTTGTTTATTCATTCATGAAATGAGCTTTAAGTAGCTCTACAGCCTTGCTCCACAGTATGTGGGATAAATCCACTCTCCTCTCCTTGACTCACACCTTAGGACAAAGCTCACACTTTACAATCCTCCCCTTGAGGTTTGAACTAAGACAAGATACTGAAGATGCATGATCCACACAAGTTAACAAAATCCACATAGGATGGTGATATCCACACAGGAAAATAAATTCCACAAAGGATGGTGATATCCACACAGGATGGTAAAATCCACACAAGAAAGATCCACAAAGGATGGTGATGTCCACACAGGATGATAAGCTGGTATCCACACTGGAAAAAGTCCTCCCCTACAAGTAGAGAGTTTGCATCTTCAAAATGGGTCTTCCCAAATGCTACCTTCGTCTTCATCCTTTTTGTCTTCTACTATGTGAGCTGATCCTCTGTCAGTTATCTTGCCTTCGTTGCTTCTGTTGTTGCTTCTACTGCTGCTTCTTTCTCCACTGCTACTGCCTCCACTTGAGTAGCACTGAGAAGGAGGGTGTCCCTTCCTACCACATTTGTTGCAAGGTTTGTTTGTGTAGCAATATTTCGCTACGTGTCCCATTCTTCCACATTCATAACACTTTCGTCCATTTGTTGATGTTGATGGCGAATATCTTCCCCTTGAAGATGTTGCAATGAAAACTCCTCCTGATGAGGTAAGTGAACCTCTTTGCTTTCTTTCTTCTGCTTGGACTGAGTTGATGACATCTTGGAATGGTGGTGCTAGTTCTTTTTCTTCAAGAATTGTGACTAAGTGGTCATAAGAAGGTGGAAGTGTACTTAAAAGTATGGCCACTTTGTCATCTTCTGGTACTTCAACTTGGATGTAAGTGAGCTGTGTGACAATGCTCTTAAGCCTGTTCACTAGGCTAGCAATGTCCTCCCCTTCAATCATAGTAACTTTGTAAAGCTGTCTTTTAAGACTAACTTTGCTTCTTTTGGCCCTAGCTCCAAACTTACTTTCTAGGACATGCCAGGCTTCATGTGCATGCTTACATTCATCTATGAAATGCACATAGTTATCATGCAAAGAAGTTATGATAATTCCCAATGCTTGTTCATCTTTGGCCAAATTCTGTGCACTTGCTATGAGTGTAGATGCCCTAGTGTGCACTCCATCGGGTTCGGCTTGTTGCTCTAATGCAGTGCTAATGACAAACCACAAACATTTTTTCATAAGATAACCTCTTAACTTTGTTTTCCAAGTATGAAATCCCTCCCCTTTGAATTCTCTATTCCCTTGTCCCCTATTTGTGCCAATAGAGGGGTCTTAGCTTAGGAGACTCTCCTAGCCAGTGTCTGTCTCTTTACATGGTGCACAATTGATGATAGAAATATTTTATTTTCCAAATGTTGTGCTTGGTTGCAAGATTTGAAATTTTAATATCTTCTTAATGAAATGTGAAGTACCTCTTCACTCGAGGTGAAGTCACCCTTCACGGTTTTGTTTTACCTTGGAGTATTTGGCTTGGAGATGCCTCTGTCAAAGCTGGTGGAGATGCTCAACTCTTGAGACCTTTGGTTGCTCTGCTGCAGTTTGGTGGGAGTAGGGCCTTGAGCTTGCAAGATTTGGGCCTCTTGGAAGTTTGCCTTGGAGCAGCAGGCTGTGGGAAAGGGGGCTTAAAAAGCCCTAGGAGATTTACTTGAGGCCAGGAGTCAGTGTGGGAACCGGTGCTCAAGGCAAGCTTAAAGCCCTTGAGGCAGTGCCGTGGGAGGGGGGCCCAACAGGGGCTTATCTCGGTGCACAGGGTGGGAGCAGGGGCTTAAAACCCTCAAAACTTGAGGCAACGTGGGAAGCGGGGCCCCACGAGGGGTCGGGTATGCTCCGGATATCGCAGGCAGGCGAGCAGGAACGCGTGGCAGCCGACAGCGCCGAAGGGAAAGTTTTTGAGCAAGGCACCGCCGCTTGTGGGAATCCACCCCAGCGGACCCGATTCCTCCCAAAAAGCCGATTGGAGATCCGACTCGTGTCCGCCCACGTTGCCCAACTTAGCCAAGGGATTGACCCCGGAACTTCAACCCAAGAATAGTATAGCTATTTTGGGCTAACCAACAAGACTCACACACTTGGTTGTGGAAGAGCTCAAAAAAAGAAATTGTTAAGTTGAAGTCGGCAGGCAGTTTCCCACACAAACTCACACACACACACCTATTTTTAGGCAAGATTGGGGATAGCTTTAATGGAGTTCTCGCACTCAGTTTGCAGAGCTTGAAGGCTCTACGGAGATCTTGCGTCGAGTACTTCGAGATGAGGTTAATGTTGTTAGGAAATTGCAAAAATGGAGAGATAGATTGGAGGTGCAAAATCACTAAAAAATTGACACAAAAGTGACTTAGAAATGCAAAAATTGGATGCTAATCTTCTCCCTAATCAAACCTATCTAGCCATGGAGGGTAGTGGCCTCTTGGGTGTGCCAAGGACATGCCCACACACAACTAGATTAAGGCCTAATTAGTGAGATGCAACTAGTCATGAAGAATGTTAATGGGCCGTGATAATGAAATGCTAATCCATCTAATGGAGATGCTAATGATTAACACACACTAATGCATAATGAAATCCTAGCTAGCACACCATGGCTCTGATACCAAATGTTAGGAATTGGATCGTGCTAGCTAGGGTGGATGAAAGAGAAACATAGCGTCAATGTGTGAGTGTGTGTGTAAGCAAGGTTATCACTCAAGTGAATTAGGTTCCAAGATAGAATTAGCTTGGACTCATAAACACAATCTTGAGTATTGACTTAGCTTAGCACAAGCTCACCATAGACAAGCATGTAGTGCAAAATGGAGTTGTTGTTTATTCATTCATGAAATGAGCTTTAAGTAGCTCTACAGCCTTGCTCCATAGTATGTGGGATAAATCCACTCTCCTCTCCTTGACTCACACCTTAGGACAAAGATCACACTTTACACTTCAGAGATCTACTCGTACATCTTGTGCACCTGAGCATTTTGAACCAGGGTTGGACTACTTGCTAGTCACTAACTCCGGTGAACCCACTTGCTACAAAGTGGCCATTCAAATGGACGATAACGTGAAGTGGGAAGAGGCTATGCAATCTGAGTATAACTTGATCATAGAAAATGAAACTTGGAAATTGATAGAATTGAAACTTGGGTGTACAAGAAGTACACGACAGATGATACCAAGCCTAAGTATAAGGCAAGATTGGTTGTAAAAGGGTTCAAGAAAATGAAAGGCATGTATTTTGATGAAATCTTTTCTCTTGGTGTCAAGATGACTACATCGCATCTTGTGCTTGGTCTAGTATCCATCGAGGACATGGAATTGGTCCAAATGGATGTGAAGATAGCATTTTTTCTTCATGGGGATCTTGAAGAGGATGTCTACATGAAATAGCCAGAAGGTTTTGCGATAAAGCCTGAGAAGCCAACACAAAAAAATTGGTGTGTAGACTCAAGAAATATTTGTATGGGTTAAAGCAAGGCTCAAGGAAAAGGTACATCAAGTTTGATAAGTATATTCAGTCCCAGGTTAACATAAGGAGCCAAGAGGATCATTGCTTGTACACAAAGAGGTTGAACAATGGTTCCCTTATCATTTTCATTTTGTGGATGATATGCTCATTGCCAAGAAGTCAAAAGATGATATTGCACTTCTCAAGGATGCCTTAAGCAAGAAGTTTTCTATGAAAGATTTGAGTGATACACATCACTTTCTTGGTATGTGTATCAAGAGAGATCGCAAACATGGCATACCTGAACTTTGGTAGGAAGAGTATATTCATAAGATCTTGAAACCTTTTAATATGCAAGGGGGGAACACATTGAGTATCCCAATGGTTGCATATAAAAAATTTAGCATGCATGATTGTCCCTCTCTTGCACTGACCACACAACAGCTCCTACACATGATTTACAATACCTTGGCTCAAAGCAATGTCCTCCATCAATAGTGTTGTGCAAGGATGGTAGGTAGGTGCATCCATCATTGACCGCTCAAGTAGCATTGAGTGAGCATGGATGTGGGCACCCCATCCATCAACTCATTGATCACCCACCATTGTCCAACCATTCACTACCTAGGTAGAGTACAAATATTAACTATCTCTCAAAGGGAATATTCCAAGGATCCATGATTGCATTTAAAATTATCATAGTATCACCAATGATTTGAACAATAACCACTTTGGCATTCAAGCAAGAGTCCAACCAATAATGTGCATTTATGGCATCTCCTCATAACGAGAGCCTTACAAGTGTACACCATCCATCAATATGAAATAATGTTGAGAGGTGGCATTGAGTATATACTAACAAGAAGAACTCCATTGCCAAAGCTCTCTCTTACTATTGGCTCAAAAAGTGTCGTTCACATTTACAAGTTACCATTTAAAATTAGAGTCTTAGTTGGAAATGCTTGGACACCCAAGGCTTCTAGAGGCGTTTCTAATTATAGAGTATTGTTCTTGGATCATAACCTAGCATTGCAACTTCAAATTGGAACTTGTAAAAACTAAGATGAACATTATAATGTACCACATTACAAAACTTATATAGGAAACATTCATTGGTGCACACTTTAACAATCACTTTTGCAAAGTAGTTTTTCCAATTTAACCTTTAATCTAGACTTGTGGTCCAAACTTATGTAGTGGATAGACACTTTTAATACATAGTGTTCAGCTTTGTCTTAGGATAACATCCTGTTGCTCCTTTAAACTTTATTTTTCCTTGGCCAATCCATCTCTGCGTGGCACACCATGAGTCGTTTGTGCTTCTCATCAAATCTATTTTGTTTGTTATCCATGTTGCACATTTTCTTGATGATGGCCTTTACATTCTTCTTCTCCTTGTGTCTTTTTGTTGCCATCTTCTTATTCTCTAATATGGTCATTGCTATATCTTTGGATGGCCATATGCAACAACCCTACCCTCCTTGTTTGTGTGTCCTCTCCTAGAGTTGCATTCTATTATTGAAGCATTTATTAACCAATACATTTTTTATGCCTCTTTAACTTCGCTACCTTGTTTACGATTGAATCAATTGGCATCTTATATATATATCCAATCGTGGTATCCTTTACTTGAACTTTTGTGCACCTTAGTTATAATCTTGAAAAAGGCCTTCATCTAATGAGGAATAGGATTCTCCTCACGCAACACTTGTGCATCTTTCTACTCACCTCAAGTGTATGTACTCCAAATAAACTTTTACCATACTTAAAATGGTCATTAATAAATTTTAAGCACGAAACTTATTATTGTCACTCTTAACAATGGCATCCATCATTGTGAAACATGTTTGCAATAACTCCAAAGTTTGCACAAAACCTAGAGTGGACCAGGAATAGCTTATGTTTTCCAAACCATGTGCCACAATGATAAGGGCCATCAATCCTTTTTGAGGGACCTTTTGTTAGATAGTGACCATCAAGTTCTATAGCCTTAATCCTTATCCTAGCTCCAATGGATAGTAATAAAGTTTTGGTACCATCCTTTCCTTTTCTTGAGACCCAGTCCTCTTTCAATATCTTGATAGCCAATATTCATAAATTCTTAACTCATACTTCTTCTTCTAGATGGAAAAGATAGCTCTTTGGTTGCGCATGCATCAACCACATCAAGAGGACTGACACAGAGAGGGAATTGTATTGACTTTGATACTAATAAGAAGGTTATTCTACATCAGGTGAGGAGTCGTCTTTAAAACAACTGAGTGCCATTTGCATCAATCAACATAGCAATGGTGATTTGTAAGCATGGATGTCACCAAATTATGTATAGATGACTTGAAATAAAGCAGTAGTATACTCAGAAGACCCTCGTTTTTCTTGATTTGATGAGAGACCCCTAGACTACATTTAACATTATGAAAAGAGGGAAAGTTGGTGTTTAGGGAAGCCATGATCTCTCATTGGAAATTAGGAAAATGGTAATGTCACAACATGAGGCAGATGGTTTGTGAGGAGGAAGGGAGGAGGTGCAAAAAGGGGGATTTTCTCCTTTGGCCACTTCCATCGGACTCTAATTCATCTTTGTGAGGTCTACCATGAGTTGTTTTTACTACTCATCAAATCTATTTTGTTTGTTATCCACGTTGCACATTTTGTTGATGATGGCCTTTACCTTCTTCTTCTCCTTGTGTCTTTATGCTACCATCTTCTTATTCTCTAATATGGCGATTGCTATATCTTTGGATGGCTAGACACAACAACTATCCTTGTTTATGTGCCATCTCCTAGAGTTGCATTCTATTGTTAAAGAATTGGTTAACCAATTTGGAAATCATGACTATTTCTCATTCTTCAAGGGATTTGAGAAAGCTAAAGTCAAGGAAACATTTTTTTTCCTCTTTTACTTCACTACCTTGTTTACGATTGAATTAATTGGCATCCTATATATATCCAATCGTGGTATCCTCTACTTGAACTTTTGTACACATTGGTTATAATCTTCAAAAAGGCATTCACCTAATGAATGAGGAGTAGGATTCTCCATGCAACACTTGTGCATCTCCCTACTTACCTCAAGTGTATGTACTCTGATAACCTTTTTCCATAATCAAAATGGTCATTTTACAAATTTCAAGCACGAAAGTAATTATTGTCCCTCTTCACAATGTCAATTACATTAACTCCATCATTGTTTCCAAAGTTTGCACAAAACCTAGAGCAGGCCAAAAAAAGCTTATTTTGTCAAACCATGTGACCATAGTGAGATGGGCCTTCAATCCTCTTCGAGGGACCTTGTGTTAGATAGTGAACTTCAAGCTCTATAGCCTTAATCCTTATCCTAGCTCCAATGGATAGTAATAAAGTTTTGGTACCATCCTTTCCTTTCCTTGGGTCATCTTCTACTATCTTGAGAGCCATCCCTTATAAAGACTTGACTAAAATTTCTTCCTCGAGATTGAAAAGATAGCTATTTGGTTGCGCATGCATCAACCACATCAAGAGTACTCGCATAGAAAGGGAATTGTATTGACTTTGTATACAAATCAGAAGGTGATGCTACATGAAGTGAGGAGTTGGTGTTAAAACAATTGAGTGCCATTTGCATCAATCAACATAGCAATGGTGATTTGTAAGCATGGACGTCTCCAATAAATTATGTAGAGAAGACTTGAAATAAAGCCCTCCTTTTTATTAAATTTATGAGAGACCCCTAGACCACATTTAAGATTATGAAAGAGGGATTTAGTTGGTGTTTAGGGAAGCCATGATCGATCATTGAAAATTAGGCAAATAGTAATGTCACAATGTGAGGCAGGTGGTATGTGAGGAGGAAGGCAGGACGTGCAAAGAGGGGGATTTTCTTAAAAAGGCAGACAATGTGGGCAATTAAAACAAAGCTTGCTTTCTGGGTAATAATGGCGTTGTCTGACCTTGTAAACTACCTATGGCGCAAGCTTCTGCTGCTGCTGCTGGCAGCATGTGCTCTTGGCGTTTGCCAAAGGAAGACAGGTAGGCGCTTACTACCATGCCAAATGAATCCATCTGCCTATGTCATGCCCAAGAGAAAAGCGCCATTGAGGGTGATCGACATAAGGCGCACTCTCGCCAGCAATGGCGGGATTTGGTTCTGCAACCCCAACTCGTGGCCGAGGAAGAAGCGCTGGAATTTCCACGTGCTCTCGCACACATGGAGCAAAGCCCTCAAGGACTTCTCTAGGCACATAAGTGCAGAACCGGCTCTCAGCGGCACCCCCTCCCACGATGCAGCCACCTACAATGAGGCCTTCAGAAACGCGCGCCTGCAGGAAGTGCTACCAGTAGATTATGGAGGTGCTGCAGCTGCTGCGCTCGACATGCTGTGTATCAATCAAGCGGAGAAGGAGGAGCGGCTGCAGCAGAGCAAGAAGGCCCAGGAAATCGCCAACATGGGCTCCTACTACCGCTACAGCCTTGGCTGCTACGTGGTAATGCATGGCGTCGGCCAAGGCACCATCTCTGGCGGCCCCCTCCTAGCATGGCCCCTCCCGACCACTCCACCTTCTGGAAAGGCTCCCCAAAATCCATCCCCCGTTGGTTCTCCCTAGTAGTACGGGATACCCAATTTTGTTTAATATTTTATTAATAGGAATCGGCAAAGATCCCCTCGCAAGCAGCCGATGACTGACGGGGAGGCAAGGCGAGGCACCCTCGATGGGGCATGAGGCTCCAGACGACATGCGAGGAGGGGTGCAAGCTTCAGACGACAGGCGAGGAGGGATGCCATGCATGTAGGGGAAGCTTATTGCAGAGCTGCACCAGTTCAGATTTTTTAAATATGTGTCGTTTGATATCTGCATCAGCACTGGCCCGGTGTTGGACTGGTTACACAAATAGTCTCAAAGTCATGATGTTGCAGGTGACTGCGTTCGAATCTCGCCCTTCCTTTCAGAGTTAGTTCCAATGTTGGCACAATCTTGTTTAATTTTTTATTAATAGGAATCGGCAAAGATCTCGTCGCAAGCAGTCGATGACTGATGGCGAGGAAAGGCGAGGCACCCTCAATGGGGCATGACGCTCCAGATGACATGCGAGGAGGGGTGCAAGCTTCAGACCACAGGCAAGGAGGGATGCCATGCGCGCAGGGGGAGCTGGTGGCTGAGCTGCACCAGTTCACATTTTTTAAAATGTGCCGTTTGATGTCCGCATCAGCACTGGCCGGGTGTTGGACCGCTTACGCAAATAGTCTCAAAGTCATGATCGTGCAGGTGATTGCACTCGAATCTCGCCCTTCTTTTGAGAGTTAGTTCCATCGTTGGCATTGTAAGGTGGAGAAATCCCGAGGAGGTCACCTAATAAAAATGTAACCTATCATGTGAGTTCAACAGAAGGGCTTGAAACTTACAGAAATATATATACAGAAGGGCATTATTTTTTCAAATTTGAAAAAAACTTATAGATTTTAAAAGAAAAGGGTACATTATATTCCTAACAAAATTACAGATAAGGAGTTTTACAAACATGTCTTGAATGCACGTGATATGGTAGTTTTACACATAGTGAACCCCCCGAGGGAGAAATGTGTGACATTGAGATTCGAGGGAATCTAGTGTGCTTTTGAATTTAATAACAAACGAGCCAGTAGTAGCTAAATATCCAGTGAAATACGTCCAAGAATACGTCCTCCCCTCTCGCCTCATTTTCATCATCGGTGGCTTACCCCTTTCCACCAAAGTCCACCTCAATCACTTCATCTCCACCTACTCCAAATGTTTTCCCAACCCCTTCATGTGCTCTTGTGTTAACCCTCTCTCCCGGTGGATAGACGTCCACAGCTACAAAGGGGAGCACATGAATATGGCCATCAACAAGAGATTCCCCTCACAAGAGATGCATGGAGACATCCTTCTCCAAATTAAGGATGCTCCCATCGAGGTACTTGGTGCCAATTATCCCCATACGTCCATTTGCCATGCATGTGGGACAAGTGAGCCTCTTATTAGAAAGGTAGAAAATGAGGAAAATCTCTATTTTGTCGATGCAAAAGCCTTGTTCTTACTTGTAGACCTTGCTTGGGGAGAGTCTCTCTTCCATCAGAGGGACTTTTTCAACACACTCATGCACGTACAAATGTTATCACCAAGTTACCAAGGTGGTGCACCGTGCAAGAGATTGTCAAGAGAAAATGTCGAGGAATAGAGTGCTAGGCATACTAGGGCTACTTCAAGTGTCAGAGGACCAACAAGTAACGAAAAATCAAAAGTCATTGGAGTCACTACTCATATAATTGCCTTCCAAACTGAATGGGCGGGTTATTGTGCAATTATGCTTAGCTAGCGAAGAGGCTAGGCTTTATGATTCACCCGGGCTTTCATGGGTACCCAACCTTATGTGCCCACCTCTAAAACACACCCTTTTATACTTTCCCCCATTTCTCTTCCAATATAGGTTATCACAAGTTGAGGTCCTTCTCAAAAAGACCATGCCCTCTGGTCACTTGAAACTACAAGGTCTTGCAGTGCAAACTAAGATTGTGCCCACTCCTGGTGGTTGTGTTACCTCTCACACTGATGATCCTATTTTGAATTCCATTGCATTGTTGATGGTTTGTCTCATGGGAAGTTTGATGGAAGATCATTAAGAGTAAAGACATCTTGCAAGGTTGATATACTTCAGTGTTTACCTTTGCTTTACCTTTCTCCATGATGGCTGGAGATTTCTTCTCCGCATGGATTTGAAAAGCATCATTGAAGTCTTGTCATTGTCGTTGTCAAAGATTTTGTTTGTTGTCAAAAGAAGATGCTCCTCCAGCTTTCTATCAGGACTAGACTCTCTTTGATGTGATGGGAGTCAATTATGTGGAAAGTATCCTTGTACTCCCTAGTACTCAACTTGAGTATGGCTTCTGCCACGCCAAAGCTAGGAATTGGAATTTTTAAACTTGTGTTTATTGTTGCTTCTCGCTCTTTGATTGGAAGCTTTCCCACCATGATCCACGTTCCATAAGACATTAGATCTTTGTCGCTTTTGGATCTATCACAGTTGAACATGTGATTTGGAGTCCTGTTTCTCCGCTTATGCTAAATTTGATTATTGTAGGAGACAATCAATCCTCTTCATTATCCCTGTTCGTGTCTTGATCTTATGTTTGTTGAGCATTTGATGAACTTGCAAACTTTGCTCCTTCATCTGCTTTCAATTCAAGCTCTCTTTCTGGAGTCGGATTCTTTAAAACCCGTTTGCTATTTTTGTAGAAATTACAAAGGACTTCCTTATTCATCTTTAGCCTTGCACCAAATCAAGCAATGCTAGCTTGAGGCTGGAAACAATCTCACACTCCCACTTGATGTTCATTTCTTTTTTGTGCATACTAGTAATCTATCCAAAAGGACTCATGAGAAGATCATTGCAGGTGGTCAAGTATTGCAAGGACTATTAGAGCCTCGAGATCATTGGTATGAGTCGAGGCTAGAGAAGATTGATGATGGTATTGGAGTGGCTGACCCATATGGTTGTGCTTTCTCACTCAATCTACCCCATACGATGTGTGCCCACTCTTTACCTCCTTTTGATGTGTGGCTTGTGCACATGGGAAGATTTGAAACTGGTATGTTGGCATCCTCACCAAGTCGGGCCTCCATGCCAGCTCTTCTCATATGCTTGGGAAATGCTAGAAAAGGTGAGAAATATGAGCTTCAAAAGTTGGGAACCCTTACTTGATCTAATGATATTTGGAATATATGTTTTGGTGGTGTGGATCATTTGATTGAGTATGTCCTTGGGGGATTTGGAAAAAATACCATCCAGAAGCTTTGGACAACCCTAGCAAAACCCCCTCAAAACTGCTATTGGTGTTACCTAAAAGGACATAACAATGAGCTTTTCAACTAGCCCAAAAAACAGTTGAGGAACATTTGAGCCTATATCCTTATCCTTTTTATTACTTATTTGAACTGACTCTTATTTGAAATGTAAAAGAAAAAGACTCCCACCATTTCTAGGAGCAAAGGTTCTAATCATTAAAAGCATGCTGGAAAGTTGTAATCATTAAATAGCTTGGAGTGCAAGGTTGTAAAATGTGACATGTTGAAATTTAATAGGTAGCATTACCAAGATGAACCTTTTTGTAGTGATACCTGGATAGTTCATGCCACTATACATTACCTAACAGTTTTGAAGGCTTTATCCAAGGCTTTTTAGTAGAGAGAGAAAATTGAGTCCGTCATAACATCTAAAAAGCATAGATTCTATGAGTCTTTAAAATTTACATTCTTGCATATATATATATATATATATATATAATGATGGTATTTTTTCAGATTATAACATTCAATATTACTCCCACTTTAGCTTTTTTATGAGGTAGAAATTGCTTATTGAATTTACCACAAATAAGAGACGTACATTTACCACAAATGAATTGGTACAAACAAATTTATAGAGTAGTTACTGATGATAATAATAGCATGACCATTTAAGTCATCAATCCTATATGATTTATCTATTCTTTATAGCACACTTTTCCATAAGGCTCATATAGTTCAAGTATATTCATATAAGACTTATCTCTATTCTTTTCTCTAGATAGCTCATCAATATGAAACTGGTGAATGGGATATAGGAAGGCCTCTTTGTTACCATATTATCGTAGTGATGTGTGTGCACCTACTAATGACCACAAGGAAGCCTTGTGTTTGTACTGGCACATGGAGTTGTAGTGGTTCTGAGCTTCTCCTTCTACTCTCCATCTTTGCGTGCATTTTGTAAGTGTATCTACAACAATTGGTATTAGAGCGGGCTTTGACACCCAAGGTAGTGACACCAACTATAATGGAAATGGCCTAAGAACTTTGAGAATAGCGGAATTAAGAGAATTAGAGTGAGCATTTTCATGAGACTACTTTGAGACACGGGGGGTGCACTATGTAATCATGTTAATGTATAACGTGAGTTCGAATGGAGGGGTTTTAAAATTTTTAAAAATAGGCAATTTAACAGAGATACATTAAAATAAGGGATTTTTATATTCAATTTTGAGAAAAAAATCCTAAAACAACAAGGGGTCATTTTATTCATTTAGGCATGTTAAAAGAGGGGTTTTTTTAATACCCCACGAACACACGTTATATAGGGGGTACTGAATGGAGGACCCCCGAGCTTTGAGAACATAGAGGGTAAACTTAATTAGCGATAGCAACATAACCATATATTTAATTAACTTGACATGAACAATACTTTTGCAAGAGAGAAAGTTAGAGAGCTTGAAAAAAGTCAAGGACCGGATTTATGCGGAGCCGCGGTCTCCCCTCCAATAGGCTTTTGTATTATACATTCTACCATCAAGAGAGACTTGGTACAATAAAATCTTTGTGTTCCTTGTGACCTAGGTGATGCAATGAAGATGGAAAGCTTCATGCATCACGAGCATAACATAATCTTGTAAAAGCATTCACCATCCCCGGCCTCAGTCTCAAGGCCTCAAACACCTTCGAAGGTGAGGAGAGATAGTGGGGAATGAGGGTAGGTAAGAGGAAGAAGAAGTAGCATATGAGAAAGAGAAAGTTCCTCACTTATCATCACTCTTCTTGCATAGCATAGCATAATCGCATAATAACGATGATGAAGAAGATGGCAAGCTTAAGCATTGAAGCATGGTTCTTGGTTGGATTTGCATTCCATAGCCAGGAGTGTGGGTATAGGCTCTCAACCTCTCAACAAGCTTGGAGAAGGAGATGGAGCTCTTGCACTATGCACTTCACACAATGAGAGAGAGAGAGAGAATTAGAGAGAGAGAGAGAGAGTATAGCCCTTGAAGCTAGCCCCTAGCTTCCTTAGTCGAGTCCCCCTTGTAGCTGATGCGAGAAGTTCATTGGACTCCTACAAGCCTGGACAATCACATGCAGAGTGCATATCAAACAACCATGCTAACCTTGGGACAAGTGTCCCCCTTTCCCCTTTGAGAGAGAGGACTTGATAAATGCATAAATAGTTGATTAAATAAGATTAATTATCATTGGACCCTTTGAGAGGCCAACCAATAGGCTTTAGGCACCTTATGAGGGCAACATGGAGAGGAACATGACATGTGTCTATGTTGCTTCTTTAGAAAAGGCTTGACTTGTGTGAGGGTGTGTGTGTTCTCTCTCATGCTCCTACAATGAGGACTCTCATCCCCCATGAGTAGGGATAATTGTTGACTTTTGGGAACACCTTGAGCCCCTCAAGAACCTTATTCATAGAGCACCTTTGCACCTTAGTCATTAAGCACTTCAAGCACCTTAATCAGCAAGCGCGACAAGCACCTTAGTCAACAAGCATGACAAGCACCTCAAGTTTGGGCCGGGTTCCCACTTGAAGCACAACCCTAGCTTGCCTAAGGTCAAAGGACATTTTAACATTAATTTTTGGAGGTCTTTAATGAAAATAATCGTAAGGTCTTTAAGCTCCATTAGCTAGCCTTGCTCTTTGACAGACCATCTCTCATTTGGACCCCTTTAACCTTGGCCCCGTGTTGAGATAGATCCATCAGCACATATCTATATTCTAATCTCATTCTAACCCTTGTTCCCATTTATTCTCCCATACTAAAATATCAGTTTAATACAAGAAAATCATTTGGATTGGTTAGATATTAGATTTTATGACATTACCTCTCTCTTGAAATCATAGTCGTCCTCGACTATGAGGTAGAAGAGATAAAGACTTAGTCATTAGTCGATGTTTCTTAGTGGGTAGAGGATCCTTTTTTACCCTATGAAATCATTCCAAGATGGATGAATAGTTTATTTGAGGCTTGGGAGACTTAGTTGCCGCAAGCATGTCTGCTCTTGAGTCCATTTCATTCTCCCAAAGTACAATGACAAATTCTACTTGGTGTTTTAGAGACGTCGTCATCACAAACATGATTCTAAGCATGCATACCACTTAATTTGTGCACAAGAAAAAGATAATTAGCCTTATAAGACAAAAAAATTGGTCATTTAAAAGAAACATGTAC
The DNA here is from genome assembly GCF_014529385.1 of Adiantum capillus-veneris. Taxonomy (NCBI): domain Eukaryota; kingdom Viridiplantae; phylum Streptophyta; class Polypodiopsida; order Polypodiales; family Pteridaceae; genus Adiantum; species Adiantum capillus-veneris. The sequence goes on along the minus strand of NC_140945.1, from coordinate 61,964,372 downwards.
ATTTTCTTACTCTAATGTAGCATTGTAAGGGTGAAAGCATGTATTGATTGTACCACTATTTCACTTTTTGGTGGTTGTCTTAGCAAAAAGTAGGACATGGTAAGAAACATGGCCCATAAGTACTTGTACCATCATATAATCTTACCATGTCATAGTACCTTGTCTTCATACCAAAGAATAGCTTCGGGTTGTAGCACCTCTTCTTGGTCTTCGATTTTTGGAGGGTCTTCAATAATTGGTTCTCTTGATGACTCTCCTTTGAAGGGCTTAAGTAGGCTCACATGAAAATCATTGTGTATGAGCCAATGGTTGGAAAACGTAAGTTGATAAGTCATGTCATTGATTGGCTTCAAGATTTGAAAAGGATCATAGCATCTTTTTGCTATTTTAGCATAATATTTTTGATGGCCCATAGGATTTTTGCCCATTGTTTGCCTCGATAGAACCTTGGGAAACTTAAGTAAGACCCAATCATTTTCTTTGAACGTTAAAGCACTTTTGTGCTTGTCTGCGGGTAGCTTTTTGCCTTTGTTGAGATATGGATATAGCCTCCTTAATCTTTTGAAAAGATTCTTGTAGGTCACGGCTATACTCATCAACAACGAAGATCTTCCCATGAACTTTAAGTAGCAAGGGAGGTCGAGGTCAGTATCATACTCATCTATCATAGAAGATAGATCATTGTGAGTTGCTATAGACACCGCATTAACTCTTGGTCTTCGTGAAAGTGCATCGGCCATTTGATTATGCCTACCAACAATGTGATCAATATGAAAATGAAATTGCGAAAAAGAAAATTTTCCCACCTCATTTGTTTGTCGAAAAGCTTGGTTTGCGTCATGAAGTACTTGAATTTTTGGTGGTCCGTTCGCAAAATAAATGAAGTCCCTCTAGTAGATAGTGCTTTCATGTGTCTAGGGCAAGTAGAACAACTAAAAGCTCTTTTTTGTATATGCCCAAGACTTGTTCATCGGCATTGAGCCTTCGGCTCTCATATGCTATGGCATGCCCTTCTTGAAGCAAAACAGCCCCAAGGCAATCACCACAAGCATCACATTGGACCTTAAATGGCTTTGAGAAATCGGGAAGCATAAGCATTGGTTGAAAGGTAAGCTTCTCTTTGATCTTGTCAAAAGATTTTTTCTCTTTAGCAGTCCTTGAGTACTTAATGTTCTTCTTTATTAAGTCATGAAATGGTCCTGCTATTTGAGAGAATTTGGCGATATAGCGTCAATAGTATGCACACATACCAATAAAGCTTCTTAGCTCATGTAGATTCCTTGGATTAGGCTATGCTTTTATTACCTCCAACTTTGATGGATCCATACGGATACCGTCTTGAAAGATAATATGACCTAAGTATTGAATCTCTTGAAGAAAAATTTCACTCTTCTTTTGATTAATAAAAAGCTTGTTCTCCCTCAAAGCTTGAAAAATCACCTGGAGATGTTTCTTTTGCTCTTCCAAGGACTTGGAGTAGATGATGATATCATCAAAGAACGCTCCAGTGAATTTGTGGTAGGGTCTAAAGATTCTCTCCATTTAACGATTGAATGTGGCCGGTGCATTAGTCAAGCCAAAAAGCATGACTAGATATTCATAAAGACCAAATGCTGTACAAAATGCGGTCTTTATGATATCTTCATTCATTATTCTTATTTGATGAGAGTCACTTTTAAGGTCTATCCTATTGAAGTAGGTCAAACCTTGTAGCTTATCAAACATATCTTCTACCCATGCCATGGTACAAGAAATCTGTTTTTGATAGTGATATGGTTTAGTGCTTGATAGTCCACACACATGCGGTATGTACCATCTTTCTTTGGCACTAAAAGGACTAGAGAACAAAATGGATAGGAGCTAGGCCTCACCATCCCTTTGTCTACCATTTCTTATACTTGCCTCACGATCTCCTCTTCTTGAGATTGGGAAACTCGATGAGGAGGCTTGTTAGGTAGTGAGCTTCCTAGTAGGAGATCAATTCAATGGTCATCATCCCCTCATTTTGGAGGTAATTCCATAGGCATATCATTGATAAACACATCTTGGAATCCATTTAGAAAATTAGACAAGTATGGTTGTTCTTGATTCCTAACACTTTGCTTTGCTAAAACATTAGCATCATTTAGAGACTCTTTGACAAAAATCATGTACGCAAAATCTAAGCTTTTCATTAACTTATCAAAATCAGGTGAATTTACAAGTGGTATAGTACAATCAGACTCATTAGCATCTATATACATGCTCTTTTCCATGTAGGTGAAGTAGATTCTCCTTTCAGGGAGCTTCATGTTGGCAGCCATGCGGTTGAACCATGGTGCCCCTAGGATAGCATCCTCATGTTGGAGAGGAGAGATAAAAAAATTCTTCTTTGTCGATGTGGATTTGGTTATGAAGCCTCACCTTCCCAATCAAGGGAGTAATGGAGGCTTGATGTCTCTTGAAAGCTCCATCGGTAGTTACAACATCTCCCATCTCAAAAGCTTGAATGCCCAACTTCGTGGCCAACTCCGTTGATATGAATGAATTTGTGAGTGGAGCCAAGTTCAACCAAGATGAAAGCATCATGCTCCCTTACCTTTCCCCAAGCATAGGAGAGAGGTGATCCTTTGCAATGATCATCCTCTTTTGGAGCTTCGATCGTGGAAGCTCTAGGAGTCTCATTGCGGGCATTTCTTTTGGGTCAAGAACGGTAGCCATGTCCTTGCTCCCCACGCATTTGTGGTCCTTACGAAAAGCTTCTAGCTCTTCATGAGAGAGTTTATTTTTACCTTTGTAAACTCCCTTCTCCTTGGACCGATTGTTGTTGTTGTTGGAATTGCCTTGGGAAGAGTTTTGGGCATTATTTTTCCCCTTTGCATCATTTCAAACTTTGTTTTCCATGGGCAGCTTGGCATTCCTTTTAGCCCTTTGTTGGAAATTGATGCGCGAAGCAACCACAATATGGTGGATTACTTCAGTGATAGAACCAGGCCGTTGGGAGTTGACATACTCATCCATTTCTTCAGGTAATCTTGCATAGAATTGTTGCTTTTGCTTGGTGAAGTCTATCGTTTGAAAGATAGTATCCTAAAGATGTAAATTTCAAACTTGTCCACATATTTGTGGATAGACTCGTGGGAGAGAAGTTTCAAACTCTGCCATTCGGTAAGCACTTTGTCCTTTGAATTGCTTGCAAGGAATTGCTTCTTCATGATGAAAACTCGTAGACTTTTCCATGTATTTGGGCCCTCACCGTTGCCATGAAGGCTATCTCACCATTGACAAGAAGATCTCCAAAAGTGCATAGTTACATGGCATAGCTTGGAGGACTCTGTGAAGCCCTCGTCTCCAAAGGCCGCATCAAATTTATGGATGAAGGCCAATAATTTATCCTCAATAGCACCAAAGGTGCCATCATAGGTGAGAAACAAGATACTCTTTCCTCACTCTTTGAACTTCTTGATCTTTTGGGAACTTTGCCATGCAAGGTAAGATTTGCAATGTCCTCTCCTCTTGTATTCTCTAAGAGAATAGTTGTTGCATTTGTTGAAAGAGGAGGAGGTGAAGAAGAAGGAGAAGAGAGTGACCTCTTTCTTGCCTTTTTCATCCTTTGCTTCCTCTCTTCCCTTTTGGAGTGATGAGGAAAAGGATTATGAGTTGACCATTTCCTCTTGGGAGGAGTTGGCGACCGTCTAGACCGCCGTCTTCGTGGAGCCACAACTTCAGAGGAACTTAGGGGTTCGCTTCTTTTTTGTTCTTTGGATTACTGCTCTCTTATGGGAGAGAGTATTCTTTTGGGAGTCTCATCAAGAGGCCTCGTAATCTCTCTCTCTCCTCTTGAAGAGGAAGGGAAATCCCATAAGCACAAAGTTGTTGAGTAACTTCATCTTGCAAAATAGGTTTTCCCATTGCTTGTTGCAACCTAGTAACAAGGTAATTAACAAACGTGGGGACATCATCATTAGCACCTTCATGTGCAAAATCAAAGTTATCAATGTTCATTCTACTCTCTTGGTTACTATCATCCATGCTAATTAAACTTATGTATAGATTTCTTTGTGCTTTGGTGCCCTCAAAAACGTTAGTTGCTACTCTTCTTTACCTTTGAAAATTAGTTCTCAAGCAGCCACACCCGTGGTTTAGAGTCTGTTGATTGCAAAGACTAGTGGAGAGGGTCTAACATTGCAGGGTTGATTATGGTTCCTGTTGAGATCTCTCTTAGCTCAATAATGGTTAAGCCAAAGGCATGCCCAGAGAGACTCCATTATCAAGACTATAGTTACCAACGGTGTACCTCGAATTAATTCATTCTCGACCAAGATAATCGATCATTGTCCCACTTACCCTATTGCAATGAACATGTCCAACCTTTCATGAATCACTTAAGGACCTCTCTTACATAGCAAGAAAAGAGAAACCAATATCTCTTATACCAATGTAATGGAAATGGCCTAAGAACTTTGAAAAGAGCGGAATTAAGAGAATTAGAGTGAGCATTTTTGTGAGACTACTTTGAGAACATAAAGCGTGAACTTAATTAGTGGTAGCAACCTTGGTGGGTTCACTATGTACAAAACTACCATATCACGTGCGCTCAAGATATGTTTGTAAAACCCCTTATCTGTGAATTTTGTTAGGAATATAATGTACCATTTTCTTTTAAAATCTGTAAAAAAAAATTCAATTTGAAATAATAATGTCCTTCTGTATATATATTTCTGTAAGTTTCAAGAACTTTAAATACCCTTCTGTTGAACTCACGTGATAGGTTACGTTTTTATTAGGTGACCTCCCCGGGGTAGCAACATAACCATATATTTAAAAAACTTGGCATGAACAATACTTTTGCAAGATAGAGAGTTACAGAACTTGACAACAGTTGAGGGCCGGATTTATGTGGAGTCGGTACTCCCTCCAATAGGCTTTTGTATTATAGATTCTCCCATCAAGAGGGAGAGACGGTACAATACAATGTTTGTGCTCCTTGTGACCTAGGTAATGCAATGAATATGGAAAGATTCATGCATCATGAGCATAAAATATTCTTGTAAAAGCATTAACCATCCATGGCCTCAGTCTCAAGGCCTCAAACACCTTTGAAGGTGGAGAGAGCTAGCGGGGAATGAGGGTAGGAAAGAGGAAGAAGAAGTAACATACGAGAAAGTGATAGTTTTTGTCATAAAAACTAATATTTAATTCTCCTAAATATTTTCTCAAGTTAAACTGATCATTTAATATGGGGAAGTATCAGGGGAGTAAAAGCTAGAATATCGGTAAGGCTGCCAGACCGGTCTCTGCAGGGATCCAAAGGAGGGAAAATAGGGATCCAAAGGGGAACAATCTGTAAAAGAGCAGTGTGCTTCAATGGGGCTTAAAAGACCTAAGGTTCAGCTCCAAGAGACTTTCATAGGCTAAGGTTACTAATCTTTTATTCAATTGTCCAAAGGTCAATGTAGGGGAAAATTGGATGGTCATGGGAATATTAAAAAGTCTTCCCACATCCCTATCAAGAAGGGGGCGAGCCATGAGAGTAGGGGATGAGAGAGAAAAACACGTACACACACACACATCTCAAAGCTCCACCTTTACACAAAGGGAATACTGAGACATGTCAGGCTCCTAGGCCAGTTGTCCCCAAGCTTCCCTCGAATCCTATTGGGTGGCCATATAGGTGGACCAATGAGAATTAGGCTAGAGTAAGTTTAGTATAATCAATTTAGAAATTCTTGATAAAAGAACCAATAGAAATTAAGCTCTCTAAAAGACTATTAGACAGTCTACTAAGGGGTCCAATGAGCATTCAACAGCCTAATGGCTTGCCTGATTCTTATTGGCTAGAGGACTAAGAGGTCCAATGAGAGTTTAATTGAATTATTTAGTTACCTAAATCTCTCACAAAAGGGGAAAGGGGGACACATGTCACAAGGCTAGCAATTATGCTTCTTATTTGTGATTGGCTAAGCTTTACACGGGCCAATGGGATGCTAGCATGAGAAAATAGCAAGAGGGCTCGACCAAGATGAGAGAGAAGGCTGCATTTTATTCTAAATCATTTCCACACACACACACACACAACTCATGTGTGCAAGAATAACTCCATGTCCTTCTCCAAGCATTGAGAAGTAGATGCCTACACCAACAATTCTTGGCTATGGAATGCAAATCCAACCAAGAGCCAAGCTTCAATGGCATGCTCATCTCCTCTACCATGTTAACTAAGCTATGATATGCTATTAGAGTGATTATGTGAGGAGAATACTTCTTTGTCGTAAGATACCTCTTCTTCCTCTCAATCTATCCTCATTCCTTGCTAGCTCTTACCAATTTTGAAGGTGTGTGAGGTCTTGGCACTGAGGATAGGGACACTAGGTGTGTTGTGTATGAAGCTTCCATCTTCATTACATCAACTAGTTTTATCAAGGAACACAAAGATTGTATTAAAAGTCTCCTTTGATGGGAGAAGCTATAATACAAAGTCTTTATGGAGGGGGGATCAGCTCCATGTAAATTTGGTCCTCAACTGTTTTCAATTGTTCTATTTCTCTCTCTTTTCAAGTATTGTCAATGCCAAATTAGCTAGGTGTAAATTTCTATGTTGCTTCTCAAATTAAGTACTCTATCTATGCTCATTAGGAACTTGTTCTTAATGAAATGCTCACTATGTTATCAATTTCCGCTACACACAAGTTACTAGTGCATTAAATGTTACATTGGTATCAGAGCTATTGATTTCTCTTTTCTTGCTCAAGAAGAGAGGTCCTCAAGCTTGCTACAAATGGTTGGTGTTATTAATTGCAAAAGAGTAAGTAGAATAGGGATTTTTCATCCTTGAAGCACGCCTGCTTTACGCAGTTAACGGGGACACCTTCGAGAGCTATGGTCTTAATAATGGAGTCCTACAGGGCTTGCCTATGGCTTATTTAACCATTGTTGAGCTATTAGAAGCTTGATAGGAAGCGGTGCTATCTTGGCTCTGTTGAACCCTCTGTTCTATTACTTAAAATTAATAATATTCAAGCCACGGGTAAAGATGCTTGAGTGCTTATCTATGAAGGTAAAGATGAGTAGCAACAACTAGGCCTTGAAGTGCCAAAGTACAAGTAAAAGTTTACACCTAAATTTTTCTAGTATGGCTAACAAAGGAAAATAGTTTGAAATGAATGTTGATAGCTTTGATTTACTAATGAAAGAGCAACTAATGATGCCCCTATGCTTGTAAACTATCTTGTTTCTAGACTTCAACAAGCCCTGGGAAACCCATCCCTCCAAGGTGAAGTGCTACAACAATTGTGCACCCATGGTATTCTCCAAACTCCCCACCAAGAAGAGAGCGTACCTAGGAATCCTCATAGTGATACTTCCAAAAGAGGACTCTCTCCAATAAGGGAAGAAGAAGAGGATCCGTACAAAGGGCTCAAAAGTCTACTACTCGATGACGCATCTCCTTCCCAAAGGAGAACCCAAGTTTCAATGGTAGAGCCCCCACCAAAATAGCAAGAAAGAAGCAAGTCTCCTACCACCACGGTGGAGATGGTGCCATGGAGACGGCGGGAAAAATGCTCTCCAACACCCCCTAAACGGAGAAGACCATCGCATACTTCTCTACACCATAATTCAAATAGGGACGAGAGAAAACAAGAGAAGAAAAATGCAAGAAAGAGTTCACCCTCTTCTCCATCTTCTTCATCCTCTTCCTCTTCTAAAGAAAGTGATGGTGCATACAAGGAGGGACAAGGGAAGAAAAAGGTGAGAAAGAGTTCACCCTCTTCTGAAGACAGTGATGGTGTAGCTCTTGAACCACCTAAAAGAAGAGGCCATAGGAAATCTTATTCCGCCTAGAAGAGGTCGTCCAAGCTCAAAAAGTTCAAAGAGGGAGGAAAGAACATCTCTTTCCTTACCTACAATGACACTTTTGGTGCTATCGACAAAGTCTTGGCCTTTATCCAGCAATTTGATGCGGGGTTTGGAGATGAGGGCTTCACGGATTCCTCTAAGCTACATCATGTAGCCCTGCATTTTCAAAAGTCCGCAAGGAAATGGTGGTCTAGCCTACAGGCAAACGGTGAGGCTCCACGAACATGGAAAGCTTTAAGAGCTTCCATCATGAAGCAGTTTTTGTCTATCGATGCCAAAGACAAAGTACTCACCAAATGGCAAATCTTGAAGCTCTCTCCTTACGAATCTATTCACAAATATGTAGACAAGTTTTGGGATTTACATCTCAAAGCCACTGTCTTCAAAAAGATGGATTTTGGAGAGAAAAAAAAGAAATTTTGTGCGGGTTTAGCTGAGGATATGGCGGAGTATCTTAACTCCCAAAGGCCACGGATCATATCTACGGTCATACACCATACCATGCTGGCTTTAAAAATCAACTTCCAACAAGGGGCTTAGAGAAATCTTAAGCCCATGGAAAACAAGGACCGTAAGAAGCCTAAGGGGAAGGACAATGTCCAAAAGTCTCCCAAAGGCAACGCCAACAACAACAAAGCTAAGGAGAAGGGAGTTTATAAAGGCAAAAAAAAACTCTCTCCTAAAGAGCTAGAGCGTTATAAAAAATATAACCATTGTTTCAAGTGTGGGGAGCAAGGGCATGCCTATCGTATACACGTAATGAGCCTCCTAGAGCTACCTTGGTTGAAATTCAAGAAGAGGATGCACATCACAAAGGATCTCCTTTATGCCATGCTTGGGGAAAGGTAAGACAACATGATGCTTTTATTCTCTTTGACCCTAGTTCTACTCACAATTTTATACCCACAGAGTTGGCCACCAAGCTAGGCATCCAAGCCTATGAGATGGGACATGTCCTACCTGTTGATGGTGCTTTCAAGGGGCAAGAAGCCTCAGTCACTCCCTTAATTGGGAAATTGAGACTCCATGTCCAAAGCTATGTGGACAAGGAGGATTTCTTTATCCCTCCTCTCAAGCACGAGGATGTAATCCTAGGGGCACCATGGTTTGATCGCATGGCTATCAATGTTAAATTCTTTGAAAGGCAAATCTACTTTAGGTTCAGGGAAAAAGATATGTACATAGATGCTAAGGAGTTGCATAGTATCATACCTCTTGTACATAAGAAATCTTTCAATAAGTCAATAAAGAGCTCTATTTCCGCGTACATGATTTTTGTTAAAGATTCTCAAAATGAACCTAATTCTTTAGCAAAAGAAAATATAAACAATCAAAAGGAATTAGAGGTATCCAATTTCCTCAAGGGGTTCCAAGGTGTTTTTATTGACGATATCCTTGTGAAATACCTACCAAAGGAGGTAATGATGACCATGCAATTGAACTTCTTCCAGGAAGTTCACCACCTAATAAACCTCCTTATAGAGTTTCCCATGCTCAAGAAGAGGAGATTATGCGGCAAGTGCATGAGTCGGTTTGAGAAAGGCATGGTTAGGCCTAGCTCATCTCCTTTTTGTTCATCAGTGTTATTAGTGCAAAAGAAAGATGGCGCATATCTTATGTGCGTCGACTATAGAGCACTAAATAGGATCACTATCAAGAATAGGTTTCTCGTTCCACGGGTAGAAGACCTATCTGATAAGCTACAAGGATCGACCTACTTCAGTAGAATTGACCTAAAAAGTGGCTACCATCAAATAAGGATAGTTGATCAAGACATTGTAAAGACCGCATTTTGCACTACGTTTGGTCTTTACAAGTACATTGTCATGCCTTTTGGCTTGACCAATGCACCCGCCACATTTAACCGTTTGATGGAGAAGCTATTCAGCCCTCACCAAATCTTTAGTAGAGTGTTCTTTGATGATATAACCATCTACTCTAATTCATTAGACAAACACAAGCAACACCTCTAGGTAATATTTCAAATTTTATGTGAGAATAAACTTTATATTAATAAAAAGAAAATTGAATTTTTCTTACAAGAGATTCAGTATTTAGTTCACATTATCTCTCAAGATGGCATCCAAATGGATCCATCAAAGCTAGAGGTAATAAAAGGAAGGGCTAATCCAAGGAATCTGCATGAACTAAGAAGCTTTATAAGTATGTGTGCATACTATAGACACTTCATAGAAAAGTTCTCACAAATCGTAGGACCATTACATGACCTAACTAAGAAAAACGTTAGGTATATATGGTCCGCCAAGGAAAACAATGCTTTCAAAAAGCTTATCTCTCAACCTGTGCTTACACCACCGAATCTCTCAAAGCCATTTGAGGTCAATTGTGGCTCTTGGGGTGATTTCCTTGGAGTTGTTTGCCTCCAAGATGGGCACGCCATGGCCTATGAAATTCGAAGGCTAGACCCTGTTGATCAAGCTCTAGGCATATGTGAGAAGGAACTTTTAGCAGCTCTACATGCTCTAGATTTGTGGAAGCACTATTTGTTGGGGACTCCTTTCATTTTGCGAATGGATCACCAAAGCCTTATGTACTTCATGACGCAGACCAAGCGCTTCGACAAACAAATGAGGTCGGAAAATTTCCTTTTGCAATTTCATTTTCATATTGCTCACATTGCTGGCAAGCATAATCAAGTGGCCGATGCACTCTCAAGACAGCCGAGAGTGAATGCGGTATCCATAGCAACTCACAATGATCTATCTTCTATGATAGATGAGTATGTTATTGATCCCAATTTTAGAAATGTGATTTCAGCCCTTTCACTAGGGAAGAAGGAAGAACCATTTACCCTGCAAGATGGTTATCTTCTCTATGGAAATAGACTATGCAATACTACTCACTACGTGAGAAAGTAATGTATGAATCTCATGCATATAAGGGGTAATTAAAATCCATTTTGGTGAACGCACATGATATAAGAAAATTTCACTTAGTGAATGCCCCGGGTACTAAATTGGATTTACATGTAAAAACTAAATGACTTGATTGATCTTTTTATTTATGTTTTAAATGTAGCACATGCAATTTGATGTATCTACAAGAATTGGATCAAAACTAGATCAAGTTAAATCTCATTTTTTAAAACTCAATCACGTACAACTTAATGTATAGATAGCAAATCATCACGCGACGAACGCCTATAGCATAGCTATTTGGTACTAACATGATAATATCAATACTTGGGGAAGTGACTGTGTAATGGAAATTGCCTATGAACTTTGAGAATAGAGGAATTAGGAGAACTAAAGAGAGCATTTTTGTGAGATTACTTTGAAAACATAAGGGTGAACTTAATTGATGGTAGCAACATAATCATAGTACTGAATTAACTTGGCATGAACAATACTTTTGCGAGAGAGAGAGTTTAGAGAACTTGACAACATTTGAGGACCGGATTTATGTGGAGCCTGTCCCCCCTCTCCAATAGGCTTTTGTATTATAGGTTCTCCCATCAAGAGAGACTTGGTACAATACAATATTTGTGTTCCTTGTGACCTAGGTGATGCAATGAATATGGAAAGCTTCATGCATCACAAGCATAACATAGGCTTTGTAAAGAGCATTAACACCTTCAAAGGGGGAGAGAGCTAGCGAGGAATGAGGGTAGGGAAGAGGAAGAAGAAACATTCATAGGAGAAAGATATAGCTCCTCACTTATCATCACTCTTCTTGCTATCATACATAATAGCATAGTAATGAAGATGGACAAGATGGCAAGCTTCAGCATTGAATCATGGCTCTTGGTTGGATTCACATTCCATAGCCAAGAGTGTTGGTGTAGGCTCTCAACTTTTCAACAAGCTTGGAGAAGGAGATGGAGTTCTTGCACTTCACCAAGTGAAGAATGAGAGAAAATGAGAGAGAGTGTGAGGGAGTATACCCCCCAAGCACACCCCTTACTTGCTTTGGTCGACCCCCCCTTGTAGATCATGCTTGAAGCTCATTGGACACCTCCAGGGCTAGCCAATCACATGCAAGAGGCATATCAAGCAACAAGGGTAGGTTTTGGACAAGTTTTCTTTTTTCCCCTTTGAGGCAAAGAGGCTTGATAATTACTTAGATAATTATTTAATTAATTTAAATGCTCATTGGACCCCTTTTAAGCCTATCCATTAGGATTCAGGCACACCTTGAGGGAAACATGGGTAGGGTCTTGACATGTGTCCTTGCTACCTCTTGAGGCTTGGTCTTACTTTGTGTGTGTGTGTGTGTGTGTGTGTGTGTGTGTGTGTGTGTGTGTGTGTGTGTGTGTGTGTGTGTGTGTGTGTGTGTGTGTGTGTGTGTGTGTGTGTGTGTGTGTGTTGTCTCTCATCCCCCTAGCTTTAGGGCTCACCCCCTTCTTTGTAGGTATTTTGTTGACTTTTGGAACACAAGCACCTTAGTCAGCAAGCACGACAAAGCACCTCAATCTTGGGTAGTGTTCCCACAAGCACATCAAGCTCCCTAGTCAGCAAGCACGACAAGCACCTCAAGCATCTTAGTTAGCAAGCATGACAAGCACCTACAGGGTTCCCACCTCAAGCTCAGCCCTATCTTACCTAAAGTCAAAGGACTTTTAACATTCACCATTGGAAGTCTTTAATGAAGCTAACCCTAAGGTATTTAAGCTCCATTAGCTAGCCTTTCTCTTTGACAAAATATCTCTTATTTGGACCCCTTTACCTTTGGCCCCATGTTGAGATAGACCCGTAAGCACATGTCTATATTCTAACCCTTGTTCTCCTCTATTCTCCCACATTAAATGATCAGTTTAATATGAGAAAATCATGTGGGTTGGTTAGATATTAGATTTTATGACATTACCTCTCTTGAAATCATAGTCGTCCTCGACTATGAGATAAAAGAGATAAATCCTTAGTCATCAATCAATGTTTCTTAGCGGGTAGAGGATCCCTTTTTACCATATGACATCATTCCAAGATGGATGACCAATCCATTTGCTGCTTGGGAGACATAGATGCCACAAGCATGTCTGCTCTTTAGTCCATTTCATTCTCCCAAATAGAGTGAAAATTTCTACTTGGTGTTTGAGAGATGTTGTCATCACAAACATGATTCTAAGCATGCATACTACTTAAATTTGTGCACAATAAAAAGAGAACTAGTCTTATAAGACAATAAATTTGGTCATTTGAAAAAAACAATGTACATTTGCTTACTCTAATGTAGCATTGTAAGCATCTTGAAAAGGATAATTTCTGAACTTAATAAGGTACCTTTGGGTAATCTTACCATGTCGTAGTACCTTGTCTTCATGCCGAAGGATATCTTTGTGTGGTAGCACCTCTTCTTGGTCTTTGATTTGGGGAGGGTCTTCAATACTTGGTTCACTTGGTGGCTCTCTTTTGTAGGGCTTAAGTAGTCTCACATGAAAAGCATTGTGTATGAGCCAATGGTTGGGCAACTTGAGTTTATAAGCCATCTCATTGATTGGCTTCAAGATTTGGAAAGGACCATAGTATCTTTTTGCTAGTTTAGCATAATACTTTTGATGGCCCGTAAGCCCTTCTGTGATTGTCAGAAGGACCATAGTATCTTTTTGCTAGTTTAGCATAATACTTTTGATGGCCCGTAGGCCCTTCTGTGATTGTCATAAGCAACTTTTTTCCTTTGTTGAGAGATGGATATAGCCTCCTTATTCTTTGGAAAGATTCTTGTAGATCACGGCTATACTCATCGGCAACGAAAATCTTCCCATGTACTTTAAGTAGCAAGGGACTTTTAGGTCTTCGCTCAATGATTTCAAAAGGTGCTTTTCCCGTAGAAGTATGTACAATATTATTGTACGCATACTCTACAAGAGGTAAGTTTGTTTTCCATTGTGAGCATTGATCTACTTCTGTAACATAAGTCTTTAGAAGATCGAGTATCATAAGATTGGCTATCTCACTTTGGCCATCCGTTTGTGGGTGATAGGCCAAAGAGAAATTCAATCTTGTAACTAGATTTTCAAAGAGATATTTCCAAAAATTATTGGTCATTCTAGGATCTCCATCTGACACGATGGATGTTGGCAATCCATGGTGTTTGAAAATATGTGCTATGAAGAGAGTTTCCATTTAGTGTGCCTTAATAGTCTTTTTGACAGGAATAAAGTGAGCTTTCTTGCTAAACTTTTTGACTATTGTCAATATTCCCGTATTCCCATGGATAGACTTGGGTAATCCAAAGATAAAATCCATGGATATACTCTCCCATGGTGAATTTGGGATAGGCAATGATTGGAGTGATTCAGGTTACTTCCCTCTATCATACTTAGTATTTTGGCATTCTACACATTTTGAAACATACTCTTGTGTGTCCACTTTTATGCTAGGCCAATAGAAATACGTCTCTACTCCTTGTAGAGTAGATTGAATGCCTCTATGCTCCTCATAAGGAGGAGCATGGGATTCATACATGACTTTCTCACGAAGGGAGTTGGTAACACATAGCCTATTGCCGTGGAGAAGATAACCATCCTGCAAGGTGAATGGTTCCTCTTTCTTCCCCAAAGCAAGGGCTAACATTATTTCTCTAAAGTCCGGGTCAGTAGCATACTCATCTATCATAGAAGATAGATCATTGTGAGTTTCTATAGACACCACATTAACTTTTGGTCATCATGAAAGTGCATCAGCCACTTGATTGTGCTTATTAGCAATGTGAGCAATATGAAAATAAAATTGTGAAAGAAAATTTTCCCACCTCATTTGTTTGTCGGAAAGCTTGGTTTGCGTCATGAAGTACTTGAGACTTTGATGGTATGCTTGTAAAATAAATGGAGTCCCCACCAATAGATAGTGCTTCCATGTGTCTAGGGCATGTAGAACAGCTAACACTACAAGAGGTACTTCACATTAGTGACACTCGCAGTGCGACGCTCAAAAGTAAAAACCCACGGCATCGTTATGAGCGTCGCTAAGTTACTTGTAACTTAGCGACGCTCATAGCGACGCCTATAGCAACGCCAACAAGGGTAAAAAAATAACTGTGAGCGTTCGAAAACTCAGATCTCAAATCTGAGTTTTCGATGCTCAAGCAAGCAAAGGTAACCCAGGCTCTCCCTCTCTCTCTCTTTCTTCTCCACACACACACACACACACACACACACATACAGGAGGAGAGGAAGGAGAGCTAGGTATGCTCCTTCCCTCTCCTCTCTCTCATGTTCCCTTCCCCTCTTTCTCTCTCTCCCTCTCACACACACACTCACACATTGTGTTTTTGTGTGTGTGTGTGAGAGAGAGAGAGAGAGAGAGAGAGAGAGAGAGCACATACACAAAAAACACACACACACACACATGCATAAACAAAGAATACATACACACACATGCATAAACAAAGAATGCATACACACACACATTGAGAGAGGAAAAGAGAGAGAGAGAGAGAGAGAAAGAGAGAGAGCGAGAGAGAGAAAGAGAAAGATATAAAACAGAGAGAGAGAGAGAGAGAAGAAGAAGAAGAAGAGATTTTTAACGTCGTAGGAAACTATCCCAAGAGACCTTAAAGATATAGTCAACAAGGAGTTGAACTCAAGACCTGTTATTCAAGAGGGAAATGGCATAACCAATCTACCACACTTGGGTGATACAAAGGTTATACCATTTTCCTCTTTTTATTGGCGCACACACACACACACAAAAGAAGAAGAGAGTTTTAACGACGTAGGAAACTATCCCAAGAGACCTTGAAGATCTAGCCGACGAGGAGTTGAACTCAAGACCTGTTATTCAAGAGGGAAATGGCATAACCAATATACCACACTTGGGTGATAGAAAGGTTATATCATTTTCCTCTTTTTATTGGTACACACACACACACACACACACCCACACACACACACCCGAGAAGAAGAAAGTTTTAACATCGTAGGAGACTATCCCAAGAGACCTTAAAGATCTAGCCGCCGACAAGGAGTTAAACTCAAGACGTGTTATTCAAGCGGGAAATGGCATAACCAATCTACCACAGTTGAGTGATAGAAAGGTTATACTATTTTCCTCTTTCTATCATTTAAGATTAGGTTAGATTTATATTTACGTTAGATTAGATTTAGGTTTATTTAGGTTAGATTAGATTAGATTTAGGTTTATTTTGAGTTAGATTTATGTTAGATTAGTTTAGGTTTATCTACGCGCGTTAGATTTAGATTTATGTTAGATTAGATTAAATTAACGTTTATTTTGAGTTTAAGATTAAATTAGATCTAGATTTATGTTCGATGAACCATGCGGACCAACAATTCCACGATAGTCTAGTGGTGGTGGTTGTTGTGGCAAGGAGCATGTCGTTTCTGGAGCTCATGTGTTGCAGAGTCCCTAGGACACACCGAGGAGTATCCCTACTTGTGAGACTGCTCAGCCTACACCAAAAGATTATATTGCCTACACGTTTGAGAGTGCTATCCCGTCCATTGCGTCAAAGATTCTGAGGAGTGACCCGAACACTGCATCGGGGTCGCCTAGAGGCTTGGACAATGAGCATTCACCGGATAGAGTTTCTATAGTTCATGGGAGGGACATGACAAAGTGATACGCCTAACTCATCAATCGTATGTCCAATAAGATCATTATGACCCCTAAGGGGAAGTAGGTGATGGGCCGCATACGACAGTTGTGTAGTCAGGTTTTTTGACACATTGTTGTTTGTCATGGTCTCTTGGAGGGCTAAGGATAAAGCCTCCAAGGATTATCTTATTGCTACGCTGCATCGGGAGTTTCTAGTTCCCTCTTTGGAGAATACAGTTGACGATGCTTGGATGAGGAGATGCATGCGCGACCACATGAAGCATCGAAGGTCAGATGCACAAATGCCAGACCTGGCTGGCTTGAAAGAGAGGAGTGGAGGGGTATCAGGGAGGAGAGGACAACTAATCCGGACAGGCGGTGGTAGAAGAGGGACGCAGCAAGTGTTCGCATCAAGACGGGATTATCCCATCACCTGGGGAGTGGCGGCTGGGCCAGCTTCGAGGAGGATTTTGTCCCATCACCTGGGTCATGGATCGACGGGGTGGAAAGGGGAGATTATTAAACTCTTGCATTGAAGTATTTGTATATGTGAGGCCCATTCACATCTACGCAGCTAGTAGCCCCATTGGTATGTCTTGTACCCTTCAATGGAGCGAATTACCACATGTTCAGTTAGGTTAGATTTAAGATTAGACTTTGGATTGAGTTTTTAAATTAAAGTCTACCTTCAAGATTATGGTAAAAAAATTAGAGTCAAACGATCGGTGAAAAGATCTACTGTGAAAAGATGTTAAGATGCTATGAAATGCTACAGCTAGAGAAGAGGCAAAGGGGTTTTGTCCACTACATGCACTATCATGTAGACGTGGGTGTGTAGATTTCTTGTACCCACAAATATAGGCATTGACCAATAAAGACAAGATTATAACCCGGTGGTTCTGATCTCCGTGCATCTCTAGACCGAGGTGTGTGGGGATTGGACATGACTAGAGAATGTGAGGTAGTTTATAGTGTGAACAAAGATAGAGAGAGAGAGAGAGAGATAGAGATAAAAGACAAAGAATGCCAATATAAGCTAAATATGTTTTCCAGGTTATAAGGGTTTTACCCTCATTATGAGTAGTGATGAGGATGTGGGGCCGTCCAACCAAAACACCTATCTCTCAACGAGGATCTTATGTCCTTGTAATCAATGCAAGCATGCTGTGCGACGGACAAGACGTGTTTCTTTATAGCACGTTCGTAAATTTGGCGAGTTTGATCCATCTATTATAGATCAAGTTGTTGCCAATTATAACTCGTCGAACTCTGACGCTGGCCAACATGCAGCAATCTTGTAACCCAATAGACGTATTCGCAGGAGCTTTGGTCAAGCACCATATGTGAGGCCACAAGATGTAGCCTCTGACATCTCAGGGGATGATCATGCAGACCACATTCCCAACAAGGCAATGTTTGAGCCGGAGATCAATGAAATGATCGAGACGATCATGTATTTAGAAAGGCTTATCTATGATGATATGAAAAGTGAAGCCGATACGCCATTGTATGATGGAGCACGTGTGTCTAGATTGAAGGCGCTCCTGGTTCTTCTCAACATGCAGACAAAGTTTGGATGGAGTGACACTAGCATCACAACGCTTTTCAGGTGATCTATTACAATGTGTTTACTTTAATAAAAAACTCTAGATGTGTACTAATCTGATAGATTTTTACACAATTGCACCATAGTTTTTTCGTTGTGTAGATTGCTCAAAGAGCACATACTGCCAGCTGATAATGTGATGCCAGATTCCAGAGAGCAAGCAAGAAAGATTTTGTGAAACTTGGGGATGGATTACAATTCAATCCACGCTTGTCTTAACGATTGCATTCTTTTCAGAGGAGAATACATAGACATGGAGAAGTGTCCGAAATGTGATTCCAAGAGATATCAAGTAGAGCTCCACGGAACAAAAATTCCACAAAAGCTTTTGCGACATTTTCCTCTGCTTCCTCGCATCAACCATTTCTTCAAATGTAAGTCCATGGCCGCCCTAGCATCATGGCATGAGGAGAATAAATCTTTGGATGGTGTGGTGCGGATTCCTGCAGATTGCATAGCCTAGAAACATATAGATGAAACATGGTCGAGTTTTGCTAGGGAAGCTCGAAATTTACGCCTAGGCATGGCTATGGATGGCGTAAATCCATTTGGTCAAAGATCAACATCTTATAGTGTATGGCCCGTTGTCATCGTTAACTACAACATTCCCCCGTGGTTGACTACGAAGAGGGGCACCTATGGCTAAGCTTGATGGTGCCGGGGCGGTATAAAGTGAAGAATATGGATGTGTATCTTTTTCCACTATTGGAAGAGCTACCAAAATTGTGGATTGGCATAGAAGTGGTGGATATGAGCCGGCACACAGGTCGACGGAATGCTTTGATCAGAGAAATTCTAATGTGAACCATGCATTACTATCCCGGACTAACAGAATGCTGAGGTGATTTACACTTAAACTCAGACACTGCAAATCTTGGTTTTTCTCAAGCTTATCTATTATCATGTGTATACATGCAGGGCTTCAAACAAGCGGATACAGAGCATGTGCACATGTGGACCTAGACTGAATGCACGTCGGGCTCCCTCATTGAAGAAGCAAATCTACGAAGGTCATCAAGCGTATCTTCCAGAGAATCATGTGTTATGCGATGGATTTTTGGAAAGAGAACCACCGAGGATGTCTTCACAAGCATGGTTAGAGCAAAAGGAGATGTGTAATGACGGTTTGCCCCCAGGGATGAAGAGACTCTCTCTATGGTAAGAGTTACCATATTGGCCCCAATTCATGATCAATCACTTGCTTGATCCAATGCACATATTCAAGAATGTGGGTAATCTACTATGGGACTATCTGAACGGCAATAAAGATACTTTGGGAGCCAGAGTTGACCTTAGAAATGTGGATCGTATGGAGAAATATTGGTTGCAGACAACATCCGAATCTCAATAGATCAATAAAACTCCCTAAAGCGCCATGGATTTTCACAAGGGCCCAAGAACGCAAAGTAAAAGAGACCATTTGATCTTTGCGGATCCCCACTGGCGTAATGCACTCACGCCAAACGTGTTTTACTAAAGAAGGAAAGCTTACCGGTTTGAAGTCACACGACTGGCATAAAATGTGTCAGGTATGTTCATAGTGGACTATATCATAGTGGGAATTGTGTAACAAATTCGTGTGTGGACTTTAATATCATTGTTGCACGTGTTTTGTAGTTTATTTTACCGGTGCCCATTGAGGGATGTTTGTCTCTTGACATCCGTAACACAATCTACAAACTTGCCAAGTTGGTGCAATGGATCTCACAAAAGGAGATCAACGTAGACTCCATACCATTCGCCAAACTAAACGCTGTGGAGGTTGTGTGCATGTTTGAGAAACACTTTCCTACTACCATGCTAACCATTCAGATGCACCTTCTTGTTTACATAGTTGATGAGGTGGAAATAGTTGGCACAGTGCATTCCAGATGGATGTTGTTTTTAGAACGTTTCATGAAAACGCTCAAGGGATATGTGAGTCAAAAGGCACGTCGAGAGGGTAGCATGGCAGAAGGTTGGTTGGTATCAGAGTCCCTAGTGTACATTGGAGAGTGGCTAGACGGATTTGATAAAGCCCGGGACACGCTATGGCGAACCACAGATGATGAGCGCATATCTGGGATTTCCATGTGCAATCGCGGTGTTGAGAAGAAGATGATCGAAGATCTAGAGGCTAAAATCAACCGCTTTTGTATGCTTCACAATCCAGTGATGCAAAAGTGGATTTCACAATATGAGGATGCAAAGCAAGAGCAACAAAGGGCACGAATCGAGTGGAGACGGGGAAGACAAACACCGATGCACTATCCGACGGGTCTGGAGAGCCTACCAAAATTCATGAGCTTAAGATGGTTGCACAACCAATTGAAAAGCGAACAACAGTGCGGTGAAGAAGTGATTGAGGAGAAGTGAGAGTACTCTCGGGGTTGCGCGACCAAGGTAAGTTTGCAATGTACAACTAGTGACTTTCTAGATGTTTGAACGGCCACTCATAATGTTTGCTGGTTGTAGTACAAGTCATACACAGTAGGATGGTGTAAAGGTCGACATTTTAGGGTGGAATGGATCGACAAAAAGCGTTTTACTCAAGATTGTGGAATCATGGCAAAATTTGAACAGTCTAGTCGATGACGGTTCCCTGATGCAGATCCTGTGGTGGCGGAACTCACTTACTTCGGCACGCTACAAGAGATTTTGAGGATTGATTATAGAGGATTTTTTGTCGACTTGTTCGACATGCAATGGTTCAAGATAATCATGGAGGGTCGCAATGCTACTGTGCGTAGAGGAGAGTTTGGTTTTCTTGAGGTGGATTCAACTAAGAAATGGACTGACCTAAGAGACACTTTCGTACTACCCGAGCATTGTGAACAAGTAAATATGTAAATAGTTAACATCAAATTTTAGAAGTTATGTTCTTGGAAGCTCTCATGTAAGTTATCGGGCTCTGGCAGGTGATATTTCATCCTACAAAGTCTGCATCAAACTAGTGGTACATCATAGAGGTAGCCCCTCGTAGTGCACGAATGTATGAAGGCTACCATGTGCCAATCACGGTGGCATCAATGGAGGCGATCGGAGAAGATGCTCAGTCAGAAGCCGCTAGGGTGGTGCCATACGAGCATCAAGCTGCTACTCTCTATGGGGTGCATGCAAAGGATCTACAAAATGAAACGAAGGACATCTGTTTAAACGGAGAGCTCTATATAGATATAGGAAGTTATGTTGAGCTTTGCGAGGATGAGAGAGAGACCTCTTAAAGCCATAAATATTGTATTTGAACAATCTAGCTCCGTTTTACAATGTATATTGTATTCACGTGGCTTTTTGTCCATTTTTGTCTATATGTGTCATTGCGTCATTGTATTTAATGGTCATTGTTTCATTGTATTTAATGGTCTTTGCATCCACTCCAGGTACGTATGCTCTAGGTATGTTCTCACAAGCAAGGACGACGACGACTGCGCTCTGAGTAGGATGGAGACTGAAGCTGCAATCGTGAAGCTGGCTTGCTCAATATAGATGCTGCTCGTCCCACCACTAAATCTAGCTGATCGGGTGAAAGAGACACTAAGAAGAACTACTACTGCTTCTCAGCATCTCTTTCACCCGATCAATTAGATTTAGTGGTGGGGCAAGCAACTTCTAGTATGAGCAGACCTTTGCGATGCAGCTTCAGTCTCCATCGCACCCGAAGCGCATTGCTTTTACAAATTCACAAAAATTCAACGAAATATCTCTACACAGGAATCCCTCCCCCTTTATGAGTCCTCTCTCTCTCTCTCTCTCTCTCTCTCTCTCTCTCTCTCTCTCTCTCTCTCTCTCTCTCTCTCTCTCTCTCTCTCTACTTGTCCATGTTTTCTTCTCCATTCATTTCAATATTAAGTTTAAATAATTGTGTGTTTAATGCAGGTATGGATGATGAGGAGTTTCTTTCTGGTGCACCATCACGCGTTCCTACTCTGGCCGCCTTTCCTCTGTTTCGGAGCATTCAGTGCGCTCTGAAGCTTCGATGTCAACGAGAAGATCTTCACACTCGTCTAGGCACCGGCGCTCTAGTGGTGGCGGCGGCAGTTGTTGTGGGGATGCCACCGCCAATGCCTCGACACCGCCTCGTGTTCGACGAGGCTCTTTACCCTCCCCTTCTTTGACCGCCTCGACACCAACCACGGCATTGCCATCTACACCAAGTTTTGCACGAGTGACGGTTGTTCCTAGCGGCTACACACCACTAGCTACTCCTCCCAGAGTCACTCTAGTTGACACTCCTCGCTTCGGGGTCCAAACTCCAATGGAGACACCTGACGTCCGTACCCCCATCGACACGCCGCTAGAGACCCCTGCCGGGACACCCAAGTCCACGCGTCACTAGCGAGAGGGCTTGCCTTACTCCATCGACTTCAGCGGCGGCATCATCTTGGATGATGAAGGCAAGAAGGTGATCTCGCGCATGCGCGGTCTTTGCTCTCAGGTGTTTAGACACTACATACTAAACACCTGGAGTGAAGTACCAAGTGATTTAAAAGATAGAGTCATCAGCATGCTTCATGACGAGTTTCCCATTCCAACACGAGATGACCGCTTCAATGAAGACGTGATGAAGGTTCGAATGCGCGAATACTGCAAGCACAAGCATTCCGAAGTGCAAAAAGAAATTAAGCATGGGTGGAACAAACCAGATTGGCTGGCCAAGGAAGATTGGAAGAATGCAAAGAAAGCAACACGTGAGAATCTCGACAAGTGGAAGCAACTAAAGGAGGCAGCCAGAGCACGAGTAGAGGCAGGAAGCTCACACCACTTGGGGAGCGGAAGGTAGGCATCATTTGAGGTCGATTTTGTAAGTATTTTTGCATTGCTCTTTAGGTTTGATAGTTTAGGATTTAGGGGTTTTAAAATTCTAACATAATGGATTCTTTGTATGTTTTGACAGTGGTTGATGATAGGACATGACCCCACACCGTATGAGCGCAAGTACGTAGGTAGGAAGGGCTTAAAAGACCTGATGGACATTCTGAGTTCTTGCGGTGGCATGGTTAGTATTAGGGTTTACTCTTTTCCACTTGTCGTATTGTTTTATAAAGGTCGCTATATGTTTATACTTACAGAAAGCTGTCTTGTTTGTTTTTTTGTAGAATCCGACAGATACGCCGCTTGGACGCGATGAGACGTCTGATTAGATGACGTCAGTCTAGCCGCAGCTAGATAGCATTAGTTTCCTTTTGTCATAGCATATGTATCATGAGATGACGTTTATACGTCTTTTTGAAAACCATGTATATTTTTTCAATAATGACGATGGTGTTGTAACTATTACATTTGCAAAGTTTAACAATCAAGTGATTTTGCCTATGATGTGTACAATTGTAATTGATTTACTTTCATCAATTTACTTTTGTCAATTTTGTATTTTTATTCTGCAAACAATACTATGGTTGATGGAGTTAATGGTTATATTGTCTTGTGGGTGACTACTTTGGGTCTATATCTAAGCTTGCACTTTCTTTCAAAGGTGAATCAATTAATGAAGCATTCAATATGGTTGATGGGTGGCAAGGCATTCAATGCCTTACCTTGAATGTCCTGCCACCAAAAAAAATTTATCTCGGGCGTCACTTTAGGTGGCATGTAAACGTCGCTATGATCGTTGCTATAGGCATTGTTATATAGTGACATTATAGCGACGCATATAGCGATGACAGTTATAGCGATGTTCCCGTATCGACGCTCTTAGTGACGGTCTTAGCGACGCCAAGGAGTATAAAAACCCAATTTTCATCTCTAACAGTGTCACAAGTGCACACAACCTCTTGTAGTGTAGAAGATCTTTCTCATAAATGCGTAAGACCCGTTCATCCATATTGAGCCTTCGGCTCTCATATCCTATGGCATGCCCTTCTTGAAGCAAGACTGCTCCAAGGCAATCACCACAAGCATCACATTGGACCTCAACTGGCTTTGAGAGATTCGGAAGCATGAGAACTAGAGGTAAGCTTTTCTTTGAGCTTGTCAAAAGCATTTGGATCCTTAGTAGTCCATGAATACTTAACTTTCATCTTAGTTAAGTCATGTAATGGTCTTTCTATTTGAAAGAATTTTGCTATGAAGCGTCTATATTATGCACACATACCAATAAATCTTCTTATCTCATGTAGATTCCTTGGATGAGGCCATGCTTTATTACCTCCAACTTTGATGGATCCATGCGGATACCATCTTGAGAGATAATATGACCTAAGTATTGAATCTCTTGAAGGAAAAATTCACTTTTCTTTTGATTGAGAAAAAGCTTGTTCTCCCTCAATGCTTGAAAAATCACTTGGAGATGTTGCTTGTGTTCCTCCAAGGACTTAGAGCAAAGAACACTCCAGTGAATTTTCGGTAGGGTCTGAAGATTTTCTCCATTAGACAATTGAACGTGACTAGTCCATTAGTCAAGCCAAAAGGCATGAATAGATATTCATCAAGGCCAAATGTTGTACGAAACACGGTCTTTAGGATATCGTCATCCACTATCCTTATTTGATGATAACCACTTTTAAGGTCAATCCTATTGAAGTAGGTAGAGCCTTGTAGATTATCAAACAGATCTTTTACACGAGGCACTAGAAATCTGTTTTTGATAGTGATATGGTTTAGTGCTTGATAGTCCACACACTTGCTGTATGTACCATCTTTCTTTTGCACTAAAAGGATTGGGGAACAAAAGGGAGAGGAGCTAGGCCTCACCATTCCTTTGTCTACCAGTTCCTACACTTGCCTCATGATCTCCTCTTGTTGAGCTTGGGAAACTCGATAAGGGGGCTTGTTAGGCAGTGAGCTTCCTGGTGGGAACTCAATTCAATGGTCATCATCCCCTCGTTTTGCAGGTAAGTCCATAGGGATATCATCGATGAGCACATCGTGGAATCCTTATACAAGTCTAACTCTTCTTGATTCCTACCATTTACATTTGATGAAACATTAGGATCTTTTAGAGACTCTTTAGGGGGCATGTTAGGCAATGAGCTTCCTGGTAGGAGCTCAATTCAATGTTCATCATCCCCTCGTTTTGCAGGTAAGTCCATAGGGATATCATTGATGAGCACATCGTGGAATCCTTATACAAGTCTAACTCTTCTTGATTCCTACCATTTACATTTGATGAAACATTAGGATCTTTTAGGGACTCGTTTTGCAGGTAAGTCCATAGGGATATCATCCATGAGCACATCGTGGAATCCTTATACAATTCTAACTCTTCTTGATTCCTACCATTTACATTTGATGAAACATTAGGATCTTTTAGGGACTCTTTGACAAAAATCATGTATGCAAAACCTGAGCTTTTTATTGACTTATCAGAAGTAGGTGAATTTACAAGTGGTATAGTACAACCGGACTCATTAGCATCTATATACGTGCTCTTTTCCTTGTAGGTGAAGTAGATTCTTCTTTCAGGGAGCTTCATGTTAGCCCCTAGGATAACATCCTCATGTTGGAAAGGAGAGATTTAAAAAAAATCTTTGTCGACATACCTTTGGACATGAAGCCTCAACTTCCCAATCAAGGGAGTAAGAGAGGCTTGATGTCCTCTGAAAACGATGTCGGCCGTTACAGTATCTCCCATCTCGAAAGCTTGAATGCCCAACTTGGTGGCCAACTCCATTGATATGAAGTTGTGAGTAGAGCCAGGGACAAACAAGATGAAGGAATCATGCTCCGTTACCTTTCCCCAAGCAAGAAGAGAGTTGATCTTTTTCAATAAGCATCCTCTTTTGGAGCTTCGATAGTGGAAGCTCTAGGAGTCTCATTGCGGGCATTTCTCTTGGGGCAAGAACGATACCCATGTCCTTGCTCCCCACACTTCAAACATTTATCGTCCTTGCAAAAAGCTTCAAGATCTTCAAGAGAGAGTTTGTTTTTACCTTTGTAAACACCTTTTTCCTTAGACAGATTGTTGATGTTGTTGTTGTTGGAATTGCCTTGGGAAGAATTTTGGGCATTGGTTTTCTTCTTTGCATCACTCTTCTCTCTCTCTCTCTCTCTCTCTCTCTCTCTCACAAAGTGGAATTATGGCATGCGGGAGCAATTTAGCAAAAAATAGAATGATATCCACGCGCAATTGTGCACAGAAGGCTCCAAGTTATTGTGCCACAACATTAAGAATCTTTTCTATTACACATAGGGACACCCACACACGCACACACAACCCCGCTCTCTCTATCTATCTCTCTCTTCCTTTTTGTACCCTAACTTTACTTCTCTCTCTCTCTCTCTCTCTCTCTCTCTCTCTCTCTCTCTCTCTCTCTCTCTCTCTCTCTCTCTCTCTCTCTCTCTCTCTCTCTCTCTCTCTCTCTCTCTCTCTCTCTCTCTCTATGTGTGTGTGTGTGTGTGTGTGTGTGAAAGTGGCATTATGGCGCACGTAGGCGATTTAGCAAAAAATAGAATGATATCCGCACGCCATTGTGCACGCAAGGTTCCAAGTAATTGTGCCACAACATTTCTATTACACATAAAGACACACACACACACACACACACACACTCTCTCTCTCTATCTATCTATCTCTCTCTTCCTTTCTATATCGTGGCTTATGTAGTAGTCCCAATAACATACCATTTCTAGTTTAGCATACACACACAGAACACTACTCTCTGTATCCCCTTTCCCTGCTCTTAATCTACTTCCCTCTCTATGTCTCTCTCTCTCATAACTGTAGGTATATGTAGAATTTTGGTTTCTCTGATGGACAGCAAGACCCTCTGCATTGTCACCTTGTGTAATGCTCTTCTGAGCTGTTTTCTTTCACTATCTCTCTTTCTCTCTCTCGTGATGGATGATGTCTCTCTCTCCTCTCTCTCCTCTCTCTCTCTCTCTCTCTCTCTCTCTCTCGATGAAGTATGCAGGCTGCAAGCTGTATCTTCTTCTTCTTCTTCTTCTTCTTCTTCTTCTTCTTCTTCTCTCTCTCTCTCTCTCTCTCTCTCTCTCTCTCTCTCTCTCTCTCTCTATGGTTGCAAGACGGTATCTTATTCTTCCTCCCTCCCTCTCTCTCTCTCTCTCTCTCTCTCTCTCTCTCTCTCTCTCTCAATCTAATCGTTCATAGTATCGTTGCTAGCATGCACAAAAAACAAATACATGCTTTACACATGTTAAATGAATAAAACTAACCAGTGGGCATTTATTGCACCGTATAATTTTGATTGAGAGGTACAATATTTGTTGGCATGCTTATTGTAGGACCTTAGCGAGAGAGCACTACAATGAGCATGCCAACAAATATTGTACCTCTCAATCAAAATTATACGGTGCAATAAATGCCCACTGGTTAGTTTTATTCATTTAACATGTGTAAAGCATGTATTTGTTTTTTGTGCATGCTAGCAACAATACTATGAAGGATTAGATTGTGAGAGAGAGAGAGAGAGAGAGAGAGAGAGAGAGAGAGAGAGAGAGAGAGAGAGAGAAACCATACAGAGTGAGAGGGTGGTTGAGAGAGAGAGAGAGAGGGAGAGAGAGAGAGAGAGAGAGAGACAAGAGTGATGCAAAGAGGAAACCAATGCCCAAAATTCTTCCCAAGGCAATTCCAACAACAACAACAACAACAAAATGTCTAAGGACAAAGGAGTTTAAAAAGTTAAAAATAAACTCTCTCTTGGAGATCTTGAAGCTTTTTGCAAGGAGGATAAATGTTTTAAGTGTGGGGGCAAGAACATGGGTATCGTTCTTGCCCCAAGAGAAATGCCTGCGATGAGACTCCTAGAGCTTCCACTATCGAAGCTCCAAAAGAGGATGCTTATTGCAAAAGATCGCCTCTCTCCTATGCTTGGGGAAAGGTAAGGGAGCATGATGCCTTCATCTTGTCAAAAGTGATTTCTTTAATTTTCTAATTCCACTACTCTCAAAGTTAATAGGCCATTTCGATTACATTGGTATCAAAGCATTTAGTTTCTCTTTTCTTGCTTAAGAAGAGAGGTCCTTAAGTAGCCTATTAATGGTTGAATTTGTTATTTATATTAGGGTAAGTAGGACTGGGATCTATTATCAATTTTGTTGATCTCACTATGTGGGATATGGTGCACACCTCGAGAGCTTTGGACTTAATAATGGGGTCTTTTTAGACTTTCCTTTTGGTTTACCATTATTGAGCGATAAGAAGTCTGAAAGGAGCTAGCCCTTAGCAGCTCTCCAATATTAGACCCACTTCACTACTCTCTATAATTTACCACTTTGAGCCATGAGTGTAAATACTTAACTACCAATTTTCAAAGGCTAAGAGGAGTAGCAACAATTAAGGTTTTGAATTGCCAAAGTATACACTAAGTAAACACATAAGTCTAATTAACATGGCTAACAATAACCAAGAGAGTAGAATGAACATTGATAGCTTTGATTTTTCACATGAATGTGCTAATGATGATGTCCTCATGTTTGTCAATTTCCTTGTTACTAGGTTGCAGCAAGCTATGGGCAACCCTACTTTGCAAGACAAAATTACTCAACAACTTTGTGCTTGTGGGATTACCCTACCTCTCCAAGAGGAGAGAGAGATTAGGAGGCCTCTTGAAGAGACCCCCAAAAGAATACTCTCCCCCATACAGAGAAGGAATCCAAAGAGCAAGAAAGTAATGAAACTTTAAGTTCCTCTAAAGATGTGGCTCCATGAAGGCGGCGGTCTAGACTATCGCCAACTCCTCCCAAGAGGAAACATCCAACCCACAATCCTTCTTCTCATTGGTCCAAAAGGGAAGAGAGGAAACAAAGGAAGAAAAGGGCAAGAAAGAGGTCACCCTCTTCTCCTTCTTCTTCACCTTCCTCCTCTTCCGACAAAAGATATGACTATTCTTGTAGAGAATACAAGAGGGGAGGACATTGTAAATCATACCCTCCATGGTGAAGGTTGCAAAATCTCAAAAAGTTCAAAGAGGGAGGAAACAATACCTCTTTTTTCACCTACGGTGGCACTTTGGTGCCACCAAAAAAGTATTGGCCTTCATCCAACAATTTGATGCGGCCTTTGGAGATGAGGGCTTCACAGAGTCCTCCAAGATATGCCATGAGCTATGCACTTCCAAAATTGGCGAAATCAATGGTAGGCTAACCTTCATGGCAATGAAAAAGCCCCAAAGACATGGAAAACTCTACGAGTTTCCATTATGAAGTAATTCCTTGCAAGCGATGCAAAGGACAAAGTGCTTACCAAATGGTGCAGTTTGAAGCTTCTCTCCCATGAGTCTATTCACAAATATATAGACAAGTTTTGGAATTTACATCTCAAGGATATTTTCTTTCAAAATATAGACTTTGCCAAGAAAAAGCAACAATTTTGTGTGGGATTATCTAAAGAGATGGCCGAATACGTAAACTCTCAACGGCTTGGTTCTATCTCCAAAGTAATCCACCACACCATGGTTGCTTCTCGCGCATCAATTTCCAACAAGGGGCTAGACGGAATGTCAATCCCATGGAAAAGAAAGATAAAAATCATGCAAAGGAAAAAACCAATGACCAAAATTCTTCCCAAGTCAATTCCAACAACAACAACAACAACAACAATCGGTCCAAGGAGAAGGGAGTTTACAAAGGTAAAAACAAACTCTCTCCTGAAGATCTTGAATCTTTTCGTAAGGATCATAAATGTTTTAAGTGTGGGGAGCAAGGACATGGCTATCATTCTTGCCCCAAGAGGAATTCTTGCAAAAATGAGACTCTTAGATCTTCCACCATCAAAGCTCCAAAAGGGGATGCTCATTGCAAAGGATCACCTCTCTCCTATGCTTGGGAAAAGGTAAGGGAGCATGATGCTTTCATCTTGTTTGACCCTAGCTCTACTCACAAATTCATATCAACGTAGTTGGCCACCAAGTTGGGCATTCAATCTTTTGAGATGGAAGATGTTGTAATGGACAACACTGCTTTCAAGGGACAACGAGCCTCCATTACTCCCTTGATCGGGACGTTGAGGCTCCATGTCCAATGCTATGTCAACAAAGAAGACGTTTTCATCTCTCCTCTCCAATGTGAGGATGCTATCCTAGGGACACCATGGTTTAACCACATGGCTGCCAACATGAAGTTCCTTAAAAGGAGAATCTACTTCACTTACAAGGGAAACAACATGTATATAGATGCTATTGAGCTTGTTTAAGCTTCATGAAGGATTCTTCACACTCATCAGTCTATACAAAGAATGCAATGAGGCCATACATGGATTTTCTGAATATAGCATACATGTAAATGAATTGTCTGTAATATCCACAATGTCCCATGAACGCTTGAACCCCTTTGACTGTTGTCGGTCTAGGCAATTCAGCAATAACATGAATTTTATTCATATTGAATTCTATGCCGTTTTTAGACACTATATGTCCAAGAATTTTTCCTTGTCTGCCATAAAGGTGCACTTTTCAAGATTTAAGAAAATCCTATAGAGTCTACATGTTTCAAATAACTTTTTAAGATGTTCAAATTGATCAGCCCAGATTGATGAATGTACACATAAATCATCCATATATACTTCCAAGAAATTCCTAAGATATTCTTTGAAGGCATGGCTCATCAATCTTTGAAAGGTGGAAGGAGCATTAGTTAACCCAAAAGGAATAACCCTATAGGCAAAAATATCCCATTCAGTTGCAAAGGCAGTTTTATGTTGATCTTTGGGATCAACCAAAAGTTGATTTTACCCTAAAAAGCCATCTAAAAAGATGTAAGCTTTTTTTCCTGCAGCTCGTTCTAAAGCATGCTCCGTGATTGGAAGAGGGTAGCTATCTCTAATGGTGGCTGCATTCACTTTTTTGAGATTGACGCACACCCTTAATTTTTCATTTTTCTTAGGTACCACCACAATTTGAGACACCCAATCTATGTGTTCAATTTCATAAATGAATTCAACTTCCTTCCGCTTTTCTATCTCTTCTTTGGTCTTTTTGGAAAATGTTTCATTATAAGTATATGAAAGTTGTCTACTTAGCTGCACATCATCTCTCATAGGTATGGTATGTTGAAAATTTTTGGATCAATACCCTTGAGATATTTATAAGACCAAGCAAAGATATCTTGGTATTCTTTCAGTAAGCTTAGCAAAAGCTCTTCTTCTTCTTTAGTCAAGGTCCTTCATATGACTCACCCTGCTTTCTTAGTTCTCTTACAAGCTATTTGACTATGATCTTACGGTCTTGGAGAGTATATTTCTTGTAATGGGATGTAACACTCATTACATCTTTACTCTCTTCTTTGGTTGTTTCCATTTCAGTGGTATACACCTCCTTTAGAGTTTTCTTCAACTCTTGATATTTTTTCTTTCGTTCAAATTGTGTCATGGATGATTCATCATCTTGATGCTTAGGTTTTAATTGAGTTTCCTTTCTTGTTTTCCTTGATGTTTTTTATGTTCCTTGTTTGTTGTCTAAAGGATATCTACCCGTGATTTTGTCTTTGACACAATCATGTGCATCTATCTGCATCAAAAACTGTGTTCTGCTAGAAATTGATGGCATAGGTCTAGATTTCAAGTTTTTTGTTTCACT
The DNA here is from genome assembly GCF_014529385.1 of Adiantum capillus-veneris. NCBI lineage: Eukaryota > Viridiplantae > Streptophyta > Polypodiopsida > Polypodiales > Pteridaceae > Adiantum > Adiantum capillus-veneris. The sequence goes on along the minus strand of NC_140945.1, from coordinate 61,932,966 downwards.
TTTTCTTCTAGCCCATTTATATTTCCTTAGTTTTTGGTTTGGAAAGTCAAAAAACTTTTCCTCTCCTCCTTTTAGTAGTAGTTGGGCTCTAACATGTTCTTTTTCTTACCCAAAATCATCAGATGTAGTTGAATGTTCTTCAAACTCATCAGTAGCATCATAATAAAGGTCTAAAAAAACTTGTTGAGCTTTCTGTATGTCCTTGGGTTCCTGAACTTCATCTTCAATGTGAATGGTATATGGGAATTATGTCATAGCCATTCTCATTGCAAAATTGAGTAGGCGTAGACGTATTCATACACACATCCATTGTTGTTGAGTCCATTTGAATGGCTCAAACAAATTCTCCGAAAAGGGTTCAGGTACATATGCTTCATCTATGAAATCCCTTTCTAAGATACATTTTTCTTGTTTTAAACTCTTGTTTTCTGAGGCCCCACACATCCAAATAGGTGTGTCTTTGTTTAACCAAGACGGAAGCTTTGATTCAGCTGAAGAGACTCGGTCAAATTCTTGAATGGGTGTTTTCATTACATCTTGATAAGTGTGATCTTTTAAATCAACCCTTGTGATTGATCCCACTTTCTTCAAGTACAGGTAATTGTTCCCTAATCTTCAATGAGTTGTACTTGCCGCATGAATGTCCTTCCCAAGATAATTTCATAGTTACGTTTCTTCCCAGAATCTACTATCGCAAAAGTATGTTGATAATCAATTCCACAGGAAATAACTATCACCTTTTCAAGTAGTCCTAGGGGTCTTTCTATGTGTCCATCAGCCAATTGGAATTTCATTCAAGTCTGTCTAATGGCTGGTTTTCCCCATGATTCCCATACTGCTTTTGTGGCTATGGCTATGCCAGCTCCACTGTCCAGTATTGCCATGGTCTCTACATCATTACATCTCACCAAAAGGGTTGTGTTTCCTTCTTCCCCTTTGTAGTATTCTCTGGCTTTGTTCATAGGGACAGGTGTAATCTCCTTACTATCCAGCTCATGTTTCAATTTATCCAAATTTGTTGCAATTAGCCCTGTTATCCCCACCTTCTCTAGACTTTTTTGTAAATCATTTCATAAATATGGTCTGATTTTTAATAGTTCTCCCAAGGTAAGAGTACATTGAATAAGTGTTGACAAGATTGATGTTTCTACCTCTAGGGTATGTTCTGCTCTTTTTACCTGAGTGGTTTTACACCTTATAGACTCATCTTCATTGTCTCCTAAGTAAGAGGGTAGTGTTTTTAGAGTCATTGATCTAGACATTCCTGATGCTTCAGAGAGGCAATCCCCATACAAGGATTGTATATCATTGTCCATATCAGGAGGTAAATTGCGTAACCAAACTTCCTCTATAGGAGCTGACTTCAAAGTTATGCTCCCATCATTAATCCCTCTCACTTTTTCCCATAAATGTCATGGACACTCTTCCTCCACAAACAAAATTCCATCTAAAGTATCTTCACTGTCAGGCATTATGAGTTCTAGCTCTTTAGTTTTGATGTGGGGTTCTACCACCACTTTGGAATTCTCTTTATTGGTTTATACCACAAGCTCCTCAGGTTTTGCTATACTCTCAAGCTTGGGTTTTGTTTTTCCAGCATCTCTTGAGTAATTCTTACCAAATTTGATAAGCTTTAAGCTTAGCTACTTCCATATCTGGAGAAGGATAGTTTTTCCATTTGTTTTCCATGTTTGGCTTCCAAGGCTGCATTGATTGGCTCAAAAATTTTGTCTACCAAAATTGATTCTCCACTTAATTTCACTCCCAATTTCTTACATTTTTTCTCGAAATAGTTCTTAGTATTCTTTTATTCTTCTTTGATTCATCAGAGGAGTTATGTTTCTTTTTCTTAGCCTGGGCTCTAGTGATCACCTTGATTGGAACAATAGGTTCACTTTCTAAAGAGCTACTAGGCATCACTTGGGCTACATTCACCACTGCTTTTTCCTTGTTTAAAGGATTTTTTGGACAGTCTTCAGGGAAGTGTCCTCCTTTTCTGCAACATTGTGTACAAAAAGCTTCAAGTGGCTTAATGTTCTTGTCAAATTCTGGGCATTCATTTTTTTGATGATCATCTACACCAGAATTATAGCAGTCCTTGGCTTAATCTTGGGTCTTACCATTGGAGGTCTAACACCTTGATTAGCTACAAAGTACATCGATGTAAGCTCTAGTGTAGCATACGCCACAAGTTCTTCCATTGAATGTGGATGTGAATTATACCACTATCCTTCTACTATTACTGTAGATGGACTAGGCTCAGCATATGGTGTGACAAGCACTAGTTCTTGTTCATCTATGACTCCTTCTGAATGTATGTACTTTACAGGCACTACATTATGTCCAGGATATGGAGGTTGTTGACACAACACTGGTTGTGGTCTTTTATATCCATTCGTGGTCTTTGTGTTGGGGCCATATTAGGCTGATATATGTACATGGGTTGTCCTTGTGGCCTCATAGGTACATATTAAACATTTTCATTGTACTTTGGTCATTAATAGCACTCATTGGTCTCATGGTTGGTCCATTTACCCTCAATAGCACACCATTTTTGCGGCCTAATCGGTTGTCCCTGTTGAGGTATCCCTTTCCCTCCTCCTCTCATAGGTGCTTTCTGCATATTATTCAACATTTTGTTCATCCTTTTTAGCATGTCTTCTATGGTTGTAAGTGGTACTACAGGAGCTGTTCCCACTTGTGTTGGTTTTGTGGATGCTATTTTCCCACTCTGAGTATCCTTAGGGAAATCTTCTACATTAAAAATATCACAATTGTCTCCCAAGTCAATAGCATCTGATACACACTCTATGTCATGGTCGTCAATGCGAATGGAATACTCTTCATTAGGATCTAGGTAAACCTGAGCTCCATGGACATTAGTACTATAAAAGATGATTATGTGCTTATATCGCATTGTCATTCCGGTTCCTGACTGAGTCAAATAGGAAGACATTTTAGATGTTGAGGCGGAATAAGTGTCTGAGACTTCTTCAAAGATAGTGCCCAAGTGATCACCTTGATTCACACTCTCTTACATGAATACCCTACTAGCGGTCTCTCCAAATATGCCTTGATTTACTAGTATACAACCAGATCTAACGTTCTTATAGACTTGTTAAGCCCTGGATAGAGTACCATAGGATTGAATTGTTTTCCGTTTTTTCCACTTGACTTGAATCCAAATTTTGTCAAGCTCTCAATTCTTTTCTAGCAACCTAGTTAGTTGTTTTCTCTCAAGGACTGTACAATTTTTGCTAGCTCTTGTGATTGGTCTGTGTATATCACTTCAATCTAACCTAAGTGAGTCAGCAAATGAGACTTCCATATTCTACCCTTGCAAAGAGCTAAAGGACTAATGTGCAACCTAGAAACTGAGTTAACATGTACAAATTTGGGCCGCATGGAATCCAAACTTGACCAGTGGCCTTGTATCGTGTTGTTCTAACATTGTACAAGCTCAAAAGTTCAAAATCTTGTCTCTGGGGCTCAAAAGTAAATAATTTGGTTATTTACTTTTCTCAATTTTTCTAACTTTTTAGAATTGTTTTGCCATAAACACCTTGTTGTAGTCTCTGAACAAGTTTCACTGAGTTTGAACCGGATTTGCCCAAGTTATCGATTGTTTAGTGTGCGCACACTCAGTTTTCAAGAATCTGGCTTAAGTCTACTTGATATGCTTGACCTTGTGGTATACTCAGTTATGCAAAAATTCCAAATTCGCACATGTAAATAATTGTCGTGATTATTTACTTCTGGGAATTTTTAGCAACTTTTTGTCAAATTGTTGATACAAACAGGTTAATCAACTCAACTTAAGCTCCCTAGCCAAGTTTCACCAAGTCTGGATAAACTCTACTCAATTTGTCAGCATTTTTGTGTCTGCAGACTGGCTTTACAAATTTGTCCACAATTTTCACTCTATAGATCCAAATTTTACCAAATTTCATATGTGGGCTCAATACAACATGATAGAACTTGTGGAATGCTTGGTTGGCCCAAAAAGTTTGAAAATTGGACAAGAGTGCAATTATTTACTTTTGGCAAATTTTAATATATTTTTTATCATCTAAGCATACACACATGTTAAACACTTCAGACTACAGTATAGATTTGAGTTTTTATCAAGTTTTTGGTATGATTCGTGGTCCAAATTCTATGAGCCTTCACAAAAGATGTTTGTAATTATGCATAGAGTCTCTGGTATCAATCTTGGTCAACTGTGAGCTAAAAGTAAATAATCATGATTATTTATTTTTGGTCTAAAATAAACATTTTTTGCAGTTTTTTCACTGGGCACTCTTTTTACGCCATGTTTTAAGCCTCTGAGTCAAGTAAAAACTTAATTTGGCCTAAATTCTCAAGAAAATGTAAATAATCTGAGTTTTTACAAACCCTTGGAAATTTACCTCAAATGCATCCTTAAGCTTACCCACTGGTTCATACAACTTTTATGAGCATAGTCTCTAGCCGGTTCAATGGTTGACAGTCTTTTGGTGCTGTTTCAAGTCATAGACCTAAAATTCTGCAACTTCACATCAACAACTCACAGATGATTCTTTTGGAGTGAGCAATGATCTGAGATCCACCTCAGATTCTACTTACCCTACTCCTAGGTTCTTCTGCGATTGGATTGTGAAAGGTGTCCAAAAACACTTGTTTTCTTGTTTTTTTATGGTTTTTTGAGCCTTGATCTTAAGACTTGTCTTGTCCATCAATCATTCTCAAAATCCTAAACTAATCCTACAATCCTACAAGGTACTTAGCAAGTACAATCTACTCCCAAGCTACCTCTCCATAGGAAAAGACGACACTCTTATGCAATGCGATTCTAAAGAGAAAGTTTTACTCTAGGTGATCCTATAAGAAGTTAAAGGACAACTACACTAGACGCTCTTGTTTTTCCTAGTTTAGGTCTATTCAACCCTGAAAACGGCACCAAATGTGGATGGGTTTCCTAACCTCACTCTTATCTTATTGCAGAAATAGTGAGAACCACGAACATAATTGTCAATCCATGGGACAAAGCTGACGCGACTAGTGCATAGAGGCTACAAGAGGGTGTCAATCTCTTGGAAAACAACAAACAACTCATATCTAACACAAGCTACACTCAAATGACTTAAGTCATCAAAAGATAGTCAGTAATTGACAAACAAAACATAACCGTTACAGCATCAAACGACATAAGAATCTTACACAACATCTAGGCCAAATGTAACATTTGATGGCCTAAAAACATGTGTGTAGTGAAAATTAGCATGAACATAGTGGGCATTTCATTAGAATAGAATCCTAATGAGAATTACAAGAGTGCTTGGGTGGAGAGAGCAACAAAAATCATAACACCTAGTTAGATAGCATGAACAATACTTTCAAAAGAGAGAGAAATTAATCTATTGACAACAGTTGAGGACCGGATTTACATGGAACCGGCCCCCCCTCCAAAAGGCTTTGTATTATGGTTTCTCCCATCAAGAGAGACATTGTACAATACAATTCTTTGTGTTCCTTCAAGACTAGCTAGTGCAATGAAGATGAAAGCTTCATGCACCAAGCAAAACACTTATCAACCACAACATCAATTGTCTCCGGTATCAGACCCAAGACCTCACACACCTTCGAAGATGGTGAGAGCTAGCGGGGTATGAGAGTAGATTGAGAGGAAGAAGGAGTATTCTTACGAGAAAGATGTACATCTCCTCACATAATCATTCATATTAGCATAGCTTAGCTTAGTAATTAGCATGGTAGAGGATATGAGCATGCATTGAAGCTTGGCTCTTGGTTGGATTTGCATCACAAAGCCAAGAGTTGTTGGTTTAGGCCTCCCTTCTCACAAGCTTGGAGTAGGTGATAAGCTTTCCATTAAAGCTTGAGAAGGAGAGAGAGTCTTCTTTACTTCACACATGAGATTGTGTGAGTGTGTGTGTGATAATGCCTTGCAAAAATCAGCCCCCTCTCTCTCTTGGTCGACCCCTCTTGCTATTTGCTCATGCTACCCTCTCATTGGACCTCCCTAGGGCTAGCCAATGACAATTAAGCAGCATAAGTGATAGCCTTCTGACATGTGTCCCCCTTTCCCCTTTTGTGAGAGCTTTAGGTAATTTAATAATTCAACTAAACTCTCATTGGACCCCTTTGCCTCCTGGCCAATAGGAATCAGGCAAGCCATTAGGCTGATGAATGCTCATTGGACCCCTTGGGAGACTGTCCAATAGTATTCTAGAGGACTTAATTCTCATTGGTTCTTTTATTAAGTGTTTTTAAATTAGTTAAACTAGATTTACTCTAGCCTAATTCTCATTGGTCCACCTCCAAGGCCATCCAATAGGAAGTGGGTACACCTTGTGGGCATCTAGGCTAGGGAGTTGACATGTGTCCCTCATTCCCTTTGTGTAAAGGGAGCTTGTGTGTGTGTGTGTGTGTGTGTGTGTGTGTGTGTGTGTGTGTGTGTGTGTGTGTGTGTGTGTGTGTGTGTGTGTGTGTGTGTGTGTGTGTGTGTGTGTGTGACTTTCTCTCTCATCCCCTACAAGCAAGGCTCGCCCCCTCCTATGTAGGGATTGCTAAAGACTTTTGGGGCACACACAAAGCATCCAATTTTCCCAAAGTTTGACCTTTGGGCACAACCTTTGAATTTTGGAACCTTAGCATTGTGGAAGTCTTAATGGCTGAACCTTAGGGTCTTTTAAGCCCATTATTGCACATGGCTCTTTTTCAGATGGCCCCCCCTTTGGATCCCTATTTTCCCTCCTTTGGATCCCTACTGTGGCCGGTCTACTAGCTTAACCAATATTCTAGCTTTTTCTCCCCTGGCACTTCCCCATATTAAATGATCAGTTTAACATGAGAAAATCATTTAGGATAATTAGATATTGATTATTATGGCATTACCTCTCTCTTGAAATCATAGCGATGCCGATATTGATTATTATGGCATTACCTCTCTCTTGAAATCATAGCGATGCCGATGCTTAAGGGACTGCAACCAATGATGAGGCTAGGGCTGAAATCTTCCAGGTCTTCAAAGATGAAAACGTTGGCAGTTCTGGCTGAAAAACGTTGGTCTTCAAGGGCTACAAACGCTGGTCAACAAGCTGAAAAACGCTGGTTCATGCTGCTTGAGAAACGCCAAAGTGACCTGCGAGTAATGCAGGTCTACTGGTGCTCCTGCTCCCTCTGGGTCTTCTGCTGTCTCTAACCGCCCAATGGGCTTCCTTTATAGCAAGAAAAGGCTGGGTGGAGCAAGGAAAAAGGCAGCCCACTACCCTGGAACAAATTGGCTGAAAAAGACTTATTAATAAAACGCATAATAAGGGGTGGTTCACACGCGGCAAATTACCTACATGCTGGAATATTGTTCTTTTCAAGAGAGGGTACTTGAACTTGGGGATGACAGGTAGGGACTATTGGATGTCTTTTGAAACCTTTTTTTGATGGGTGTGATATTTAAGCATACAAAGTTATGTAGGTAAATTGTATGCATGCGATTACATATCATATCTACATGGCCATGTACTTAATTATCCAAAATCAATGAAACCATCAATTTTTTCACATCTTTTTTTGGAATGTTTTAACTCAATATGACCATGATCCATAATCAGTAAAACCAACAATTGTTCCACATCTCTTTCTGGAAAAGTGTAACTCCTGTAAATTCAGTTTCATATACCAATGTACTCAATTATCCAAAAAACAGTCAAACCAACAATTATTCCACATCCTCTTTTCAAATGTTTAATTCCTGCAAATTTAAAGCATGCAATTGAATTTGCAAAGTATATCAGGCCCTAAACACACTGCTATCCATATTACTACACAAATCAAACAGGCTCTCTGGATCTACAAAATAAAAGGAATCCATATGCGAGCAGTCCTATTATGGGATTTGGCAAAGGTTTTTTCTATCAATGCCATGTAAGCATGTATGTTTGTATACTCTCTTGAAATATTTGATCTGCTTCCCTTACACAGGCTTTTAATAGATTGAGAATTGTTAGGTTAGCTATTTCACTTTGGCAATCCGTTTGTGGATGATAGGCCGAAGAGAAGTTTAGCCTTGTCCCTAAATTCTCAAAGAGACCCTTCCAGAAATTACTGGTCATTCTAGGAACTCTATCAGACACTATGGATTTTGGCAAGCCATGGTACTTGAAAATTTGTGAAATGAAGAGGGTTGCCATTTGATGGGCTTTGATAGTCTTTTTGACTGGTATAAAATGAGCTTGTTTACTGAACCTGTCTACTATCGTCCATATTCCCGTATTCCCATGGATAGACTTAGGCAATCCAAAGATAAAATGCTCTCCCATGGTGAATTAGGGATTGGCAAGGGTTGAAGCAATCCAAGTTGCTTCCCTCTATCAAATTTTGTCTTTTGGCATACCACACATTTAGAAACATACTCTTGTACATTCACTTTCATGGTAGGCCAATAGAAATATTTTTCAATTCCCTTTAAGGTAGATTGAATCCCTCTATGCCCCGCATAAGGAGGAGCATGAGATTCATACATTACTTTCTCACGTAGTGGGTTAGTAACGCATAGTCTATTGCCATAGAGAAGATAACCATCTTGTAAAGTTAATGGTTCTTGTTTTTTCCCTAATGCAAGGGCTGAAATCACATCTCTAAAATCGGGATCAATAGCATACTCATCTATCTTTGAAGATAGATCATTGTGAGTTGATATGGAAACCGCATTCACTCTCGGCCGTCTTGAGAGTGCATCAGCTACTTGATTATTCTTACCAGCAATGTGAGCAATATGAAAATGAAATTGCGAAAGGAAATTTGCCCACCTCATTTGTTTGTCAGAGAGCTTGGTCTGCGTCATGAAGTATTTAAGACTTTGGTGATCCGTTCGCAGAATGAAAGGAGTACCCAATAAATAGTGCTTCCATGAGTCTAAGGCATGTAGAACTGCAAGGAGTTCCTTTTCATATATGCCTAGAGCTTGCTCAACAGGGTCGAGACTTCAACTTTCATAGCCTATGGCATGCCCTTCTTGAAGCAAAACAGCTCCAAGGCAATCACCACAAGCATCACATTGGACCTCAAATGGTTTTGAGAGATCCCGTATTGTAAGCACAGGTTGAGAGATAAGCTTTTCAAAAGCATTGTTCTCCTTAGCAGACGATGTATACCTAACGCTTTTCTTTGTTAGGTCATGTAATGGTCCCGCAATTTGTGAGAACTTTTCTATGAAGCGTCTATAGTATTCACGTATACCTATAAAGCTTCTTAGTTCATGAAGATTCTTTGTTTTAGGCCATCCTTTTATTACCTCTAACTTTGATGGATCCATTTGCATGCCATCTTGAGAGATAATGTGACCTAAACATTGAATCTCTTGCAAAAAAATTTCACTTTTCTTTCGATTAACATAAAGATTATTCTCTCTTAAAACTTGAAATTTTACGTGGAGGTGTTGCTTGTGTTCATCTAATGAATTAGAGTAGATGATAATATCATCAAAGAACACTCCAGGGAAGGTTCGATGAGGCCTGAACACCTTCTCCATCAAGCGGTTGAATGTGGCTGGTGCATTGGTCAAGCCAAAAGGCATGACAATGTATTCGTAAAGACCAAATGTGATGCGAAATGCGGTCTTTACAATGTCTTGATCAACTATCCTTATTTGATGATAGCCACTTTTTAGTTCAATCCTACTGAAGTAGGTTGATCCTTGTAGCTTATCAAATAGGTCTTCTACCCGTGGAATGGGAAACCTATTCTTGATAGTGATCCTATTTAGTGCTCTATAGTCGACACACATACGATATGTGCCGTCTTTCTTTTGCACTAATAGCACAGGTGAGAAGAATGGAGATGAGCTAGGCCTAACCATGCCCTTCTCAACTAACTCATGCACTTGCCGCATAATCTCCTCTTGTTGAGCTTGAGAAACTCTATAAGGAGGTTTGTTAGGATGTGAACTTCCTGGAAGAAGTTCAATTGCATGGTCATCATTACCTCGTTTACGAGGTAGCTCACAAGGGATGTCGTCAATAAATACATCTTGAAACCCCTTGAGAAAATTGGATAACTCTAATTCCTTTTGGTTGCTTTTATTTTCTTTTGCTAAAGCATTAGGTTCATTTTGAGAATCTTTAACAAAAATCATGTACACGGAAATAGAGCTCTTTATTGACTTGTTGAAAGCTGGTGTATGTACAATGGGGATAGTGTTACCCATTTCCTTAGCATCTATATACATGTCTTTTTCCATGAACTTAAACGAGATTCTCCTTTCAGGGAATTTAACATTGGCAGCCAGGCGGTCAAACCATGGTGCCCCTAGGATTACATCCTCATGCTTGAGAGGAGAGATAAAGAAGTCCTCTTTGTCCACATAGCTTTGGACATGAAGCCTCAATTTCCCGATTAAGGAAGTGACTGAAGCTTCTTGCCCCTTGAAAGCATTGTCTGCGGCTTGAAAATCTCCCATCTCATAGGGTTGTATGCCTAGCTTGGTGGCCAACTCCATAGATATAAAATTGTGAGTAGAACCACGGTCAAAGAGAATAAAAGCATCATGTTATCTTACCTTTCCCCAAGCATGGCATAGAGGAGATCCTTTGTGGTGAGTTTGGTGAGTCTCCTCTTGGATTTCAACCAAGGTAGCTCTAGGAGGATCTTGCGGTTGTTCTTTTGGGGACAAGCACGGTACGCATGCCCTTGTTTGCCGAACTTGAAACACCGGTTATCCTTGCGATAACGCTCAAGCTCTTCAGGAGAGAGTTTGTTTTTACCTTTGTAAAGTCCCTTCTCTTTAGCTTTGTTGGAGTTGCCCTTAGGAGACTTTTGGACATTGTCCTTCCCCTTAGGCTCGTTGGAACCCTTTTTTTCCGTGGGCTTATTATTTCTTTTAGCCGCCGTTTGGAAATTGATTTAAGAGGCCACCATAGTATGGTGTATTACCGCCGATATGGTATGCCTTTGGGAGTTGATATACTCCGCCATTTCTTCGGTTAAGCCCGCACAAAATTGTTGCTTTTGCTCTCCAAAATCCAACTTTTTGAAGATAGTGGCTTTGAGTTGTAGGTCCCAAAACTTGTCTACATATTTGTGGATGAATTCATAGGGAGAAAGCTTTAAGCTTCACCATTCGGTGAGTACTTTGTCTTTGGCATCGGTGGCCAAAAACTGCTTCATAATGGAAGCTCTTAAAGCTTTCCATGTTTGTGGAGCTTCACCGTTGGCTCGTAGGCTAGACCACCATTGCCTGGCGGACTTTTGAAAGTGCATAGCTACATGGTGTATCTTAGAGGACTCCGTGAAGCCCTCATCTCCGAACGCCGCATCAAATTGTTGGATAAAGGCCAAGACTTTGTCCGTAGCACCAAAGGTGCCATCATAGGTAAGGAAAGAGATGCTCTTCCCTCCCTCTTTGAACTTCTTGAGCTTGGACAACCTCTTCCATGATGCATAGGATTTTCTATGGCCTCTTCTTTTTCATGGTTCAAAGGTTGCACCATCACTTTCTTCAGAAGGTGAAGAATTTGAGGAAGGTGGAGAAGAGGGTTACCTCTTTCTCGCCTTTTTCTTGTCTTGATCTTCGTCATCTTCACCATCACTTTCATAAGAGGAAGAGGATAAAGAAGATGGAGAAGAGGTTGTCCTCTTTCTCGCCTTTTTCTTCTCTTGCTTTTTATCATCCCTCTTTCAATTATGGTGTGGAGAAGGGTGCGAGGGTCTTCTCCGCTTTTGTGGTGATGGAGAGCGTTTAGCCCGCCGTCGTTTTGGAGCCATCTCCGCCGAGTTGGTGGGAGACTCACTTATTTCTCGCTCCTTCGGTGGAGGCTCTTGAGCTCTCCTTTGGGAAGGATATGCATCATCAAGAAGTAAATTCTTGAGCCCTTAGTATGGATTCTCTTCTTCTTCCCGAATCGGAGAGAGACCTCTTTTGGAAGCCTCATAAGGAGGCTTCCTAGGTGTTCTCTCGTCATGGTGGTGAGCTTGGAAAATCCCATGAGCACAGAGCTGCCGTTGCACTTCACTTTGGAGAGATGGATTGCCCATGGCTTGTTGAATCCTAGAAACAAGATAGTTAACAAGCATCGGGGCATCATTAGTAGCTTGCTCATTAGCAAAATCAAAGCTATCAACATTAATTTCACTCTCTTTACTATTGTTAGCCATTCTAACAACTTTTAGGTGTACTTTGGCACTTCAAGCCCTAGTTGCTACTCCTCTTTACCCCTTTAGAAAAATCACTCAAGCTATTGTACCCGTGGCTCGAATACCATTAATTGCAAGGAATAGAAGAGAGGATCGTTAAACACCAAAACAGCACCGGCTCCTGTCAAGCTTCTAATAGCTCAATAGTGGTTAAGTCGTAGGCAAGCCCCATAGGACTATTAATACCATAGATCTCGACGGTGATGCTCCATTAATTGCACAAAGGCAGGTGCACTGCAAGGCTGAAAAATCCCTATTCTACTTACTCACAGGCAATTAATAATACCAACCATTTATAGCTAGCTTGAGGACCTCCCTTTTTGACCAAGAAAAGAGAAACCTTGTGCTCTGATACCAATGTAACATTTAATGGCCTAACAAGTTGTGTGTAGCCGAAATTAGCATGAAAATAGTGGGCATTTCATTAGAATAGAATCCTAATGAGAATTACAAGAGTGCTTGGGTGGGGAGAGCAACAAAAATCATAACACCTAGTTAGATAGCATGAACAATACTTTCAAAAGAGAGAGAAATTAATCTATTGACAACAGTTGAGGACCGGATTTAGATGGAGCCGGTCCCCCCTCCAAAAGGCTTTGTATTATGGTTTCTCCCATCAAGAGAGACATTGTACAATACAATTCTTTGTGTTCCTTCAAGACTAGCTAGTGCAATGAAGATGAAAGCTTCATGCACCAAGCAAAACACTTATCAACCACAACATCAAATGTCTCCGGTATCAGACCCAAGACCTCACACACCTTCGAAGATGGTGAGAGCTAGCAGGGTATGAGAGTAGATTGAGAGGAAGAAGGAGTATTCTTACGAGAAAGATGTACATCTCCTCACATAATCACTCATATTAGCATAGCTTAGCTTAGTAATTAGCATGGTAAAGGATATAAGCATGCATTGAAGCTTGGCTCTTGGTTGGATTTGCATCACAAAGCCAAGAGTTGTTGGTGTAGGCCTCCCTTCTCACAAGCTTGGAGTAGGTGATAAGCTTTCCATTAAAGCTTGAGAAGGAGAGAGAGTCTTCTTTACTTCACACATGAGATTGTGTGAGTGTGTGTGTGTGATAATGCCTTGCAAAAATCAGCCCCCTCTCTCTCTTGGTCGACCCCTCTTGCTATTTGCTCATGCTACCCTCTCATTGGACCTCCCTAGGGCTAGCCAATGACAATTAAGCAGCATAAGTGATAGCCTTCTGACATGTGTCCCCCTTTCCCCTTTTGTGAGAGCTTTAGGTAATTTAATAATTCAACTAAACTCTCATTGGACCCCTTTGCCTCCTGGCCAATAGGAATCAGGCAAGCCATTAGGCTGATGAATGCTCATTGGACCCCTTGGGAGACTGTCCAATAGTATTCTAGAGGACTTAATTCTCATTGGTTCTTTTATTAAGTGTTTTTAAATTAGTTAAACTAGATTTACTCTAGCCTAATTCTTATTGGTCCACCTCCAAGGCCATCCAATAGGAAGTGGGTACACCTTGTGGGCATCTAGGCTAGGGAGTTGACATGTGTCCCTCATTCCCTTTGTGTAAAGGGAGCTTGTGTGTGTGTGTGTGTGTGTGTGTGTGTGTGTGTGTGTGTGTGACTTTCTCTCTCATCCCATACAAGCAAGGCTCGCCCCCTCCTATGTAGGGATTGCTAAAGACTTTTGGGGCACACACAAAGCATCCAATTTTCCCAAAGTTTGACCTTTGGGCACAACCTTTGAATTTTGGAACCTTAGCATTTTGGAAGTCTTAATGGGCTGAACCTTAGGGTCTTTTAAGCCCATTATTGCACATGGCTCTTTTGCAGATGGCCCCCCCTTTGGATCCCTATTTTCCCACCTTTGGATCCCTACTGTGGCCGGTCTGCTAGTTTAACCAATATTCTAGCTTTTTCTCCGCTGGGACTTCCCCATATTAAATGATGAGTTTAACATGAGAAAATCATTTAGGAGAATTAGATATTGATTATTATGACAACAAATATATAAGACCAAAGCGCACTTGCTTATGGTCTCAAATCTCACTTTTGATAAAGTGCAAAAAACACCATTATCAATAGCAGTGAGATTTTGACCTAGTCGTTTCTGACCCCGAATGCATCTAAATGCCATGCTTACTTTGTGATTTCCTATCTTAAATTCCTACTTATGATGAAATTATGTTGCGGATCGGCGACACCAAAAGCTACAGTTTACCATGATATGTTTACGTCAATGGGTACAGCTCTTACCTGTGGTTGCAATGCAACAGATGGCACTATAATGTGACAAACCAACAAGGGAGAAGGAAGGATGAGAAGGAGAGAAGTGAGCGTCGTTAGCTTACACTCTGTATTACTTATCCAAAACTTGAAATTAACTTTACAAAATTGGCTTTTATACCTTAGCCAAAGCGCCGTTAGCTTACACTGTGTATTACTTATCCAAAACTTGAAATTAACTTTACAAAATTGGCTTTTATACCTTAGCCAAGGTTTCTTTGGTCAAAAAGTAATCTTTTGGGAGCTTTAACTATGGGTAAATTGATACAATCTAGAAGCTTATAGCTCCGGCTCATAGATTACAATATCTACTTGGCAGATAGGAGTTATAATATTCCCAATTTATCAAAAGAATAAATGTTTTTACAATAAAAGCTCCCAAAAAATGTTACATGGGTTAGCTTGTTGCGAACAACTTCACACTACGCTTCAATTTTTCCCTTCTTTGCACCAAACAGCGATCTGTAGGTACACACCTCTGCAAGCACTAACACGCACACAAAGAACAAGATAAAAAGAAGGGGAAGGGGAGACACAAAACCAAGAAGTGGGGCAACGGCTTAATATTGCTTAGCAAAGAGATAATAAAACTATCACAAAGCCCAAATGGCGATCTTCAACACAGAACAATTCCACCTTGAGTTTTTGTAGGCCTTTACACTGCAAAAATGCCCAAAAATGGGCCATCTTTGGACATTTATGAGAGGACTCATCCTTATTAGGTAAATTGGGGAGCATCGGATACTTGTCCACTTCCCAATTAGAATGTTTGCATGGCAATTTCTTTCCTTTTGGGAGCTTGGAGAGTACTACTCATTTCTACTCTGGAACTGTGGGGGGGACACCGCCTTTGCTCTCCTACTCTAGTTGATCTCCTAGTCTTACTTGAGAGAGAGGAGTGCACTAGTGATGTCGCTAGTGCCCCCTTGAATTTTTATTTTCCAATTATCTTTCTTTTTTCCCACGTTTGGAAGGTTGACTACCTCCTTGGTCAACTTTGCCCTTGACTGGCCCTTTAACTTCACCCGGACTCCCCCTTTTCCTACCATCTTTGGGAAATCCCTCATTCAACCTCTCTCTTCCTCTCATACTCCCACTCTCTCTCACATGCCCTTCATCTACCACTAGTGATGTTGCTAGTGGGGGGGAGTTTTCCTTCCAAAGGTTTGTCCAATCGAGCGCGTGGGATCAAACCCTTATGGGTGGCATGCCACATCATCACTAGGTCAAGCATCAATGGCCATTTTTGACAACAAGAAACGGCATCAACACGCCACAACACACGGCAACACCATCGCACCACACCCACAAGCACCTCTGGCTGCCACCTGCAGTGCCCTACCCAATCTGTCAGCTCGTGGAGCTCCAACCTCTTCAGCTGCTTGCTTCAAATGGGCTTCATGCCCCTACCCAAATACCCTCACTCTCCAGCCCCAAATACCCCATGTGGCATTTTGCATGGCCACATGGCAGATCCACAAGTCCTTAGCCTCCAAATGTCTTCAAAACCCACAAGTTCTCTAATTTTCATTGCCTAAAAATTATCCTCCTCCCCCCACTTCAAGTTAATGCAATTTGACGCCTAGTAATCCAACCCTCGGGCTGCAAGTTACCCCTAGAGCTTCACTTTGTTGACCTCAAGGCATATGATCCCCGCTTCCCCTCAACTTTGCCGAGCCTTCCAACCGAGGCCACAAAAATCAAAGAAAATCATGTGGCAACAACCTTGAGCAACTGCACCCAAACTTTGACCGGCCAAAACTTCATGCTTCGTGCTTTGATGGTCATGCACTCTCCTCTTGTTAGCTCCATATAGTGCATACTACCCTTTCCCATTCTGTCGTGCTTCAAAAAAACCATGATGGCACGTCCACCAAATTGGGCAAACCGCCATAGACCTAGCCCCCGACACAACTTCAAAGCCTCGTATCTTGATATCGGTGATTCCGATTGCCGATCTGAAAAGATCAACAACATCCATAAATCAAGCACTATGCATCCATCTATTGAAACTAATTTGGACTGCTTGGAACCACCTAATTCATCTATCGAAACTTCTAAACTCTCTTGCTCTAGAATTATGCATTGGGAAACTTCTAGAGCAAGAGAGAATTATGCATTCATCTATTGAAACTTCTAAATTCTCTTGCTCTAGAAGTTTCCCAATTTCCATGATGGCCTTTGGAATGCTTCCACGCTATCTTTCACACACATTGTGTGTGTGCTTACCCCCCTGTCAAGGATCTTTGTAGCTTCTCCAACCCTTTTCCATGATTTTGCTAGCCTGCACATACCTGTCCATGCCATCTTCTATGGTCGACCAAATTTGGTTGCACCAATGTGTTATCAGCAAAGCCAAAAGTTCGTTAGATGATGTTGAGTGCATGCTCATAGCCATATGCCTAAAGAGTCTTACACTTCTCACTCTCTTAGACAACATGTAAATTCTCTTGCTCTAGAATTTTCCCAATGTCCATGATGGCCTTTGGAATTCTTCCACGCTATCTTTCACACACATTGTGTGTGTGCTCATGTGAACCTTCCATGTGTGCTCACAATTTTCATACAATCATGGAGCTTTTTTATGTTTTCCCAACTATGGGCCTCCTCTCCCAAATGGTGATGCTCCCAAGATTTGGGAGTGATGATTTTTTTCCCTATGTTGCGTAAAGGCCATATGGCTGGCCGCCCAAACACTCCCTACAACCTTCTAGTTCGCTAACCCTTTACATTTATCCTATACAAAAACAATAAAGAGACACACACACACACTCTCTCTCTCTCTCTCTCTCCTTCTTTGATGTTCTGTGTTTCCCCCAAAGAGTGTCTTCTCTCCTCTTCTCCTTCCCCTATCTTTCACGTACACGCACGGGCGATCTCCACCCTCACAATTGGTATCAGAGTCGATCAACTTCCCCCTCCCACTCTACTACATGTGGAGCTCCCCCTTTGGAGCTTGGGGATCCAATGAAATCTTGAAGATGCAGGTCTGCAAAGGTGTCAAGCAAGGATTTGGGAATCTTGTGAGAATAGGGTGCTACTGGAAGGCTTAAAAAGCTTTAGGGAGTGCAAAATTGAGCAGATTAGGCTTGATTAGCAGTCATGTTTGCAACAGAAATTGAGTTGAATTCAAGAAATTGTAGACAATTGAGAACAACATTGCAACAAGCAAGCAAAGATTGAAAGCTTGTGAAAATGCTTGGAGCTCACAATCAAGTTGTGCATTTGAAGCTTTATATCAGCGAAGTACCCAAGTTCATAAGGAATTGAGCAGTAAGTTTAGTATACAGGGCATCAAGCAGTGAGCACGCAGGGATGTGAGAATTAAGCATGAGAGTGAGAACCCAAGGAGCAACATGGAAATTGACACACACATTGTAGTAGTAGAAGAAACTTGACAGTTTGTCAGAGTTTGACAGAGAATTCAAATTAACACTTTTTCTTTAAGGAGATGTGTATATAAAGGTGTTCACACACACACACCAGAAGGTGGGAAAACCCCTAGCAGGCGGCTGGCAAATACCAAAAGCTTCCAAAAGTAGTACCCAATGAGTTACCACAATAGATGAAAATGTACAGTCAGTCAAACACTAGTTTGATAGCCTATAAATAGGACCCACTATTCATTTTTGGGACATCTTGTAATCATGCACTCTCTGTGTCTTGTGTACTTGATCTTTAAATCTCTTGTAATCCCAAACCCATTTACTTGTGCAATTTGTACTTTCTAGTCTAATTACCAGTTTTACTCTGATTATTCTTCTGGATATAGTTTAAATGTTCCAGTTACAGTGTTTTGTCATTTCATTTTGAGTTCTGTCTTCTAGTGCTCTAAAGTCTAATCTCAACTTTCTAAGTCTAATATCTCTAACTCTAAGTACCAACCTAGAATAATTGTCTAAACATATCTAGTTCATTCCATTTTGTCAATCATGGTGGTTTGAGCTAAGTTGCTCTAGGATAAACAAACTACCTCCCAGCTGCGAGCTACTACATTTTAGCAGTTCCGCCCAGACTGAGCACATGAGGTCGAGACGACCAACCAGTTTGATGATGAAGTGCAATCTATCATCTTATTATGCTCTCTACCCTTTTCATGGGATATCTTTTGCACAACAATTAGCAATTGGTTTACGATGTTGTGGTTTCCAGTCTACTTAGTGAAGAGATACACAGGAAGTCTATGGAACCTGCAAAGCAAGGTGATGTGTATGTTTCCAATGGCAAGGGTCATAGAGGTCACACTCATTTCCGTGCCAAAAGTAAGGATCAGGATAACTCTCGTAGCAAATCTAGAGGTTCTTTATGCAATGTGGAGTGCTACCATTGCTATAAAAAGGGATATGTAAAGAAAGATTGTTGCATATGGCAAAAGAAAAATAAAATGTTTTAAGAGAATAAAAAGTTTGACAATAATGGCAAGGGAAAAGCTAAGATTGAGGAGCCCAATGTGCTATAGCCTTGCAAAATTTCAGATGTGTCTGAGGTCCGTAGCTCCTTAGATATTCTCATTTTTATAGTGGATCTTAATCTAGATGCTCTTATTGCACGCGCTATTAGGCCTAGGGTAAGACCGGGTAGGCCAAGGGCCAGGAAAAAGGCATGCGGTCAAGGGGACCCTATTATTGGGAAGGGAGGGCCTATATAGGGCATGGTAGGGTGGAGAGTTGGAGGCTCTAGTCCCCTATATTTCACACTAGTATCAGGGTTCAAAGGAAGGGAGATCTATGGAGGAGGGGAAACCTATTTTGCATGTGTTCTCTCTCTCTCTCTCTCTCTCTCTCTCTCTCTCTCTCTCTCTCTCTCTCTCTCTCTCTCTCTCTCTCTCTCTCTCTCTCTCTCTCTCTCTCTCTCTCTCTCTCTCTCTCTCTCTCTCTCTCTGAGCATGGAAGAGGCATGGCTGCTCGGCTTGGTTTTCTCCCTCAAGCTCGTCAAGGAAAAATCCATGGAGAGGGTTTCAGGTGCAACAATATGGGAGCAGTCGCTTGGTTGTGGAGGGGATTGCCGACTAGCTGCCACAGTAAACCACCCCTGCTGTATACAAGAAGTGTCAGGGTGTCTATGGGACGGTGACCTACTATGCGATTGACTACAGCACAACATGCATGAAAAGCCATGGAGTTGGGCTTGTTGTACTCGCATTGGCCAAGCAAGAGAAGCGGGGTGCCTAGCCCATGGGTTTTCTATTGCTCGCCACAGCAAGTCTATCATCCCCTTCTTTGGACATGGTTACAAATGGTGGGTGCCCAAGACCACCCAAAATCCACCCTAAAAAAATCTAAGGGTGCATGCCCACCCATAACCAGTAGGCAGCAAGGAAATCAAGGTTGCGGAAGGCAGGAACAACTTTGGAAATAAACTCAGCAAGCATGCCAGGCATGCGGGCAATAGAGTCACACCTTGGAATTTGCAGGCAGCGACAAGGACTTGGAATCAAAGACTCGCAAGCGAGGTCAATTGTATTGAAGGTAGAGATTTCAAAGCAATCGAGGCATGCAGTCATGTCCAAAAACCGCCGCCATATTTGATCAAGCTCTCAAGGAGGGCAAAATTTGAAGCATGGAGAAATTTTGACTTTCAAGCGATAGCAATTACCTAACTGATGCAAAATCCATGCAAGTCATGGTGTTGGTTATGGATCATGATAGACATGCAGGTCGCGACCAAGAGAATATAGCCATCACTAATTTGCAAATTGGGCAAGGCCCTCGATAAACAGAAATACGAAATGTTTGGGCAAACAGTAGATGTATCCTATAAACCAAGCACAATTATTCAACAAAGAATTCATTAATTATTTTTTGGATTGAAATACATTTGAGTATTACGATGGCACGGCAAGTCAGTATAAGGACTTCATAAGGTATGCATGGATTTCAATTTGTTTGGCACATTTTCTGTAATATGCTGCATAGCCCTGTCATGCAATAGCAGTGAGTGCACTTTAAGCACTCCAAGCACAAGCAGGGCTTCTGACCGTTACCATCAGCATTAAGATTTTGTTGCATATATTATTAGCAAGGACCAATGATAGTTTGCAAACCCAAATCAAGCATTGGTTGAGTATAAACCGCCTCTCTAGCATCTCAAGGAGATTTGCAGGACCTATTGCTAGACTTGATACCACCACAAGAGGCAACTACTCCAAAGGCAAGGTGTAGTATGGAGTTTTTTTAATCAATCACATAAGATGCACAATGGTTATGAGCCGCAATTGAGACTGAAAGTCCTCGGACCACTTGGTACAACTTGAGAAGCCGACAAGAGTTTTTCTATGTCGTATTTTGGATTTGCAATTTTGTTAGAGTATGGATTCTTGGTAAACAATTTTTACACATCCGTCAATCAAGACACTATATGGTCAAGGACAACAATAATCAAGCCAAGCAAGTATGAGGTCCATACTTTACAAGTAATTTCCTTTTTTGTCCCCATACATTGTACAATTTGACAAGGTCGATTATCTGTGAATGCTTGACAAGGTTGACTTTCTTTTGCTATGACATCTAACTCTGAGCAAGAGTATTTGTTAGTTATGAGCAATGGTAGCATCCAAAGTGGGGCTACTGAGATGTATCATGCAATGACATGACTTCCCATGTTTGGAATATGCTATGAGCATACGAACTTGGGGGAGGACCTGGCAAGTGTCTGTAGGTTAGTTCATTATGTGCCAAGACAGCATATATGGTGCATACGACAACTCCCTCATGGGGAGAAAATATGGCTACAAGCCAGATTCAATCGAGTTTTTATTTCAAAAACTCAAGACAACTAGCCACAGCGGAGCAACCATGTTAGAGAATTTCACAATTTCTTGTTTTTCTACATTTTAATCTTTAAGTTGGCAAGGATTGCCTATTGTGCAAAGCAAAGTGCTTTAACAGCATTCATCGGAAGCAAGGCTTCTAACCCGTGCCGAGATCCTGCCATTGACTTTGAATCATTGACATTGGCACATAGTTGTGGGATTTTGGTAAAGTGAGGATATAAGCTCACAATTTACGTATGACAATAGAAAATTCTGATGTATCCATGTCCACTTGTGCAAGGCACTTCTAGTATCGACTCAATCTTTAGGGCCTTCCCTGTCACCAAGGGTTTGGTTTACATCTCTGCATGCATGGCATGCTAGTGAGATCGACATAATTCCATCTCATTACTATTTATGCTTCCATTATAACACTAACTACTCTGTCAAGGACGAGATAAGTTATTGAGTCTTAAAGAAAATCTATTTTATGTTTTATCACCGACAAAGTCCCATACTTAATTCACCCTAGTACGATCACGACCACATCTACAGTGAGTGTGTCAAGATGTGATTTTATGTTACCTCTTTCTACGAGAGCATTGTACAAGCACATTTATGTACGCTTATCAAATAAGCTACGACTCAAACATCGTTTTCACAAAAGCATTTGTAAGGGGCATACACCATACGATTAAGTCAAGTTCTCAACCTTGAACACTAGTTATGGTGGGGTTGTTTACTAATATGATAAGATAACAAGTCAAAGACTTATACTTTTCTGTTGATAAGTTACGTCGACCAACTACTTTTAGAGAAAGTGGAAAGAGGTACTCTTTGAGTACATCTTCATTGTGATAACACGGTTAGCATACTCAAGATAGTTCTAAATGGAGTTTACACACTATGTTTGTTATGGACTGGCTATACAATATGGTTGCAAAGGGACAGCACTGTAGAAAAATAAGATGTTAGTCTTGGTTGCATTGAACCTCCTTTTGAATTGTGTTTCGGTCAAGCAAACCATTGGATCCATGAAGGATTACACTATAGAAAACATTAGTGTACTTCATATAAAGATATAACCACTTTTGTTTTTGAGGACCAAGACGCTTCTCCAAGGGAGGAGTAATGCCAAGCCTAGGGTAAGACCGTTGGCCAGGCCAAGGGCCAGGATGGAACCATGCAGTCAAGGGGGCCCTATTATTTGCAATGCATAGCCTATATAGGGCATGGCTAGGTGGAGAGTTGCAGGCTCTAGTCCCCTCTATCTTGCACTTTGTGTTAGCTTTGATCAGAATACTTTGCCTTCAAGAATTTACACAATTATGTGCTACTACCAAGTTTTTTCTTGTTTTAATTTTTAGAGCTTGCCTTAATGTTCATACTTATGTGACTTTCACGTGCAAGGCTTCTACACTACACTTCTTAAAAAAACTTAACATTGTTGTGCTCTCTAAGGTGGAGCCTAGCTTGATGTGTAGTAATTGCTCTTGCAAGATCTTAGAGCTCACAGATTATGCCCAATCTCTATCCAGAAGACCTTCCCACCATTGAGAGTGTGTAGATGATCCTCTCACAAAGCTCTCAATGATGCCGTCCTCCACACGATCTACATGTGCTCTGATACCCGTTGTTGAGAATGCATGCATGGATGCATGTGTGTAAGGAGGAAAGAGGAGAGAGAAAGTGGGTGCAACCACACTATCTCTGTGTGCTTGGGTTCCTTTTACTTATGAGAAGAAGATGAAGAATAAGTTAAAACATCATAGTAGTGAATTTGGAAATTTCTTAATTTTTTCCACTTTAAAAATGAGCTTAAGATTTGACCACATGACAAAATCTTAGCCAAAGTTTTGAGAGCATGGCTCAAAATCAAGTACTACGTTTTGGAAAGATTCAAACTTTAAAAAAGTTTGAGATTTTTCCATATGGCCAAATCTTCAAAACATTGGTGATTCCCATTTTGGATCTAAAGCCTTAAACTCTCTAATATGGTGTTTTAATATTAGTAGTGTAGGAAGTTAGTCATGGCAGGAGTAGCCACTATGGCCCTTTACCCCAACACTCTTGATTTGCAAAAGTCTCCATAGCTTGCACTTATCTTGTGAAAGAAAGAAGTGCATATTTAGCCTCTAATTCTGCCTAAACAGCTATGCACAAGTTAGGATTAGTTTGTGTGTCTTGTAGTTGTCATGTGAAATATTTGATTATATGCATTCCTTGTGCAGAAACATCATCATCATTATGATAATTCATTCCTAACAAGTTTGTGTCAATTTCCTTGAACATAATAAATTCCTCTTATATAAATCAAGAAGAATTCTCATAGCACTCATGACAGTGGTGTCCTTGGACCATCCTCTCTTCAACAAGAAAGGAAGACGAGAATGCTCTAACATCAATGTAACGAGATAGTAACTTGCAATTGATTAATAATAATGGTTGCATCAATTAATTAATTTAATTTATGATAAAGACATTCAAGGAAATCAAAAATAAACATTGACACAGTGTAGAGGGTTGAATTTTCCAAGACCCGCCCCCCTTTGAAAGGACTTTTCCATTATGAACAAAAATTTTACAAGTACATGGCATAGGAAACTCTAATCTATAGACCTTCTTTAGTTATTGGTGATTTATGAAGGCTTAAAACTTCACATTAAGTTATTAATAGCTTTGTTTGCAAATCTACACCTATAATACTTGCCTCTATCTCAAAGGCATCCAATTATGTAAATCAGGTCGCTGCACGCACGCAGAGGGAGATAGTTTAGGTTTGAAAGATAATTAATTAATCAACATTATGTAGCTTAAGTGAGAAGCTTTTGGGATTAAGAAAATCCCTTATCTTTGCCATGATGTGAAAGATTATCCAATAAGTAAAAGCAAGAATAGAGTAGAGAGATAGATGGAGCTTGGAGAGAGCTTTTTGATTATCCAATAAGTAAAAGCAAGAATAGAGTAGAGAGATAGATGGATCTTGGAGAGAGCTTTTTGATGAGCCTAAGTACACTCCAAGTTTCTAGGCATACTCTGCATACACACGCACATACCCCTAAAAGGAGAGATAGCACCCCCAAAAGATGTGGCATCTACTAAAGTCCAAGTTTCCAAGAATACATACACACATACACACACACCCAAAAGGGGAGATGGCACCCCCAACAGCTTTGGTATCTTCTAATTCTAGCAGATGCTTTACATGCCAAGCCACAACCTCTGCTTTTCATCCCCTTTGCCCACTTTATGGGTTGACCTCCCCTTCTAGAATTGTGTGTGAGTGATCTACAAATCACAAGCAGCATACACTTATCACAAGGCACCATTCACATGTGGACTTTCTCGTGCAGTTCTCCTACTGCTCTTAGAATACTGAAATCAAGCTTCGAAGGTTATTTTGAACCCGTTTTGATACCAAAAAATTATGCGAGGTTCCTTA
This sequence comes from Adiantum capillus-veneris, assembly GCF_014529385.1. Taxonomy (NCBI): domain Eukaryota; kingdom Viridiplantae; phylum Streptophyta; class Polypodiopsida; order Polypodiales; family Pteridaceae; genus Adiantum; species Adiantum capillus-veneris. The sequence goes on along the minus strand of NC_140945.1, from coordinate 61,908,326 downwards.
GAATTTTCTACATCATAATGGATATTTCATGAACTTTTGACACCTTTATGCCCATTCCCCTATGTAACAAGGACTTCTTTGTAAAAATGTTGGTTTGTGGTTAGTATGTCCCTCTAATTTTGCAAGTTGCTCTCGTTAGTGGGAATCTGGCGAGATGCTTCCAACCCTTTGAGGAGAAAAGGGGAGGACATGGCACGTGTAGGAAGGAGAGAGAGAGAGAGAGAGAGAGAGAGAGAGAGAGAGAGAGAGTTCCTTGCATTCTCTGGCAGCCACAAGTAATGCCGCCTCTGTTTCGGGTCTGCAAGGTGGGGCACAGCAGCACATCTGCGCAATAAACACAGGAAGTGGAGGACGAGTTGGAGGCACAGGTCAGTGGAGGAGCAGGTGGATCCGAACACCAGGGGCACACACTGCTCATTAAGTTGGATTCTCCTATGGCTTTTAGGGGGAATAGCGAGGCAAATGCTACGAGAGAGAGAGAGAGAGAGAGAGAGAGAGAGAGAGAGAGAGAGAGAGAGAGAGAGAGAGACTCCATGGGTCGAGATGAGCGAGGGGGAGAGACGGTGATTTTTTCATCCGGTTTGATGGCATCAATACATCAAGAGGCAAAAGAGACAAAAATGCTTTTTTTTGTTGTCCTCTGCAGTGATGGCATGCCTATGTGCCGTGAAGGGAAGGGTCAGGGCTCTTCACTGCATGGACGGTTGCACAGAAAGGGCTGGAAGTGACGGTTGCAGGGAGTCAAGGTCTCTCTCTCTCTCTCTCTCTCTCTCTCTCTCTCTCTCTCTCTCTCTCTCTCTCTCTCTCTCTCTCTCACTCACACACACACACACACACACACACACACAGACACAGAGGTGCCCAGGCATCGTAGGGGAAGGAGGTGGATTCTATGTCATCACACACAGGGTGTGTATGGAATGTGTGAGGCTGCCCTCTTGCATGCGCACAACTCTTTCCTTCTCTTGCACAAAATGAGCGAGGCAGATGTCTGTCTATCTTGGTGATGATGCAAATCCATTATATGCAAGCGCACAATGGGGCAGCTCTCTGTACTGTATCTTGCTACGCAATGAGGGAGGCATCTCAGAGCTAAGACCTGCATGCTTAATAGCATCACCTGGGGGAGACGAGGGCATGTGCATCGGCTCCAAGTTAGAGGTGAATGAAAAAAGTCATTAGCCTTCGGGTAGCGAAGGAATCTGGCTATCAAATTAATGAATGAATCCCATATAGACCCACTATGTCCCAATAATTATGCGAATTAGAAAAAATTCATTGGAACCCCTAGACCAAATCTTGTTGATTTGTGAATGTTCTAAGGCTCTTCTAATACTTTAAGCTTAGTCTTACCATTGTTGCTTACTCCATAGCCCATTTTAGGTCAAAATAAAGACATTTTCTTTCTCTAATCTAGAGAGAGAAAATTACTCTTCCAGGCTTAAAGTTTCACTTTAATCGCCCTAAAATATATTTGATCACTTAAATTTTCATTTTAATCACTATAAAATATATGTAAGTGATCAAAATGAATTTTTATTATTTTTAGAGTAATTTAGACTTACCAAAAATTAAATTTGGTGACCGAAGTTAGTTCACTCATCGCATCATCCAGTTGAACTTGAGGAAGCAAACAGGCAACCGATTGAGCTTGTTCGCACAAATGATACCACTTATAATGCCCATACTAGTAGTTATGCCACTGGAACCATGTGAACAAAGAAGTAGAAGCAATGACAAATAGAGTTTCCCAAATTGTTTAGTAACTGAAAATTGAGAATTGAAAGAGTGGAATTTTGGGTCATACCCAAATCCACATGTGGCAAGAATAAATGAAAATCTTTTGCCTGAAGTAAAAGCCATATCTTGAGAACCCTTCAAAAAAATAAAAAATGTCTTTGCAAGAAAACATTTAGGAGTAAATTTAGAAATTTGTCATATGACTTGTAAGATAACAATGGTACAGGATGAAGTCCAAATATGTCCCTCTAATTTTGCAAGTTGCTCTCATTAGTTGGAATTTGGCGAGATGCTTCCAACCCTTTGAGGAGAAAAGGGGAGGACATGGCACGTGTAGGAGAGAGAGAGAGAGAGTTCCTTGCATTCTCTGGCAGCCCACAGGTAATGCCGCCTCTTCTTCGGGTCTGCAAGGTGGGGCACAGCAGTACATATGCGCAATAAACACAGGAAGTGGAGGACGAGTTGGAGGCGCAGGTCAGTGGAGGAGCAGGTGGAGCCGAACACCGGGGGCACACGCTGCTCATTAAGCTGGATTCTCCTATGGCTTTTAGGGGGAATAGCGAGGCAAATGCTAAGAGAGAGAGAGAGAGAGAGAGAGAGAGAGAGAGAGAGAGACTCCATGGGTCAAGATGAGCGAGGGGGAGAGATGATTTTTTTCATCTGGTTTGATGGCATCGATACATTAAGAGGCGAAAGAGACAGAAATGTTTTTTTTTTTTGTCCTTTGCAGTGATGGCATGCCTATGTGCCGTGAAGGGAAGGGTCAGGGCTCTTCACTGCATAGACGATTGCGCAGAAAGGGCGGGAAGTGAGGGTTGCAGGGAGTCAAGATCTCTCTCTCTCTCTCTCTCTCTCTCTCTCTCTCTCTCTCTCTCTCTCTCTCTCACACACACACACACACACACACAGGTGCCCAAGCATCGCAGGGGAAGGAGGTGGATTCTGTGTCATCACACACAGGGTGTGTATGGAATGTGTGAGGCTGCCCTCTTGCATGCGGACAACTCTCTCCTTCTCTCGCACAAAATGAGCGAGGCGGATGTCTCTCTATCTTGGTGATGATGCAAATCCATTATACGCAAGCGCACAAGGGGGAAGCTCTCTGTACTGTATCTTGCTATGCAATGAGGGAGGCATCTCAGAGCTGAGACCTGCATGCTTAATAGCATCACCTGGGGGAGACAAGGGCATGTGCATCGGCTCTAAGTTAGAGGTGAATGAAAAAAGTCATTAGCCTTCGGGTAGCGAAGGAATCTCGCTATCAAATTAATGAATAAATCCCATATAGACCGAATAGGCCCGACCCAATATGTCCCAATAATTATGCCGATTAGATGGAGGAGGAAATCCATAACTTTTCAAAAGCAAGGCTGAAGTAAACAGTGGTAATTCCTACAAATAAATGGTAAGTTATAGGTTTGTATGGGTTATAGGAAACGAATGCTAACAATCATTGGCATCTCGTTAGAAATGAAAGGAAAAATCTCTTAGATGGTAATCGCTACAATCAATCAGTGAAAATTAACAATGTCCGTGATTATTTGTAAGCCAATGATTTGACAATAAATTGGGATGTCATATTTCATGCTCATATGGATGCATCAACCAATATAGCTCGGGGGGGTGTATTATGTAATCATGTTAATGTTAATGTGTAACGTGAGTTCGAAAAGAGGGATTTTAAAATGTAAAAATTTTAGATAATTTAACAGAGATACATAAAAATAAATTTTTTTTATATTTAATTTTAATTAAAAAAATCTTACAATAAGGTGTCATTTTATTCATTTAGACATGTTAAAAGAGAGATTTAATTTTAATACCCTGTGAACGCACGTTATGCAGGGGGTAATGAACGGTGAAGCCTCCCTCTCCCCCCCAAAGCAATAAAATAGATGTAACTTTTGGAAGAATTGTACGAGGAAAAGGTGACTAAATTGATCTAAATAACTACTATAGATGACTAGACAATTGCTCCAAACAATGACCAAGTAGCTCAGGCAATAACTTTGTTTGGTGAAACTAAGCAGAAACTTCTACTCAAAAAGATTACTTGTGAATATTGCACTGATCTGATTAGAATGGATGTCCGTCTCACAAAATTGTAAAGAAAGTAAGGTGCTAGTATGAATTATTACTAGTTAATAACCCATACATGGAAAGCACGTAGAAGCCATCTCTCATGAGTCACAGAAGATTTAGAAATTTTCTCATAAAGGAAAACGGAGTCTTTTCCAGTGTTTTTCTTACAATGAACAACATCATCAGCTTTTGCTCGAGAGACACCGCATACCTAGCTAGGTACGATGGGGGCAGCGAACCACCGGCCCCCCCACCGGGCCGGCGGTCCTCTACCCTCAATCGTACCTAGCTACGTATGTGGTGCCTCCCTCACAGAAGCTCATGATGTTGAGGTAAATCACAATGTGGGACTTATTGTGAGAATTTGTTCAAAACTTCTTGTGAGTCACCATTAAAGTAAGTGCTCAGAATAAATTTGTGATGCAAACTCAAAACTAGAGCTGCTCCATTTTGGAAAGTGTGTGTACAACTTTAACTCTTTGCAAATGAGAGAAGGTAATGCTCATAGAAGGAGTGTAAGCTACTCAAAACCCATTTTCCAAGCATTTATTTTTGTAAGCATTCCTTTTGAATGCAAAACAGATTCACAATTTGCAAACATTAACAATTTTTATCTATCGCCTTCATTGAATATGTATTCTATTTCAACCACTTAATTAACAAGTATTTTGACCTCAAAAGAAATGCACTACATAATCAAATTAGAGAAAGAAAATATCCCAGCTACCGTCAAACTATGGATTGAAGGAAGGGCAAAGGTCGTCCAGATCTAGGGTGTCAAAGTGCAGTGCAGCACCTCTTCATCAATACAGAGTTTGTTGAGACTTTCGATCACTATTGCTTATAAGGGACAAAAGATTTGTTGCTAGTCGCTGGCAAAATGATGCGGACACTGATAAGTAACTATCAAATACTGTTGCACAAATTGAAGTAGATTCTAAAGATGAAATACGTAGAAGCCCCAAGACTCATGCTTAAAATATTCCAGCAGGCTTTTGCAAATTAGGTTTACGATTTAGGATTTTGACATTTTGCGAAGTAGAAGACAAAGTTGGAAGAAATTCTCTAGTTCAATGATATATATGTTGGTATGTACCAAAGTGACAGTCCGTCGGATCTGGTGGCATCCCTAGTAGGTCTTGTTTCTCTCCTCGGATGGGTGGCTCCCTAAGCCGGTCCTTTTGTGTCAAGTTGTCATCCATTTGGGTCTTTAGGTCGGGTGGCTCCCAGATCAGCCGATGTATGTAGTCATATCATGGTACCCTGGCTCGGTGTGTGAACAGGGTTAGATTTTTTTTTTGTGGATTTTTCTAATACATTATCACTCACTATTGTGACTTCTGCAAAAACAAGTGAAAATCGCAAGGCCTGCCTATACATGGTGAGGTATAATAAACCAATTATAATACCTATAATAAAGAATTATAACTTTATTTTGATGATTTTCGAGTCTCTTTTCCACGATTAAAGGAAAATGCATAAGTCGTGAATATGCCCCTTGTCCCCCTTTTTTTGTTGTCCGTCTCTCTAACCTCTTGTGACTTGCCTACAGAGGCTAACATTGCTAAGACCAGTAGCGGACAGTTGGGAGTGCCATAACATCCTCGTGGAATGTTTGTTTTAGAATCCAAGTGGGCTACCCTAAATCACATTTTCTTGTTTATGTCGACATATAGTTACAATGGACAAGCAAAAAATTGCTTAGTCATACCATGGATACCACTACCAAACGCCACAAGTTTTTGCTACTACTGGCCCTCGAGCTTTCCCCACAAAAAAGGTGGGAATTATGTGTTGTAGCTTCTTCCGTCCAATGCTCATAATCCATGCAAATAATAAACGAACGACCAATCCATGCGGGGAAGAGAGTGTGTGACGGGTAGACCTGATCTCCACCGAACTGATCTACTGTTGACAAAATAGTTTGATATATAGTTAACCGAGGCACAAACAAGTAGCAGCATGAAATGTAACAAAATTTAAACATCGTCTTCACTCAGGAGCCTCATAAAACATTGGCGCGTGCTGTCGTTTGCTCCCGAGCCACGCTTATGCTTCTACAGCACGCTAGATCCAAAACCACAACCACTGACGCGAGCTGTCATTCGCTCTTGAGCCACGCTAATGCTTCGGCAGCACGTTGAAATTCATCAAAAAAACGTGCAAGAAATAAAATAAAAATTAGCATATACATTAAAGGAAAACCCCTTCCCTCACCTCCTAGAAGTACCATTGATGACAGAACACCTCAACGGTGAAAGCCTTTCCTCACCTTGCTGACTACAGTAGCACCATGGACAATGGCAAGACACGCCACAATGAATCTCAACAGAGGTGAAGTTTGGAAAGATTTGTAAGGGGGGGGGGGGGGGGGGGGGGTGTTAATGAAGCCCTGACGTTGCAAGAAGAGAGTTGTGTGTCGCAATCACCGACAAGGACCGAAAACAATACCGTTAATGAACACCTATGAGCACCTATTGATAAGGGCCTCCTAACCCCAGATACGAAAATCCCACATCCAACGACATGCATGCAATGCTCTTAGGTTACCACCACTCGTCATGAAAGCATAGAGAAAATCACTTTTCTTCAATTTTCAGATTTTTTTTAAAAATACTCCTCATTTTTCATTAGCAACGTTTCTTGCTTTAAGCCCAAAATACTTTCCTTGGTCAATGAGATTTTGAACGCCATCATTAGATTTCCACTATAGTCATCTAAATGAGTGCCCACTATCTTATTTCAACCAATCAGTATTTTTGGCCTATCAAAAATGCTTGAAAATACAACTCAACCTTTTTTCTATTATAGTCAACAAAAAGAGAAGGCATCTCTATAACCTTTGCCCTTTGGGCAGACAAAAAAAAAAAAAAAAAAAAAAAAGCTATTTGTAGTAGCTAGCATTTTGACTTTGTAGTAAACATCAATGAATGTATGTGAGTCCCTTGTCTGTATCAGTTTCTGTCCCAATTGAAGTATGTTGTCCTAATTGAAGTATGCCTCTCAATCAGTGGGTACACTCCACTCCCTCAACACTATTCAACATGGGAGATTGAATGAAGTGTAAGCGGTGGGATCTAGGGCGTTGAAGTGAAGCAAATTTTTCTCGAAGCACAAACGTTGTCCAATTTGTCCTTGTTTACTTTTTTTGTCCATGTTTACTTTTTTAGCCCTTCTTTACTTTTTCCCTTGTCCAAGTTCCCTTTATCAGATAGAAGCTTCACCTTGGAAACAAACAAACCCACGCGGCACGTGGTTAGGGCGTCAGGCTGCTAGGTCTTGGATTCGAGTCTCCAGTGTGGGGGGGGGGGGGGGGGGGGTGTGGGTCAACAAATTGACTTTTTTTCTCCGTCCATCCTCCTCGAGATCCACCTGCCCGTCGACGATCGTTAATCCCACCATCCTGGGGTCATTAAGACCCCGTGTTATATATTGTTGAGGCACTCCAATAGCAATCTCATTCCCATTTGTACTTGACTATGAATAATATATTCCAGCTGCTAGTCTCAATTCACTTTGTTCACTCATTGTTGTCATTTTGGCGTTAGTTTTCTTATTTGGTAATCTCTAACTTTGCACGTGCATATCTTTATTGGATGATGTGGGCCCAGTCATTGATTGCACAACAATCCTTTGCAAGCCAAAAAGATATCGCCTATCCACGCAATTGGATCATAGAGAAGGAAGTCCTCCATAACCTGGGTTTAGAGTCGAGTCTCCCTATACATCTAAACAATAAGTGGTATTAAGTGGTTGAAAGAGTTTCCAAGTAGTCCCACTAGCAAGTACCACAATATACTAACTACCACTAGATGGAGTGAAATGTTGTGGGACTGAATTATATGGATATTAAATTAATCCTAGGAATGCTACTTAAAGCATATTCAAGGTGTTTGTTATATAGATACTTCCATCAAGAGAGACTTTGTTACAATACAATCTTTGTGTTCCTTGTGACCTTGGTGATGCTATGAAGATGGAAAGCTTCATGCATCATGAGCTCAACATAAACTTTGCAAAAAGCATTAACTATCCCAAGCCTCATCAGTCCCAAGGCCTCAAACACCTTCGAAGGTGGAGAGAGCTAGCGGCGAATGAGAGTAGGGAAGAGGAAGAAGAAACATTCCATAGGAGAAAGAAATATTTCCTCACTTATCATCACTCTTCTTGCTTAGCATAGCATAATAGCATAGTAATGAAGATGAAGAAGATGGCAAGCTTAAGCATTGAAGCATGCTCTTGGCTGGATTTGCATTCCATAGCCAAGAGTGTTGGTGTAGGCTCTCCACTTCTCAACAAACTTGGAGAAGGAGATGGAGCTCTTGCATTTTGCACTTCACACAATGAGAGAATGTGTGTGTGTGTGTGTGTGTGTGTGTGTGTGTGTGTGTGTGTGTGTGGGAGAGTATATCCCCCCCCCCCTCATGCTTGGTCCACCTCTCTCTCTCTCTCTCTCTCTTATTATTTTATTACTTCATTTAGACATGTGTCTTCTTTGAGAGAAAGAACTTAATTATTTATTTTTATGTATCTAAATTCTCATTGGACCTCTTTAAAACCTATCCAATAGCATTCAAACATATCATGAGGGCCACATGTGGAAAATCATTTGAACATGTGTCTTTTGTGCTTATTAAGTCATCTGGTTGAATGAAATACTTCAAGGACTTAATCAACCAAGCAAGCATCTGTCTTTTATGCTTCTTAAGTCATTTGTTTTGAATGGAATACTTCAAGCCTTAGTCAATCAAGCATGGACGTTCATGCCTCTTGAGAATTTATCTTTGAATTTAACACTACAAAAACCTTAGTCATTTAAGCATAAAAGTAATTTCAAGCTTTGAGCAAGGTTCCCACAACCACTGTAAGCTTCTTAGCACCTCATGCTTGGGTACGATTCCCACCTCAAGGTTAGCCCTAGCTTGCATAAGGTTAAAGGACTTTTTAACACTAACTTTTGGAGGTCTTTAATGAAGCTAACCCTAAGGTCTTTTAAGCTCCATTATATGCACGTTGCTCTTTGATAGACTACCTCTGTTTGGACCCCTTTTGAGATGTAACCATCTCTCCTCTTGGTCCCTTGCTGAGGTAAATCTAGAAGCACTTATTGCACATTGCTCTTTGGTGGATACCTATTGAGATGCAACCATTTCTCCTTTCGATCCCCTGTTCAGATAGGTCTAGAAGCACATATACATATACTAACTCCTCATCCCCTCTTACCTTCCCATATTAAGGGATCAGTTTAATATGAGAAAATCATTTGATAAAGTTAGATATTATATTTTATGACATTACCTCTCTCTTGAAATCATAGTCGTCCTCGACTATGAGGTAGAGAAGATAAAGCCTAGATTAATCTATGTCTCTTAGTGGGTAGAGGATCCCTTTTTACCCTACGACATCATTCTAAAATGGATGACTAATCTATTTGGTGCTTGGGAGACTTAGCTGCCACAAGCATGTCTGCTCTTTAGTCCATATGGCATACTACCAAAGTAGAGTGACAAGTTCTACTTGGTGTTTGGGAGACGTCGTCACCACAAACATGATCTTAAGCAAGCATACTTCTTAAATTTTGTGCACAATAAAAGAAAGAGAATGAGTCTCATAAGATAAAAACATTGTTCATTTAAAAAGCGTTTTCATTTGCTTACTCTAGTGTAGCATTGTAAGCATTGACAAGGTTCATATTATCCTTAATTAAGCTAGGTTCCTTATCCATCTAGAATCTTTAAAAAGATAATTCTTAAACTTAATAAGATATCATAATTTGGATAATCTTACCGTTTCTTAGTACCTTGTCTTTGTGTATCGAAGAATCGATTTGGACTGCAACACCTCTTCTTGATCTTTGATCTCTAGCGGGTCCTCCAATATTGGTTCTTTTTGTGTCTCTCCTTTGTAAGACTTGGGTAGGCTCACATGGTTAACATTGTGAATGAGCCAATGGTTGGGAAACTTTAATTGATAAGCCATTTCATTGATTGCCTTAAGAATTTAAAAAGGACCATAGTATCTTTTTGCTAGTTTAGCATAATACTCTTGGTGGCTCGTAAGAATCTTACTCGTAGTATGTCTTAGATGAGCCTTGAGAAAATTTAGCAAGACCCAATCATTTTTCTTAAAGGCTAAGTCTCTTCTGTGCTTAGTAGCAACAACCCTTTTTGCCTTTGATGTAAGATGGATATAACCCTTTTTACTCTTTGGAAAAGATTCTTGTAAGTCTCGGCTATATTCATCAGCAGGGAAGATCTTCCCATATACCTCAAGTAGTAGGGGACTTTTGGATCTTCCCTCTTTAACCTTGAAAGGTGCTTTCCCCATAGAAGTATGTACAATGTCATTGTATGCATACTCTATAAGAGGTAGGTACTTCTCTCATTGAGAACGTTGATCTACTTCCATGACATAGGCTTTTAGTAGATTCAAGAATCGTTAGATTAGTTATTTTGTTCATTCGTTTGTGGATGATAGGCAAAAAGAGAAATTTAATCTACTTGCTACTTACTGGTCAGTCTAGGATCTTTGTCTGACACTATGGATGTTGGCAAGCCATGATACTTGAAAATTTGAGATCTAGAGAGGGTTACCGTTTGATGTGCCTTAATAGTCTTTTTGACAGGCATAGAGTGTGTTTTCTTGCTAAGCCTGTCGATTGAAACAATCCAATTTGCTTCCCTCTATCAAATTTCAATTTTTGGTACACCGTGCATTTTGAAACATACTCTTGTATGTTTACTTTTCATGGTAGAGCAACAAAAATATAGTTCTACTCCTTGAAGAGTAGATTATGGAATCCTTCTTTGCCCCATATAAGGAGAAGCATAGGATTCATACATGACTTTCTTATTGTATGGGTGAGTAAAACTTAGCTATTACCATTTGGAAGATAACCATCCTTCCAGGTAAATGGTTCTTTTTCTCTTCCCTAATTCAAAGGCTGTAATTACCTGCTTAAAGTCTTGGTCAGTAGCATACTCATCTATCATAAAAGAAATATCATTGTGAGTTGCTATAGACACCACATTTACCCTTGGCCATTGTGAAAGTGCATCGACCACTTGATTCAATGTGAGAAATATAAAATTAAAATTGTGAAAGAAAATTTTTCTACCTCATTTGTTTGTCGGAGAGCTTGGTTTGGGTCATGAATTTCTTTAGGCTTTGGGATCCATTCTTAGAATGAATGGAGCCCCCAAGAGATAGTACTTCCATGTGTCTAGGGCATGTATAGCAACTCAAAGCTCTTTTTTGTATATGCTCAAGACCCGTTCCTCGGTATTGAGCCTTCGGCTCTCGTATGCTATGGCATGCCCTTCTTGAAGCAAAACTGCTCCAAGGCAATCACCACAAGCATCACATTGGATCTCAAATGGCTTTGAGAGATCCGGAATCATAAGGATTGGTTGGGAGGTAGGATTCTCTTTGAGCTTGTCAAAAGCATTTTGTTTTTTAGTAGTCTATGAGTACTTAATGTTCTTCCATGTTAAGTCATGCAATGGTCCTGCTATTTGAGAGAGTTTTGCTATGAAGCGTCTATAGTATGCACACATACCAATAAAGCTTCTTAGCTCATGTAGATTCCTTGGATTAGGCCATGCTTTTATTACCTCCTACTTTGATGAATTCATCCATATACCATCTTGAGAGATAATGTGATCTAAGTATTGAATCTCTTGTTAAAAAAAATCAATTTTCTTTTATTTAATAAAAATCTTATTCTCTCTCACAACTTGAAAGATTACCTGGAGGTGTCACTTGTACTCCTCAAGAGAATTTGAGTGGCCTGAAGATTTTTGTCCATCGTGAGTTTGAATGCGGCTGGAGCATTTATCAAGCCAAAACTTACAAATAGATCTTCTACCCACAGCACGGTGAATCTTTTTTTAATATTGATCCTATTTAGTGCTCTATGGTCGACACACATGTGATATGTGCCATCTTTATTTTGCACTAAAAGTACTGGTGAACAAAATGGAGAGGAGCTAGGTCTCACCATCCCTTTTTCCACCAATTCATGCACTTGCCTCATGATCTCCTCTTGTTGAGCTTGTGAAACTCAATAAGGAGGTTTATTAGGAGGTGAGCTTCATAGTAGAAGCTCTATTGCATGGTCATCATTCCCTTGTTTTGGAGGTAGCTCACTAGGGATGCCATCAATGAAAACATCTTGGAATCCATTTAGGAAATTAGACAACTCTAAGTCCTTTTGATTCCCTTTTATTTGATACTTGTGAAAACATTAGAATCATCTACAGATTCTCTAACAAAAATCATATATGCAAAAATAGAGATTTTTATTGACTTATCAAAAGCAAGCGTATTTACCAGGGATGGTGTTCCCTGAATCATTAGCATCTATGTACATGCTCTTTTTCCTCTAAGTGAAATAGATTCTCCTTTCAGGGGACTTCATGTTGGCATCCATGCGATTGAACCATGGTGCCCCTAGGATAACATCCTCATGTTGGAGAGGAGAGATTAAAAAAATTCTTCTTTGTCGACGTAGCTTTGTACATGAAGCCTAACCTTCCCAATCAAGGGAGTAATGGAGGCTTGATATCCCTTGAAAGCTGTGTCAGCAGTTACAGTATCTCCCATCTTAAAAGCTTGAATGCCCAACTTGGTGGCCAACTCCGTTGATATGAAGTTGTGAGTAGAGCCAGGGTCAAACAAGATGAAGGCATCATGATCCCTTACTTTTCCCCAAGCATAGGAGAGGAATAACCATGTCCTTTCTCCCCACACTTAAAGCATTTATGGTCTTTACGAAAGGCCTCTAATTCTTTGGGAGTGAGCTTTTTTTTAACCTTTGTAAGATCCTTTCTCCTTGGCCTTGTTGTTGTTGGTGCTGGTTGTTGCCTTAGGAAGAGTTTTGAGCATTGCTCTTCCCTTTAGATTCATTTTGATCCTTGTTTTTATGGGTTTGAAATTTCTTCTCACCCCTTGTTGGAAATTGATCCTTGAAGCAACCATAGTGTGGTAGATGGCTTCGGTCATAGTGCTAGGCAGTTGTGAGTTGACATACTCAGCCATTTATTCACGTAATACCACACTAAATTGTTGCTTTTGTTTGACAAAGTCTATCCTTTGAAATATTATAGCTTTGAGATGTAAACCCCAAAACTTGTCTACATATTTGTGGATAGACTCGTTGAAGAGTAGCTTCAAACTCCACCATTTGGTAAGCACTTTGTCCTTTGCATCGCTTGCAAGTAACTGCTTCATGATGGAAACTCATAGATTTTTCCATGTCTTTGGGGTCTCGCCGTTGCCATGAAGGCTAGCCCACCATTGACGAGTAGATTTCTGGAAGTGCATAGTTACATGGTGTAACTTGGAGGACTCCGTGAAGCCCTTGTTTACAATGGTCTCATCAAATTGTTGGATGAAGGCCATTACTTTTTTGGTGGCACCAAAGGTGCTATCATAGGTGAGAAAAGAGATACTCTTTCCTCCCCCCTTTAATTTCTTAAGCTTTTGGGGCCTTTGCCGTGCAAGGTAAGTTTTGCAATGTCCTCTCCTCTTGTATTCTCTAGGAGAATAACTATTGCTTTCTTTGGAAGAGGAGGAAGGTGAAGAAGAAGGAGAAGAGGGTGGCCTCTTTCTTGCCTTTTTCTTCCTTTGTTTCCTCTCTTCCCTTTTGGAATGACGAGGAGAAGGACTATGAGTTGACCATTTCCTCTTGGGAGGAGTTGGCAATAGTCTAGACCACCGTGTTCATGGAGCCACATCTTTAGAGGAACTTAGGGATTCACTTCTTTCTCATTCTTTGGATTCCTCCTCTCTTATGGGAGAGAGTCTTCTTTTGGGGGTCTCATCAAGAGGCCTCCTAAGCTCTCTCTCCTCTTGGAGAGGAAGGGAAATCCCATAAGCACAAAGGTGTTGAGTAACTTTGTCTTGCAAAGTAGGGTTGCCCATAGCTTGATACAACCTAGTAACAAGATAATTGATAAACATGGGGGCATCATCATTAGCCCCTTCATGTGCAAAATCAAATACATCAATGTTCATTCTACTCTCTTGGTTATTGTCAGCCATACTAATTATACTTATGTGTTTACTTAGTGTATTCTTTGGCAATTCAAAACCTTAGTTGCTACTCCGCTTAGCCTTTGGAAATAAGCACTTAAGTATCTACACCCACGGCTCGAATTGGTTAATTATAGAGAGTAGTGGGGTGGGTCTAACATAGAAAAATTGATGAGGGATAGCTCCTTTTGGACTTCTTATGGCTCAATAATGGTAAATCCATAGGCAAGTCTAAAAAGACCCCATTATTAAGACCAAAACTCTCAAGGTGTGCACCATATCCCACATAGTGGTCTCAACAAAACCGATAATAGATCCCAATCCCACTTACCTTAATATAATTAACAAAATCAACCATTAATACGCTACTTAAGGACCTCTCTTCTTAAGCAAGAAAAGAGAAACCATATGCTCTGATACCAATGTAATGGGAATGGCCTATGAACTTTGAGAATAGCGGAATTATGAGAATTAAGGTGAGCTTTTTTGTGAAATCACTTTGAGAACATAAAGGGTGAACTTAATTGATGGTAGCAACATAAACATAGTACTTAATTAACTTGGCATGGACAATAATTTTGCAAAAGAGAGAGTATTAGAGAACATGACAATAGTTGAGGACCGGATTTACTTGGAGCCGACCGGTCCCCCCTCCAAAAGGCGTTTGTATTATAGATTTTCCCATCAAGAGAAACTTTGTTACAATACAATCTTTGTGTTCCTTGTGACCTTAGTGACGCCATGAAGATGGAAAGCTTCATGCATCACGAGCTTAACATAAACTTTGCAAAAAGCATTAACTATCCCAAGGCCTCAAACACCTTCGAAGGTGGAGAGAGCTAGCGGGGAATGAAGGTAGGGAAGAGGAAGAAGAAACATTCCATAGAAGAAAGAAATAGTTCATAACTTATCATCACTCTTCTTGCTTAGCATAGAATAATAGCATAGAAATGAAGATAAGCATTGAAGCATGGCTCTTGGTTGGATTTGCATTCCATAGCCAAGAGTGTTGGTGTAGGCTCTCCACTTCTCAACAAACTTGGAGAAGGAGATGGAGCTCTTGCATTTTGCACTCCACACAATGAGAGAATGTGTGTGTGTGTGTGTGTGTGTGTGTGTGCGTGCGCGCGCGCGAGAGTATACCTCCCCCCCCCTCCTGCTTGGTCCTCTCTCCCTCTCTCTCTCTCTCTCTCTCACACACACACACACACACACACACACATTATTTTATTATTTCATTTGGACACGTGTCCTCTTTTTCCTCTTTGAGAGAAAGAACTTAATTATTTATTTTTATGTATCTAAATTCTCATTGGACCCCTTTAAAACCTATCCAATAGCATTCAAACACATCATGAGGACCACATGTGGAGGATCATTTGAGCATGTGTCTTTTGTGCTTATTAAGTCATTTGGTTGAGTAAAATACTTCAAGGACTTAATCAATCAAGCAAGCACGTGTCTTTTATGCCCCTCAAGTCATTTGTTTTGAATGGAATACTTGAAGCCTTAGTCAATCAAGCATAGACTTTCATGCCTCTTGAGAATTTATCTTTGAATTTAACATTTTAAAAACCTTAGTTATTTAAGCATAAAAATCACTTCAAGCTTTGGGCAAGGTTCCCACAACCACTTTAAGCTTCTTAGCACCTCATGCTTGGGTACTGTTGGACGGGGGAGACTCACACACCCATGAAGTGCATGCAAACACTACCTAGATCAACATAATGTCAATCGAGGACACAGATGACACAATAGGCACACGGAGGAAATATCTTAAGCTTGTCAGGCTGAGACCATCCTACACATACAACACTCAGGAAGGCCAACTAAACCACAATCAAGAACCTCATTGCTCTCAACTACACCACCTAGCCACATACACACATACAAAAGGTAACTCACCTAATCATGCCAGATTCATACGAAACTTAAGGAACACCATCCCCTCACTAGGATACACCTGTCCCTAAGCTTCTACACTCAAAACCCTCACTCTAAACCCGTCTGCGGAAAACGCGTAGGATGACAGAGCTAAATTTCGAAAGTGCCCGAAACTGAAATTTATGAGTACCTATGCGTAGCTTATGTCGCCACGATTCTATAGACTACTAGCATGCAGAAAACAGACATCGTTTGATACACTTACGGCCACAAATAGCTCGTAGATGCGTCGGTGTGTGCGCTTCGTCTCGCGTGGAATGCTTGGCGTTGTCGCGTAGCTCTCCTCGAGCCTACCGTAATGGTGCAGTCGAATCTCCAATGTGTTGAGCGAGCCGGGCGTAGCGGGAGGATGAAGCTCACACTCACTCTCTTTCTCTCTCACACACAGTAGACGGCAGCGCTAAGTTTGATTATGATAAAAGTCTCCTTACAAAATGACTTAGGTACCTTATATACTAAGGTTACCTTAGGTTTAACCAAAAATGGGGTTGAAAGGGTCAAATGGCTTTGTATTTACAATATGGAAGTGCCATTGCACCCCGGCTTCTGAAACTAGAATAACTACTCATTACAAATGACGTTTATAGCCATAATCCGCAGCATTTCATAACTCGCAAAAGATAAGACTTTGGTACGAAACTTGATTTATGTTGTGTTGTTGACCCAACGGTCAACATTCCCCCCTTCCGCGTTCATGTCGTCCCCGACATGACCTGATTGTCGATGGCGATGTGGTTTTTGTTGTCTTTTTGTTGTTGGAAAGAAAGTATAGACTATAGCCTTTGCAGTAGCTTGTCTTGTTCGTCCAATCCGATGTACATAGTCTTCACATGATTCAGGAAAATCATAATTGATGACGAACTTTATGTCTTTCACATTCACGCTCCGAGCTGCAGCATCTGTTTCTGTCATTATAGGTCTACTGCCAGATCTTAATTCAAAAAGAACCCAATGTCGTTTAACTTGACTCTTATCATCATGGATAGATAAAGCTCGATCCATCATTTGCTCCAGCAAATCTGTGAATTCGGAGTATTTGTGATTCTCACAAACAACTTCTACAATCTGTAGAATTTGTGATCCTCTGATTACACTTATGTCTGCTCTTCTTCATTGGGGACTTCTTTGTTCCTGAGTTATTTTGTTGTTAGTGTTGTCTGCAGCTTTGTCATTGTAGGCCATTCTTCGACTCGCCATTGAGGAGAAGTATGCTATGATCTGAAATTGGTGCTCCAATTCATTTGTCAATTGATTTGAGTAGCATTTCCTTGTTGTTGATGTAGAAGGAATATGTACAAGAGGATGGTGATATGTGTCTTTAGATTAGGGTCTAAAACCTGGATGACCAAAGGGGAAAACCCGGTGGGAAAAAAATGCCTTTGGTATACTCTCTTATTGGAGTTGAGCAGTTGAATGTGAAGTACATGTTCATGAAAGGTGAGTGCTTGGGTGAAACACGGAAAGAGTGCCTAATGCAAGTGCCAATTATGGAACACTCTATATGCATACGAGAAATTTGTCAACAAAAGCATGCAATGTGAAAGAAGGAGATGATGGGTGCTCCGAGGAATAAATGTAGCACATGTGACATCAAAAGATGTCTCAATAGATTCCACTTTTCCAAGAAGGGTTTTCGATGTAGAAGTTTCTCCACTCGTATCTCACAGTGCTCAGTACGTGAGTGTCTTTTGGACCTTCTCCTTCACTTCACCAGACGTAAGTACTTAGACTTCGACTCTTTTGCTCACATATACCAGCATGAGCGACACAACGTAAATATGCTCAACTCTTCCAGCTTGAGCAGTACCTAGAATAGCTAAGACACTTAGACCACAGAGAATATTACTTGAAGCTTTGGGACTAACACCTCACTCATTTTGTGGCTTAGCTACTCGACTCTGACTTGTATGACTTGTCGGTTGGAAGTTTACACTGCTTTGTGACAAGTTCTTCGGCTTTTGTAGTGGCTGCTGAAACATACGTCGTGAAGTTTCATCGTTTTCCTGTACCTTCTTCTCTTTGTAGTGCTCATGCCTCTCGTCAGTCTTTTCTTCATGTGGACTATGGATTTTCTTTTTTCTTTTTTCTTTTTTCTTAATAATAAACAAAGAAAATCTTAAAACAACTTAACAAAATAAAAATCATTCAAATAGAAATCTAAATGCTATGTACACTATACACATGTCCCTAGGGGCTCATATATGGATTTTGTCCCCATACTCCTCTGTAACACTATTATGAGGGCATATACTCTAAATTTCGTCAAAAAATTATCACAATAAAACGCAAAAATTCAATGCATCTCACAAAACATTGCCCTCTAATAGTCATAATGTTAGGTTTGCATTCAAAATGCCTCCCCCCTTCCTATTTGGAGTCATCCTTTACGACAGGGTATCGCAAAGGGTATGTGTTGTGCTTGGGCAATTAAAAGTTGTGCCTATGCAGGCCTTGTAATGTAGCCCTATTATGCATACACATTCAATGCATGGAAAAGATTTATGTTGTGCAAGATGTGGGTATAAGCAATTTGCTTATTGGCATTTGTTGGCGAGGCTTCCTATTCTAAGCAATGTAATGGTCTTTGAAGCTCCTGTATCGTTGCTTGATTGAAGCGACTTGCTCTCTTCTAACTGTACTGTAATCGTAGGAAGAATTGTAAGAATTCAAGCGGCGATGCACTGACAACAGTTTTGTTGTTCTTCTTTGGGACCCATTTCTTTGCGATTATTGGCTGTTTTGTTGCTGGCTCTCGTTTGGGAACCCATACTTGCCCGTGCTTCGTTTGTGTTTGAAGAGACTTCTTTGGGATCCACCTTTTTGTTGTGTGAGTCAACAATGGTCTTTGCTTCAGCCCTTGTACGCTTGGTTGGTGACGGGATTCAGGCTTTGAAAGTTGATACTGTGGTTGTTTTGGAATCCAAATGAATTCTTGATTTTTTTGTGTATGAATCAACTTCTTTGGAGCCCAAACCTGAGTTGTGAAAGCTTGCGACTTTGTGATATTCTTACTCGTTCGTGCACGCTTTCCTTGTTTTTGTTTTGGTGTTGGATCTTGTGATTTGTCATTAGAGATCTTTGTCTTCTTGATCCATATCTGTTTTTTGCCGATCTGGCTTTTTGGTATCCAGATTTGTCGAGCTTTTTGGCTTTGACTTGTTGTCCTGTTCTTTTGATCTGTCATGGTTGTTGTTGAAGGGGTTGGTGATAGTGATGGCCTGAGTTGATGATAGGGGATGTCGTAAGATTCATCACTATCGCTACTATCCTCAGCAAGGTTGACTTCTTGTACTTTCCCTTGATTTTTTGGCTGGTATTGGAAAGTTACTGTCTGTTTGCTCGTGGGTGGTAGTTTCTTGGAGGACTTTGGAATCCACTTTTGATGCACTTTATTCATGTAGCGATGACATTGATTCCCGGGTCGTTGATCTTCTTGAAGCTCGAATTGTTCTACAGAGTCATAGAACTCGTCGTCTTCTTCATCTTTTGATTCTCCACATTTCTTTGTTTGCTCCTTATTTCGAGAGCTTGTTAATGTCTGGATTTCTTCGTTTTCCTGGATTACACTCACTGCAAAATAAGGAACGACATCATAGCCATTTTCATTACAAAACTTTGTTGTGGGAGCATCCTCCACGACGCACACGTCCAGAGTAGCCAAGATGTGTTCCCATCCAAAAGGCTCTAACTCTTCTTTAGGAAATGGTTCTGGGATATAGTCCCTATCCTCCATAGCTAGCTCTAGGATACATTCCTCACGTTTCAAGCTACCACATTGTGAAGCTCCACACATCCACAGTTCTTTAGGCTTAGCTAACCAAGCTGGAGGTTCTGATCCTGCAACTGTGGCGAAATCAAACTCCTCAACCGGTGTTCTCGTCACATCCCTATAGCTATGGTCCCTCAAGTTTACCTTTGTTATGGTTTCCATATGTCTCAGGTATATATGGTCATGACCCCAATCTTGGACCATTTTCAATTGTCGCATGAATGGTCTTCCCAGAATGATTTCATAGTTGTTCTTCTTGCCAAAGTCAACAACAGTAAAAGTGTGTTCATATTCAATGCCACAAGAAGTAACAATTACTTTTTCTAGCAGTCCTATGGGCTTTTCCTTGTGTCCGTCTGCAAGCTGCAGGGTCATTCGTGTGGATCTCAAGGCAGGTTTTCCCCATTTTTTCCAAACCTCTTTGGTTGCAATGGCCACACCAGCTCCACTGTCAAGGATTGCCATGGTTTGTACACCATTGAATTCCACAGGAAGGGTGGTGTTTCCATCTTCTCCCTCGTAATACTCACCTACCTTGTTTAATGGCACTGGCCTAGTATTTAGTTGAGGCATTTCAAGGTCTTTGATGCCTTCCTCGATTTGAGTCATTGGGGTTTTTACACCAAATTTATCTAGACATTTACCCACATTAGCCCACATGTTTGGTCTTATTCTGAGCAACTCGGCTAACACTATTGTACAGGTGACTGGGGTAGATATAATATCTACTAGCCCCTTTGAATCGATGGCCTTGTTGGGAGACAGTCTCTGTGATGGGACTGCAACCACATCTGACTTGGTCTCGTACTCTCCCATGTAGGATGGTAGTGTTCTTAGCGAATGGGGTTGACTATCCATAGATTGTACAGATCCTTTGTCGCCCCAACACGATCTCACGTTTAGATTCATTTGAGATCCAGTCTCAAATTCCTCTATTGGTGGTAGAAACACTCCTCGTTCATCACCAGTCTTGTCTACTCATCTTCTTAGGTCATCGGCTTCATTGGCCTCTCTGACTTGTTTCCACAATTCGTCAAGACCATCTATCTCTTTACAATCCTCAGGTATAGCTTGGTGAAATCCCTCGGAAGAGTTATCCGTGGTATTCAGTACTATCCTTGGTTCTAATGCTGGGTCTTTGAGTTTTAGTCTGTGCTCATGACCAGAATTTGGCTCTTTTAGTTCCTGGTTTGGTGGGATTGCTTGTGTAGACATGACACGGATCACATCCTCAGGTTTTGCAACTGGTGGTTCTAGTAAAGCTTGGGCTGTTTGAATCATTTTCCTACACATTTCCAACCTTTGCTTTTCTAATTCCGCATAGGGATATGTCATCCACCTCTGTTCTTGGGTTTGGTTGTTTTTGAGCCTCCCATCATAGGCTTTCACGAGGGCATCTAATGTCTCATTAACCTTTTCTGCCAACACAGATCCTCCTGAACTAGCACTTCTCAGTTTCTCATCTGTGGTTGGTTCTTATAGAGTTTTAACCATCTGTGTAAGAGAAGGTGCCTCCTTTTCCTCATGTTGTTTTATCTTCTCCTCAGCTTCGGTAAGCTTCTCAGCTAGGGATTTTTGCTCTCGTTCTTTGCGTGCTTTCATCCTAGTCTTTCTAGCTTTCCAACTATTGCGTTTGCTCTTAGTTTTCTGACTAGGTGCGTCTGTCTTTGGTCCATTATCTGTCTTTGGACTCGTGTCACTTTCCATGTTCTTTGTCTCTGGATTCTCATCAGCTTTCTTTTGTGCTTGTGCTCTCGTAACCACTTGAACTGGTACAACATTTTCATTTTCTGAGCTACTAGGGAGCTGAACAATCCCTGATACATTTGTCGTGATTTTCCTGATTTGGTTTGGTTTTTTCGGGCAATCGGGGATCAAGTGAGTGATGCCATACTCAAGACAATAGGCATTTACTTCAGTGATCTCCGTATGAGGACATTGTTTGACCAAGTGGTTGTCACGACTTTTGTGACAATCTATCTCTGGTTGAGGAGATTCTTTTAGCATTTCCTCTTGGCTATAAGCAAGATTTGACCTAGATAAGCCGTTATTTGCAATGAATCGCAATGTCCTTTCGTCCATTTCATACCTTCTTTCTTTCGACTGAAAACCAGGAGGTGGAGGTTGTACCGGCCTCACCACTCCATGTGTTTCTCTCACATTTTGTTGCTCCGAAGGGTAATACTCACTTTGGTTGCTTTACCACATTGTAGCCGGTACTGGCGCTGGTTTATTTGATGCTTCCATCATTGGCATGTATCTCATGTTGATGGGGGCTTTTCACAAGCCAAGCTCCCATACCCCTCTTCTTTCGTCCCCACCCCATGAAAACCCCCTCTTAGGGAGGGAGTGATAAAAGGCATTGGAAAAAGTAAGAAAAAAATAAAGTATGATTATGTAAATATATAAGAAAGGTAAAATAGGCCACCTCATGCCTGCGGGGTAGCCCATCCCCACCTTGCCTCCTTTTTCTTCATTGTTGCCCCGCCGTGTGTCCCTTTTCCTCTCCTCCACTCAAAAGGTCAACCCCCTCTCTCTTCCCCTTGTCCTTTCTCCTTTCTCTCTCCCCTCAAGCTACCCCACCTCTCACCAATAATGCATTCTAACTCACCAATAATGCACCCTAACTCACATACAACTTATCCTATCTTCCAAAATAGTAGACCCCACACCCCCATTCTCTCTCCTATCATATCCCATGACCCAAATACCCCCCCCTCTCTCTAAAGGGCGCCATGTCTCTTGTCTTGTAGCTAAATAACCTCCCCCACACTCACACACACTCAGTTTCACTGAAAAAGGTGCCCACAGACCCATCCCCACCCGGTGGTTACCTTATTTTTCTTGTGTTCACACACATCCGCACACGGATTCACCTCTGAACACACTCCCCTCTCTCCCCTCTTGTAATTACTTTATTCTCCATGTCACCTCTCACTTTTTTTTCATCAACCCATCTCTCTCTCTCTTAGTCTCTCTCTCATGAGACTGCTGTTCTGGCATATATACACACAGCTAAACAAGTGGGACCCACTGTCATATGGCCTATGTAGATAATGATTTCTTCATTTCTAAATTCTAGAATTTCTCCCCCCTCCTCCCCTATATAAAGAGGGGTCACCATCACACTAAAGACACACACAACATCACCAAAGAACACACTATGCACTGTGTGTGCCTAGTGCACACACACACACCCACACCATCACCATCACCGCAATCACCATGCTTGTCTTGAGCATGACCTCTACACCCTTGGCTATGGAAGATGAAGGGCAACTAAATGAAGGATGATGGCCATAACCCTCGTGCGAGTCTTCGCCATCAACTCCCACCTATCCGCCATGTGCTCTACCACTCTCTCCCTTCTCATTCCCCTACCCCATGCTCCCCATTTCATCGCTTTATTCTCTAAATAAAGCTTGAGGTTTTGTGAGTATGTTTTCTTGCAATGTTTTGCCCATGTGAGGTGTGCGGAATCGCCACCTAATCTTGTGTTTGGAGTGAGCTTGTGTATGTGTGAAGGGTGTGCGGATTCGCCATCCTTTTGTGGTGCCTAAGTACTAAGCCGCTATACCCCTTCCCTCACTCTCTCTCTCTCTCTCTCTCTCTCTCTCTCTCTCTCTCACTTGATCTCATTCCCTTTCCTCTTCATCATTACTCCCAAGCATCCATCTCTCTTGGATGAAAACTTTGTTATGGTGGTGTGTTGTTTGCGTCCTAGCCACTGAAGCTAGGTGGTGCCACTGTTTGCTTTACCATGATAGGCTCGAGGCACTCCATTCGGTCCCCGGTGTTTTAGAGGCATTCGGGGGTTCAGGGTTCGCTTTGCTCCCGTCATTTGGTGCCCCCACTGAGGATCTTTTCATGAAACCCTTCAGTTTACAAGACTGAAACCCCTAAACCATTGTGAATGGATGAATGGCTAGCAGGATTTTCTAATTGGACGACAGAAGAAGAAGAGCTCCAAGCACAACTAGACGAACTCCGCATCTCCATCGAAGCTCAGGTGCCAGGCGTAACGGTAATCGATTTGCAGTGGGAGAGTCAACCAACACGCCAAACCCAGTGGATATACATAGGCCAAGTGCCAAGAAGAAGAAGGAGAAGGTCGAAACCATGTCCGCAACCTACAACCAACCCACAACAACAAAATGGAAGGAGCTCTACACAATAGAGAATCAACACTATTCTACTTTGAGAATCGGGTAACTCAAGTCACCGAGGTAATTATCACAGTCAGTTTTTAAGTCGCACCTGATGCTGCAGCACAGATAACGGAATCATTGGCTCACACTCTCACTAGAGAAACTAGGGATCTACTGAGTTTGTTTCAGGAAAGAACACCACCCTCTCCCACAAGCTTGGACAGTGACTAAGCACCTCTAAGCTTCACATGAATCAGTACAACCTACCTCAAGACAGATCACACATACCAACACGTGTACGCTCAATCAAGGTAATACTGGATTTGAAGGCTCACTACCAGCACGTCATTGACACCATGCTGGGTGGGGAGCAATTTTTTGAGGTTCTGGCATCAGATCAACCATTTGTCTTACCTTTGGTACAAGGCAATGTACCGTTTGAAGTTTTAATCTATGTCCTTGTATAAGAGGGTATACACGCCTCCTTGTAAAGAAGAAAAAACTTTTGCAAGTTAAGCAGTGTGTCTTTCTAGCTCTCTCTCAGTAATCATGGCAAGTGTAGCATTTCCAACATTTAAAGGAAAGAAGGGGGAGTATTTGGTAAGAGACTTCCTAGATGACTTTGAAGTAGCATGTGTAGTGAGCAACAAAGATACGGATGAATCCCGGGTTAGAATCTTTAAGCATCTCATGAAGCTAGAAGCTAGATCATGGTACAATGCACTTCCACAAGCAACCAAGGATGACTGGGAACCCTTAAAAACAGCTTTTAAGAGGCGCTTTGGGGGAGGTACCACTTCAGAAAAGTTGTGGGACAAGTTGAGAGACTTGAAGCAGGAGGGTCTTTTAGAATATGCCACCTATGAGTCCAAATTTGTGGATTTGTGGGAACGGTGGGTTGAGTCATTGGCAAGGGGGGAAGCCGCACCCGATTTCCTAAAAAAAGATCGGTTCACGCATGGCTTATGGCCGCTTCTCAAGGAGAAGGTGAAAGGTAGATTCCCGGCTACGTACGAGTTAGCCGTTGAGATTGCTCGCCTTAAGGACAAGAAGCTGCAAATGAAAGCCAAAGAAACCGAGTCAACAGAAGCAGGAACATCGCGTCGACCAGCAACTACGACAACCACCATACCACCACCACCGGCTCTTGGGGTAAGAGATGACCAACAAGATATGTTGGCCCATATTACTGACCAACTTCAGAATTTGTATGTCCACTTAATACAGCAAGGGAGGAGTCAAGAAAGAGATCAAGACCCTGGAAGAGCACGACGAAAAAACAGGGAGTATCATTGCTACAACTGCGGAGAAGACGGTCACGGTATGTACTACTGTCCCAAACCACGACAAAACTATAATAGAAGAGGTAGGAGGAACCAATTGTCACCCCCTAGAGAAAGAACACCCCCACCCCGAGCACCAGCCCCACCAACACAAATTCTACGTCCGCCACAATCACCACTTACAATCATCCTACGCCCACCACCAATTGGTACCCGCACACCAAGTATCATTGGTCTTGCAGAAGAGGTCAAAATGAGTGTAATAGAAGAAGGATCAAGTAAGAAGACTATTCAAAGAACTCAAGCAGTGGAACAAGAGGTTAAAGAATCAAAAGATGCTACCCAGGTGGGGGAGGTAAGTCAAGAAAATTGTGTTACAAATGTGAGTACATCTTTAACCTTGAATGAAATAGGAACCAAAGTGATCAATCGACAGCATTGGGCAGTAAGGATAAGAAGGTGTAAAGTGTTGATTAGGCCTCGTCAGAGTAAGAGAAATGCAAAGGTCATGAAAGATACAAGAGAAGAGGAAAACCAGCCTGTTAGCAAGGCTTTGCAGAAGATGGACAACATATCAAGCAAAGGGGAGGGCTTTGAAAACGGAAGCCTGTGCACCAGCATGGACCCAGGGCAGTGTAGCAAGCTAAAGGAATCTTGCATCAAGGCAGTTTCACTAGAGGACCATAATGAAGAGGTAAGTATGACTGAAGGTTTGGAGTTGGATATTGCTCCAGAGGCTTGGCAGCCGAGCAAGACTTTATTGTGTAGTGTTATATACTTGAAGATGGGTAATGCCTCTAGTCTACTGAAAGATGTTATATCCTTGGAGATGGGTAAAGCCTCCAGTTTATGTGAGGGTGTTCAGAGTAAGTGTGATGATCAATATGTTGCCAACCTTTTAAGGATGTTCCAAACTCCTCCACAACACAGCATTGTGTTTGCATGGGATGCATCAGACCTATGGCTATGGCTAGCCGCTATAACATATAGAGAGAAGATCAGCATGGAGATAAGAGCAAAGGAGCCATGGATAGACAAAAGCCTGATAGAATGCAAGAACGAAGACCTCATTCCCAATTTGGTACAATTTTTTACAAAGAGTGCATCCTCTCTTTGGAGAAAGGTAAGTGGTTTACCCTTGTATTTAAGCCACAAGGTAGGTGGCTTGCTATTAGCATCAGTAAAGGAAGCTGACATGTTTAAGCACACCCAAAAGAAGCATGATATGCTTGCAGTTTTTTCTAGTCATGGCAATAAGCAGGATTCTGAAGACAACTTGAGCTCACCACACTAACAAGGCGGCCATACATGGTGGATTCTTGGCACACTCTTTGGAATCTTAATTTTCAGTTCTGTCTTTGCAGGAGCCAAGATGCTCATTTCCCCTCTCGCTACTGATGGTTACAAATTTGGTCCAATTTGGCATGCAAATTTTATTGTCAGGACACTGCAGACAATGATCCTATTTTTCACTTGGGATCCAGGAGGACACTGGCACAAATTTCAGGAAGCCATGGGCTTCCCATTTAATCAACCGACACTATTCCAAGGAACAGGCTATCACCCGGACCTGTTGCAATTTCATGAATATCCCAGAAATCTCACCAATGGCCAAATGGAATGGCTAGTTCAAAAGGCAACTCGATATCAGATCCTATAGCTAAGCGGAAGAAGAAACAGAGCTAGAGACATGGATGCCTCTAGCCAAAAGGGGAGGGCTAATGATGGGGGCTTTTCACAAGCCAAGCTCCCATACCCCTCTTCTCTCGTCCCCACCCCATGAAAACCCCCTCTTAGGGAGGGAGTGATAAAAGGCATTGGAAAAAGTAAGAAAAAAATAAAGTATGATTATGTAAATATATAAGAAAGGTAAAATAGGCCACCTCATGCCTGCGGGGCAGCCCATCCCCACCTTGCCTCCTTTTTCTTCATTGTTGCCCCGCCGTGTGTCCCTTTTCCTCTCCTCCACTCAAAAGGTCAACCCCCTCTCTCTTCCCCTTGTCCTTTCTCTTTTCTCTCTCCCCTCAAGCTACCCCACCTCTCACCACTAATGCATTCTAACTCACCAATAATGCACCCTAACTCACATGCAACTTATCCTATCTTCCAAAATAGTATACCCCACACCCCCTTTCTCTCTCCTATCATATCCCATGACCCAAATACCCCCCCCTCTCTCTAAAGGGCGCCATGTCTCTTGTCTTGTAGCTAAATAACCTCCCCCACACTCACACACACTCAGTTTCACTGAAAAAGGTGCCCATAGACCCATCCCCACCCGGTGGTTACCTGATTTTTCTTTTGTTCACACACATCTGCACACAGATTCACCCATGAACACACTCCCCTCTCTCCCCTCTTGTAATTACTTTATTCTCCATGTCACCTCTCACTTTTTTCTCATCAACCCATCTCTCTCTCTCTCTCTCTCTCTCTCTCTCTCTCTCTCTCTCTCTCTCTCTCTCTCTCTCTCTCTCTCTCTCTTAGTCTCTCTCTCATGAGACTGCTATTCTGGCATATATACACACAGCTATACAAGTGGGGCCCACTGTCACATGGCCTATGTAGATAATGATTTCTTCATTTCTAAATTCTAGAATTTCTCCCCCCTCCTCCCCTATATAAAGAGGGGTCACCATCACACTAAAGACACAAACAACATCACCAAAGAACACACTATGCACTGTGTGTGCCTAGTGCACACACACACACCCACACCATCACCATCACCGCAATCACCATGCTTGTCTTGAGCATGACCTCTACACCCTTGGCTATGGAAGATGAAGGGAAACTAAATGAAGGATGGTGGCCATAACCCTCGTGCGAGTCTTCGCCATCAACTCCCACCTATCCGCCATGTGCTCTACCACTCTCTCCCTTCTCATTTCCCTACCCTATGCTCCCCATTTCATCGCCTTATTCTCTAAATAAAGCTTGAGGTTTTGTGAGTATGTTTTCTTGCAATGTTTTGCCCATGTGAGGTGTGCGGAATCGCCACCTAATCTTGTGTTTGGAGTGATCTTGTGTATGTGTGAAGGGTGTGCGGATTCGCCATCCTTTTGTGGTGCCTAAGTACTAAGCCGCTATACCCCTTCCCTCTCTCTCTCTCTCTCTCTCTCTCTCTCTCACTTGATCGCATTCCCTTTTCTCTTCATCATTACTCCCAAGCATCCATCTCTCGTGGATGAAAACTTTGTTATGGTGGTGTGTTGTTTGCGTCCTAGTCGCTGAAGCTAGGTGGTGCCTCTGTTTGCTTTACCATGACAGGCTCGAGGGGCTCCATTCGGTCCCCGGTGTTTTAGAGGCCGTCGGGGGTTCAGGGTTCGCTTTGCTCCCGTCAATGTCTACCAGCATTCTAGCACCTGGCAACGGAGGTTGTTGTCCTAAGACAAACTGTGGCCTGAAAACTCCTACTGGTTCTTGAGCATTGCCCGTAATGTATCTAGGTTGTACATACCTCTCCCTAGCATTTTCCATGCTATAATAGCACTCTTCCTCCATATGGTTCGTCCATTTTCTCTCAATTTCACACCACTTTGGTTCTCCCAAATCAGACCTTACAAGAGGAATCAACCTCTTGACCAAGTCGTCAATAAGCTTTTCTTGATCAATAGGTGCCGTTGGCTTGGCAATGGACTCACTTATCTGTGAAACACTGTTCTGAGAGGATGTGTCATCTCCTTGACTCTTTAAGTCCTTTTCTTTGTATGCCTCAGTTATCCACTAGATAAAGAGCTTCTTTGATCAACTCGTTTAGCGTCATCCTCCTTATCATATGCAGATCCTTTTGAAGGCCCGCATGTCTCATTCCCTGGATAAAGATCAGCATCAGTCGTGCTTGCGTAGGTAATTCCACTCTCGGACAGAGCTTAACATATCTCTTGAGTCGTAATGATGCTCTGCGTACTGATTCATCCTCTTTCTGTTTGAATCTATGGATTTGCGAGACCGTGTTGTGAGCAATGCCTTTTGGCGAGAATTCTTCAATAAACTCCTCAAACAGCTCATCTAGGGTCTCAAAATTCCATATTTTCACCGAGTCGAACCAAGTAGCTGCATCATCTTCTAGACTCAATCCAAATCCTGCAAATTGTGTCGCAAAATCTCAAACTTCCTCTGCTCTAATCACTCTTCTAAAAGCCGCTACATGATCTCTCGGATCTTCATCTCTGGAGTATTTTTTGTTTACCCATTTCTGGACTTGGGATGGTCTAACTCGTCGATTGTCTACAAGTCTAACCAGAGACTCTCCCAATCCTTCTCTCGTTATCGCTCTTGAAGGGAATCCTGGTGGCTCTCTTCTTGGAACTCCTATAGGAATTCTCGTGTTTGGTGGAGGCATTTGTGGTCCTTCATTGACCAAATATCCACCTCTTTCTAGTACAGTCTGTGGATTTGTGCTTTCTACAACTCTGTATTCTCGTCCATACTTGTCGACAACTATAGATCTCCATTGACAGTCGACTCCATATGTGTAGACATATAAGAGCTTGTAATCCGTTATCTCTTGTAGGTATGGATCTGAGCACCTATAAAGATTGACCTCATTGTCGTTAATGTATCTATATAGTCCTTCACTCTCATGACCAATCATCCAAACTCTCTCAACAAGATGGGTCTTTATCAATTGCAAGTTTGGAAGATCCATTGTGGGAGGATATTCCTCTATCGTCGGGATCTCCAAGCTTGTGTAAGCTGCGTTTGAATCTAGGGTAGACATGATTTCTGGGCTTAAGAGATTTTTCTTGGTTTAAGTAGACTTAGTCCACTGTGTTCAAGTGCTTTGGTTAGGGAAAAGTCGAAACTATGTCCAAAACCGCAACCGTTTCGTCACAATTCTCGCAAATTGTCGCTTTTAGACACCCCTCACTTCCGAATGAATTTTGAGGCCTCAAACGATGTTTTTTTTTTTCAAAGTTGAACTAAATGGCTGCCGTCGGCATACATTTAGTTCAAGTTTTTCTCTAAGATCTGTAGAGCCGCTCTCAGGCTACGTTTTGATATAAAAACTTTTCCGATCCGATACTGTTTGTGAAAGTTATGGCCAAAATAGTGAAATGTAGTTTAGAATGGTCAAAATGAGTCCAAATTCAATTTTGAAAAAATATTTGGGATCTCTGTGACACTGTGAACACTTCTGTATGGTCAAAAGTACAGTTGGACCCTAAAACTGGCCTAGAGACATCCTACGTGTAGTATGTCTATATGCTCAGAATTTAACAAAATTTGGTCCAGAGACTCCCCTTAAGTCTAGCAACACAATGGTATGCTCAGAATTTCATTTGGACCTAGAAATGGCCTTGAGACATCCTACGCGTAGGATGTCTTTTTGCTCAGAATGACTTGAAATTTTCACCCCAGCTTCTCCTTGATGTGCTGATCACAGCGGTGCGCTCATAAGTTGGTTTGCAGTTCTAAATCAAGCTGGAGACATCCTACGCATAGGATGTCTTTTTGCTCTGTTTCAACTCAAACTTGCACTGTAGCTTCCCCTTGATGTGCTTAACTCACATCTATTTTTACTTTTTGATTCTGACACCTATAGGTTGGTCAAATGATCAAGAATCTGTTCCAAAAGCCTAATGTCTGTTCTGATGAATTCCTAAGTCAAATCAATTCCAAATTGGACCAAAATTGACTAGGAGGCTTGCCTAAGGCTATATGACAACATGGTATGGTCACAATAGAATTTTGGTTTCAGAATTATGTAGTAGACATCCTACACGTAGGATGTCTAGCTGCTCAGAATTTCCCCAAATTTGAACCACAGACTCTCCTTAAGGTGCTGATCACTGGGGTATGCTCAAAATTAATCTTGGAGTGCAAAATCACACATATGACATCCTACGCGTAGGATGTCTTTTTGGCGTGTTTGACCCCAGACTTGTCCCACAGCTTCCCTTTGATGTCAGCAACCCAGTGGTATGCTTAGATTTTGGTTTGGATATCAAAAGTCCCAAATTTTAGCTGTTCTTGCCTTTTTCAGTCAAAATGCTAAAGTCCGCTCAATCTTCCCTTTCACTGACCCAAATGAGATGAAATTTATCCCATGCACTCAAAACATCATGTATAACATGCACATGAAGTCACCCTATGGTTTGGTCTCAAAAATTATGCCTTGGGCACAATTTGGGTAGGATGTCTGGCCATTCTCATCTTTTGGTCTTGATCTGTCAAAATTTGGTCAAATTTCCACTTTCCAGGTGAAAACGGGGTAAAGTCTACCTTCTAAACACACTGGTAACCTCAGATTTTCAAAAAAATGCCCAGATTACCCTGTAGACATCCTACGTGTAGGATGTCTACTGCTGATTTTTTGAGACTGAAGTGTCCCTGATGCTTCCTTATGCTCTCAGCAAGTGCAAGTATGCTTCACAATTGCAAAAACATGCAAAAATCACTCATTTTAAGCCTTTTCTGAAATTTTGCGTTTTCTGACTCCGCCTTTTGGCTTTTGGTCAACAAAAATAGGGAAAAACACCCAAGTCAATATGTTACTAGGGTAAAACCTACCCTCTGAACCCACTGGTAACCTCAGTTTTCCCAAATTCCCTGCCAAAAATGCCCTGGAGACATCCTACGCGTAGGATGTCTACTAATGAAATTTTTTGCAGAATTTATCCACAGGCATCCCCAGGTCTTGAGCACTACTTTTCAAGCATTTCTACCAGTTTTTATGCAAAATTGTGCTCAGAATCTTAAGTTTCTTGTTTTCGCATTTTTGACACTTTGTCTTTGGTCTTTTGGGTGTCAAGAGTTGGTCAAAACTCTAGTTTCAATGTATACTTAAGGAAATCCCCCCCCCCCCCCCCCCCCCCCTCTGAACACACTGGTGCAGTTAGAATTTTCAAATTTGGTCTCCAGAACCCCCTTGAGACATCCTACACGTAGGATGTCTATGTTTACAGATTTGCAAGTTTTCTTCACAGAACCCTTGCAAATGGTCTTTTATATGCACAACATCAGTCAGTCATACAAAAATATCCACAAAAGCTTGTTTAATGCATTTTTACCCTCAAAAGAACACTTTTCCGTGATTTCAAATGCAATCAAGCACTTTAGCAAATAATTCAATGATGAATAGCTCTAGATCAGAATCGAATCACTTACCTAAAGCTACTCCTACAAACCATATGGGGTTTTGCATCTATGAGTAGAAAAACACTTCACTGCCACACACGGACTAGTAAACGCTTTTATCACCTCACAAATCACTCGACCACCAACAACTACTCTAATCCACATATCCTAACTAAACCTATCTAGTCGCAAACCCTCGGCAAGACACACGCTTCCTGGCTATCCACTTGATCACGGAATATCCTCTTCCATATCCACTTAAGAAAAACACTTTTTTTAGCCGAAACTAAATCAAGCAACCATCACACAAGTGTTAGTAGGAAACCTACTTAGGTCCTTGTGTCCCCGACAGCGGTGCCAATGTTGGACGGGGGAGACTCACACACCCATGAAGTGCATGCAAACACTACCTAGATCAACATAATGTCAATCGAGGACACAGATGACACGATAGGCACACGGAGGAAATCTCTTAAGCTTGTCAGGCTGAGACCATCCCACACATACAACACTCACGAAGGCCAACTAAACCACAATCAAGAGCCTCAGTGCTCTCAACTACACCACCTAGCCACATACACACATACAAAAGGTAACTCACCTAATCATGCCATATTCGTACGAAACTTAAGGAACACCATCCCCTCACTAGGATACACCTGTCCCTAAGCTTCTACACTCAAAACCCTCACTCTAAACCCGTCTGCGGAAAACGCGTAGGATGACAGAGCTGAATTTTGAAAGTGCCCGAAACTAAAATTTATGAGTACCTATGCGTAGCTTATGTCGCCACGATTCTATAGACTACTAGCACACAAAAAACAGACATCGTTTGATACACTTACGGCCACAAATAGCTCGTAGATGCGTCGGCGTGTGCGCTTCATCTCGCGTGGAATGCTTGGTGTTGTCGCGTAGCTCTCCTCGAGCCTACCGCAATGGTGTAATCGGATCTCCAATGTGTTGAGCGAGCCGGGCGTAGTGGGAGGATGAAGCTCACACTCACTCTCTTTCTCTCTCACACACAGTAGACGGCAGCGCTAAGTTTGATTATGATAAAAGTCTCCTTACAAAATGACCTAGGTACCTTATATACTAAGGCTACCTTAGGTTTAACCAAAAATGGGGTTGAAAGGGTCAAATGGCTTTGTATTTACAATCTGGAAGTGCCATTGCACCCCGGCTTCTGAAACTAGAATAACTACTCATTACAAATGACGTTTATAGCCATAATCCGCAGCATTTCATAACTCGCAAAAGATAAGACTTTGGTACGAAACTTGAGTTATGTTCTGTCGTTGACCCAGCGGTCAACAGGTACAATTACCACCTCGAGGTTAGCCCTAGCTTGCGTAAGGTCAAAGGACTTTTAACACTAACTTTTGGAGGTCTTTAATGAAGCTAACCCTAAGTTCTTTTAAGCTCCATTAGATGCACGTTGCTCTTTGATAGACTACCTCCGTTTGGACCCCTTTTGAGATGTAACCATCTCTCCTCTTGGTCCCTTGCTGAGGTAAATCTAGAAGCACTTATTGCACATTGCTCTTTGGTAGACCGTCTCCTTTTGGACCCCTATTGAGATGCAACCATTTCTCATTTCGGTCCCCTGTTGAGATAGGTCTTATATACTAACTCTTGTTCCCCTTTTATCTTCCCATATTAAGTGATCAGTTTAATATGAGAGAATTGTTTGGTAAAGTTAGATATTATATTTTATGACAGCCATCTTCGTACCCAACTCCTATGCTGGATGTATCCATGTGCTCATGACATCTAGCTGAATTAGATCTTGACGTATGATACTGGTGATCTCTTTCCATGTGAGAGATAGGGAGGGTGCATCCAAGGAGTACTGGAATGGAGGAAAGCTATGCATGTTGAAACCATGTGACTGAAACCATGATGTAAACTAACCATACCAACATGTTGTGTTGCCCTGTAATGCTAGCAGTCCAGATGCTTCAAGACCTCGACTACGAGGGGAGGGGCGGCTAGCTCTGCTCGGATAATCTCATGTGGATGTCACGCTTTAGTCCAAATCTTTCAAGAAATCATAGAGAATAGAGCCCTCTCCATACATCTACATCCATCCATGTTGCCAGATCTGCCATGGTGGTCTACTGAGGGTCCCCAAATCTGAACTCCTTAAAGCATAGTTGAAGCCAATAGAGAGTCAAAGAGCTAGAGCTTTGTTCACGGTTCCTAAAACTGAATTTGCAAATACATGCTCTCCTATCCTCCTAGGCTGGCATAAGCTCTCATCATTCTAGTCTCTCGTACTCTCCTCCTTAAAGAAAACACCGGTCCACTAACGACTATCGGTTTTACAGAGTTCAACTAATGTAAAGAAATACCAAAAGGGGTGCCAACATTTGGGGCCAATACTCTCTGGGGTGTAATTTTGCCACTCTGTGTTGCGTGTGATCTCTCTTTAATAGTTTATTTGTTATTAAAGTGCTAAAAGTATGTTTAGTCTGTTCTTATTCGCTGGCACGTGGTGCCCATCTCGTGACAGTCAATATAAAAAACTTAGCATTGGTCTAAGATTACAAATACACCTTGGGACAGCATCCTCGTGAGTAATCCTACTCCTCCTCAGTCACGTGTTCGCCGCACTATTGTGGGCTTTTCAAGGCATTGTGTAACCATCTTAAGCTCATGAACGTTGGTAAGCTCTCAAGATCTACGAATAATGCACCAGTGATCACCTTCCTCGTCTTTAATCAAGTCGTGTCCTTTGTTGCTGTGCTTTGCATCTTGTACTTTGAAATCCACTTGTGCATCACTGGGTTGTAAAGCATGCAAAATCGATTGGATCTTAGCCTCTAGTTTCTCATTCATGTTCTTTTCCACACTGAGATTGCACATCACAATCCTAGATATGCGCTCGTCATCAATGGTGCGCCAAAGTGTATCTCTTGCACAATCAGCTCCAGAGATCCACTCTCCAATGTACACAAGGGCTCTGAAACAAGCCAACCCTCTGACATGCTCCCCTCTGGATGTCCCTTCTGACACACACATCCCATGATCATTTTCATGAAACGTTCTAAAAATAACATCCACTTGGAATGCACTATGCTTGATACTTCCACCTCGTAAACTACGTGAATGAGAAGGTACATTTGAATGGTTAGCATCGTAGTAGAAAAGTGTGTTTCAAACATGCAAACGACCTCCACAGCGTTTTGTTTGGCGGATGGTATAGAAACTCCATCACTCTCCTTTTGGGAGATCCATTGCACTAATTTTGCAAGTTTGTAGATTGTTTGGCAGACACTAGGGAACAAACAACCCTCAATGGCCACAAAAAAAATAAATTTAGCATTGGGATTAAATTAGATTTAGCATTGCTCTTGTTCACTTCAAACATACCTGACACATTTTACACC
The DNA here is from genome assembly GCF_014529385.1 of Adiantum capillus-veneris. NCBI lineage: Eukaryota > Viridiplantae > Streptophyta > Polypodiopsida > Polypodiales > Pteridaceae > Adiantum > Adiantum capillus-veneris. The sequence continues at coordinate 61,872,850 of NC_140945.1, read as the reverse complement.
AGTTGTGTGACTTCAAACCAGTCAGCTTCCCTTCCTTTGTGAATGTTGTCTGGAGCAAGTGCATTACGCATGTGGGCATGCACACGGATTGAATTATCCCTTTCACTTTGTGTTCCTATTGTCTAGTCAAGATCTTTGATGCTTTAAGCAGCTTTATCGATCCGTCGTTTGCTGTTTGTGGCCAGTATTGCTCCATACAACTAGCATCTCTAAGGTTAATTCTGGCTCCCAATGTATTGCCGAAGAGATGGTCCCACGATAAATTACCCACATTGTTAAACATATGCATTGGATCCTGCAAGTGACTGATCTTGAATCTTTGCTAGTATGGCAACTCATACCATAGAGAGAATCTCTTTATCCCTAGGGGTAGACTGTCTTCATACATCTCCTTCTGCTCTAACCATGCTCGAGTAGACATCTTTGGCGGTTCTCTTCCCAAGAAACCCTCTTGTACCTCGTGATTCTTTGAAAGATGGTCTCAATGACTGTCATAATAATCAACATCTAATTCTCCTAAATGATTTTCTCATGTTAAACTGATCATTTAATATGGGGAAGTGCCAGGGGAGAAAATGCTAGAATATTGGTTAAGCTAGCAGACAAGCCACAGTAGGGATCCAAAGGAGGGAAAATAGGGATCCAAAGGGGGGGCCATCTACAAAAGATCCATGTGCAAAAATGGGCTAAAAAGACCCTAAGGTTCAGCCCATTAAGACTTCCAAAATGCTAGGGTTCCAAAATTCAAAGGTAGTGTCCAAAGGTCAACCCTAGGGGAAATTGGATGCTTTGTGTGTGACCAAAAAGTCTTTTCAAATCCCTACATAGGAGCAGGCGAGCCTTGGGAGTAGGGGATGAGAGAGAAAGTCACACACACACACACACACAGGCTCCCTTTACACAAAGGGAATTAGGGACACATGTCAGCTCCCTAGCCCAGATGCCCACAAGGTGTGCCCAATTCCTGTTGGATGGCCTTGGAGGTGGACCAATGAGAATTAGGCTAGAGTAAATCTAGTTTAATTAATTTAAAACCACTTAATAAAAGAACCAATGAGAATTAAGTTCTCTAGAAGACTATTGGACAGTCTCCCAAGGGGTCCAATGAGCATTCAACAGCCCAATGGCTTGCCTGATTCCTATTGGCCAGGAGGCAAAGGGGTCCAATGAGAGTTTAATTGAATTATTAATTAACCTAAATCTCTCACAAAAGGGGAAAGGGGGACACCTGTCAGAAGGCTATCACTTATGCTGCTTAATAGTCCTTGGCTTGGGAGGGCCAATGAGGGTTGAGCAAGAGCAAATAGCAAGAGGGCTCGCCCAAGAGAGAGAGAGAGGGGGCTGATTTTTGCAAGGCATTATCACACACACACTCACACAATCTCATGTGGGAAGAAAGAGAAGACTATCTCTTCCCAAGCTTTAATGGAGAGCTCATCACCTACTCCAAGCTTGTGAGATAGAAGCCTACATCGACACACTCTTGGCATGTGGATGCAAATCCAACCAAGAGCCAAGCTTCAATGCATGCTCATCTCCTCTACCAAGCTAATTAATAAGCTAAGCTATGCTAATATGAGTTATTATGTGAGTAGATCTACATCTTTCTCATAAGATACTCCTTCTTCCTCTCAATCTACTCTCATACCCTGCTAGCTCTCACCATCTTCGAAGGTGTGTGAGGTCTTGGGTCTGAGAACGGGGATAATTAAAGTTGTGTTTGCTAAGTGTTTTGCTTAGTTCATGAAGCTTTCATCTTCATTGCACTAGCTAGTCTTGAAGAACACAAAGAATTGTATTGTACAATGTCTCTCTTGATGGGAGAAACCATAATACAAAGCCTTTTGGAGGGGGGACCGGCTCCATGCAAATCCGGTCCTCAACTGTTGTCAATTGCTTAATTTCTCTCTCTTTTGAAAGTATTGTTGATGCTATCTAACTAGGTGTTATGCGTTTTGTTGCTCTCTCCACCCAAGCACTCTTGTAATTCTCATTAGGAATCTATTCTAATGAAATGCCCACTATGTTCATGCTAATTTCCGCTACACAGAAGTTTTTAGACCATTAAATGTTACATTGGTATCAGAGCACAAGGTTTCTCTTTTCTTGCTCAAGCAGGGAGGTCCTCAAGCTAGCTATAAATGGTTGGTATTATTAATTGCCTGTGAGTAAGTAGAATAGGGATTTTTCAGCCTTGCAGTGCGCCTACCTTCGTGCAATTAACGGGGCATCACCGTCGAGAGCTATGGTCTTAATAGTGGAGTCCTACGGGGCTTGCCTACGGCTTATCCACTATTGAGCTATTAGAAGCTTGACAGGAGCCGGTGCTATTTTGGTTTTGAACGACCCTCTCTTCTATTCCTTGCAATTAATGGTATTCGAGTTGCGGGTACAGTAGCTTGAGTGCTTTTTCTAAAGGGGTAAAGAGGAGTAGCAACTAGGTCTTGAAGTGCCAAAGTACACCTAAAAACTTTACACCTAAAAGTTGTTAGAATGGCTGACAATAGTAAAGAGGGTGAAATTAATGTTGATAACTTTGATTTTGCTCATGAGCAAGCTACTAATGATGCTTCAATGCTTGTTAACTATCTTGTTTCTATGCTTCAACAAGCCATGGGCAATCCATCTCTCCAAATTGAAGTGCAACGGCAACTCCATGCTCACGGAATTCTCCAAGCTCATCACCATGACGAGAGAACACCTAGGAAGCCTCCTTGTGAGACTCGTCTCTCTCCGATTCGGGAAGAAGAAGAGAATCCGTACGAAGGGCTCAAGAATTTACTTCTTGATGATGCATCTCCTTCCCAAAGGAGAAATCAAGAGCCTCCACCAAAGGAACGAGAAAGAAGTGAGTCTCCCGCCACCTCGCGGAGATGGCTCCACGAAGACGGCGGGCTAAACGCTCTCCATCACCACCAAAGCGGAGAAGACCATCACACTCTTCTCCACGCCATAATTCAAAGAGGGATGATAAAAATCAAGAGAAGAAAAAGGTGAGAAAGAGGACACCCTCTTCTCCATCTTCTTCATCCTCTTCCTCTTATGAAAGTGATGGTGAAGACAACGAAGATCAAGACAAGAAAAAGGCGAGAAAGAGGTCACCCTCTTCTCCACCTTCGTCAAATTCTTCACCTTCTGAAGAAAGTGATGGTGCAACCTTTGAGCCATCAAAAAGAAGAGGCCATAGGAAATCCTATGCCGCATGGAAGAGGTCATCCAAGCTGAAGAAATTCAAAGAGGGAGGGAAGAGCATCTCTTTCCTTACCTATGATGGTACCTTTGGTGTTACAGACAAAGTCTTGGCCTTTGTCCAACAATTCGATGCGGCGTTTGGAGATGAGGGCTTCACGGAGTCCTCTAAGCTACGCCATGTAGCTATGCACTTTCAGAAGTCCGCCAGGCAATGGTGGTGTAGCCTACAAGGCAACGGTGAAGCTCCACAAACATGGAAATCTTTAAGAGCTTCCATTATGAAGCATTTTTTGGCCACCGATGCCAAAGACAAAGTACTCACCGAATGGCGAAGCCTAAAGCTCTCTCCCTATGAATCCATCCACAAATATATAGACAAGTTTTGGGGCCTACAACTCAAAGCCACTGTCTTCAAAAACTTGGATTTTGGAGAGCAAAAGCAACAATGTTGTGTGGGCTTAACCGAAGAAATGGAGGAGTATGTCAACTCCCAAAGGCCACGTACCATATCGGCGGTAATACACCATACTATGGTGGCCTATCGAATCAATTTCCAAACGGGGTCTAAAAGAAATAATAAGCGCCCGGAAAACAAGGGTTCCAATGAGCCTAAGGGGAAGGACAATGTCCAAAAGTCTCCTAAGGGCAACTCCAACAAAGCTAAAGAGAAGGGAGTTTACAAAGGTAAGAACAAACTCTCTCCTGAAGAGCTTGAGCGTTATCGCAAGGATAACCAGTCTTTCAAGTGCGGCGAACAAGGGCATGCGTACCGCACTTGTCCCCAAAAGAACAACCGCCAAGATCCTCCTAGAGCTTCCTTGGTTGAAATCCAAGAGGAGGAGACTCACCAAACTCATCACAAAGGATCTCCTCTATTCCATGCTTGGGGAAAGGTAAGAGAACATGATGCTTTTATTCTCTTTGACCCTGGTTCTACTCACAATTTTATATCTATAGAGTTGGCCACCAAGCTAGGCATACAATCCTACGAGATGGGAGATGTCCTACCCGCAGACAGTGCCTTTAAGGGGCAAGAAGCTTCAGTCACTCCCTTTATCGGGAAATTGAGGCTTCATGTCCAAGGCTATGTGGACAAAGAGGACTTCTTTATCTCTCCTCTCAAGCATGAGGATGTAATCCTAGGGGCACCATGGTTTGACCGCCTGGCTGCCGATGTTAAATTTCCTAAAAGGATAATCTCCTTTAAGTTCAGGGAAAAAGACATGTATATAGATGCTAAGGAAATGGGTAACATTATCCCCATTGTACATACATCAGCTTTCAACAAGTCAATAAAGAGCTCTATTTCCGTGTACATGATTTTTGTTAAAGATTCTCAAAATGAACATAATGCTTTAGCAAAAGAAAATAAAAGCAACCAAAAGGAATTAGAGCTATCCAATTTTCTCAAGGGGTTTCAAGATGTTTTTATTGACGACATCCCTTGTGAGCTACCTCCTAAACGAGGTAATGATGACCATGCAATTGAACTTCTTCCAAGAAGTTCGCCGCCTAATAAACCTCCTTATAGATTTTCTCAAGCTCAACAAGAGGAGATTATGCGGCAAGTGCATGAGTTAGTTGAGAAAGGCATGGTTAGGCCTAGCTCATCTCCATTTTGCTCACCTGTGCTATTAGTGCAAAATAAAGACGGCACATATCGTATGTGTGTCGACTATAGAGCACTAAATAGGATCACTATCAAGAATAGGTTTCCCGTTCCACGGGTAGAAGACCTATTTGATGAGCTACAAGGATCGACCTACTTCAGTAGGATTGACCTAAAAAGTGGCTATCATCAAATAAGGATAGTTGATCAAGACATTGTAAAGACCGCATTTCGCACCACATTTGGTCTTTTCGAATACATTGTCATGCCTTTTGGCTTGACCAATGCACCAGCCACTTGTCATGCCTTTTGTCTTGACCAATGCACCAGCCACATTCAACCGCTTGATGGAGAAGCTGTTCAGGCCTCATCGAACCTTCACTGGAGTGTTCTTTGATGATATTATCATCTACTCTAATTCATTAGACGAACACAAGCAACACCTCCAGGTAATATTTCAAGTTTTAAGAGAGAATAAACTTTATGTTAATCGAAAGAAAAGTGAATTTTTCTTGCAAGAGATTCAGTATTTAGGTCACATTATCTCTCAAGATGGCATCCAAATGGATCCATCAAAGTTAGAGGTAATAAAAGGATGGCCTAAACCAAGGAATCTTCATGAACTAAGAAGCTTTATAGGTATGTGTGCATACTATAGACGCTTCATAGAAAAGTTCTCACAAATTGCAGGACCATTACATGCTCTAACAAAGAAAAACGTTAGGTATACATGGTCTGCTAAGGAGAACAATGCTTTCGAAAAGCTTAAAGAAAAGCTTATCTCTCAACCTGTGCTTACACTACCGGATCTCTCAAAACCATTTGAGGTCCAATGTGATGCTTGTGGTGATTGCCTTGGAGCTGTTTTGCTCCAAGAAGGGCACGCCATAGGCTATGAGAGTCGAAGGTTCGACCCTGTTGAGCAAGCTCTAGGCATATACAAAAAGGAACTCCTTGCAGTTCTACATGCCTTGGACTCATGGAAGCACTATTTATTGGGGACTCCTTTCATTCTGCGAACGGATCACCAAAGTCTTAAGTACTTCATGACGCAGACCAAGCTCTCCGACAAACAAATGAGGTGGGCAAATTTTCTTTCGCAATTTCATTTTCATATTGCTCACATTGCTGGCAAGCATAATCAAGTAGCTGATGCACTCTCAAGACGGCCGAGAGTGAATGCGGTTTCCATAGCAACTCACAATGATCTATCTTCAATGATAGATGAGTACGCTATTGATCCCGATTTTAGAGATGTGATTTCAGCCCTTGCATTATGGAAGAAAGAAGAACCATTTACTTTACAAGATGGTTATCTTCTCTATGCCAATAGACTATGCGTTACTAACTCACTACGTGCGAACGTAATCTATGAATCTCATGCTCCACCGTATGCGGGGCAGAGAGGGATTCAGCCTACCTTAAAGGGAATTGAAACATATTTCTATTGGCCTACCATGAAAGTCAACATAAAAGAGTATGTTTCTAAATGTGTGGTATGCCAAAAGACAAAATTTGATAGAGGGAAGCAACTTGGACTGCTTCAACCCTTGCCAATCCCTAATTCACCATGGGAGAGCATATACATGGATTTTATCTTTGGATTGCCTAAGTCTATCCATGGGAATACGGGAATATGGATGATAGTAGACAAGTTCAGTAAACAAGCTCATTTTATACCTGTCAAAAAGACTATCAAAGCCCATCAAATGGCAACCCTCTTCATTTCACAAATTTTCAAGTACCATGGCTTGCCAATATCCATAGTGTCGGATAGAGATCCTAGAATGACCAGTAATTTCTGGAAGGGTCACTTTGAGAATTTAGGGACAAGGCTAAACTTTTCTTCGGCCTATCATCCACAAATGGATGGCCAAAGTGAAATAGCTAACCTAACAATTCTCGATCTACTAAAAGCCTATGTAACGGAAGAAGATCAAAGATCCCAATGGGAGAAGTACTTACCCTTAGTGGAGTATGCTTACAATAACACTGTACATACTTCCACGGGAAAAGCACCTTTCGAGGTAATTGAGGGAAGATCAAAAAGTCCCTTGCTACTTAAGGTACATGGGAAGATCTTCGCTACAGATGAGTATAGCCGAGACCTACAAGAATCTTTTCAAAATATTAAAGATGCTATCTCTATCTCATAGCAAAGGGAAAAGGCTATTGATGACAAGCACAGAAGAGCCCAAACCTTTAAAGAAAATGATTGGGTCTTATTAAAGTTTCCCAAGGCTCGATTAAGGCACACGACGGGTAATAATCCTACGGGCCACCAAAAGTACTATGCTAAACTAGCAAAAAGGTATTATGGTCCCTTCCAGATTCTTAGGCCAATCAATGAGATGGTCTATCAACTCAAGTTGCCCAATCATTGGCTCATGCACAATGCTTTCCATGTGAGCCTATTAAAGCCTTACAAAGGAGAGCCACCTCAAGAACCAACTATTGAAGACCCACCGGAGATCGAGGACCAAGAGGAGGTGTTGCAGCCCGAGTCCATTCTCCGACCTGAAGACAAGGTACTAAGAGGCGGTCATACTATCCAACGATATCTTACTAAGTTTGATAAGTATCCTTTTGAAGATGCTAGATGGATGCAAGGCATACAATTAAAGGATAACCTAAACGTTGCCAATGCTTACAATGCTTCCCAAGAGTAAGAAAATGTACAAAATGTTAAAAATGAACAAACTTTTTGTCTTATAAGACTCTCTTTTTCTTTATTGTGCACAAAAATGAAGTAGTATGCATGCTTAGATCAAGTTTGCGGAGACGACGTCTCCCAAACACCAAGTAGAGCTTGTCACTCTACTATGAAAGATTGATAGGACTAATGTGCAGACATGCTTGTGGCAGCCTCAGGCTCTCAAGCACCAAATGGACTAGTCATCCATTGTGGAATGATGTCGTAGGGTAACATAGGGATCCTCTACCCGCTAAGAAAAGGACTCATGAATATGCTTTATCTTCTCTACACCATAGTCGAGGACGACTATGATTTCAAGAGAGAGGTAATGTCATAATAATCAATATCTAATTCTCCTAAATGATTTTCTCATGTTAAACTGATCATTTAATATGGGGAAGTGCCAGGGGAGAAAATGCTAGAATATTGGTTAAGCTAGCAGACAAGCCACAGTAGGGATCCAAAGGAGGGAAAATAGGGATCCAAAGGGGGGGCCATCTACAAAAGAGCCATGTGAAACAATGGGCTAAAAAGACCCTAAGGTTCAGCCCATTAAGACCTCCAAAATGCTAAGGTTCCAAAATTCAAAGGTAGTGTCCAAAGGTCAACCCTAGGGGAAATTGGATGCTTTGTGTGTGACCAAAAAGTCTTTTCAAATCCCTACATAGGAGCGGGCGAGCCTTGGGAGTAGGGGATGAGAGAGAAAGTCACACACACACACACACACACACAGGCTCCCTTTACACAAAGGGAATTAGGGACACATGTCAGCTCCCTAGCCCAGATGCCCACAAGGTGTGCCCAATTCCTATTGGATGGCCTTGGAGGTGGACCAATGAGAATTATGTTAGAGTAAATCTAGTTTAATTAATTTAAAACCACTTAATAAAAGAACCAATGAGAATTAAGTTCTCTAGAAGACTATTGGACAGTCTCCCAAGGGGTCCAATGAGCATTCAGCAGCCCAATGGCTTGCCTGATTCCTATTGGCCAGGAGGCAAAGGGGTCCAATGAGAGTTTAATTGAATTATTAATTAACCTAAATCTCTCACAAAAGGGGAAAGGGGGACACGTGTCAAAAGGCTATCACTTATGCTGCTTAATAGTCCTTGGCTTGGGAGGGCCAATGAGGGTTGAGCAAGAGCAAATAGCAAGAGGGCTCGCCCAAGAGAGAGAGGGGGCTGATTTTTGCAAGGCATTATCACACACACACTCACACAATCTCATGTGGAAAGAAAGAGAAGACTATCTCTTCCCAAGCTTTAATGGAGAGCTCATCACCTACTCCAAGCTTGTGAGATAGAAGCCTACATCGACACACTCTTGGCATGTGGATGCAAATCCAACCAAGAGCCAAGCTTCAATGCATGCTCATCTCCTCTACCAAGCTAATTAATAAGCTAAGCTATGCTAATATGAGTGATTATGTGAGGAGATCTACATCTTTCTTATAAGATACTCCTTCTTCCTCTCAATCTACTCTCATACCCTGCTAGCTCTCACCATCTTCGAAGGTGTGTGAGGTCTTGGGTCTGAGAACGGGGATAATTAAAGTTGTGTTTGCTAAGTGTTTTGCTTAGTGCATGAAGCTTTCATCTTCATTGCACTAGCTAGTCTTGAAGAACACAAAGAATTGTATTGTACAATGTCTCTCTTGATGGGAGAAACCATAATACAAAGCCTTTTGGAGGGGGGACCGGCTCCATGCAAATCCGGTCCTCAACTGTTGTCAATTGCTTAATTTATCTCTCTTTTGAAAGTATTGTTGATGCTATCTAACTAGGTGTTATGCTTTTTGTTGCTCTCTCCACCCAAGCACTCTTGTAATTCTCATTAGGAATCTATTCTAATGAAATGCCCACTATGTTCATGCTAATTTCCGCTACACATAAGTTTTTAGACCATTAAATGTTACAATGACCTTTGTAGATTTTCTTTTTTGATTGAGGGTGCTTGACGAGCATTAATGGGCCACACGTGACACATGCAGTGTAACCGCTTGTCAGAAGCCCTGCACCCATACACACGACAATAAACCAATTGAAGTTGTGCATCCATACACATGACAATAAACTCGGTCTAAGTAGTTTGAGTCTCATCTGAGCATTCTTTTAGCACGGGATAGTCATGCATCATCCACATTAGGATGCCTCTAATAAAGGCATTGCGTCGACCTACATGTCGGCTCATATCGACCACTTCTATGCCTCTCCACAATTGTTGCAACTCTTCGAGTAGTGGGGACAAATATACACATCCATATTCTTCACTTTATATCGCTCCAGCACAATCGAGCTTAAAAACATGTGTCCCTTTTTAGTCGGTAACCATGTGGAAATGTTGTAGTTAACAATGAAAAATGTCATATACTGTAAGATGTCGACCTCAAACCAAATGGATTTACGTCATCCATCGCCAAGCCGAGGTGCTGATTTCGAGCTTCCCTAGCAAAATATGGCCACGTGTTTCAATATGTCTCCATGCTGCACGATGTGCAGGGCTCCATAGCACACCATCCAAAGATCTGTTCTCCTCATGCCATGTTGCTACAGCGGCCTGTAAAAATTGGGGTTGCAAGAAAACATGCACAGCTTGGAGAAGACAAAGGAAGCTCAAGGCACACAATAGAGAGAATATTACTTAGTGTGCTATAAAAAGATAAGATATCCCTAGAGTGATGGGCATATATACAATGCACGGGGGGAAAAACCTCCTAGTGAGAGAAAAAATTCCTCGATGGTCCTAAGCGTGTTCACACACATCACTACCACATGTTTTATGGTAACAAATCCCCCCCTGGGAGTGATGAGGTGAACAAGATCTAGCACAAAGAGTATAAGGAAGTGTCGTGCCCTAAGGACATGATCAATTCACAAGGAGGAGTAAGCCCAAAGCTTTGTGGAAAGCTTCAAATTTCTCACAAGACAATGCCTTTTTGAAAAGATCTGCAAGTTTGTCATGTTTTCACATAAGCCAAGCTGGCACATAAGCCAAGCTGATATCTCTTGTTGAGAGCCACTCCCTGACATAGTCGGAATGCACCTCAATGTGCTTTGTGCAAGCATGAAAAACTGGGTTTCTCACAACTGCCAATGCGCTCTGGCTATCAGTGTGGATAGTGTTGGCAATCTCATGTCCAACACCCAAATCAACCATAATGCGTCTGAGCCATACACACTCAATTGTAGCTATGAAGAATGCCATGTAATCAGCCTCACAACTAGAAGTGTCTACAGTAGGTTGCTTCTTGCTCAACCATGATATGCACAAGCTTCGAAGCATGAGACAAAAACCACTTGTGAACACTCATGTGTCAAAACAACCATCCCAGTTTGAGTCCAAAAAAGTATGTAAATCTAGTGGTAATGATTCTCCCCTTGGGATAAAACAAGCCAAGATGTAAAGTGCCACTGAAGTAGCAAAAAATCCTCTTGAGTAGACCCTATGCTATGCATAAATCCACTGACGTGTGAGACTATACATTGAATGTCCAGCCTTGTGTTGCATACATAAATGAGGCATCCATCAACAACTTCATAATGAGTGACATTGGCAGAATCACCAGCATTATGAAGACTCAATTGCAAACTTGTCTCCATGTGAGTGGCAATAGGTTTGCAATCCTCGAGTCCAAACGTATATAGCTTGAACTATATACCCAACTAATGATGCAAGAGCCCCAGATCTTTCATCTTGAAAGTAGCATTCAAATCAGCCTTAAATTCAGTAATATGTCAGAGCTCATTTGGTCCAATGATCAACAAATCATCCACATAGAGAACCATAATGAGAAGTACATCACCCTCATTCTTTACATATAATGTGCTTTCTATTGTACTGTTACAAAAGCTTCGTTTGACCAAATAAGTGTCAGCTTTCTCATACCAAGCACGAGGAGATTGCTTCAACCCATACAAATTCTATTGTTTGCCGGTCACCACGACGGACGTCCATAGCATAGCCTTCAGGCATCAACATAAATATCAATACCAGGGAAGCGACTCGGATGAGGCATGGAAACTCACTAGGGTGTCAATCCTAATGAAGTGAACTCCAAGAGATGCAAATACTAACTCTACAAACAAATCAAACGCACCAAAGCCAAGTAATCTACCTATGTCCTTCTACACAGCTCTACAGTCATCACGCCTGTTTACCATGCAAATCATATCGGATTCGCATGAAACTTGAAGGGAAGCTATGTGGGACTATCATGAGCATATCCTATCACTGTCACAGCATTCTGGATGGGTACACGGATCGCGATCGTTCGTCCCAAAGTACGCAAAAACATTAAACGAATGATCCTAAAGGGTCGTTTTTGAGTCCCTAAAGCCTCTCCTAGGGTCAAAACAACATAAAATACGCATATAAACACTCAAAACAGCGATTTAAGGCCACAACGGTTGCGTTTGATACCTACACCGAATTTTGAATTCTTACACTTGAATGAAAGAGTAGAGTAAGAAGAACACAATGCAATAAACAAAACTGAATTTGGATTACCGTAGCCACAATAGCGATGATTACAAGTTGGAGCCAAGAGGTCGCTCTCTGTGCGTACAGCAATAGTCACTTATCTTCAAAAAATAATCTCCCTTTCCCACTAACCTTAGTGTATTATATACCTAGGGCTTTCTAAAGTGGCCGGCGGCGGCCAACTTCTCATGGACCTTTACATGCATCATTGGAAAAATTACATCTTTGACTTAGACTTGACATAGACGATTGTCATTAGGCTTTTATAGGGTTTGATGTATTAAACATCGGAAAAAAAATGTGACCACATCAAAACTTTGGCCGGCTGACCCAACGGGCGCCTTGGCTAGGTGGGCACTTGTATGTTGTTATCACCTCCAAACACTCCCCCCTTCCTAGCTCGTGTCGTCCCTTGACACGACCATTTGTAGTCTATTCTTCTTATTGATGAGACTCCCCTCTTCCTTCATTGAGGTATATCTGGCATGTTTTCCTTGTTCAAATGGGGTGCTCATTTGCCTTTGATTGATGAACATGTGTTCTTTGTGATTTGGATGTTGTGGACGAGGCATTTGTGCATGTTATTGCACATCCTGCTTTACCTTCCCATTTGTGCAGTTGATCGATGACACCTGCTTCTTTGGATACTTTGCCTCCTGGTGCAATTGACTTTTTATTGGAGCTCATATCTCAAAATGTTTGAGACTTTGACATGTGTGCACTGGCATCTCCTATTTGATTTTCTTTGCCACTTTGTCACTAGAGCTTTGTTGGTATCTTTGAAGATAAGAGTTGCTCTTGTCGAAGCGTAGTTAAGAACAATGTGGCCCCACTTTATCTCTTTGAAGATCGTGTAACAAATTCTTTATTGGTTTCATTTGATGGAAGGAATATATACAATAGAATAGTGATGGGTGTTTCTAAATTAGGGTCTAGAACCTGAATGACCAGGGAAAAACCCAGTGGGAAAAAATGCCTTTGGTATACGCTCTTATTTGGGTTGAACACTTGGAAGTTGAGTACCTGTTCATGCAAGGTGAGTGCTTGGGAGAAATAAAGTAAGAGTGCGTAATGCAAGTGCCAATTATGGGACACTCTATATGCACACAAGAGTTCTTTCAAGAAAATCATGCGGTGTGAAAAATGAGTTGTTGGGTGCTTCAAGGAACAAACATTAGGAAAAATATGAACCCTCTAGGGACCCTTTGGGATTAAGGTTAATTAGAGGCCAGCCAATGAGAAGAGGATGGTGGACACACTCTATGCCCTCAAAAATGTAGGGGGACAAAGTAGTCTTACACTTCTTAAATGGGCTCTTACCTAGTGAGAAGGTGGGGTGGGTGGGGGGGCGGGGGGGGGGGGGGGGGGGGGGGGCGGGGGCATATGGGACCTCCAACTTCCCTCCTTTTTTATCCGGTTTTAAAAAAATCCCAAAAATTTAAAATTTTTCAAAATTTTCAAAACTCAAATTTCATCTTCTTAAAACCCCCCTAAAACTATTTTATGGTCAAAAAAGCATTTTTTGACCTCAAAAAGTCAAAACATGCACCCAAAAACCCTAAAATTCAAATTTTTTAAAAAACTTTTGAAAAATCTTTTTTTGCTATCCAGAGCTCCCCCAAAAGTAGTTCTTAGGCAAAAAGTGATTTTCTCTCTCTAGAACCCCCATTTTCCAACCCCTCCTTGGTTGCAACCATCACACTCATCCTCTACTCCAACACTCTCTCTCTTTACACCATCTCCATTGCTGCAGCAAGAAAGCTCCTCTCTCCTCCCCTACCACCTTCCATTGCCACACCAAGCAAAAGTTATCCACCTTCTCCTCCCATTGCCACACCAAGCAAGGGTTATCCACCTTCTCCTCCCATTGCCACAAGTGTTATCCACCTTCTCATATCACTGTATCCTCTGTACATTGTAGCAACAAGCAAGGTCCTTCTCCTCCTCCTAGTTTTCTTTGCTCAACCATGGCCAACTCTACTTCACAAAGGCGGCCAAAGGATGAGGTCACAGCACTTGCATGCCACAACACTAGAGGTGTAGATGATGAGTGGATGCCACAAGAGTTCACCAAAGGTGCTTGGGTATACATGCAACCATCTGCTATTGGCCCTCATCGTGTGCGAAATCGTGCAAACTTGGATCTTCATTGGAAAGGAAAGCTCCTTGGCTTCAAGAACCGCAAAGACAAGGGGACCGTAGCCATTGTGCAACATGTTTTCTCAATGTCAACCATGCATTTGCAACAACCACCTCGATTTCCAACACATTGTAAGTACATGTTTTGAGAATACAAAGCTAGGTGTGAAATCACAGTGTAATGTTATTATGGATTCATACTTAAGATTTGTCGTGCATTTATAGTCATATTTCCATCCACGTTGGTGGAGGAGCAGCCACTACATAGTCTCTCCGGCACATTCAATGCTATACATGTGGGTATTGGAGCAATAATGTTCCCACATCTTTGCCCAACCAAACTGGTTCAAAGAAGGATTTTCTTCTATTCTCACTCCTATATTGTCCCTACTTCTACACAAGCGTTTGGAACGCTTGAACCCATCAAAGTAACTTCCTTATTAAGTATGGAGTGGCCGGTGCCAGATTTGTGGTTGGTAGCATCTTTCAAGCAAAAGATGATAATGGATGTCCAAAACTCTTTGAAATACTCTAAAGCTTCTAGGTATGTGGGCTTGAGTTGGTGTTTGCCTATTCATTGTTTTGTGCACATTTTTAAAGAGTTTGGATTTGTGGAGAGTACCACAATGCTTGTATGTAAAGATGCGCATTACGAGGAATTAGGAAGGCTTTTAGAAGAGGACTGGGGTTTTGTGGAGGGCATGCACAACGGGGACCGGTATCATTGTAAGGTTGGAGCTTCAGGTATTGGAATGCGCTATTTGAAATCCCGCACCTCCTTGTACATACGATTTCACTATGATCGTTGGATGTGCAAGCTTGGAGTGTGGACTCCCTTACAGAGTGTAGACGGCGCTATTGCAAGCTTTGACATTGCAGTGAAGATGCCCAACGATGATTTGGAGGCAGTCCAAGTGAACAAGCATTGGACTCTCAGTAATGTTCGAGAACATTTGGTTATTATGGGTTTTGAGGCCCTTCAACAAGCACAATTTTGTTTACAAGGTCACAAGGTGAGAATCCTTCCACCACATTTTCAACACATCATGGTTTGTCGATCATTGGATGCTTATTGTAATGAATGTCCGCAGATTGGGAAGAGAATGGAAGACAAACTGAAGGTCGAGGAGGACTGGGGGATGGATGGAACTATGCTATCGATCTTATAACTTTGTAACTCTTGCAATTTTCAAACTGATCCCCGCTATAATCAACATGATTTGCTTCGGCAAATCATGCCTTTGAATATAATTTTTTGGATTGGGATGAGAAATCATTTTTTGGTGAAAGTGCCTTTTTTTTAATGTCTTAAAAAAAGGGTCCATTATAAAAGGGGGGCCACCTAACTCATTCACTATTTTCACTTTTGCAACTCTTGAGCTCCTCCACTCTCTCTCTCTACACCCCAGGCTTGACATGGATGCTTCCACAGCCTCTGCATATGCAGCCACATCCACCCCTTTGTCACGCTTCATCCTCTTCCTCGAGGACACCAAATACAAAGGGAAGTTGGACCTCCACACCTTTTTTGCTCGTCTCCCTGACCTTGATGCCACAGTTGCCCTTCACATGGATGCATTTGCCGAGATTTTCGCGTTCATGGAGGAGCACATCATAAAATATTCTGTATCTATCCCCCCACATGTAGGGATCTGGGTGCCTTGCGATCTTTTGCGCTACATACACAAAGGTGATCGTCCATTCTCCAAGCGGTTGCAACGATTCCAAGAAATTGCAACCGATGCAGGCCATTACTTGGACGAGCAAGCCCCAGGGGTGTCAGCGCTCAAGAAGCGCAAGTTGGGGGTGGAGTACCTTTCTCGGCTCGCAACATTTATCTTCTTGGTGAGCGAGGAACCTGATTTGGAGGAGATTTGCTTACCACACCTTCATGTTCGGTCCTTTATCAAGGACACCAAGGAGCAGCAGGTTATCCCCATGAACCCTGCAGCGAAAGGAAAGGCACACCGGCTCGAGTACCCTAGGGGTCTTGAGGAACTGGTTGAGAAATCCATAGTTGCGGCTGGCCCTAGTGACACTCCAGTGCCACTACCACTGATGGATGTGGCTATCCCAGAGGTAGAAATCAACTGCTTCTCCTCAGTGTTAGTGGATGGGGAGGAGTATGTGTTCCTGCATGATTTGGAGAAATCATTTGGCCTGCGCATGGATGAATGCTTGGGCGTGCTATGCAACAGCACCAAATTGTTAAGTATGGAGCCTGATTTACCCTTTGTAATTTTTTGTGGTAAAAGCGCACAGTTGTAAGGCCCCCATTATGAGGAGAAGCCATCGTGCGTGAAGGAAAATCACTCACCAGAAACCAAAATTTTCACGGACAAGAATCAGGGACAACTTTAAAGGCCTCGGGGGCGGAGGCCCCCGAGACTTTTTTTTTCGCCGGAATATTATGGCCGGACGGCGGCCGGAAAGTGGTCGGAAAACAACCGGTCGGTTGGCTGGTGGCCGGTAGTCAATGGCCGATGGCCGGTGGTCGAAAGTCAATGGCCGGTGGCCGGTGGTCGAAAGTCAATGGCTGGTGGCCGCTGGCCGAATTCAAAAGCGGACTTGTCTTCTCAAGGGCCGCCACACATGGGCGGATTGGAGGGTCCGATTCGGACTTATTCGCACAAGGGTGGCTACACAAGGGTGGCTACACATGGCTGTCTCTCATAAGAGAGGGCAGCCCTTTTGGCCTATAAAAGGAGGTCA
The DNA here is from genome assembly GCF_014529385.1 of Adiantum capillus-veneris. Taxonomy (NCBI): domain Eukaryota; kingdom Viridiplantae; phylum Streptophyta; class Polypodiopsida; order Polypodiales; family Pteridaceae; genus Adiantum; species Adiantum capillus-veneris. Next base: position 61,856,024 of record NC_140945.1, on the reverse strand, counting down.
TTTCTACACACATTTCATAGTGTGAAGTTGATGCAACAAGGTGAGTGTGAGGTGGTGAGAGTTAAGCAAGGCGGGAGCTCCATTAAGGGTATAATCTCTTTGTAAACTACTTCTTGTTTTGAAGTACTAAAGCCATTGAGTGGCTGCTTTCCCGTGGACGTACCCCACATTGGGTGAACCACGTATATCGTGTGTACTCTCTCTCTCTCTCTCTCTCTCTCTCTCTCTCTCTCTCTCTCTCTCTCTCTCTCTCTCTCTCTACTCTATAATCTCGTGTATATAAATCTGTCTCTCTCCATTAAGTAATCTACTCAATTATCTATTTAGCTACGTCTTATTTCCTAACAACTGGTATCAGAGCAAGGTTTGCTCGTAGCTAAATTATCTCAAGGAAAGGATTCCTTGAATTGAGTGGGAGTTATGGCGGAGGAAGGGAAGCTCAAGATTGAGAAGTTCAACGGAAAAAACTACCAACATTGGAAGATGCAGATTGAAGACTATCTCTACCAGAAGGACCTCTATTTTCCACTAGGCGGTCTTGCGAAGAAGCGCGCAACAATGGCAGATGAAGCATGGATTGTCCTTGATCTAAAGGCACTGGGAACAATCCGGTTAAGCTTGGCGTCAACGGTGGCCTTCAATGTTTCGGAGATGAAGACCATGGAGGACTTGATGAAGTCACTTGACGACTTCTACGAGAAAGCATCGGCATCCAATAAGGTATTTCTTATGAAGCGCTTGTTCAATCTAAAGATGGCAGAGAATGGTTCAGCTGCAGAACACCTAAATGACTTTAACACAAACATAAGTCAACTTCGATCAGTGAAAGTCAACTCCTTATACTATCATCTCTACCGGATAGTTGGGACAGCCTTGTGATGGCTGTAAGTAATTCTATCTCTGGCACAAATACTCTTAAGTTTGATGATGTTGTGGGTATTCTCCCCAGCGAGGAAATGCGAAGGAGAAGCACAGGAGAATCATCAAGTGCTGCACTATCAGTGGAAACAAGAGGAAGGCTTAAGGAGAGGTTCAAAAACCAAAAGGGTCGTGATCGCTCAAGGCGGAGCAAGTCACGCGCAAAGTCAGTTCTTGAATGTTGGAACTGCGGCAAGAAGGGCCACATCAAGAAGGATTGCTGGTCCAAGAAGAAGGAGACAGAGTCTCAAGACAACAAGCCAACATCGGAGGCCAATGTGGCAGGTAAAGTAGAGCAAGATGCTCTAATTCTCTCATTAGACAATGTGTCTAATTCCTGGATAGTAGATTCCGCGGCTTCATTCCATGCGACACCACACAAGCAACATTTCCAAGATTACACCAAAGGTAATTTTGGGTATGTATACTTGGGAGATGATGAAGCTTGTGAGATTGTCGGCAAAGGTACAGTTTCTGTCAAAACTGCTAACGGAAATGAATGGAAGCTTAAAGATGTTAGGCATGTTCCTTCTCTTCGCAAAAATTTGATCTGTACAGGACAATTGGACGATGAAGGTCACAACATTGCATTCGGAAACAAACGGTGGAAGATCTCAAAGGGATATTTGGTGGTTGCCAAGGGTGAAAAAGTCAGTACACTTTACTTGTGTACTGTTAGCACGCAACCTTCAGCTTGTGCAGCAACTACAGAAGTTGACAGTGCGGTGTGGCACTACCGACTTGGGCATATGAGTGCCAAAGGAATGCAAATCCTTCAAACAAAGCAGCTTCTACTAGGTTTGAAAGAAGTGGACTTAGAGTTCTGTGAAGATTGTGTTTATGGTAAACAAAAGAGGGTAAAATTTCAAAAATCAAGAAATGAAAGAAAAAATAAAAAACTTGAGTTGGTTCATTCTGATGTTTGGGGTTCTGCAAGTACACCATCACTTGGTGGCTCATTGTACTATGTAACATTCATAGACGATGCGACTAGAAAAACATGGGTTTATGTCATGAAGAACAAATCCGATGTATTTTCCATATTTCAAAGGTGGAAAGCCTTTGTGGAGAATGAAACAGGTACCAAGGTTAAATGCCTCAGATCCGACAATGGAGGCGAATATTGAAGCCAAGCTTTTGAAAGCTTTTGTGCTAGCAATGACATTCGGAGGCAAAGGACAACCCCAAGGACACCTCAACAAAATGGGATTTCGGAAGGGATAAATAGGACAATCATGGAACGAGCACGAAGCATGCGGCTACATGCAGGCCTACCGCTTGAGCTTTGGGCGAAAGCTGTAAGTACGTCTGTGTACTTAATCAATCGGTCACCCTCAACGGCATTGGATGGGGGAGTTCCAAAAGAGGCATGGACAGGTAAACCGGTGAATTATGCATTTCTCAAAGTGTTTGGGTGTGAGGCTTTCATGCACATAGATAGAAGCCTAAGATCAAAGTTAGATGCAAAGTCCAAAAAGTGTTTCTTCATTGGCTATGGAGAAGGAGACTTTGGGTATCGCCTATGGAATCCTGAAGATGGTAAAATCTTAAGGAGTAGGGATGTAATTTTTAACGAACAAAATATGTACAAAGATTACTTGGAAAGAAAACAAACAAAAGAAGCAGGTGATGAGTACATGGAGCTTGAGGACGGTGAAGACTCAAGGACTGCAAATGGTGACAATGTGCAACAACGTCAACCAAATGAGGAGCCTCAACCTATTCCCCGAAGATCTACAAGAGCAAGTAGACCTCCAGAAAGGTTTGTTCCTTCCTTCAACCATCTCTTGATCTCAGATTCTGGAGAGTCGGAATCATACGAAGAAGCTATGCAACATGAATCCAAAGAAGAATGGACGAAGAGCATGCAAGTGGAGATGGAATCACTACATCGCAACCAAACATGGGAGTTGGTTGAGTTGCCTAAAGGTAAGCGGGCACTTCAAAACAAATAGGTGTACAAGCTGAAGGAAGAAGAAGGTGGGAAGAAAAGGTACAAGTCTAGGCTTGTGGTAAAAGGGTTTTCTCAAAAGAAAGGTATTGACTTCAATGAAATATTTTCTCCTGTTGTAAAAATGAACTCAATTAGGCTTGTCTTAAGCCTTGTGGCTGCTCATGATCTAATTCTCGAGCAAATGGATGTAAATACGGCATTCCCTCACGATGACTTAGAGGAGGAAATCTACATGCTTCAACCAAAGGGGTATGAAGTAAAAGGTAAGGAGAAAATGGTTTGCAGATTAAAGAAGAGCTTGTATGGTTTAAATCAAGCATCAAGACAATGGTACTTGAAGTTTGATCGATGGATGTTGGATCATGGATTCACAAGATGCAACTCGGATCACTGCGTCTACACGAAGAATTTGGGAGATGGTAAATTCATCATCCTAATGTTGTATGTTGATGACATGTTGATTGCAAGTGCTAACATGCAGAACATCAAAGACCTAAAAGAGGAGCTGTCCAAATCTTTTTCAATGAAAGATTTAGGTGCTGCAAAGAGGATACTTGGTATGAAAATATCAAGGGACAAGACGAAGAAGACAATAAAGCTATCTCAAGAAGATTACATCAAGAAGGTACTAGAAAGGTTTGCAATGCAAAATGCAAAACTAGTTTCTACACCTTTGGCTGGTCATTTTAAACTAACGAAGGATATGTGTCCAAAGACACATGAGGAGATAGCCTATATGTCTAAAGTTCCATATGCTGCAACGGTAGGTTCTCTAATGTATGCTATGGTCTGGACAAGGCCAGACATTGCACATGCAGTGGGAGTTGTGAGTAGGTTCATGGACAACCCAGGTAAAGAGCATTGGCAAGCTGTGAAGTGGATACTTAGGTATCTAAAAGGGACAACAACAAATGCTTTGTATTTTGGAGGAAATGATATTTTTCTAGAAGGGTATGCTGATGCAGATATGGCAAGTGACAAAGATACTCGAAGGAGCACTACTGGCTATGTGTTCACGGTTGGAGGCACAGCAGTAAGCTGGGCTTCAAAGCTGCGGAAAGTGGTTTCACTTTCTACCACGGAAGCAGAGTATGTAGCAATGACGGAGGCAAGCAAAGAAATTCTGTGGCTTCACAGATTCTTAGAAGAGCTTGGATTCAAACAAGACAATTGTGTCTTGTACAGTGATAGCCAAAGCGCTATCCATCTTGCGAAGAACTCAGCCTTTCATTCAAGGACAAAGCACATTGAGGTGAGATATCACTTCATACACACTCTTTTGGAAGAGGGACAGCTCAAGCTAAGAAAGGTGCATACAAGTGAAAATCCTGCAGACATGTTTACAAAGGTGGTCAACAAGGAGAAGTTGAGCTTTTGCTCATCTTCAATCGGCATTCAAGGATAAGAAGCCAAAATGGAAAGCAGTCACAGGTTTGGTTTGGAGATCAGTCTCCAAGTGGGAGATTGTTAAGTATGGAGCCTGATTTACCCTTTGTAATTTTCTGTGGTAAAAGCGCACATTTGTAAGGGCCCCATTATGAGGAGAAGCCATTGTGCGTGAAGGAAAATCACTCACCGGAAACCAAAATTTTCACGGACAAGAATCAGGGACAACTTTAAAGGCCTCGGGGGCGGAGGCCCCCGAGACTTTTTTTTTCGCCGGAATATTATGGCCGGACAGCGGCCGGAAAGTGGTCGGAAAACAACCGGTCGGTTGGCTAGTGGCCGGTAGTCAATGGCCGATGGCCGGTGGTCAAAAGTCAATGGCCGGTGGCCGGTGGTCGAAAGTCAATGGCTGGTGGCCGCTGGCCGAATTCAAAAGCGGACTTGTCTTCTCAAGGGCCGCCACACATGGGCGGATTGGAGGGTCCGATTCGGACTTATTCGCACAAGGGTGGCTACACAAGGGTGGCTACACATGGCTGTCTCTCATAAGAGAGGGCAGCCCTTTTGGCCTATAAAAGGAGGTCATTTCTACACACATTTCATAGTGTGAAGTTGATGCAACAAGGTGAGTGTGAGGTGGTGAGAGTTAAGCAAGGCGGGAGCTCCATTAAGGGTAGTCAATGGCCGATGGCCGGTGGCCGGTGGTCGGAAGTCAATGGCTGGTGGCCGCTGGCCGAATTCAAAAGCGGACTTGTCTTCTCAAGGGCGGCCACACATGGGCAGATTGGAGGGTCCGATTCGGACTTATTCGCACAAGGGTGGCTACACATGGCTGTCTCTCATAAGAGAGGGCAGCCCTTTTGGCCTATAAAAGGAGGCCATTTCTACACACATTTCATAGTGTGAAGTTGATGCAACAAGGTGAGTGTGAGGTGGTGAGAGTTAAGCAAGGCAGGAGCTCCATTAAGGGTATAATCCCTTTGTAAACTACTTCTTGTTTCGAAGTACTAAAGCCATTGAGTGGCTGCTTTCCCGTGGACGTTCCCCACATTGGGTGAGCCACGTATATCGTGTGTACTCTCTCTCTCTCTCTCTCTCTCTCTCTCTCTCTCTCTCTCTCTCTCTCTCTCTCTCTCTCTCTCTCTCTCTCTCTCTACTCTATAATCTCGTGTATATAAATCTGTCTCTCTCCATTAAGTAATCTACTCAATTATCTATTTAGCTACGTCTTATTTCCTAACACAAATGTCCCTTAGACAATATGCCAGATGCCCTAGAAAGCAAGATCTTGCCAGATGGGGACTCTGTTTGCTGACACTATTGCAGTTGTATGTGCGGAGTTCCTCGCAACAGAGCAGTTTCACGTGGCTGATGAAGAATTCCAAGGCACGCAAGCCAAGGTTGAGGCTGCTAGGATGCCTATGCCATTATGCAACCTCCCATCTGATGATCCAAAGGTCGTATCTGTGGTGCACGGGAGCATTGACTTGGATGCAAAGGGCAACAGGGAGGAGGACGACAAGGAGCAGGAGGTAAACTGTATCCTAAATTTCATGTTACTATTTTATCCTTCATTGTCTTCTTTCTCACCTTCATCGGTTTATGACAGGATGTCGTGGAGGTTGATGATTTTGCTGTAAGGACGGGTGGCAGGCAGACGGGCTTTGGACCTCAAGCTTCCCTTGCGCATTACCTAGGACAACTCCCCCCTGGGGATGTGGCCATTATCCATAATGAATTTACTCCCCAAGCCCATTTTATGACTTGGTCGTTAAAAGCTTTGAGCAAGTTTTTGTGTTTGAGCACCATTGCTCAAACTGCGCATCAAGTGTTCCTAGTGCGTAGATCCCTTGTATGCACAGCGTTTGGCACTGGCTTTCGTGGTAAAGTGCTTGCCCAGATAGGGATACATGCTTCCATTGGCTCAACTGACCCAAAGGCCATAGCACACTCCCTCCTGACTGGGGAGTTGCCTTACGCGCAAAATAGGCGTCAGGAAATGGTCAAAAAAAATATGAACTCCTCAGATACATTATGTAAAATCACCGTTTTGGAAGTAATAAAAAATATTTGAAATTGTCTCTCTATCTTGCAAATTCTTTTGAATGTGATTTGTCAATCTTGAAAATTGTTTCAATTGGTGATATGAAAATTGTTTTGATAAGTGACTTTGTAATTTCAAGTTCTGTATGTAGTTTCAGTCAATTTCAGTAAATTTAGGTATTTTATGTTCCCTAGGGGGTAGATAAGCCTACCAAGGGCCAAAAAAAGCCTGGCCACAAGGGCGCACAAATGGACCATCCATCAGTTTTGGATGGGCCATTTGCGCGCCCTTGTGGCTAGGCTTTATTTTGCCCCTTTTAGGCTTATCTACCCCCTAGGATACTTACAAAGCACAAATTTATTGAAATGAATTGGTTTTGCATCTATGGCAATTCTAGCATATGTTCCCACTCAAGGACATTTGAAAAATCCAAATTAATGTTGCATAGACACTTGGTTTCACAATATGTTTTTTTTTTATATCCTATAGGGAATTCAAAGCTTGAAATGGCCAAAAAATGGTGTCCACAAGGATCCATGTAAAATAATGTTGCAAAACCAATAGGTTTTAGTAAATTTGTGCTTTTTAAGTACCCTTGGGGGTAGAAAAGCCTACAAGGGGCAAAAAAAGCCTGGCCACAAGGGCGCGCAAATGGCCCATCCAAAACTGATGGATGGGCCATTTGCGCGCCATTGTGGCCAGGCTTTTTATTGCCCCTTATAGGCTTATCTACCCCCAAGGGTACTTAAAAAGCACAAATTTACTGAAATTGACTGAAATTACATAAAGAACTTGAAATTACAAAGTCATTTCATTACAAAGATAGTAGACACAGTAGACACAACTGTCAGTTTTGGATGGGCCATTTGCGCGCCCTTGTGGCTAGGCTTTATTTTGCCCCTTTTAGGCTTATCTACCCCCTAGGATACTTACAAAGCACAAATTTATTGAAATGAATTGGTTTTGCATCTATGGCAATTCCAGCATATGTTCCCACTCAAGGACATTTGAAAAATCCAAATTAATGTTGCATAGACACTTGGTTTCACAATATGTTTTTTTTTTTATATCCTATAGGGAATTCAAAGCTTGAAATGGCCAAAAAATGGTGTCCACAAGGATCCATGTAAAATAATGTTGCAAAACCAATAGGTTTTAGTAAATTTGTGCTTTTTAAGTACCCTTGGGGGTAGAAAAGCCTACAAGGGGCAAAAAAAGCCTAGCCACAAGGGCGCGCAAATGGCCCATCCAAAACTGATGGATGGGCCATTTGCGCGCCATTGTGGCCAGGCTTTTTATTGCCCCTTATAGGCTTATCTACCCCCAAGGGTACTTAAAAAGCACAAATTTACTGAAATTGACTGAAATTACATAAAGAACTTGAAATTACAAAGTCATTTCATTACAAAGATAGTAGACACAGTAGACACAATTGTTGATCATCTGTTGTTTGTTGGCCCTCTTCCTCTCTCCAGCATTGGGCAGGTTGCTTCATTCTCCTTCTAGGTGTTATATCTTGAGGAGGTGGAGATTCAACAATCCTCGATGACTCTCGTGCCCTACCACCATGCCCACTACCAGATGAGTTTCTGGAACGGTCAGGCGTTCGTGGCCGTTTTCTTGTGCCTTTAAGCCATGACGGCTTCTCACATCCTTGGAGGGTGTTTTTGTTGGCAAGCGGATGCTCTTTCGCGGTTTGTTTGGTGTGCGCCATTTGGTTGGTAAGAGCTCACCTGTTCTTAAGAAATGAGTAGTTTATGAGAGCATGCAATATTTATAAGGGCCCATTTAAAAAGGGCCCTGTTCACACTAATTTTTTTTAAAAAAGTATTATTTTTTAAATAAACATGTCGCTAAGAGTTGGACCCTGCGTTCACGTTTAGTGACTCACGCAGTATCCACTTTGATCCTTGTCGCACTCTGCATCGCCGCCATGCAGCATGCTTGGTGGGACCTTGCGACATTTGCCACTTGTTGCTATGCTCTTGACGACTCCACTTCCGCACTTCAATAGTAATCTTGGATTGTCGCGCACGCTCCATTGTGAGCTTACGAGCAAATGTTGAGCGAAAAAACCAATTGAACATCTCCTCCAAATAATTGGATTGCACCATTCCACCACCATGTCGAGTATTTTTGAAGTACACTCCCCTTGCTCGATAATGGGACTTCTCCATGCCTTGAGTGCTAAAAATTTCAAGCGATCCATACTTGTGCATAAAAAATGCACCATGCACAAACAAGATATGCTATTCACATGAGTAAATGATCCACATTATTAAATAAAAACAATCCCTTGTAATGAATACACCATGTAAAATGACTTACCATGTAATGTGTGATGTTATTTTCACCCCAAGAAAGGGTGAAGACCTTGGTAAAATCCGCCAAGGCTTCTTGAAATGATTGGCGTTGTTCTTCTGTTGTGCTGTTAAGGCCCATAAGCTTGACCATTTTATCAAAATGTGCCCAAACTTGCTTGCGCTTGTTTGCAAGCTCTCCATTTGAATCATTGTCGGTAGTAGCTTTGCATAACTCCTTCCAAAGCTCCCAAAGGTTACCTGCCTGCTGGTTGGAGCTGTTTTGAGCATCATATCGACTTGGCTTTCCTTGGGAAACTTTCTTCAAAAAGTGTCTAGCTTTTTGTCCACTCATTGACACTTGTTGAGCAATTTCATGGGCCTCCCCTGTTCTTTGCAACAACGATAGACACATTTCCACCGTGACAGCCAATGGAATTCAAGAGTACCTCCACTCTTTCGATCGCTTCCTGGGACTTTTCCAACGGTTTCATCATGAAAGCATAGTCAATGTGGAGCTTCAATAGCCTATCAAAAATGCGCATGAATGTGTGTAATGTACAAAAATGTACATTCGATAGAGGAAATCAAAAGATTGGATTCCAAGCGTGGTCCTTTTGATCACGTCTACGGAATTGAGCATGGGACATCTCAGAATAGATGCTTCCCATTCTCTACCTTCATCTCCGACATCACGACAATCTAACCCTTGTTCTCCATGCCCTTGTCATGGAAGCATGGATCCAGCCTTTGCAGTGCTCTTATGTGATTTTTTTCCATTAGGTTTGTACCCTCAAGTGCAAAATGGACAAGGCATGAGAGAAGAAGCCCCTTGTTTGCAGCCAAGCAAACACTTTATGGTCTTCAAATCCCCACCTAAGTGCCACTCCACATCATAACTACCAAAACCCTCAATCTCCAACTTCTGACCTGCAATTTGGGAGTGTATTACTTCTGTGATCCATGGAGTTCTCTCAAAAATCCATGAAAGTACTCCATTGGTCTCTTTGGGCATCTCAATAGTACCCAACCACCAAATGTCTTTCTCTGATTGCACGCTAAAAGATGGGGTGGGAGATGGCTCGACTGAATCCCTTCGCTTGGTTTGCAGAAGAGCCTCATTCATTAGAGTGACACTTAGCCTCGCTAACCTTCGGCCTTTCACTATTTGACACTCATCGAGTTTCAGCACAAAAGCGACTTTTGTGCCAAGCACTACAAAATAAATAGTGCTAAGACTTTAAACTTCATAGTCTATGATAAGAATAATACCAAAGAAAAAAGTAAAGTGTGTCACCTTCTTCAGGTAACTCGTAAAATCTAAGCATGGCTTCTTGAAGCCTTCTAAGATCCACGAAAATATTGTTCCACATTGTGTAAGGAAAGCCCTTCTCCGAAGGTCTTATGGATTGTTTCTTACCTTTTCCCCTTGTCTTTGTTGCGTACGAAGCATAAAGGGAAGTTGGCATTGTGTCCTCAATGTGTAGGTATGTCCCAATGCGGGAGAACACATCTTCGTTTGTGGCCTTCTTTGCCAGCTTGACCTTGTGAGGAACGGAAAATAGGTTTTCCACAATGCCATGTTCTTTGAGGGCATCCTTTAGGAGTTGGAAAATAGCCTAATAGGCTTTGGTGCTGATTCCAGCTTCATCACAAGCTTGTTGAACGTCATCATCACTAACCACATGTCTTAATTTATGCATAAGGTCCTTGGTGACTGCATCCTTAATGTGCTTACCTCCAGGTGATTGTAAGATAGAAATCACGTCCTGGGTATTGAGACAACTAGTGAGAAGGTTGACTCGATCATCTTGGCTTGTTCCACCGCATGCCTCCTGGATGAAGTTTCTAGCAACAAATAAACATAAATGTTAGAAAATAGTGTGAAGTAAGAATGCATCATGCAAGTAAAGATCAAATCACCTTGTGACTGTAACTCGTCGTTTGCGTGCTCCTCCCAAATGTGCAAGAGTTTCAATGGATGAATACGTGAGTTTGCGTTCCCTTGCACCAAGGGGTGTTTCTTTCAAGTATGTGATGGTGTTGGTAAGCTTTTGGATGTGGGACTCCTTTTCTTGCATTTGTTGTTCAAGAGTTTTAACTACCCTCTCCGAAGAGGCAACACTCTCTTGTAATGCCGTCGTCTTGAGGTGAAGAGCTTGACATTCGTGCATCCACATATGCAAAGAAGCACCTGCACCCATACACAACCGCTTGCAATAGCCTAACAAACCTGCTTCACCCCTCCCAAGAAATTGAAGAAATGTGGAAAGGCTATGAAATTGTGGATGGAAGCAGCTTATAGGATCGTACGGGTACAAATGGCCATCCACCCAAATGTCAACATTGGTATCACAAGGGGTGCAACGTTCCTGTGATGACCTTTGATCACCTTCACTAGTGGTCTTCGGTGCAAATTCCGTGGGTAAGCGAATATGTATGCTTTTGGTGTGCGGAGTATGTGGTGGTGGAAGCAAACCATTTGTGATGTCCGTGAGCACCATGGAAGATGTTGCGTGAGGAAGCAAATGATGAAAAGATAGAGGGGGAAGGATAGAGAGGTTGAGGAAGATGGGAGGAGAGAAGGAGGGAGGGGGGGGAGGGAGAGATTGGGGAGGAGGAGGAAGGTAGGGGCAGGGAGGGAGAGGAGAGGGAGAGGGGGAGAGATGGGGAGAGAGAGAGAGAGAGAGAGAGAGAGAGAGAGAGGAGGGAGGAGGGAGGAGGGAGGAGGGAGGAGGAGGAGAGAACAAAATGTTTATTACTTTTTAGGGGAAAAGAGTTTTGAAAAAATGGACTTTCTAAGCTTGTGGGTTAAAAAATGGGTCAAAAAATGATTTTTGGATATGTATATATGTTGGGAGGGAGTTTCAAGTTAGAAACAAGTAAAAATGAAATTTTTTTAAAAAAAAGTCAAATTTTGTCTCTTTGTGACCCACGTTTTTATTGATGTGGACACATCTCTATGCTTCCTTCACTTTGAAAAAAGCTAGAGAGAGAAAGTAACCCTTTAGGTCCACATCCTACATTTGTCTAAAAAAAAGGCTAGAAAAGCCTACTCAAAACTACCTTCTTCAATGCCCTTGCCCCCTAAACCCCACACAACATTAGCCTTAATCCCTAAAAATTAGGATTCCTTACAAGGCCCATGCAAGATTCATATTTCGCCTAATGAATGTAGCACATGTGATATCCAAGGACACCTCAATAGCTTCCACATTTCCAAGAAGGGTTTTTTATGTTGAAGCTTCTCCACTCATTACGCACTATGCATAGTGCGTGAGTGTCTTTTGGACTCTCTTCTTCACTTTACCAAACTTAAAATACATAGGCTTGGACTCTTATGCTCACCTATACCAGCATGAGCGACACAACATAAATATGCTCAACTCCTCCACCTTGAGTAGTACCTAGAATAGCTAAGACTCTTAGACCACAGAGAATTTTCCTTGAAGATTTGGGACTAATGCCTTGCTCATTTAGTGGCTCAGCTGCCCGACTCTTGACTTTTATGCCATGTATTTTTAATGGCGACTTGAACTTACCTATTCATGGCCTGAAACCTAATGCCATAAGTTCTTGAGATTAAGGCCTCTATCATTGCTTTGGTCTTTGGATTCCACCATCTTTTGAAGTAAGTTGGCATACTTTGACTCCTCTAGCTTCTTTTGTTGCATGGGATGTTCCGTAAGGAGGCCGCATTGTTGTACCTTCACTTTTTCTTCTTTGTGAGGAGCGTGAGTTTTCAACAGTGGTTTTAAGACCCACTTTGTTCTTGCTTCATGAGTTGCTCCCTTGACTTGATGGTGGACACTAGGCTTTTGTATCCATACTTGGCTATTACCATTGTAAAAGCCTTGCTTTTGTAGTAGAAGACGAGGGATCCATTTTGAGGTTGTTTCTCCCTTGTTGTTCTTAGTCTCCATTGGCTCTTTGTTGTTGTTGATTGTCTTTGTGTGGGGTCCTTTGCTACTTGGTTGGTTTTAGTGGCTCTATGTTGAGCAACTACTTTGGGTAACCATATTTGGGTGTTACCTTCATAGAATCCTTGTGCTACAAGTAGCTTGACGGGAACCATTCTATTCTTTGTCTTCATTTGGCCTTGTTGGGTAGCTTGATAAATCTCTGACTTTGGTACCCATATTTTTTGTATTCTTTGCTTCTTTGAAGCTCTTTTCTTTTGCTTCTTCTTTCTCCTAGTTGAGTTGGTTGTCTTGCGTTGAATGCTCGCCTTGTTCTTTGTGGGGTTTCTTTGTAAGGGTGAGAAGTTCCATGCCGTTACCTTGGGCTTTTTGGCCCAAACATCATTTGAGGCCACCCACCCTGTCGCCTTTTGTTGTTGAGATTGTTCTTGAGAGTGTATCCAAATTGGATCTTTGAATTTAATGTGTTCCTTGGATACCAACACCTGCTTGACATTTCTTTGCTTCTTTTGGAGACTTTGCTGCGATGGAGATTTAGGTTGCAAAACCTTTTGTTTAGTGATCCATTGCATTGTTGAAGCTTTCGTTCTTGACGTAGAGGATTTGCTTGAGCTTTGATGTGGGCTTGTCGAAGGAAAAACTGACTTGCGAGGATGATCTTCTTCAATGTTTAGTTTGGCCTTATCTTTTTTTTTTGCAGATGGTTGTGTCTTTTTTGTTGATGTCTCTTGGACCGTCTTTGTTGTTGTTGTTGATGCTTTTTGTTGTTGCCCGAAGAAGATATTCTTCCAACTCTTTGTTAGGACTAGACTTTCTTTGATGTGATGTGAGTCAACTATGTTGAAGTTGTCTTTGAACTCCCCATGACTCAACTTGAGTATTGTCTCGGCTATGCCAAAACTTGGGATTGGTGTTTTGGCACTGGTGTATACTCTTTCCTCCACTTCTTTAATTGTCGGCTTTCCCATCATTATCCAAGTGCCATATGACATTATATTCTTAGTAGCATAAGGATCAATTGCGGACGAACATGTAACCTTGAGCCCTGTTTGTCTACATAAATTGAATTTGATCAATGTGGGATATTTTTCATCTTTGGCTTCTTCCTCATTCTTCCTTTTATCTTGAGTTTGTAGAACATCTGTTGATGTGGAGCTTTGCACATCTGACTCTTCCTATACTTTCAACTCCGCATCATTTGAAGTTAGTTTCTTTGGAGTAGATGTTGTTGACTCTTCAAGTATGTCAATGATGACATCTCCACATGGTTGTATTGCTCTCCTAGTTTGTGTTTGTGCAGCATCCTCCATGATATAGCCATTTGTCACTCTATTTTCATTCTCACAAATCTCATTAGCATTTCTCAGCACTTTCAACATAAAACATGAAATTAGGTCGTAGCCTTCTTCATCACAAAACTTGGTTGGAGTTAGCTCATTTACACACACATCCAAGGTTGCCAATATTTGAGTCCATCCAAATGGCTCAAATAATTGCTCTAGAAAGGGTTCCGGTATGTAAGTTTCATCGTCCATTGATCTTTCTAGGATGCAATCCTCCTTCACTGAGCTTCCACACTTCAAAGCACCACACATCCAAACTTCTTGTTTGGTTTGTAGCCACACGGGTATCTCTTTCCCTTGACTATAGTAGAGTCAATTTCTTCTAAAGCAGTTCTATTCACATCTCTATATCTATGGTCTTTTATGCTTATTTTTGTGGTGATCTTTTTATGTCTCAAGTAGATATAGTCATAGCCCCAATCTTGAACCATCTTAAGTTGACGCATGAAAGGTCTTCCTAAAATGATATCAAAATTGTTCCCTTTTCCAAAATCTACTATTGCAAATGTATATTCATATTCAATTCCACAAGAAGTCACAATAATTTGCTCTAGGATACCCAGAGGTTTTTCCATGTATCCATCTGCAAGTTGCAGCTTCATTCTAGTTTTCCTAAGCGCTGGTCTACCCCATTTTTCCCAAATGTCTTTTGTGGCTATGGCTAATCCAGCCCCACTATCAAGTATAGCCAATGTTTTAACTCCTTTGTATTCCACAGGTAAGGTGGTGTTTCCTTCTTCTCCTTCGCAATATTCCCCCATCTTGTGTATTGGCACAGGTTTAGCGTTTGCACTTTCTTGTTGAGTTTCGTTTGATTGTTCATTTGAGGGTAGATCTTGAAGAGGTATCTTTCATCCCATCTTTCCCAAATTGTTGCCTACTTCATCCCATACATGTGGTCTAATCTTAAGCACTTCAGATAGAGTAATGGTTCACTGTATTGGAGTTGACATCAACTCTTGCATACTCTTTGTATCCATCATCTTGGATATGGCTTTCCTTTGAGATGGCACCACTCTAGTCTCTGAGTCTGCCACATGTTCTCCTATGTATGAGGGTAAGGTCTTCAAGGACTCTGTTTTACTTTCAATTGAAACTTCCGTCCCTGCATCTCTATTTAGAGATTGAATGTCTCCCTGATAGACTTCATGCCCTGTATTGACCTCAGTTATGGGTGCATATTGAAAAGTCGCACTTCCATCTTTTGCACTTCTAATTTCTTCCCACAATTCATTTGGCCATGGCTCATCTATCTCTGGGATAGGTGCCAAAATTTGTGATCTTGACCTTGCATCATTAGTGGTGTTGGCCACTACTTGATCATCTAGTTGAATTTCTAGGTTGTTGGTTTCTTGTGTTGCAGTCTTTGGTTGCACATCCTTTTGTGATTCTAGCTCAATGTTTCTTTGAGTTAATGTTTCAACAACCTTTGCCTTAGGCATTTCAAATCCAACACTTTTTGGTTTTGTTTCTGGAGGTGGAATTGGTGCTTCAGGCTCCATCATTGCCTGTGCAGTTTTTACCAATTTCTTACACATTTTCAACCTCTCAGTCTCTACCTCAGCATGAGGATATTTCATCCCTCGTTTCTCTAGGGTTTGGTTGGGTTTTGCGTTGCATTTATACGCCCGTATAACAAAAATTATACGTATAAAACGTCAATATACGCTGTATTTCGGAATAATTACCAAATAACCGTATAAAACCGTTTTCGATCGAGATATTTTTCAATCGAAATAGTTTTCGATCGAAAAATATCTCGATTGAAAAACTGTATATATATACAATCGTCGCCGTATTCGATCGAAAAGCATTGTGGACTTTTTTGGAATTTGGAGAGCTTGGAGCTTCTGAGATTTTGGCAGATAGTGACAGCCTCTTCGGTTTACAGCGGTTTTCAGGTATATTTTTAAAATTTTCAGTAAATACTAACTTTTTCTTTGTGTTGTGCCACACTTGTGTGGTGCAGTAGTTTCGGCTGTCACCACAAAGTTGGCTTGCAGGTCGTAGGCCACTTCGTGGTGTGTAGCCATATGGCTCACTCCAGAGGTGTGTAGAATATAGTTTCCTTTCCCATGGTGTGTAGTTATATAACTCACTCCAGGGAAAGCTTAGGGTAAATTTAGATTCTCACTCGTATGGTGTAGTAGTATATCTCTCACCATAGAGATGAGTTAGGATTAGCGGTCGACTCGTGGAGTGTAGTAGGCATGATGCTACAACTCTCACTTCAGAGTGGCCTATAAAATTTACAATCTTAAAGTAAATCATTATTGATTATTCTACATAGAAGCACAAAGATTAATGTTCGTCATTTTAAGAGTGTAGAGATGCATACTTTATGCCCTCTTCATCTTAATGCGACTTTCATTATTTTTATGCTTCTATTTCTGTAGTAACATCATTGTTCATCAGCAAATGACTTGGTGTTCCTCTGAACGTAGATATATACAACAATTGATTTACATTTGAGATTGTTGATCTGTTTGCTAATGGTTGTGTTGTGCGTTCCACACACTCCATTAGAAATAGCTTATAAAATTTACAATTTTAGATTAAGTTTTCTGTCATATGTGTTACATAGAAACACAATCATTACCACTGGTAATATTAAGAGTGAAGAGATGCATATTTTCATGCCCTCTTCATCTTAATGTGACATACTAGTTACTTGTGTGTTTCATATTCCAAAAGAACATCATTTTTCATCATTAAATGACTTGGTGTTGTTTTGGACGTAAACACATACGATAGGTAACTTACATCTGCAATTGTTAATTTATCCGCTGATAGTTGTGTTGTGAGTTCCACACACTTTATCAGGGATTAGATTGATAAAACTATCAATCTATTTTACAACAGCATCCAGGACTTGTGCTGAGAATATCTCACACTAGCTGATCTGTTCACATGTACGATTTTCCAATCCGTTAGATGTAATTTCTTTCATCATCTCACACTTCTGCACATAGCAGGGTCGAGTTCTTGTGCTGAGAGCATCTCACACTCCTCCTGGCCTGTTTCTCTCTCTCTCTCTCTCTCTCTCTCTCTCTCTCTCTCTCTCTCTCTCTCTCTCTCTCTCTCTCTCTCTCTCTCTCTCTCTCTCTCTCTCTCTCTCTCTCTCTAATTTAATTTTCATGATCGATTCGCACAATGTTTTTTGTAATCATAAGATTTTCTCTTTAATTTGCAATAATTTAATATTTTTTAATAAATGGGCATCATCATTTAATATATATATAGGGTTAACACTTATTATATAATAACTATTTTACTGTGGTGTACAATCTTTTCGTAAGATTCTTAATTTATAATTTTGTCATACAGATATGGCAGACACGAAGCTAGTGAACATCAACAAAAGTTCGTCTCCGAAGTGATTGTGGGACACTTCCATTACACGTCAGAGGCAGAGATTAGGCGTTATTTAAACCCTGTCGCTCCGGAGCATTTTTATCAGCTTACAGAGACTCTAACCAAGTCTGTGTTTGAGCAGCTCCAGGCAGAGTTTGCACCAGCTATTTTTGACATAGCCCTCCTGACATCAGGTGCTTTAGTAAACATGGTCAAACAAACCATTGGACAGATCATGAAAACCTTTCAAGAACTGAAAAATCCTACAATTACTTCCTTGCCAAACATAGCTGAGCGCATACATCTTGTGCAACAGCTTTACACGGAGTTCAAGAGCAAGGAAAAGATAGAAAGAGCAGCAAAGCGTGCAAGAGTGGAAGCCACCTCTTCTGAAGCTGCTGTTGAACCAGAAATCATTCTTAGAACAGAGCCTGCAATGTCATCCGTTGCTACATTAGACCTCTTTCAGCTACCACCTATTTTACACCTTTACCCGACACAGCCGTCTTCAATATCCAAGCTCCACAGCTGGGAGAGGGAAGATGGGCACATGTGAAGCGTGTGGACGTCACACATCCCGCTTTCAAAGATCAAGTGTATGCTGTAAAAGTGTTCAAAGTACACTTACATGGGCCCACCATGGAGCAACAGGTCAAAGACGAAGCAACAATTTTGGATATTTCACATCGAGGTATTATCTACCCTCTTGCCATGGTGCGCCACATGGAGCGACCAATGCTCATTTCACGATTTTGGAATGGCGGCCATGTGGAGCAATGGATCAAAGAATGCACTGCAAACGACAGCCAGCCTGTCATTCGCGATTACGTACTCACTGCAGGAACAGTAGAGATATTCCAGGATAATATTTTGCAGATCATCAATGCTCTCCTTCAAACTCTGAAGTATATACATACGCATAACTACCTCCACAATGATCTACACTCTCGGAATATGATGCTGCATTTTGGCGAAAAAGGTGTTTACGCCGGCATTGTGGATTGGGGTTCATGCACCAAAACAAATACGACAGCCGGTTTTCCTCCTCTACGCGATATGCAGATAGAAACTAGAAAACAATATGAGAGAGATCAAAAAACATACACCAAATCAGCAGCCCGTTTAGTATGAAGTCTGTTTCGCTTTTTAGTGTGCACAAAGTCGAATGCTGACCAGTTTCGCTCACAACTTTCACTTGATGCAGCTACTGATAAAACTCTAACTGCAATGTGTTGCAACTCCACTTTCTCTCCACCATAAAGGTGCACTTGTTTTGCCAATGGCATCTATATGCCACGGATCCTGAAACATACCAGTTCTGTTGGCATAATCTACTCGCTAATGAAAAGTTGTTTTTCCATCTTCGTGCCCCAAGAGTTGGGAGCACACTGTTTTGAAGTCGGACATAACTTCTTTGTTGGCATATTTCTGATGCATTTGAAACTTAGGATCCAATACAAAAGCCGCACCATGCAATGGCGTATGCAACTGCACCCAACGCTTGTTAACAATTATAATCATGGTAGCTTTATCCTTTGCACCAAAACTGACATTTTCTCTTAGCTTGCATATAGCCTCTGACATATACCAGTAGACCCGACCAAAAATAAAAGAATCTGTGTCAACTGCTCTCAAAAGATCTACAAATGGCTTTGACACACTTACTATTCTTTCTACATTACGCCAAAAGACTAGCGAGTTTACTATTTGCGCACATCGACCAGCTGCTTCCTGATAACTTGGATACTTGCTGAGCCATCCATCCCATCTTCTGTCTACTAAGGTTTCTATCAATGCACGCTTCAACTCTTGCAAAGCAGCAAGAACATAGTATGCCGTAGCAAACCTTGTCGCGCAAAATATTTGCAAAGATTTATTTGGTGACTTGGTTCGAAAAAGAGCATACGAAAATTGATACTCTCTAATGAATTTCACCACATGATTTGCATCCAATAAAGTTTGCTTCACACATGCCATTTTACCAATATCTTTTAAAAGAAAATTTAAAGTGTGAGCTGCACATGGTACCCAAGAAATCTCCGGATACTTGACTTGAATAGCTCTTCCTACTCCTTTGTAGTTGGCCGCATTATCTGTGACAATAGCAGTCACATTCTTTGGTCCACCTGCCTTTCCAATTGCACGCTCATACACCCCTGCTAGGTAGGTGATAGTCTTCTCTTTCAATGAGCTATCAATTGCTTCCACGAACGTAGCCCCTCTAGGGTTAATAAGCATTACATTGATTAAAGGTTTTTTCTGACAGTTAGTCCATCCATCCAATGCTATGGTGCATCCATATGCTGGAACAAACTCTAGAACTGTGCGTTTGAGAATGGCTTCAGTATTGTCTTTGACTTTATCAAGATATTCAGTTCGCATCTTCTTATAGTCAGGAAGCACAAATCCTTTTTTGGTTGTACTTATCAAAGCATCCTGAAATATTGGATTGTGCATAGCATTGAACGATATGCCACACGCAACAAATTCTTGTGTCCATTTTAAATGCAACTCAAGAAACCATTGTTTACCTAATGCTTCAGGCATTGTCTGTCCATTGGATGACGCTTAGCCGGATTTTCTTGTGCTAGGAACTCCTCCTGATGTAGAAGCATGTCCATGAAGAGAGTTCAATTGAGAACTTTGATCGTTTACTTGAGTGGTACACACCTCTTCTATTGCCTCATTGCATACAGATGGTTCAATATTCGCATTAATATCTTTAGAAACATCACCTTTATGTTTAGCTGTAAGAATCAACTTTACTTTGCGAGAATACATGGCAAATTTTTCATGAATATCTTTTGGTGGTGCCCCGCACTTTTCAACATTGCCAGGGACTTTAAATAAATTCTCTTTAATTCTGGTTGCATTACCACTGAACTCGTGGCCACAGGATTTACATTTAAGTCAAGATGTATTTCTCCCAGCTTTCAACTCATGTACATAGCTCCACTCTTGTCCTTTCACCATGATGCACAAAAGTAATTTTCTAGTAAAAACAAAGTAAAGGATCAGTTTCATAATCAAAACCAATTAAAACATTAAATTAATTTAACTAACAATGATTGAACAAAATTAAAATAATTAAAAACAATGATTGAACAAAAATACAATAATAAAAAACAATACTATTGGATTACATATAAATTGCATCGATTTATCTAAAGTGCAAGCTTGTAGCTCTAACACATTACGATAATCAATAATTACGATTAAATCAAGTATTAAAATGATTATCATTATAAATTGCTATACATACAAGAGCTATAAGTGAAATTTTTAAATGTCAAACGATAATCACTTACAATACTTGATAATTATCGTATCTATGTAAAGTGCGAACAAAAAGTTCTTACACTTTACCATAGATTTTTAAGCGATTATCTATCTACAATGTGACCATGTGTATGCTCTCACACAGTACGGTAGATTATGCAGTCCAAATAAAATAAGAATATCAATATTTTTGGACATGTTTTTCCTAAATTTTTACTCTAGTGAGAGCATAGCAGTGTGAATAGCTCTACACAAAACGTAAAAATATAATTTTGTTTCATTATATTCATTTTGAAGTGAGAGAAAATCTCTACACATCAAAATCGAACTTTAAATTACATAAAATTATTTTTTATGTAATTATATTTTTAAACTAATTATCTCATGTGAGAGTTCACTCTACAAACAACGATAATATCTTACTTTTTTTTTATTAGTCACTTTCAAGTGTCAATTAATTGAACACATTGACAAGTGATTCTTATAATTACAGTTTGTATGAGGTGAGAGATTAAACTCTTCACAAAATACAAACTTTCAACTATTTACTAAGTTTTTCAAAACAAATTCATATATTTGAATCACAAAACTTAAAATTCTATTGAATTTTAATTTTTATTAAATTATATGTTTTATTTTTTTACAAATTGCTTTTTTTTATCGTTTGGTGAGAGTACTCACATGGAAAACACTGACTGTGAAAGCTGGTGTAAGGGCTTTCGCGTGCTGCTATATATACTAACATATTCGATCGTTATAATTTTCGATCGAAAAAAATTTCGATCGAAAAATTAAGAAGTTATACGGTTAGCCGTTTATGCTGATGTGGCACCGTATAATACGGCCGTATAGTTTAGATAAACGAATAATACGCCCATTATTCGCGTATTATACGTCTCCCAAATAACAAATAATGCAACTCAGTTTGGGTTTCAATCTAGCCTCATATACTTCTAGTGCAGCATCTAATGGCTCTAGGACTTTGTCTATCAACACAGATCCTCCAGAAGACGCCTTCCTTGGTTTCTTATCGCTCACCACCGTTTTGTTTTCCCGTTCTTATTTTAACTGCTCCTTTTTCTCTTGTATTGATGGTTGTTCTTGCTTAGCCAGAATGGTCTCTGGTCTATGCTCTTGATTTGCTATGAACATCAGAGTGTCCTCATTCAATGAATAGAGTTTTCTCATAGGTTATTGCCCTAGCCTAGGTTTTGATACCTCAGCTCTTTGTAAAGCCCTTGATACAACCCTATTTTGAAATAATGGATGATTTGGTAATGGAATTTGTTTTTCTATTTGATGTCCAAATAGTATCCCCTCGTGTAGGTTTGATTATAGTAGCACTCACTCATCTCATGATTGGTCCATTTTTGCTCAATGGCACACCATTTTATTCGTTGTGCTACTTGTGCTGCTAGCTCATCTAGGTTGGTCATTAATTGAGACATAACCACTTGCCTTGTGTTGGTTTCACTAGATGCTAAAGGAGCATTATCCATAGTGATCTTTGTATCACCAATTTTCTCGCCATAGGCTTTACAATTGTCAACTCGGTATAACGCTTCTCTCATGACTTGTTCAAAGGAAGTACATCCTTTGAAGTGAAAATCTTTCTTGAGAGTTTCATTTTTCAAACCCTCTATGAAGAGAATTGATAATCTTCCATCCCAGTGTGGTAACTCGCGTTCCGAACATCTCTCTATATATTGTTTGAAGAGTAGCGATGCTTCCTTCACTCTCTCATCTTCTTTTTGCGTGAATGCATAGATTTGGGACACTGTGTTATGTTTGATTCCCTTATTAGAGAACTCCAAAACAAATTCTTGCAACAGTTGTTCAACGTTTGAGAAGGCATTTTTGTCCAACGGTTGGAACCAATTCAATGCTATCCCTTCCAAGGTTAAGCCAAATCCCTCATACTGTGTATAAAAATAAAATACTTGTTTGGCTCTTAACACTTGTTTGAACAAGGATGCATGTACGTATGCATCCCTTAATCCATCATACTTCTTCTTGACACATTTGGCCAATTGATATGGTCTCATTGGTTCTTGTTCTCAACCATGTATCTTAGCGTGTTGGGATCTCTCACAAAGACATCCCTCGTTCCTTCTTCTCGTCTTGGAGAAAATCTTGGTGGAATCCCCTTTGAGACATGTTTTGGAAATGTTGATGGATTTGTAAGTCTAATTGGTGGTCTCTTGGTTCCACTCAATGAGGTAGGAGCTACACTGTCGTGCATAGCTATTTTGGATGTTTGAGGTCCATTTGATTCCATAGTTTCAATGTTAGCTTCTTGCAAATCAGTCTCAAAAAACCCTAGTACCCTTACACTCGGTTGAAAGTAGTAAGCAGAGATTGGAGTACTCATGTATGTATATCTTTCTAGCTCAATTGGGTTGATAAGTTTGTACTCTCGTCCATACTTATCTACCATTAGAACTTGCACTCCCTGGTCATCTGTGTATGTGAAGGCATAGAGGTTCTTGTAGTCTGTCAACTCTTCAATGATGGAATTTAAACATCTATAGAAGTTTTTTTGATCCCCAATAGGTAACCTATAAAGGCCATCATAAGTGTAATCCGTTAGAACTCTCGTGGCTTCATTGGTTTTGATGAACCTCATGTTGGGTTTGTTGATTAGAGGCCCGGGGCGGTCACTTTTCAGAATGTGTATGATATCACGTGAGTTAACCGGAGAGGATTATTAAAAGACCAAAATGTATAAAAATGTATACATACAGAGGGGGGTGGGGGTTTTTTAAATAGGCTCACAGTGTAAGTATAGTATGTATATTGGGGTATTATTAATTACCTCTTGAACGCACGTGATATAGGGGTCTTTTGATAAGTGACTGCCCAGGGATTAGAGAATGCTTCTCCTCTAAGTCTCCAGCAATTTCCACTTTTGCTCTTCCAAACTTCCGCATTTTAGTTGATTGGTTTGGCTTCCAGTGAGCTACATGATCACTTGACAAATATCCATGAGCCATGCCTTGAGGTTTGGCTTGATATGATTGATAAGCCTCATGGTCTTGTCTCAACCCTCTTGTTATAGGTGTTGCAGTATTTCTGGCTGTTTGTGTAGGTGGCATAGCTCTGAGTTGAGTGATAAACCCTAATGATGGATGAGTTGTCATGTTTAAGCCTCACTCAATACTCTCAAGATGGTCCTTGATAAGAACACCTTGGCTTAGTGCACGCAATCCCTTTTTGCCCCTGGTAAAGTCTCTAAAAAGTCAGGCTTTGGTGCCCCATTGACCTTTGGATACTAGTTTTGGGTACCCTAAAAGTTGTAAATGGGAATACTAGCAAATTTCACTCTAAAGTAAATTCCTTATCTCAAAAGCTTTCTTCCTAGCTATAGGAGACTCAGTTTGGAGTTGTGTGTCAAAAGTTAGAGCAGTTTTGGTAAACTGCACTTGAAACAGCACTCAAAACAGTTTCAGGATCAGGGCACAAAGAGATTTTGTGCTTTCATCTTGGCTTCCATAGGGTATTTTTCACTCAAACTTGAGATTTGGGATGTATTCAAGTAGATCTACAAACTTGTGAAGTCAAATACCCTCACTATGTAGAGGTACACCGATCGCGATCGTTGACCCCATGTCCCAGATTTGGAAGATTTTTTCACAGTAGCTAGCCCTTGATGTCTTGATACCAAGTGTCTTTGTATTTTGGAATTTGGACATGTTTTGACCAATGAAAACCCAAATCCCATGTGGTTTTGCGGTTATTGGCCTGATTGTGTAACTGGGACTTTTGACCACTTTCTTTTGCTTTTTTGACCTTGCTCCTTTTGGAAAATATGTTGCACTAGATGTCAGCTACCTACTCACCAAGTCTCGACTCAAAATATCACTGGGGTACACCGATCGCGATCGTAGTTCTAGCTCCTTTTCAAGTGAAACTTGTGGATATGGTAGACAATGATGTGTACAGTCTACTCCTCAAATATTTTTGAATTTGGACAAGTTTTTACCAGATCTTGGTCTGCTACAATGGTTTTTTGACTGTCTCTTATTTTTGGCTATTTTGGTGACTTTTTTTTTTGAATTTTGACATCTCTTGGTATCTTATATAACCTAGGTATATGTGTGGGTCAAATCTGAGTCAGATCTGGGACTGAGGTACACCGATTGCGATCGTAGTTTGGAGCCCAAATTGGATGAAACTTCACCAGCTTGTTCACTAGGCTATTTTAAGACTACCTGCCAGACACTTTTGTATTTGCACTCAAAAAAGTCAAGAATTTACAGTTTCTTGGTCTAAAGTGCCTGATTTTCCAATTTTATCAGGTTTGATTGATTTTGATGTTTCATTTGGGATTTGAGAGATACCTAGGCTTGTCCTATGCACAGGCTATCCCTTTGCATGGTTTCTTCCCAGTTTTGATGTGTTTTGGTCTACTGAAAGTCAATTTCTATGCCAGTATAGCAGTTTTTGACTTGGATCTGTATTCAGTGGTCTTGACCAGTTTTTTGCGGTTTTTGACCCTAGGTCCTTTAGACTTTTATGTTTGTATACCCTTGAAGAGTCTACTCATCAAATTTGGTACAAATCTGAGGTCTAGGTACACCGATCGCGATCGTAGTTCTGAGCCCAAATTCAACCAAATTAAGCATGCTTGTAGACACTGATGTTTTAAGGCTATCCCCCAAGTCTTTTTGCATTTGGATCACCAAAAGTCAAGATTTTACAGTTTCTGGGTCTATCAGGCTAGTTTTACCCAAGTGGCCTGATTTCCTTGATTTTTGATGTTTTTGGGTGTGGTTGCTTTAGACAAACTTGTTTAGAATCTTATCAGGAACGCACATGTCAAATCTTGTACAATTCTGACACTGAGGTACATCGATCGCGATCGTAGTACCAGAGCCAAATCTGATGAAATTTTACACGCTCTCTCTGAAAAGTATTTCCCAGTGTTTGGTGCTACCACTTTGTGATTTGAATCAATTTCAGCTCTGTTTGGTCAGATTTTCTAATTTCAGTCTTATGGCCCTTTTGCCAAAGTTATGGTTTTCTGGTGTTTTTTACTCTATCTTTTGCCCCAAATCTGACTGGAATGTGATTTACTTATCCCACTCCTAAGTACAGAATTGAAAGAACATAAGAAAATGAATCAAACAAAACTAACAGGATAAAAAATGGATGATGGATCAGTACTTAATCAATACAAAGAAATTTGAAGAGAAAAATGCTTAAAGCAACCTCACTCACAACTCCCTATATCTCTCAAGAGTAGATCTAGCCAGTCCACCGACCCTAGACTCCACTAAGCATTAAACCTCTGTCTAGATGCTTCACTGAAATTTAAATGGAATGGAAATTATCTTTTGGAACAATAAGAAAACTCTGAATACGCACTCGGTCACTCATCACCTAAGATTCATTCCCCGACAACGGCGCCAATGTCTGCGGGTCGCCGCGACGGACGTTCATAGCATAGCCTTCAAGCATCAACATAAATATTAATACCAGGGAAGCGACTCGGATGAGGCATGGAAACTCACTAGGGTGTCAATCCTAATGAAGTGAACTCAAAGAGATGCAACTACTAACTCTACAAGCACATCAAACTCACTAAACCCAAGTAATCTGCCTGTGTCCTTCTACACAGCTCTACAGTCATCACGCCTGTTTACCATGCAAATCACATCGGATTCGCACGAAACATGAAGGGAAGCTACAGGGGACTATCATGAGCATATCCTATCACTGTCACAACATTCTGAATGGGTACACGGATCGCGATCGTTCGTCTCAAAGTACGCAAAAACAGTAAACGGATGATCCTACAGGGTCGTTCTTGGGTCCCTAAAGCCTCTCCTAGGGTCAAAACAACATAAAATACGCATATAAACACTCAAAACAGCAATTTAAGGCCACAACGGTTGCGTTTGGTACCTACACCGAATCTTGAATGTTTACACTTAAATGAAAGAGTAGAGTAAGAACAACACAATGCAATAAACAAAACTAAATTTGGATTATCGTAGCCACAATAGCGATGATTACAAGTTGGAGCCAAGAGGTCGCTCTCTGTGCGTACAGCAATAGTCACTTATCTTCAAAAAATAATATCCCTTTCCCACTAACCTTAGTGTATTATATACCTAGGGCTTTCTAAAGTGGCCGGCGGCCAACTTCTCATGGACCTTTACATACATCATTGGAAAAATTACATCTTTGACTTAGACTTGACATAGATGATTGTCATTAGGCTTTTACAGGGTTTGATGTATTAAACATCGGAAAAATAATGTGACTACATCAAAATTTTGACCGGCTAACCCAACGGGCGCCTTGGCTAGGTGGGCACTTGTATGTTGTTATCACCTCCAAACATCTATCTTACATGTGCACACTCAATCCTCTATCCCATTCTTTACAAAATTGCAAGGCTGCATTATATAAACTTCCACAAATATGTCACCATTCAAGAAAGCAGTAACAATGTCTGATCTGATTGATTTACATCCCAACCAAAATGAGCTGCCAATGCACATATAAAACACACAGTAGTCATATGACAAGTGGGAGCAAAAGTCTCTTCATAATCTATGCCTTGTTGTAACCCTTTGCAACAAATGGAGCCTTATAGCAATCAATCTCACCATCTGGCTTGCGTTTCAACTTGTGAACCTACTTCGTACCAATGGCCTTTTTTCCAAGAGGCAAATCACATAAATTCCATGTGCCATTTTTTATAAGTGCATCATATTTTGATTGCATGATATCCATCCAATTTTTTGAATTATGTGCTTCATCAAAAGACAGAAGCTCCTCAACATCACATAAGCTAGACACATCCAAATCGTAATGATCTGATACATAACATACATGGCAAGAACCTGAACGAGTACAACTAGACAAAGGTACATCAAATTGATTGTCATGCAAAGTATGCACCAACCATTTAGGCATAACTCTATCCTGCTCATTTTCAGCCCTCTCCTCATCAAGTACATCATGTACATGTGCATCAGTAATAGGCTGATCTGTTACATTTTTAGAAATCCCCATAGGATGTTTATTTGCCTCATTGGAATCCAGATTCAAACTTCCACCACTAAAAAGAGGCAACAAAGTGTCATAAATGTCATGTGAGCTTACATTATTGTCTCTAGTACATGACAAGCAAGGGCTGAACAGAATCTTTGTCACAATCTTGGTCACCCTCAAGTATGGAATCCAACACAACACACGAGAGTTCACTTAAAATACTTCACAAATTTAAATCACAGTTGAATTTGAGATGACATGGCCTGACGTAGTTCCGTGCCCAGAGGTATTGGCCCCAAAGTCTGGTGCCCCTTTCATTAATTATTGCAAAGTACAACTCTCAAGGGACCTCTACTCTCAGACTTTGCATCCAGTTGCTCTACAAAATGATGCCATGGGCTCTTATAAAGTTAACAAGGGATGCCAAAAGCAGAGCCCCAAAATCTTCAAACTCAAAAGCAAATAGTCCTCAAAAGCATTTGATCTGAGTTTTGGCGTTGTTGGGTATTTTTTACCCCAACTGTCAGCATCTCTATGAGCGTCCCTATAGCGACACCACTAGTTTTGAGCGTCGCTAATCTTAAGAGGCTCTTGTAGTTCCCAAGATAAGTGTATGCATCTGTGTACTCTAGTGTCTCTTGGCCAAACATAAATGTGGGTGCTGACCTACTAACCCAATGTGATGTGGTGTTGAACACCATGACCTTGGTTTTCCCAAGGTTGACAGACAATCCATTATCATGAGCAAATGTGTGCTAAATATCCAAATGGAATTGAATTCTCTCCAGAGAGTCAAAAGTAACACTATATCATCAATGTATAGTAGCATCGGAATCCATCTCCTTGCTAGCTGAGCATCCATGTCTCCCTCTCGTTCTACATAGTTTGAAAACTCATCCACATAAATCCCAAAAAGAGTCGGAGATAGGCGGCATCCATGCTTCACCCCAATAGTGGAGTGGATCATGTCATACATACCCTCAGTAGTGCATAGCCACCCTACTATTGCCCATTATAAAGCCAAGATCCCCCAAATTATCTTTGTGGGCACACCAATGTCCTGTAGCCGACGGATAATTCTGACTCTCAACACTCTGTCAAAAGCTTTGTAAAAATCCACAAAGCTACAGTAGATCCTCCTGCCATGGTGTCAGCATCTGGTCAAGAGTGGAGAAGCCTCTCAGGAATCCTGCCTGCCCTGATGCTCGTATGCCCTTTCTCTCTGCCCATTTCCTTAGCTCCCTTTCAAGAAAAATGCATACAGCCTAGCCAATGTGTGACCAACCATGATGGCGAGATAATTTTTGAGAGTCATGAGATCTCTTGAATTTAGAGAGAGAGAGAGAGAGAGAGAGAGAGAGAGAGAGAGAAAGAGAATGAAATGAAATGAAATGTTTTATTGACATCTTCAGAAAGCCAAAATGACATATGAGACCAAAAAAGTAACAATGCGGTGAATATGATACAATGTCTGAGTACCAAAAGTAAAAAGAAAGGAAAGGGTACTAAAAAGGGAACTGCCGAAAAAAATTCCACCTCTGTCCAAAGATGAGGTGTTATCTGCAATAACTCTGAGTTAGCATACAACAGATAAGGGATGGCATCAGCTCATGAAGTGTTTGGGTATCCATCACCTTAGGATTAGCCATCCATTGAGATGGTACTTTCTTTACCTCTGATCCAGTTTCATGGTTTCCAATAAATGAAGGTAAAGTCTTCAATGACTGAGGTTTGTTGTCTTCCGATATCTCTGTACCTGCATCACCATACGGTGATCGGATATCATTTGGATAGAGCTCATGTTTGAGGTGGATCTCCGTGATCGGTGCTGGCTGAAGCGTTGCGCTTCCGTCTTTTCGGTTTTTGATATGTTTCCACAAATCTTGTGCCCATTGTTGTTCCACCTCAGGAATTGGTAGAGGTGCTTGCAAATACATTCCATCTATCCTATTGTCTACTATCCTCGTATCCAAGGGCATTTCCTTTACAGAATCTGTTTGGTCTCCATCTTTGATTCCACGTTCCTTTAACTCTAGAATTCTTTCGTAGATTAACACCTCAGTTTTTGGAGCAGTCGGAATTGGTGGTTCCATAAGCGCTTGAGTGGCTTGGATGAGCTCCTTGCACATCTTTAACCTCTCTTTTTCATACCCCGGGTGAGGGTAAGTTAACCACCTATCCTCCTGGGTTTGGTTAGGCTTTAACCTAGCATCGTAAGCTTTTAAGATCGCATCCAAGGGTTCAAAGACCTTGTCCACCAAGAAAGATCCTCCCAACGGTATTACTGATGGCTTTGCTACATCGCTTTTTCCCTTAAGGTCTCTTTCCATCCTCAATTGTTCCTCCATTTGCAGTAATTTGGTTTCCAAAGCCGTTTTTTCCTTCTCTCTTTTGGCTTTTATCTTGTCTCGTTTTGCCTTCCACGATTTCGTAGGGGTTCTGACAGAAAACTTTCTATCTCTGTTTGGCTAGCTGGGGTGTTCCTTATAACCTCATGTGCTTGGGCTCTCATTACCGCATTGATCAAAATGGTTTGTTCTATTTCTGATCCACGTGAGCTTGGCACAGTTTTAATTTTGTTCATCATTGCTTTCCCTTTGTTATTAGGGTTTTTTGGACAATGTGGAATGAGATGATCATTTATATACCCTTCGGAAAACCCAAAAAGTTTGATTTGTTCTCCTTTGTGTGGACAAATCCTTGTCCAATGATCACCACCGCATTCATAGCATCGTCCTCTAGGTGGTGGAGAAGCTTGTGGAGCCCCCATTGGTTGTCATGTTCTAGGAGGATATCCCCTACATTTGTAGTTCTGGTTTGCCATGAACATAAGAATATTTTCATCGACCAAGTAATGGTTTTTCGTTGGTTGTGCTATGTAGGAGGGCTCTGGCATCTCTTCAGGAACCATCCATGGAATTTGTCACTCTGAAGCATATGCATTCGCGTCAAACTCCCTCTCATAGGTATTGTCTAAATCTTCTCGATATGAAACTACCTGGACCATACTCTAATCAAAAGGTGCTTCTATAGGTTGAGAAATCCTTACCATGGCTCTATTTTCTTGGGGTAAAGGAGGTTGATACCCCAACACAGGTTGAGGTTTTTCCTGTCCTTGGATTGCATTATTCGGCCAAACTTGGTATCTTGGAGGGGGTGGAAATTGTAGCCGTCCATGTGGCCCGTATTGTCTCTCTCTAACATAGTTTCTATTATAGAAACATTCGTGGGTTTCATGGTTCAGTAGCACACCACTTCAGTACACGCGGTACCTTTACTCTTGGTCTCTGTTGAAGGTTGCACCACTAAGTTGGATGATCTCCTCCACAAGTGTCACATTTTTGGGTGGGCGGTTGTCGTGTGTTTGGTTTCGTCCTGTTTCCTTGGTTCATCCTTCTGATCACTTCCTCGATCATTTGATCAACGTCCGGCATAGTTGGCTTTTGCCCGCCCAGTTTCATTGTGCACTCACTAGTGGTTGAAGAGGTGCTACTCAACCCAGCATACGGATCTCCCGATCCATTATACTTTTTGGGTACACATTTTGCCACTTGAGATGGTCGCATGCGTTTGGACTCTGCAACCATCCTCACCACCCTTGGTCCTCCTGGTGTGGTCTCTCTAGGTTCATAATCTCCCCTCGGCACTATGATTGGTATCCTATCCGGTATACGTTCATCAAGCCGATCTCGTGTAATAGTTGGAGGGATTCTAGTGTTGTAAGTTACGTCAGGTGCCGCATTGCCCCTGTGTGTGTTCATAGAAGCCCTAGATCCCGTTGATCCCATAGGCACTGTGTTCAAAAATTGTTCATGTCCAAAAGAATCTTCCACTCTCATTCTCATTGGACTTACATGCCCAATTTCTGGTCTTGTGTGAGTAGTCGTGGTTTTTACTTATTTTGTATTTACATAGTATTGGTGGAGTGGTCCCCCAAAATATGTATATTGTCCTAACTCCTTACGATCCATAGGAGAGTAATTTTTTTCATACTATCATTATAACTATTTAAATACTTCTCCCATTTGTGTAAGTGAAAACGTACAATTTTTTGCGGTCAGTCAGTTCCTAGATGCGGGGTTCACATCTATAATAGAGATTTTATTCTCCATTATTGAATTTATATAGCCCCATGTAAGTGTTGTCTGTATTAAGCCGCTCTGTCTTATTGGTGCGTCTGAGCACCGTGTTTTCCTTGTCCATTTTGAGTGTTTCATCTTCTAGCTCTTCATCTATCTTGTCCTTGGTGCCAGTCATCCCCCATTTGTCCACAATAAAGGGGTTGTGAACCACTAAGTACATCATTCCCTCTCTGTCAAAATACCTATCCCTGACATAATCCACATCTACAAGGTCCCTAAACTCGCTTGGCTTATTTTTCAACTTAACACAATAGCGGTCCATTCCATCCTTATAGATTTTTGCCTTAATCACATTCTCAAATTGAAACCTCAAGTACAAAAAATTTACGTCAGATGTAGATTGAGAAGGACCCGCTCCCATGGAAGTTGTTTCTTGAGGGTTCAACTTGTTGCAGTCCTCAGTCATGAGACTGTATGATCTTTCTGATGAGGTGTCAAAAATGCTTTCCTCTACAATGGGTTCTAAAGGATGTAGTGGTCTTTGATTCATGCTACCTTCAGTTGAGTGATAGCTCGCTTGGTCTATGATGCTGGGATACCAGAATGTACAATCTTCCTGTTCGCAAATTCATGAAGAATTGGTATTGCAAAATCCAAACCGGGTTACCTCATTAGCTAGCCTAAATTCACCGTTTTGATCTTACTTGTTGGGTAGTATTCTCTAGTACCAACAACCTGTCAAAAAATGCTTGATAATTGTGAGTTTACAGCCATTCCTGTTATTTTTAGCTTTCAATGACAAAATTTACAAGGTTTTTCAATAGCATACAACTTTACTCACAACAACCAATCAAGTCCAATTTCAATTTTGAAAAAGCCACCAGGTTCTTGTGGGCTACCTCTCTGTGTGGTAAACTTCTGCTTTTATTTTGACTCAGAGGAACATGGATCGCGATCCATGTTGGAAAGCCAAATTGACTTTTCTTGGTACCATCAGATTCAGCATGATTAGTAGGTACTATGGAATCAAAAATTTTGGAAATGGATCTTTGGATTCAAACTTAGGTCAATTCTGACACTTTGCCAAAGTTCTTGACAAGTTTGGGCTTTTGGTCTGGTTTTTTATATCCAAATTCAGTTTTGAAAGGGGCACTAGACTCCCTCTGATGTCCTCTAGCTATGGTGCAAATTTTGTATCAAATTGTGTCAGAGGAACATGGATTGCAATCCATGACCTCAGTGCTAGAATGTACTGAAACTTGACACACAAGTAGTCCTTGGTCTACCGATGTTGGCTATATGGTTTTTAAGTGTTTTTAAATTTTTTAGGTCAGCCAAAAAACAATTTTAGGGTCTGTTACTTATCTTTTTGGCCCATCTTTTGACCTTTTTTATAAGAGTTCTTTGCGAGAAAGTACTTCAAATGTTATCACTTTTCTACCTGTCAAATATCAGCTCAAAATTCCAAAAAGGTACATGGATCGCGATCCATGTTGGCAAGATTTTTGCATGATCTTTTATGAGTTTGTGATAGAGGGTATGGTGATGCTCTTCCCCAAATCATTTTAGATTTGACCAACTTTTTCCAAGTCAAAAGCAAGATTTTGTGTCTGCTTTGCGTTTTTTTGCAAACAACTTCTTTTTTGGTATTTTGATCTTGTCTTTTCACTTTTTGGCTATGGCTCCTTTTGGAAAAGTTGTTCCCTTAGTAATCAGGAGTGCATTGGTCACCCTTACAAAGTCTACCAGGTACATGGATCGCGATCCATGTTGAACAGCATCTGGTGATGATTTTTTGTCCTGTTGGTTTCCTGTTTTCTAGTTGATTCCAATTCTCGCCCCGTTTTGAATTTGGACAAATAAAAGTTCAATTTTCCCAAAATTTCTTAATTTTCAAGGTTTTGCTCTGCTTAACCCAATTTCTTCATTTAAATGATCTTTTAGCACTCTATTTCTTGCCAAACTCAAGGTTCTGATGCCTCAGAGTCTGTTCTAAGCAAAGGAAACAATTTCTGTTCATTTTGCCCGAAACGTACATGGATCGCGATCCATGTTCGCTAGGCAAACTGAAAAAATTCTGCACAATCTGTCTCTAGCAAGCTTGTATATCCCCTTTTTGCAAGTTTTGTTGAGTTTGGTTCAGCTTTGAGGCTCTGACCATCAATTTTTCAACTTCGAGGTCGCTATTGCTTTGCAGGGTTTTTTTTATTTGTTTTTGGGGGGCCTAAGCACTCCTCTCTCTCCCTTTCTTTCCCTTATTAAAAAAAAAAACTACACTCCACTCTCCCCTCTCACAATCCCCCTGGGGGGCCCCCTTTGTGCCCAAACATTCCCTTCCCTTGCGGACCCCTCTCCCCCTTCTCTCTCTCTCTCTCTCTCTCTCTCTCTCTCTCTCTCTCTCTCTCTCTCTCTCTCTCTCTCTCTCTCTCTCTCTCTCTCTTCCAATACTCTCTTGCGGCTCCATCACTGGCAATTACACGAACGGAGATTAATAAAATCATCCGTCAGGATCTTATACAGCTGGATACTAAGAGGACATGGGAAGACCCTACACAAGAATTGGGCACGAAGATGGCCACTTCCTACAGCTATCTGAAGATGGATTTGTGATTCGCCCGAGCTACATGGATACCCACCTGTCTCATGTGCTATTGGTCAGATTCGTACATCCTCACACCAACTGGAAATTGAATTTGGCAGATTTAGGGGAATCCCACTTGAGAGTAGAATTTGCAAGTTATGCAGAATGGAGCCGGAGACAGAATCCCAGCCATAGTGTGGGCTCTCCATTGCGACTCTAATCACCACAATTTTGGACCATCAAGAATCACTCATCAGCGACACAAATACTACATCACATGTAACTTTGGTCCCATATGTCATATCCCATATGTCCCATGTAACTTTGGTCCCATATGTCATACGATAAACAAATCTATCTATCTACCTCTCCTCCCCCGTTGGCCCTCCCTTCCCCCCCTCTCTCTCTCTCTCTCTCCCCTCCCCCCTCTTTCTCTCTCATTTTCCTTTGTACCCATGGATTGTATTATATCCACCAAGACTGTATCAGTTTGGTCTCATATGTCATTTTTACCTTATGAAAATCCTTAATACAGCATTTCATTCCATTTCATTTCATTTCTCTCCAGGGTTGGAGGGACTCAAGGGGGGGTGGTGTGGTGGGAGTAAAGAGAGAGAAAAGGAATAGGGGGTGGGGAGAGAGGTGGCAAGTGGAGGGGGGCAGAGAGAGAGAGGGATAGGGAGAGCAAGATAGGAGGACATATATATATATATATATATATATATATATATATATATATAGAGAGAGAGAGAGAGAGAGAGAGAGAGAGAGAGAGAGAGCAGGGGGGGGACGGATCGGAACTAGGGAAGAGGGTGGACGTAGAGCAAGAGGTGGGGGCCAGAGAGAGGAAAGAGGTGGGTTGGAGAGAGAGAGAGAGAGAGAGAGAGAGAGAGAGGGGGGGGGGGGGGGGGGGGGGGGGGGGGGGGGAATGGGTTGGAGGGATCATAAGAGGGCGAGAAGGGGAGCGGTGAGAGGGTCTGATTTTTAAAAAAAAAAACCAAAGGCACTAGCAAAATCGCTAATGTTTTACGTTTTTTTGGAGAGACAGAGAGAAAGAGAGGAGAATTTTAACATTATAGAAAAGTATATATATATTTATATATATATATATGTATGTATATGTATATATATATATACACACACACACACGCACATAGAGAGAGAGAGAGACATGGGGGGGAGAGGGGTGGAGCTCACTCCAGGAAGGGAGGAAAGGCAAGGGGGAGAGAGGGGAAGAGGGGGGGGGGAGAGAGGGAGAGAGAGAGAGAGAGAGAGAGAGAGAGAGAGAGAGAGAGAGAGAGAGAAGGGGGGGGGGGGGGGGGGTAGGGGGTGGGAGGGGGAGACAACAAGAGAGAGGGGTGGCGGGCAAGAGAGAGACACATGCACAGAGGGAAGACAGCAGGAGAGAGAGAGAGAGAGAGAGAGAGAGAGAGGAGGTCCTTGGCTACTCCACTAGAGAGAGGGGCGGAAATTGGCGGTGGTGGTAGGAGTAGGGGCAGCACATGGTGGTAGTAAGTTAGCACCACTAACCACCAGTGGTGGGCTAGGGTGGTGGGTGGTGATGGTTGCTATGGGGCGGCAATGGGAGGTAGTGGTGGTGGGATGAAAAAAAAAAAGCTCGCTCTAAAGCTCGCTCCTTAACCGTCCCCCTATCGCAACACTGTCGCAACAGCTAAACGTGCTATCTTCGAGGCTGGCTTGGATGGGGAGTAATCCGCATCAAAGCGTCTTCTAGATAGGCATGACTACAACAATTGACTGGCCCAAGCCCAAGTAGATCAAGCCGTACGTAAAGCAACCTCCTCTGTCCAGGAGTCCTCATGAACATGTACATAGCATGGCAAGCACTACGTATCAGCAAAGAAGTGAACCACAATGTGTCTACATCCTACTGTATCTGGAGGGGTCACCACAAACTTGGCCAATGGCCACAAAGTCCGAAGCATGTTTGTAACTCCTAGGTCTCCCATGTGGTGAAAGAACTCTAGGACCTGTGTATGAAACCACTCCAACATTGAGTCTAGAGTCCACTCAGTCTGGTCCCTGTCGCAAAGGAGAAAAGAGTAGCCAACCGCTGAGTCCAAGGCCTCTATCCCCCTAGCTGCAAGGAACAGAACATGAACCCTAAACCAGGCTGCCTCATGGTCTTCTGAGGAGTCGTCGAGAAAACGTGTAAAGTCATAGTCAAATAATTCCCATCGATGCGGAATGTCGAAGCTCGTCAGACCACGAGGGACTGCTGCAAAGGGAGACGTCTGTACCTGTAAAGGAAGTCGCAAGAAAGGTTGTCCCTCTCTCGCCAAGCGACTTGTGGCAAAGGCGCTACCAAGAGATCTCCTAGCAGCTGGGGATGGCCCTGCCCCCTGGGTCGACTGTGGAATTGGATCAGGAGAGGGGGGGGGGGGGGGGGGGGGGGGGGGGGGGGGGTGAGGGGGAAGCAGCAAAGGTACAGGGGCGAGGGGGAGAGGAGGCGGGGGGGGGGGGGGGGAGGATGATGAGGAGGGGGGGAACTCGAGGGGAGGAGGGGCTGTCGAGGGTGAAGCTGAGGTGGGGGCCAAAGCAAGGACCTCATCCTGCTTAAGAGGACCAAAACGGTTCCGTGTGGGAACCCGCTGCTGCTGGGCAAGCGCCTGAGGACCACTCTGAGTTCCAGGCTGTCGATGTGGCCCCTACCGTCATCGACCACGAACCTGTTTCCATCCCTCCTCCGTTGGAGCCCCAGGCTTGGAGGGTGGCTCTACATGTGTGCTTTGTGTCTCTTTCTGTGGCTGCTAGCCAGCCCTTGCAGGCTGGGGCTGAGTCTGTGGTGTAGGTCGCGGCCTCCTCCGTGGACAGGCCTTCGCAAGATGGCCCATCTGTCGACAAATGAAGCACTGGTTCGGAAGGCCCGAATACTCCAGGCTCTGTCTAAACCAACCCCCACTCACCCGAGGCAGGAGGATGACCTTCAAGAGAGTGTGAGTATCCCTAACCAGAACGTGAACTGAGGGAACCGCCTTGGCAGCTACTGAGGCTACCGTGCGAGGTGTCTCCAGGACAGTCTCAATCGCTGAGCCTATCCTGGACAAAAGTGGTAGGTACTCCCTCCACAAACCAAGAAAGCGGACGGAGATGGGGATGTCTGCCTCCTCTACCAAAACATTTGAAGAAGAGTCAAAACCATGTCTCCACTATCGAAAGTGATCTCGAGTTGCTTGGATGGTCAATGGACTCATGGCGATGACCTTGAATGCCATCTCAGGGGTCTTGAATCTGGTAGTAACCTCGTCCGAGGATCTGAACATCCAAGATCTTGCCCACCTATGTGAGAAGGCGGACCTGGAGAAGATCACGCAGTTCTCCTCTATTGGATCTGGTGCCGAGAATCTTGCAGATGACAGAGGTCGCCTGCAGCTAGACTCTCTTGCCAACTTTGATGTCTTGTCATGTTGGAGGTTGGCTATGAACACTTCGTTAGCAGGGTCAGAAACAGCATTATCTCTGCCATGAAGTGATGATGGACTGGAGGGTGAGGGATCTTCAGTTATATTAGGGTTCACTTGAACATACTGCATCCGGTTCATATGGTCATTCTTTTCAGTCTTCTCCTCTATTGCATCATGGGAGACCAGAAGATTGTTTGCTCGGTTGTTGGATGTTGTTGGTGCTGAAGGGCTTATGATGCTGCCAGCATTTACCTGCACCAAAGCCTCGTCTCTATCGAATTGCTCAAATGGATTGCCTCCTCCCATGAGCTTTTTGTAAACTTCCGAAGGCTCAAACAAGGTGACATTTAATTAAACCCTCAAAACCAAAAGGGGAGAAGCAAGAGAGTATACTACAAATGGAAAGAGAGGTATTTGATCATGAAGCATGCAAATTTAAAGAGGGCAGCTTCAAAAATCGCACATTTGGAAGTGCATTGAGTATTCAACAAAGAAGGAATCCCAACAGTCTGCAGGCAAGGTTTGCCTAACATGCCAATGGGCAATCCATATAAGATTGACGGTACTGAAAGGAAAAGAAAAAGAAGGGTAAAAACTTTTTAAATCTAGCACTTCAATTAGCATCTTTAGGAGAAGAAAATATGCTAACATACTGCAACAGTTGAAATACATGTGGGCATGAAAGCCCGATTTAAATATAATTACTGAAAGTTTTGCAAGCATACAAAACCTTAGCTTTCAGCTCTAAAAGTCTGGTAAAGGCATACATACATGGTATTCAATTTTTAAAGTAATTAAAGATGCGGGAAAGGCATACATGGTATCACTTCACAATGAGCACAGAAAGTTCACAAGAAGTTTTGGACAAATTCTCATAATATTTCCCACATTGTGATTTACCTCAACATCATGAGCTTCTGTGAGGGAGGTGCCGCATACCTAGCTAGGTATGTGGTGCCTCTCGAACAGTAGCTCATGAACACTGAGAAAGACTCCGTTTTCCTACATGACAAAATTTCTAAATCTTCTTGTGGTTTTGAAGCCAAAATTTGACTAGTTCTCACACAATGAATTGGTTTAAGTTTGTGCTGATTTAAAAAAATTATAATTATCCCAAACGTACTACTGCATACATATAAATATGAACAGGTAAATTTTCAAAATATATGCGTATGTTGAGAGACTTACCGCAAGATGGAAGATGGTGAAGGGTAGAAGCTGTAGCTACCTGTGATTACTTGAGCTTCGAGCCGACAAAGGGATAAGCCGAGTTAGAGCGAGAATGTGGATGAGCTGTAGCTGACTCAGAGCATAGCTTATATGCAGTGTGCAATCGAGGACAAGTAGCCTCCCGGGTCCCCTCCTTCTAATTGAGGCGCAAGTACCTACATACATACGAAGTTCACGCTCGCCACCCCGCGACTCGAGATTACGTCCATCATCAAACTGATAGATAGGCCGTATCTTCTACTTGAGTTTGGACTCTGGAGAGCTGCCACAGAACATCATAGTGAGTTGGCGCTTCCATTCGCAACTTATGCTATCGTCAGGCCCACAAGGAGCTTTTGACATGTTACCATATAGAAATTAGTTTTGGGTTCCATGTACTTCGTAGATCTAAGTAGGAAGTAAGGAGCTTTTTGCTATATGATAGCTCTATAATTGCTGGATGGAACTAGCAACTTTCAAGTAGCTCTAGATTTCCTTTATAGTACTAAGTGGAGTTGCTACATAGAAGTAGTAAATCCTTGGTCTAATGCAATTACTATATAGCAACTATGTGTAATTGCTAGTTGGAAGTAGTAAATCCCAATTCCACACAATTACTATATAGTAACTATGTTGACTTGTTAGTTAGAAGTAGCAAATCCTAAATTCAATGCAATTACTATATAGTAATTATGTAGTCACTAGTTACAAGTAACAAATTCTAGGTCCAACCCATATATACTTACTAAGCATGCCTTTCCACATCGCAATATAGTGATTATTTTATACTAAGCACTAATCATATTACGTATTCTTTTATTATATGTATGTACTATGGTACTTATACTATGTTTTATTAAGTTATTTTGTGATGTTTTTATTTTTTCTCGTAATTCATTTTTGCAAAGAAGCATCAGAATGCATTGTAACTCTCATATTCCATGACCTTGAAAAAATCAATACCTAAGTTTGGGCACTTGTCTATATCATTTTCTCATATCTTAGAGTTGTTTTTGTTTTCTTTAGAAGGTATATTGTATGGTGAGATTTACCCAAGGAAAGTTGTGCAAGACCTATTTACTGTGTCTACTTTCAAAGGAGAGATTGTGGCGCCATCTCTTACTTTTTTATGGTCTGATTATGAAAATACTTATTAGTGTAGCTTAGAGGTGATACAAGTACTGCAAATGGTGCTACACTCCTTGAAACTCATTGCATATATATCTAGTTCAACGGGAGAATGTGTTCCCTACTACAAGAGGCAATAGATTAAAAACTTTAAATGTCAAATGTCCATATTAAGGCTTATAAATTCCATCTCTAATTGATGCTTGGTGAAGTTTTGAGATATTGTGTTAATTTTGGCATTAGGTCTCCCCAATCTCGAAAAAATATAAAGCAAATAAGTGGTCAAGAGAGAGCATGTATCGAGTATATCCAATGTGTTTCCACATGAAGCGTCTCATGAGGGTAGCTTAGAATTTCTCAAGTACGGAAATGGTGGCTAAGCTTCCTCTAAAGTTTGGTGCATTTTTTACTTAGTTTATTTTGGATTTTGGTCATAAGATAGTGTAGAGTGTACCATAGGAGGACTTATCACAAGTGGATTGGGATAAAGTGACTCAAAGAGGGCGCCTTTAATTTTTTGGAAGATGGTTCAAGTAGGGACTAAGGGTTGGAGTGCATGTTGTGCTATATATCGTATCTCTATATATAGCCCCATGCTCCCCTCTATATAAACTCATCTCGTGTGACCACTTAACACACCTTTAGGGTTTGCAAATGTGGTGTCGTCCCTCTCTCCTCTATTTTTTGGATCGTGATTTGTCCTCGACTAATAATCTCGCCCTGCTTATGTTCACCATATCATCTCTTCGCATAATGCCACTTCCCTAATTTGAAGATGCAAGTCAAGATGTTGAATCTACTAAGATGTCCTCTCTTTGCATCCGAGAAAAACAACCTAGACCTCCTTTGTCCTTCACCACTAGGACATACTATGTAATCAATTTTGAATAGGAAGGTAGCTAAGCACTTTTCGTGCTTTTGCAAATACCATACTATTGTCATATGTTTCAATAGAAGATTTCCAAGCGTATCGTTTTTTTTGGATCATCCTCGACTAATAATTTCACATTGTATATATTCACCATATTAGCTTTTTGCATAATGCCACTGCCCTTGAATATGCAAGCCAAGATGCTTGAATCTGATGAGACACCCTCGCTTTGTATCTAACAAAAACTACCAAAAGCTTTGTTGTCTTGTTGGACATGTCCTTCTTAGAAGGGCATCGCACTAGGCATACATATTGACCAATAAGTTCTTGAAATATACATCTTTCTCAACCATTTAACAACTTTTTGGAATCTCAAAAGTAAACCACATTTGCATACATGGCAAGAGATGACCTTTGGGATTGGAATTTCATCAACAACCTGTTGTGCTCTCAAAGATAACCATAGTCCAAGAGACAACAATTGAGACACTTTCAAATATATGAACAATCCAAGAGATGCCCTTTAAGGCATAACACACATCAAGAACTTGGTGTGCTGATTCTTCATCTCACCATGTATATTTTGGCTATGTCAACCTCTTACATAGTGCATCTGCGTTCAAAATGTTGCCAAGAGATGACATCTCGAATCAAGATGTAGTACACGAGATGGAAAATGAAACTAAAATCTAATCAGCAACTTTTGTGCTTTGATAAGTCAATGTAACATTTAATTGTCTAATAACTTGTGTGTAGCGGAAAATAGCATGAACATAGTGAGCATTTCATTAGAATAGCTTCCTAATGAGAATAACAAGAGTGCTTGAGTGGAGAGAACAACAAAAAGTATAACACCTAGTTAGATAGCATGAACAATACTTCAACAGAGAGAGAAATTAAGCAATTGACAACAGTTGAGGACCGGATTTGCATGGAGCCGGTCCCCCCTCCAAAAGGCTTTGTATTATGGTTTCTCCCATCAAGGGAGACATTTTACAATACAATTCTTTGTGTTCCTTCAATACTAGCTAGTGCAAAAAAAAGACAAGCCAAGATACACTTTGCTCAACCAACTCCATGGTACAGTAATTTATGTTGAGCCTATGTTTGTTTTGACATCTTTGCAAGTTTGTTTAATAATATTTAGAATTATAGGTCTTATGTATGGATGATGATAATATAACAATTGAGCACAAGGATGAGAAAGATGATCAAGAAGGAGAGCTTCATGCAACAGTGAGTACATATTCTTTTATGACAGGGGTTTTATTTGATTTATTATATGTTATTCACATTAAACTTCTTTCAGATTGAGAGTTCTCATGTTGATGAGCAAGTGACGAAGTTTGTTATCGATGATAAAGCTGATGATATATCAAATCATGTAGGTTCTTTTGTGCTATGCCATTTAAATTATTTATGCTTGCTATGAGGTAGTAATAAGTTTACTTTATTTATGTTTCTTTTTTGTGAATGTAGAAAGATGAGGATGTGTACATTCCTGATATGTCATGGATGGAAGAGGATGATCCAAAAAGTGCTTATGAGGTTTGTTAATCAATCTCTCTCTCTCTCTCTCTCTCTCTCTCTCTCTCTCTCTCTCTCTCTCTCTCTGTGTGTGTGTGTGTGTGTGTGTGTGTGTGTGTGTGTGTGTGTGTGTGTGTGTGTGTGTGTGTGAAGATCTTTCTTTACAATTGTATAGGAGTATCAACATTTTATAAGAGATGAAAGCTCAAAAGTCTCATTACAAGGAAAAGAGACACATATAGATCATGAGGGGGGTGGCAATGGTGATAATGTGACGAAAAAGGTTTGATTGTAAAAACCTTATCTTTTGATGAGATTCATGCTATATTTTAGTTATGCAGTGTCTTTATTTATTTTTATTCGTGAGAAAATGAAGGATAAAAGTTTAAGCGAGTCTTGTGCTACGGATGATATGGATGCGAACTCTAGGAAAAGCAATCGAAATAGAAAGGTATACTTAATTTTCTCATTATCTTACTTAGGGTTAGTGTGATGCTCTTCTTAGCATTTTAAGTTATTGAGTCATTTTTATTTTAAAAGGCTACAAGTAAGTTAAAAGATTTGTTAGAATCTTACCCTTGCATCATTTTTTTTTTGTAGGCAAGAACATTTTCTACTAGAGACAAAGAAGTCATTCTAATGAAGTGGCTTCATACTCAAAAAGTGGAAGAGATCTACCAATTGATCAAGCCCACTTACTGTGCTTTGAAGAAGACACATGCATTCATTCTTTGGCAGGAAAGTGAATGACACTACTTCCTCAACAATGTGTGAGGACTTAGTGGCATGGCTCTTAGTTCAAGGAGTAATGCATATCGATTTTGCAAAGCTAGGTGTCTTAACTTTAAAAGACGCTCATTTGTGTAATGATGATTAAGTATTGTATCTAAATGGACATTCTCAATGGTTGTTGATTTCCAATGTGTATTAGCTTGAGGTCAAATAACTAATATGCTTTATGTTTAGATGAGCACTCTCAATTAAATTCATATCTGAAATTGACAAGTGATCTTGAATTCTCTTGATTCATCTAGCAATTATTTACTAATTGACTTACTAGTTGGATATTGTAGTTGCTACATGGATTACTACTTCTTGCTTTGAAGTTACTAGATGAATTACTATTTCATATATTTGAGTTGCTAGATATACTGCTAGTTTCATAACACATCTCAAACTAGTAAGTGAGATTGCTCTCTTGATTCATCTAGCAATTATCTTACCATATAGCTACTCAACTTACTATATGGTAAGAAAATTACTACTTGAAGCATCTAGGAGTATTCTCACGCTTACTAGTTTGCACTTTTGCTAGATGTGTGTATTGAAACTAGTAATATATCTAGCAATTATATATTTTTTGCCATATGGTAAGTCGTCCAAAGCTCCTTGTGGTGCACGCGGTCGTTGGATACATATCGGGTCAGGACTAAGTGGCAC
Organism: Adiantum capillus-veneris; assembly: GCF_014529385.1. Lineage (NCBI taxonomy): Eukaryota > Viridiplantae > Streptophyta > Polypodiopsida > Polypodiales > Pteridaceae > Adiantum > Adiantum capillus-veneris. The sequence continues at coordinate 61,812,258 of NC_140945.1, read as the reverse complement.
GGGCATAGGGGGGTGGGATCTACGGTGGGGGAATTGTGGGCCGTATATCTAGGCACGGATACCCTAGATAATCTAGGGTACCCGATTTTGCGGGCGTGGGGTTTGAACCCGTGACCTCACCCATGAGAGGCACATGCCCTAACCATTTCCCCTTGCACGCGTTATTGAAGCATGGGGGCCCTAATTTACTTAAAATACGTGTGCAAGGCGGCAACCTCCAAAAGTAATTTAGGGTACCCTAGATTACTTTTGTAATCTAGGGTACCCTAGATTACTTTCGACGTCGCCGCCTAGATCTACGACCCACAATTTCCCCACCGTAGATCCCATCCCCCCATGCCCGTGTCACTTAGTCCCGAGGCAGGACCTAGCCCTTGAGAGACAGTGCCTCTACCACTGCGTTGCACGCATGCTCATGCCTGCAAAGTGCAAGCATCTGTTTGTAGCTTAGGTTGATGCGCTAGCCCCCCCCATAAATTGTGTGACCGACTCATGGGGGCAAGCACCCTGATACTTAACCATTGCCTGTCACACGAGGCTTAGTTATATGTTATTTGAACAAATAACTAAGCCTCATTCTTGGTCACACGCAAAAAGGAACATTAAATCATGAGTTATTATGCCTACCCTTCGTAACTATGCCGATTTTGGCATAGTTGTGAAGTTCAAGGCATAGCTGGGAGGATGAATGAATAACTAAGCCTCGGGTGACCATGCAAGAGGCTTAGTTGTTCATTTAATGATTTGTATGGGCATAGTTGGCATAGTCATCAATAACTGATAACTAAGCCTCACGTGACCATAGCCATTCAATTGAATGCATCAGCTTTGCCCTGAAAACAAGTGTAAAATCCATGAATGATATAGTTAAGGGTGGAGGTACTAATCTAGAGAAGAATTAATTGGAAGGACCATCACTGGATTAGGCAGCTAGACAATGGAGGAAATCAAATCAGTGGAAGTGTGAAGATAGCAAGCTAGGAGATAGATCTTCTAGTTCAGATTGTAGCTCTGGTAATGAACAGGATGAGATATATGTGAAGGTATGTGAAACAATACAGAAGTTAACAGTAGAGATGGACGACATCAGAGCTACATTACTAGAAGTCGCGAAGTTTATCAGAAAAAAGAGGAAGGCAAAAGGGGAGGCAAGAGTAGTGGATTTGTCAGCCATAAGGGATGATGAGGTCCCATTTATTCAAGTTGATTACAAGCTTAGGAAGCAGTGGGAACCTCTATCTGGAGTAATACAATATGGGGGAGCTGAAGTTAATATCCTCGGTAAACATCTACAATAAAACATGGAGATTCATATTTTAAGCCATCACCATTCAGAGTACGAATGACTGATCATAGAAAAGTTCAAGAGACAAGATTAGTTGAGAATATGCAAATTAGGTGGGGAAAGAGAAATTTAAAATGAGCTTCTTAGTTCTGGATGTACATGGAGCTTATGGTATGCTTCTACGTAGACCATGGCTCAAAACTGTTGGTGCAGTAGATGATTATGCTAACCAAACACTGACAATCCAAGGAGCTAGCAGGAGAATTCAAAGCAAGACAGTTAATACGAGAAGCTGGAAAAAGGCTCTTCGACCTGAAGATCTGTGTAAAAAATATAGAACAAAGAAAATTGAGAAGATGTTAGCCTCAATAAATATCTTTTCACTCATAGAAATAGACCTAAATATTGTCCTCGTGGAAAAAGAGAAGAATGATCGGCAGAGAAAGGAGTACCCAAATCAGTTCACTAAGTCAAACACTAGGAAAAGAACAAAGCAGCTGGAAGGGTGTACGTCAGATTAGTCGGGGCTTGACAAGTTTGATTTCAGACCAGCAACAAAACCCAGTCAAATGAATAGAGGAAGCTCAGATCAATCTACTGGGAGGACAGAGATGGAGCCTGGACTAGCAGAGCTAGGCAATCCAGTTAATGAATATACTGCAGGTATTCGTACTGATTAAAACGAAATAGAATCAGTGGCTAAGCGAAAAGGAGGGGGCCCAAATTGGTTACTCCCAAATGACCAAGAGAGTAGAAGAATGGAATCTCTGCACATATGAGAACTCGAAGATGGTCAAGATCAACAAGCATCTAAATCCAAAGATTAAGGCAAAAGCCAGAGATTAAGGAAGAAGCCAGACCTTTATTTGAAAGATACAACGATGTATTCGCATGGGAATACACTTATTTGAAAGGCGTTGATCCTGACGTGTGTCAGCATAGGATACCACTGAAGCCCGATGCCATACCAATGCAACTGCAAAGATACATAATGAACCGTAACTATGCTAAGAATTTCAAGGAAAAGATTGACAATCTCCTAAAGGCAAGGTTCATCACCGAGGTTGCAAGCAGTGATTGACTGGCTATTCCCAATAGTAGTGGTTCCAAAGAAAAATGAAAATTTAAGGTTCTGTGTGGATTACATAAATCTCAATGCTCAGACTATCAAAGATCCTTGTCCACTCCCATTTACAAATATGCTACTTGAAGAGATTGTATAGCTAGCTATTGTGGCTACAATCAACTGAAAATCGCACATGAAGACAAAGCCAAGACAATGTTCATCACTGAATGGGGATCATTCATGTACTTGATCATGCCATTTGGACTCTATAATGCTCCAGCCACATTTTGAAGATGTATAATAGAAATATTCAGTGAAATTTTGCACAAGTTCTTGGCTATGTTTATGGATGATTTTACTATCTTTAGTGAGGAAATGCATATGCTCTTTCTGAAATAGTTTTTGAGAGATTCCTGGAGAAGAGGTTTTTCTTGAGCTCATTCAAATCAATATTCATGGTATGGAAGGGCCAGCTCCTAGGACATGTTATCACTTGGAATGGTATTGAGATGGCCAATGATAAGATTAAATGTGTTCAACAAGCCAGAGCTCTGACAAACGTATCTGAATTGAGTTCTTTTATGGGATATGTGAATTTATATCGAAGGTTTGTCCATATGTTTGTAGCTAAAGCACTTTCCTTATATGAGCTAACCAAGAAGGGGAATGTAACATTTAATGGCCTAGTAACTTGTGTGTAACGGAAAATAGCATGAACATAGTGAGCATTTCATTAGAATAGATTCCTAATGAGATTAACAAGAGTGCTTGGGTGGAGAAAGCAACTAAAAGCATAACACCTAGTTAGATAGCATGAACAATACTTCAAAAGAGAGTTCTTTTATTAAGTGTTTTTAAATTAATTAAACTAGATTTACTCTAGCCTAACTCTCATTGGTCCACCTCCAAGGCCATCCAATAGGAATTGGGTACACCTTGTGGGCATTTGGGCTAGGGAGCTGACATGTGTCCCTCATTCCCTTTGTGTAAAGGGAGCTTGTGTGTGTGTGTGTGTGTGTGTGTGTGTGTGTGTGTGTGTGTGTGTGTGTGTGTGTGTGTGTGTGTGTGTGTGTGTGTGTGTGTGTGTGTGTGTGTGTTTCTCTCTCATCCCCTACATGCAAGGCTCGCCCCCTCCTATGTAGGGATTGACAAAGACTTTTTGTGGCACACACTAAGCATCCAATTTCCCTAGTGTTTGGCCTTTGGACACAACCTTTGAATTTTGGAACCTTAGCATTTTGGAAGTCTTAATGGGCTGAACCTTAGCCTGTCTTTTAAGCCCATTGTTACACATTGCTCTTTTGCAGATGGCCCCCCCTTTGGATCCCTATTTTCCCTCCTTTGGATCCTTACTGTGGCCGGTCTGCTAGCTTAACCAATATTCTAGCTTTTTCTCCCTTGGCACTTCCCCATATTAAATGATCAGTTTAACATGAAAAAATCATTTAGGACAATTAGATATTGATTATTATGACATTACCTCTCTCTTGAAATCATAATCGTCCTCAACTATGGGGTAGAGAAGATAAAGCATATTCATCAGTCCTTTTCTTACCGGGTAAAGGGTCCCTATGTTACCCTACGACATCGTTCCAGAATGGATGACTAGTCCATTTGGCGCTTGAGAGCCTAAGCTGCCGCAAGCATGTCTGCACATTAGTCCTATCAATCTTCCATAGTAGAGTGACAAGCTTTACTTGGTGTTTGGGAGACGTCGTCTCCGCAAACTTGATCTAAGCATGCATACTACTTCATTTTTGTGCACAATAAATAAAAAGAGAGTCTTATAAGACAAAAACTTTGTTCACTTTTAACATTTGTACATTTGCTTACTCTAGGGAAGCATTGTAAGCATTGACAAGGTTTAGGTTATCCTTTAATTGTACGCCTTGCATCTATCTAGCATCTTCAAAAGGATAATTCTTAAACTTAATAAGATATCGTCCGATATTCTTACCGCCTCTTAGTACCTTGTCTTCATATCGGAGAATGGACTCGGGTTGCAACACCTCTTCTTGGTCCTCGATCTTCGGTGGGCCTTCAATAGTTGGTTCTTGAGGTGGCTCTCCTTTGAAAGGCTTTAATAGGCTCACATGGAAAGCATTGTGTATGAGCCAATGACTAGGCAGCTTGAGTTGATAGGCCATCTCAATGACTGGCCTAAGAATCTAGAAAGGACCATAGTACCTTTTTGCTAACTTAGCATAGTACTTTTGGTGTCCCGTAGGATTCTTGCCCGTCGTGTGCCTTAATTGAGCCTTGGGAAATTTGAGTAAGACCCAATCATTTTCTTTAAACGATTGGGCTCTTTTGTGCTTGTCAGCAGCAGCCTTTTGCCTTTGCTGTGAGATAGAGATAACATCCTTAATCTTTTGGAAAGATTCATGTAGGTCTTGGTTATACTCATCTGCACAACGAAGATCTTCCCGTGTACCTTAAGTAGCAAGGGACATTTTGATCTTCCCTCAATGACCTCAAAAGGTGCTTTTCCCATGGAAGTACGTACAGTGTTATTGTAGGCATACTCCACTAAGGATCACTACTTCTCCCATTGGGATCTTTGATCTACTTCCGTTACATAGGCTTTTAGTAGATCGAGAATTGTTAGGTTAGCTATTTCACTTTGGCCATCCGTTTGCGGACAATAGGCCGAAGAGAAGTTTAGCCTTGTTCCTAAATTCTGAAAGAGACCCTTCCAAAAATTACTGGTCATTCTAGGATCTCTATCCGACACTATGGACATTGGCAAGCCATGGTACTTGAAGATTTGTGAAATGAAGAGGGTTGCCATTTGATGTGATTTGATAGTCTTTTTGACACGTAGCTTGTTTACTAAACCTGTTTACTATCGTCCATATTCTCGTATTCCCATGGATAGACTTAGGCAATCCAAAGATAAAGTCCATGGATATGCTCTCCCATGGTGAATTAGGGATTGGCAAAGGTTGAAGCAATCCAAGGTGCTTTCCTCTATCAAACTTCGTCTTTTGGCATACCACACATTTAGAAATGTACTCTTGTATGTTTTCTTTCATGGTAGGCCAATAGAAATATGTTTCAATCCCCTTTAGGGTAGACTGAATCCCTCTATGCCCTGCATAAGGAGGAGCATGAGATTCATACATTACTTTCTCACGTAGTGAGCTAGTAACGCATAGTCTATTGCCATAGAGAAGATAACCATCTTGTAAAGTAAACGGTTCCTCTTTCTTCTCTAGTGCAAGGGCTGAAATCACATCTCTAAAATTGGTATTAACGGCATACTCATCTATCATAGAAGATAGATCATTGTGAGTTGCTATGGAAACCGCATTCACTCTCGGCCGTCTTGAGAGTGCATCGGCTACTTGATTATGCTTGCCAGCAATGTGAGCAATATGAAAATGAAATTGCGAAAGGAAATTTTCCCACTTCATTTGTTTGTTGGAGAGCTTGGTCTGCGTCATGAATTACTTAAGACTTTGGTGACCCATTCGCAGAATGAAAGGAGTCCCCAATAAATAGTGCTTCCATCAGTCTAAGGCATGTAGAACTGCGAGGAGTTCCTTTTCATATGTGCCTAGAGCTTGCTCAACAGGGTTGAGCCTTCGAATTTCATAGCCTATGGCGTGCCCTTCTTGAAGCAAAATAGCTCCAAGGCAATCACCACAAGCATCACATTGGACCTCAAATGGGTTTGAGAGATCCGGTAGTGTAAGCACAGGTTGAGAGATAAGCTTTTATTTAAGCTTTTCGAAAGCATTGTTCTCCTTGGCAGACCAGGTGTGCCTAACGTTTTTCTTTGTTAGGTCATGTAATGGTCCTGCACACATACCTATAAAGCTTCTTAATTCATGAAGATTCCTTGGTTTAGGCCATCCTTTTATTACCTGTAACTTTGATGGATCCATTTGGATGCCATCTTGAGAGATAATGTGACCTAAATAATGAATCTCTTGTAAGAAAAATTCACTTTTCTTTCGATTAATATAAAGTTTATTCTCTCTTAGAACTTGAAATATTACCTGGAGGTGTTGCTTCTGTTCGTCTAATGAATTAGAGTAGATGATGATATCATCAAAGAACACTCGAGTAAAGGTTCGGTGAGGCCTAAATAGCTTCTCCATCAAGCGGTCAAATGTGGCCGGTGCATTGGTCAAGCCAAAAGGCATGACAATGTATTCGTAAAGACCAAACGTAGTGCAAAATGCGGTCTCTACAAATGTCTTGATCAACTATCCTTATTTGATGATCGCCGCTTTTTAGGTCAATCCTACTGAAGTAGGTAGACCCTTGTAGCTTATCAAATAGGTCTTCTTCCCGTGGAACAGGAAACCTATTCTTGATAGTGATCCTTTTTAGTGCTCTATAGTCGACACACATACGATATGTGTCGTCTTCCTTTTGCACTAGTAGCACAGGAGAACAAAATGGACATGAGCTAGGCCTAACCATGCCCTTCTCAACTAACTCATGCACTTGCCGCATAATCTCCTCTTGTTGAGCTTGAGAAACTCTATAAGGAGGTTTGTTAGGCGGTGAACTTCCTGGAAGAAGTTCAATTGCATGGTCATCATTACCTTGTGTAGGAGGGTGACTCACAAGGGATGTCGTCAATAAAGACATCTTGAAACCCCTTGAGAAAATTGGATAACTCTAATTCCTTTTGGTTGTGTATATTTTCTTTCGTTAAAAAATTAGGTTCATTTTGAGAATCTTTAACAAAAATCATGTACGCGGAAATAGAGCTCTTTATTGACTTGTTGAAAGCTTGAGTATGTACAATGGGTATAGTGTTACCCATTTCCTTAGCATCTATATACATATCTTTTTCCTTGAACTTGGAGATTCTCCTTTCAAGGAATTTAACATTGGCAGCCATGCGATCAAACCATGGTGCCCCTAGGATTACATCCTCATGCTTGAGAGGAGAGATAAAGAAGTCCTCTTTGTCCACATAGCTTTGGACATGGAGCCTCAATTTCCCGATTAAGGGAGTGATTGAAGCTTCTTGCCCCTTGAAAACACCGTCTGCAGGCGGGTAAGACATCTCCCATCTCATAGGTTTGAAATGCCTAGCATGGTGGCCAACTCTATAGGTATAAAATTATGAGTAGAACCGGGTCAAAGAAGAATAAAAGCATCATGTTCTCTTACCTTTCCCCAAGCATGGCATAGAGGAGATCCTTTGTGGTGAGTTTCCTCCTCTTGGATTTCGACCAAGGTAGCTCTAGGAGGATCATGGTGGTTGTTCTTTTGGGGACAAGCGCGGTACACATGCCCTTGTTCACCGCACTTGAAACACCGGTTATCCTTGCGATAACACTCAAGCTCTTCGGGAGAGAGTTTATTTTTGCCTTTGTAAACTCCCTTCTCCTTAGCTTTGTTAGAATTGCCCTTAGGAGACTTTTGGACATTGTCCTTCCCCTTAAGCTCATTGGAACCCTTGTTTTCAGGGGGCTTAGAATTCCTCTTAGCCCCTGTTTGGAAATTGATTCGAGTGCATAGTATGATGTATTATCGCCGATATGGTGCGTGGCCTTTGGGAGTTGACATACTCCACCATTTCTTTGGTTAAGCCCGCGCAAAATTGCTGCTTTTGCTCTCCAAAAGCCAACTTTTTGAAGACAGTGGCTTTGAGTTGCAGGTCCCAAAACTTGTCTACATATTTGTGGATGGATTCATAGGAAGAGAGCTTCAAGCTTCACCATTTGGTGAGTACTTTGTCTTTGGCATCGGTGGCCAAAAACTGCTTCATAATGGAAGCTCTTAAAGCTTTCCATGTTCATGGAGCTTCACCGTTGGCCCGTAGGCTAGACCACCATTGCCTGGCGGACTTTTGAAAGTGCATAGCTACATGGCGTAGCTTAGAGGACTCCATGAAGCCCTCATCTCTGAATGCCGCATCAAATTGTTGGATAAAGGCCAAGACTTTGTCCGTAGCACCAAAAGTGCCATCATAAATAAGGAAAGAGATGCTCTTCCCTCCTTTTTTGAATTTCTTGAGCTTGGACAATCTCTTCCACGCGGCAAAGGATTTCCTATGGCCTCTTCTTTTTGATGGTTCAAAGGTTGCACCATCACTTTCTTTAGAAGATGAAGAATTTGAGAAAGATGGAGAAGAGGGTGACCTCTTTCTCGCCTTTTTCTTTCCTTGATCTTCTTTGTCTTCACCATCACTTTCATAAGAGGAAGAGGATGAAGAAGATGGAGAAGAGGGTGTCCTCTTTCTCGCCTTTTTCTTCTCTTGCTTTTTGTCATCCCTCTTTGAAGTATGGTGTGGAGAATTATGCGATGGTCTTCTCCATTTTGGAGGTGATGGAGAGTGTTTAGCCCGCCATCTTCATGGAACCATCTCGTCGAGGTGGCGGGAGACTCGCTTCTTTCTCGTTCCTTCGGTGGAGGCTCTTGAATTCTCCTTTGAGAAGGAGATGCGTCATCAAGGAGCAAATTTTTGAGCCCTTCATAGGGATCCTCTTCTTCTTCCCAAATCAGAGAGAGACCTCTTTTGGAAGTCTCGCAAGGAGGCTTCCTAGGTGTTCTCTCGTCATGGTGGGGAGCTTGGAGAATCCCATGAGCACGAAGCTACCGTTGCACTTCACTTTGGAGGGATGGATTGCCCATGGCTTGTTGAAGCCTAGAAACAAGATAGTTAACAAGCATCGGGGCATCATTAGTAGCTTGCTCATTAGCAAAATCAAAGTTATCAACATTAATTAGTCATTCTAACAACTTTTAGGTGTAAACTTTTAAGGTGTACTTTGGAACTTCAAGCCCTAGTTGCTACTCCTCTTTACCCCTTTAGAAAAAGCACTCAAGCTATTGTACCCGTGGCTCGAATACCATTAATTGTAAGGAATAGAAGAGAGGGTCGTTCAACACCAAAACAGCACCGGCTCCTGTCAAGCTTCTAATAGCTCAATAGTGGTTAAGCCGTAGGCAAGCCCCGTAGGGCTCCACTATCAATACCATAGCTCTCGACGGTGATGCCCTGTTAACTACACAAAGGAAGGCGCACTGCAAGGCTAAAAAATCCCTATTCTACTTATTCACATGCAATTAATAGTACCAACCATTTATAGCTAGCTTGAGGACCTCCCTTCTTGAGAAAGAAAAGATAAACCTTGTGCTCTGATACCAATGTAGCATTTAATGGCCTAGTAACTTGTGTGTAGCGGAAAATAGCATGAACATAGTGAGAATTTCATTAGATTAGATTCCTAATGAGATTAACAAGAGTGCTTGGGTGGAGAAATCAACTAAAAGCATAACACCTAGTTAGATAGCATGAACAATACTTCAAAAGAGAGAGAAATTAAGCAATTGACAACATTTGAGGACAGGATTTGCATGGATCCGGTCCCCCCTCCAAAAGGCTTTGGTTTCTCCCATCAAGAGAGACATTTTACAATACAATTTCTTGTGTTCCTTCAATACTAGATAGTGCAATGAAGATGGAAACTTCATGCACTACGCAAAACACTTATCAAACACAACATCAATTCCCTCACGGTCTCAGACCCAAGACCTCACACACCTTCGAAGATGGTGAGAGCTAGCGGGGTATGAGAGTAGATTGAGAGGAAGAAGGAGTATTCTTATGAGAAAGATGTACATCTCCTCACATAATCACTCATATTAGCATAGCTTAGCTTAGTAATTAGCATGGTAGAGGAGATGAGCATGCATCGAAGCTTGGATCTTGGTTGGATTTGCATCACAAAGCCAAGAGTTGTTGGTGTAGGCCTTCCTTCTCACAAGCTTGGAGTAGGTGATAAGCTTTTCATTAAAGCTTGAGAAGGAGAGAGAGTCTTCTTTACTTCACACATGAGATTGTGTGAGTGTGTGTGTGATAATGCCTTGCAAAAATCAGCCCCCTCTCTCTCTTGGTTGACCCCTCTTGCTTTTCGCTCTTGCTAGCATCCTATTGGACCTCCCCAGGCTTAGCCAATGGTAATAAGCTTGGAGTAGGTGATAAGCTTTCCATTAAAGCTTGAGAAGGAGAGAGAGTCTTCTTTACTTCACACATGAGATTGTGTGAGTGTGTGTGTGATAATGCCTTGCAAAAATCAGCCCCCTCTCTCTCTTGGTCGACCCCTCTTGCTTTTCGCTCTTGCTAGCATCCTATTGGACCTCCCCAGGCTTAGCCAATGGTAATAAGCTTGGAGTAGGTGATAAGCTTTCCATTAAAGCTTGAGAAGGAGAGAGAGTCTTCTTTACTTCACACATGAGATTGTGTGAGTGTGTGTGTGATAATGCCTTGCAAAAATCAGCCCCCTCTCTCTCTTGGTCGACCCCTCTTGCTTTTCGCTCTTGCTAGCATCCTAATGGACCTCCCCAGGCTTAGCCAATGGTAATTAAGCAGCATAAGTGATAGCCTTCTGACATGTGTCCCCCTTTCCCCTTTTGTGAGAGCTTTAGGTAATTATTTAATTCAACTTAACTCTCATTGGACCCCTTTGCCTCCTGGCCAATAGGAATCAGGCAAGCCATTTGGCTGTTGAATGCTCATTGGTCCCCTTGGGAGACTGTCCAATAGTCTTCTAGAGAGATTTATTCTTATTGATTCTTTTATTAAGTGTTTTTTTAATAATTAAACTAGATTTACTCTAGCCTAATTCTCATTGGTCCACCTCCAAGGCCATCTAATAGGAATTGGGTACACCTTGTGGGCATCTGGGCTAGGGAGCTGACATGTGTCCCTCATTCCCTTTGTGTAAAGGGAGCTTGTGTGTGTCTGTGTGTGTCTGTGTGTGTGTGTGTGTGTGTGTGTGTGTGTGTGTGTGTGTGTGTGTGTGTGTGTGTGTGTGTGTGTGTGTTTCTCTCTCATCCCCTACATGCAAGGCTCGCCCCTCCTATGTAGGGATTGACAAAGACTTTTTGTGACACACACTAAGCATCCAATGTCCCTAGTGTTTGGCCTTTGGACACAACCTTTGAATTTTGGAACCTTAGTATTTTGGAAGTCTTAATGGGCCGAACCTTAGGGTCTTTTAAGCCCATTGTTGCACATTGCTCTTTTACAGATGGCCCCCCCTTTCGATCCCTATTTCCCCTCCTTTAGATCCCTACTGTGGCCGGTCTGCTAGCTTAACCAATATTCTACCTTTTTTTCCCTTAGCACTTCCCCATATTAAATAATCAGTTTAACATGAGAAAATAATTTAGGAGAATTAGATATTGATTATTATGACAGGGAACAAGTTCATTTGGACCTACAAATGTGAAGAAAGTTTCCACTATTTGAAGGAGGCGATCAACATGAAGCTAGTCCTTTGCCAATCAGACTGGGATGTAATTTTTCACGTACACGTGGATGGGTCTGGCGATGGGGGCTATATTGGCCTAGCCAAATGGGAAGACGGGCTCGCCGATTCAATTCAATTGAACAACGATACTCCACTACAGAGAGAGAAGAACTCCGAATGGTTTTTAGTGCCATAAAGTTCAAAAATTACTTGTTGGGCAAACTATTCCACTTCTATGTCAATCATCAAGCACTCCTCTTTCTGATCAACAAAGTGATCATTCACGGCAGGTTGATCAGATGGATTATATTTCTAATGGAGCTTGAGTTTAAAATCTTCCATAAGATAGGAAAGACACATTGTGGTGTAGATTTTTTATCATGAAGCGCAGAAGGCATCTCATACATATTAGTTGAGAGATAAACTAGTAGCTGTTGAAAATAATGCAGCAATAGAAGAAGTAGATTCAGAATGGAAAGATGTATATGAATTCCTTCAGTTTGGAAGTTTATGATATTTTGGTCCTTGGCAAACAAAAATGCACTGATAATAAGTAGTATGAAGTTTACCATCATTGGAGGAGCTCTATACAGATTGGGTATTGATGGGGTACTTCACATATGTGTATCAATGCAAGGAAGGATGCAAGTTATCATAGACACTGATAATGGGGATGCATGTGGGCACTTCTCCATTGATATTACCTACAAAAAAAAATCCTGTAGGCAGGTCTCTGGTGGCAAAGCATGATGGCAGATGTCATAGCATTTTGTAAGACATGTGTTATTTTTCAGGGGATTCGAAGACCAACAACAACTGACATGACACCTTTGACTCCAATATAGCCACTTTCAGTGTTCATGAAGTGGGGAATGGACTTTATGGGTCCATTTAAGAAGATCGTTCCTTGAAGAATAGATACATTATAATGGATACTTGCTATCTGAGCAAGTGGGTTGAAGCCAATGCTTTAGGAGATAATACTGCTAAATGAATGAAACTATTCATATCTTGATTGAGATGTTTTTAGTTAAGCACCAAAAATCTACGCCATACTATCCTAGGTGCAATGGCCAAGCAGAGAGTAGCAACAAAATGATCAGAACAATCCTCACTAACATAGTTCAGAAGGAGACTCATCAGTGGGATGCAAAGCTTTAGATGAAATTATGGCCTTATCAAACTGCCTACAAAGTCACCATTGGCACAACACCCTTCAAAATGGTTTATGGCACATAAGTAGTAGTCATGATCATGGAGTTTGCAATCCCAAGTCTCAGACTAGTAGTGGAGCATGGTATGGACTTTAACACAAATCTCATGCAATGCTTATATGACTTTTTGAGTCTTGATGAGATAAGGCAGTGCACCATGTTGGAACAAGAGGTAGTTCGATCAGCATCGCAGGAAGCATTGACATGATAGTAAGATCAAGGTCAGAGAGTTCAAACAAGGGGACTTGGTGCTCTTGTACCAGTGTAAGTTGGTCCCAAAGAAACCCAATCTCAAAATATATTGGCCAAATCCTTATGAGGTTGATTAGGTCTTCTCGAATGGCACAATATGTCCCTTTCCCCCTCTCTCTTGTGTGCCTTGTCTAAACCCAGCCTAAAATGGCAAACAAAAGTGATTAGTGATCACCCTTGGAGTTGGACCCACCCCACCCCACCCCAAATAGGAATCCGACACCTCTACAATTGAGAAATCTTGTGCTTTGGGATATCAGGGTGTATGTGTAATTAAACTAAGGGCTAAATCTACATGTAAACTAAGGGTTATGTTTACATGTAGATTATTTTTGGTTTAGTTGGAATTCACGTGGGTGTTTGGTTCCAATGAAGTTCTTTTTGTGATCACACGTGATTCACTTGGAGTTCATTTTAAATTGGATCACATGGTGTTCACTTGTAGTTTAAAACGACATCTAACGACCGAGAGTTGATCACGTCACCTTGCCTTATTTGAACCATGGATCCCATGTGGCAGAGGAGGTGTCAATTATTCATGAAGCATACCAATTTTTAATAGAAACAAGAGAGCGGGGCTTGCCAAAAAAAATTAGTATGCCCGAAGGGCAAAGGCCTTGGTGTTAGGTTCCCTTTTTTTAACAATAGAAGAAATATTTTCTGCTATTACTTCTTCTTCTTTTTTTTCTATTGGTTGGAGAATTGAGCTACACAACAGAACTTGTTACTCTAATGAGAGTCCTTTGCAGAGCTTGTAATGTTGTGGTCATCCAAAGCATAGCTACACAACTATGACAAAATTGGCATAGTTAGAAAAGGCCTTGCATAGTTGCAAAAAAAAGAGAAATAATTGGTGCACATGTGACCATGCATGAGATAGTTTTTTTTTTAAAGAAGTTGATCTATGCATCATGTGACTACTCCATAAATCTAATAAGTGCCTTGTAAAAGAAATTTTGGCAAAGGGTAATAATGCATCATATGAAGGCTTTGGAGCAAGGATTCAATAAACTTCTTGACAAGACCATTGTTTATGCTCGCTCTCTCTCTCTCTCTCTCTCTCTCTCTCTCTCTCTCTCTCTCTCTCTCTCTCTCTCTCTCTCTCTCTCTCTCTCTCTCTCTCTCTCTCTCTCTCTCTCTCTCTCTCTCTCTCTCTCTCTCCCCCGGTGCATGTTGGGGTTAAAGAGCCAATGGGTGTGTCACGCTACCCACTAACCCATTATACTAACAATGTATCTCTTTTTTACACTTGTGAGAAAATAAGGGAGCTATAGATTACTATTATATTGTAGGAGCTCCACCCATAAACTCTATGTACTCTCTTACTCTAGCTATCTGTGCATGCACACACTCCATCAAGTGGTATCAGAATTGACGACTAGATCTTCGGTGCATGGAGACAACCACTTCAAAGTTGGAATCAGAAGCTATTTAGCACACTTTGAGAGACTTTACTCAAGGATGTATGCCTATGTTGTTTTGAGGATCTTGATAGCTCACCAAGACAAAGATATTGTGTGAAGCTTTGGAGCTCAACATCTCAAGATAAGCTAATTAAGTAGGCAACATTACAAAGTGGCAGGCTGTGAAGAAGACAACACTACCAAATAAAGAAAATGGTGACTTTTATTCCACCTTTAGCAAAATGAATGTTGACGCAAGTAGGGATAATAAGGTAGTTTTGGATGCAGACCAAAGCATGCTGGAAAAAAAATCTAGAGAGATTGCAGTGCAGTAGGAAAGTAGCCGTACAATAATACATTTTTATCATTGCAAGCATAGAGTGGTGGCCATGAGATGAGCACCCTCTCATGTATGTTTTTTGTGGATGCCATCGGGGTCATTTTGTCTCTTCTATCATAGGTTCTCGGTGCAGAGACAGAAGAGTAGTTTGCACTTAGTGGGTTCTTGCATTATAGAGAGCCTCTTATGTTTTGAGTTGTGTGGTGGTCAGAGAAGCTTGTGCTATTATAGGTCATGTTGAGGATCATCTCTAAGAGTGGTTTATGCATCCTTGACACGGTTTCAACATAAAGACTTCGTACTTCTCTTGATTGGATGGTAGGTTTTATCCTTACACTTGCATAGTTTATGTGTGCTCTATGGCCATTTATATGGATGGTTAATGGTTACTTTGTGCATCATGAGTGTTGCCTCTTATGCACATCTCATGGAGATGATGTATGTTGATTGAATCCATTTTGGGCTTAATGGAGAGTTGTGGATCTTGCACATTGAATTCTAGATGCCATGTTTATGAACACTTGTTCTCATTTATGGTTTATGGATGCAAAATGTGTATGGCTTTTTATTGCGATTGTACATGTGCTTGTTTATGGTAGTTTATGCACTTTGGTTCTCTATTAACGATTCTTGGCTGCAAGATTGATGCCAGCTTGAGGCGCTCACATATGTGATTCAAGCTTAGATGCTCTTGCTATCTTGAGCCCGTTCTTGGGTTAATGATATATATTGCAGATTATATGCATTATTGTGGTAGTCTTGATGTGTATTTTTTGGCACTTTATGCACTTTTACGACGTTTATTATCCATATTGATTAGTTGATGTGCTATGAGATTGGGCACATTCTTGTTGTATGTGGTTAGCATTACAAATGGGATAGCTGGCATGTAATGGTTAATTACGGTGATGTCTTTTATTTTTAAATATATTGAGATTGATGTTATGTATATTGGAAATTTGGAAATTAAGGAGAAGGTGCCAAATAATATATCTTGGCTATTTACTTTTACACAGTGTTTTAGTTATTTCTACCAACAAGCCAATATGGTTTCATTG
The DNA here is from genome assembly GCF_014529385.1 of Adiantum capillus-veneris. NCBI lineage: Eukaryota > Viridiplantae > Streptophyta > Polypodiopsida > Polypodiales > Pteridaceae > Adiantum > Adiantum capillus-veneris. The sequence goes on along the minus strand of NC_140945.1, from coordinate 61,796,413 downwards.
TATATAACTAGTGAGAACTCACCCTATAAAGGGTCATGCAACAAGTGATAGCCACCACTCATGGACTAAAGTGTAAAGAGCGGCTTGGCACTTCAAACAGGTTTCATAATAAAATTAAATACTCAACTCCACAAGTGGTGTCATGGAGTTTGGAGCCTACAATTTTAAGCCATTCTTGTTTAAGATTCTCCTCTCACAACTCATGCTAAGTTGTGTGTGCAAAAATTACGTTTACATGACCTTCTCTTACATGATTTTACTATCAAGTCTATTTTGTGGTGTGTGTGTGTGGGGGGGGGGGGGGGGGGGGGGGGGGGGGTTGCCCTTATCGAATTGTGTATACTTGGGTTTTGGGAGAGATGGTGAGAGGTTGATGGTATGTGTGTGAGAAAATATTGAATAGCTAGAGCTTCTGTTCTCTCCATCTCCCAACAGTGGTATCAAGCTTCTAGTTTGAAGTAATCGGTAATTGATTTCAAATCAGAAGAAGGAATCTGGAATCTGCAACATTGAATTTTTAAATCAAAGCATAATCGATAGTTAGTCGGCAAATTGACCATCAAATCATACTTATCAACTATTGCAATCTGATATGACAAGCATTTAATGAGTGTGTTTTTTTTTTTACGAGCTTTTGATTTCGAGCTTTTGCAATCAAAACCAATTTTGCAAGCTTTTTAACTTTAGTTTTAGAGCCTTTTCTAACGACACAAAAGATGTTAATTCAAAATAGAGACATTACTATACAATACACCAAAAAAAAAAGCATTTTGCAATAACTTGGCTTTAGATTCAAAGCCTTTTCTAACAACACAAAAAATGATCACCCAAAAAGAGACATTACTCATACATTACACAACAAAAACATGTACAGGTTTCCAAGAAAGCTAATTTTGAACTTGTACAGTTGGCAAGATAGATACCACAAAACATACATTTGTAACTAAAAGGGATTCAAAAAAGTTTCAAAAGGTGCGGAAAAGTAACTCTGCAGCTCATACATAAGAGATGTCTCCTTTGATGCATACTTCTAGATAACTTTTGTTAAGGTTTAGGTTCACTACACCACAGGGTTTATCTTGCTGGTATGTCCTAATACAAATGCAAGGTCTATGGGAGTTAGTGCAGGCTGATGAATGACCATGTGCTCTTTTGGTTGATCATTTTTTTAAGGAGCTCGTCTCAATCCCTATGATGTTATCACTCAATCCCTCAATCCCTCAATAATAATATCATATCCCTCAATGCCTATGATGTGATTCCTAACACCATAGAGATATGAGCTCAATTGAGGGATAAAATATGCAAACACAATCACATCATATTGGCTTTGGTGGCTTCTTGGATGTGGTGGTGTGTGCTTTACTCTGGATTGGTTCTCCTTTTTCATGATGATCGGCTCCTTGGATAATAATGATGAGCAGTACGGCTCTTCTCCCTGTGTGACAAGCTCATTTCTTGCGTGAAGCTTCTTTGTCTGTGTAAGGGAGGGTCCCTATCCGTTGGCACAAGGTTGGTTCCCATTGACAACCATGTAGGCTCTCTTATGTTATTGGCTCTTCTGTATCTCGGGTTTGAGGGTTCCCTGTAAAAGCCCTCAAGACGATGTTTTTTCCTTACATTGTTTCAGGTGGCTCCTTTATTGGCCCTTGAACCTTGTAATCTTTTGGCCATGGCTCATGTTGAGCATGGCACTGTAGTAGCATGTTTCTTAATATAATATTACTCTATTGATTAGAGAGAGTTCTAGCAGGAAAAAAAAGATGTGCAATGAAATGCATTTTCTTGTCAAGTAGGGCTCACTTCAAAACATGCCACAAGGTTCTATGCATTGGATACTTGGGGCTAAAGTTAGTATTTTGTTAGACAATATATCCCTTTCAAACAATTTTCCAATGGAGAACTTGTGCATACATTGTGTTTTTGTTAGGGAATATGGCTACCAATGGTTGTACATTGTATTGTGGAATGTGCCTTTTAAACTTGATATTTTTGGTTGTAAGTCTTCCCACAAAAGATGTCATTAAAAAGGTAGTATTGTAGTGCCACAAGGGTGTGAGAAATTTCATACATAAATGATGGAAGGGTCTATCTTGCACCCTTGTGGCATATATGGTTTTTGTGGTTCTTTAACAGCATGAGCATGTACTAGCACAAATTGTACACTTTCTTTGTGGATTCATAAGCTACATGTTTATTTCACAAACCAATGCATACCAAAGAAGGTACAGGGTACACAAGTAAGGGTTTGCTTTGGAGTAAGGACCTGTAAGGAGCAATATGGTTAAAGTATAAGGTTAAAGTTAATATTTTGTCCTACACTAGAGAGGGCGCACCTCCTAGGGCGGAGTGCTACTCTGGCACTGTGAGAGAGAAGAGAGGAGAGGAGAGAAGAATAAGACGGACGTTGGGTGCAATCTCCCTCCGTGCAAGAATCACCATTTCCCTCTTGCACGTATTTACTTCATAGATTTCGTAAATGGTCAAAGTGAGTACAAACTGGCCAGTCGGTTACAAATGGCCATAGCTCATAAGGAGCACTTGAATAATAATCATATACATAAATCTGATGTCTTTTTGCATAGCCCAAGTCTCGGTCAGCTTTTTCCACCTCGCAGCTGTAGAAAATAACAATATATCAATATTCATTACATACCTCTCCGTTAGAAAGCAAATTTCCTCAGTTGCAAAGATTAAAAAAATTGCAAATCATACTTGTCAAAAACAGTAATTAGTATTCTGTGTCAGCAACAGCACGTAGTAAAATGAAAAATTTATGAAACGAAACAACATTGCTTATGCATGTTTCATCATCCACATACTACCTATTCTAGTGTCCTATACCACTAGAATAAGCAATATATGGCATACCCTGATGAATTAGGATATCATTGGTCACACTCATCATTGGATAAATCAAATCTCATCAGTGTCAAGTCCAATTCCATAAATACTGTCGTGATGGAAAATCATCATATACCCATTCCAAATCCAAATATCTTCCAATCTATACCCATTTCAAATCCAAACCCAAATATCCTTCATTTTGTATTCCCGGGTAATAAAAGCATACCAGTTGTAGTGGTGGCCAGCCACTGTAGCATGATTTTGTGATCGGTGTTGCCTAAATCGTCAAATCTACACCAATAAGACGTGTTGTCTAAATTGGCAAATTTGCACTAATGCTGCTTAAATTGGCAAATTTGCATTTATATTTGTTTAGAATAATGAATCTGCATTTTGTCAGTGTTCTGCCTAAATCGGCGGATCTGCACCGACAATCAGTGTTGCCTAAATCGGTGAATCTACACCAGATGAGCATTGACACACTGCCTAAATCGGTAAATCTGTGTGCATGTCACCAATGGACTAGACAAGGCATGAAAGACCAAAAATTTACTATTTTTTTGACATAAAACTGGAGTATGCTTAGGTGACAAAGTATTCAGAAACTATGTTCCATTATCCAAAAGCATCTCAACTCTTTTATGTAGCTGTATATCTTGAGGATAAATCTTCTCAATATAAATTATATTCAGTGTAAGAAACAAGCCATAATGTTATGACGGTTAATGTCACATGCCATAAGAAAATATAGATAAGCATAAGGTATTTTTCCTTTTGAGTTGTCTAATGTTACTATATTTTTATTGTAGACTACGTGATCTGTCATGTAAATTTGTTGAAAAGGAAGTAGGGAAAGTGAGTATTATCATAATAGTATATTAAGAGAGTATATTGCAGTATAGGCAGATGAGATATGTTGCGTAATTGATGAGATCTTAAGAAATATGATAGCCATAGATATATATAGGAATGGATTCATTAAGGAGAATTAAAATGTAGTGGAAAACATGATAAATTACGTACCTAGAGGGGGTTTGAAGAAGTGACTAGTATCCAAATCGTCAAATGCTAAACAAGTTCTTGAAAATAAAGGTCAGCAGCAAAATTCATTATTTGATTAATGTCATTCAAGATAGAACAAACCAAAGTACATATGCAATAAAGTTCAAGTCGTACAGATGGGTGTCATATATTGTAGCATAACATGAAGGAGACATTGTAGAAAGTGGCATACAAAATCAGGCATTGAGTATGATTGTTTGCATGTGTAATCAATTACAATTATCACTCTTCTTAATTAAAAGTGTCAACCAACTTGTTATAATTCTTCTTCTACAAGTATGCAATGCATTATTGAAGCATTGTTTGTGCACCCTAGCAATCTTCTCATCATTCAAATAGCCTCTTGTTAAGTGCCCTGGGCTACGATACCGATGTAGTTTGTAGCAAAACCACCAAAGAGAGGGAGATAAAGACACAACAAGAAGATGAAATTTTATGCGCATCACCGTTATAAAACATGTATAATGTTTGCTTGTTGTTTTGCGAAGATGACGAATATGATCGTGTTAGGGTATAGGCAAATAATGTGAAGGTAGGAAAACAATGAAAAAATGTGTCAAACTTACAATTACAATGGTAGCTGCCTCTAGGAGGTTCAACATAATCTTTATCTTTTTTTTGTTTTTGTTTTTCTTAAATAGACGATATAAATGATGGTTAATAGGTAGATGACCTGATGCCGTGGGAAAATAAATATAAAAATTACACTAGAGCTTGATTGATTTTATCACCTTGTGACCTAGGTAAGGCCAATCCTCAGGAATGAGTAAGTCAATGGAGACCTTGTAGATTAGGGTTATACATAGTCACAAGATGATAAGAGTGTCCAAAGCCTTATGATTAGTGTTTGATCACGAAGGAACTCATACATGATAACAACTAAAGAGTGGAAAAACCAGTGGTAGTAATGATATCTTAAAGTAATGCCCTCTGGATAGGTTGAATCTGAACTGCAGCTAGGGACGAGTATCCTAAAGCTTTCAACCCCATCTTCGCCCTTCTACTCGTCTTTCGTGTATCTTGTCACTAGTGCCACCACCAATTATTGCTGCCTTTAACCACTCTACCCTTCTTATTCTCATTTTCATCAAGCAATAATAAAAGATCAAAGCTTCTTAAAGTGGCTTCTTCTCCAAAATAGAAGAGAGCAGCCCAAATCGAGATCAACCTTCCCTTGGCAATGTCGAAGAGGCTAGGATGGCTTCAAATAGATGATGATACTTAGTAAGTGGGAGATACCCAAGATAGATGGTGTCATGACGGGAACAGAGGGTTATGGTGGTGCAACTACGGGTATACGGGTTAGCCGCATCGCATGAATCACAATCATAGTAGGAGGTACCCGTAGTTGAGCACAGTACGGCATCAGTGGTGGTGTCATCAAGAATTTGTCTCACTTCGTCGCCCGTCATGTCGCCTCGATAATACGCCCTTGTTGAGACACCACACATGTCAACATAACTACCTCCGGCCAGATCCGGCCCATGTGCCAGCAATTGCAGAAGAGAGAGAGCTGATGTGGAGGATCATCACCATGAGCACATGTAGGGCCATCTAATTAACGTCCAAACTTGACCTATAATTGTTGGGTTTGCGGGGGCCTTAAGGCTTAATCCCACAGTGATGAAGTAGGAACGCAACTCTTAATGACGTGTGTGGGTATATAGGATGTGTAATTGTACAAAATGATGTATACAAGCTTTAGAAATGATGTAGGGATTCTGTGTGAGGAACGAGCATGCAAGCAGCAGCTAATAGTCATAGGCAAACGGTGTGAACGTGAGGTGAGTGTGCATGGAGCCATCAAATTTAGAATAAAATTAAAACAAAATAGACTGAGTGGTTGGCAACTCTGTCCCTAAGTTGCAGTGGGTGAAAAAAAAGGGTCGTTGGTTGTTGAGAAGGGTATAGAGTAGACGAGGGCAAGATAGAGAAAGAGAGACTGATAGTAATTCTCTTGCGTATCACTGCTACAAACGAATGCGTGATGGTCTTGCAAAATACTCAAAATAGCACAATACATATCATAAAATGATAAATCAACATACTTGAATTGTCACACACGCACATAATTGATCTCAACACAAACAAAGAGAGATAGAGTGTGAGATAGAGTGAGGGAGAACGTGCAAGCACGCCTCCTAGAGCGGAGTAATACGCTGGCACCACGAGAGAAAAGAGAGGAGAGGAGAGAAGAATAAGACAAACGTTGCGTGCAATCTCCCCCCGTGCAAGAGTCACCATTTCCCTCTTGCACGTATTTACTTTATAGATTTCTTGAATGGTCAAAATGAGTACAAACTGGTCGGCGGATCATAAATGGCCATAGCTCATAAGGAGCACTACATAAATGTGATGTCTTTTTGCATAGCCCAAGGCTCAGTCAGCTTTTTCCACCTGGAAGCTGTAGAAAATAACAATATATCAATATTCATTACATCATCATCCACCACATCTATAGTGCAGCTTGCTTCATCAGTTGTATATGGCACTAGTGCACTTTCAATGCCCATTGGAAACTCAATCAATGGTTGGGTTCTTTAGGATGCATCACACTTGCCTAGTCGTGCATCTAGGAAGTCTTTGAGTACTCCTCCCACCTACATGTGTGGCAGCTCAATGTCGTTGGTTGAGGAGCCATCCTCAACCACTATAAAGACAAAAATATCCAAGAAGGATAAGAAGGTGTGGCCAATCTTTCCCTTGTGCATTGCGGCCATCGTTGTAGGGAGACACAATGGCCAGTGCTAGTTGCTACACCATGGAAATGACCTGATCCTTTGTAGGAGGGTTTAATTGCTCTTGTGAATGTGGGTGAGGAGGTCACATGGTGTCCAATAGCTAGCGTAGTTGGGGAGAAAAACCACATACTTCAATAGATAGACGTGGATGTAGTTGTGAATGTGGCGAAAGGTGTCATCATGCAGTTTCATGGGGTTTAATTGCTCTTGTGAATGTGGGTGAGGAGGTCACATGGTGTCCAATAGCTAGCGTAGTTGGGGAGAAAAACCACATACTTCAATAGATAGACGTGGATGTAGTTGTGAATGTGGCGAAAGGTGTCATCATGCAGTTTCATGGCTTTGTCAAGGTCAGGAACATGTGAGAAGAACCTATTGAGATCCCTTGCCTTGTGCTAAAGTTGAAACTCATTCAAGGATGCATTAACAAGGACGCATCAAAGCTCTCCTCCATGGCTTGCACTCCTCTCCCTCACACAACTTGACACAACTGGCACAGCTCAAAAGTAGTCCAACAGATTAACGAGGCTTTATGTGCTCACTATTAACATATTATGTGCAACTAACCTCCACCAATCATCTCCCAATGCTGAATCAACAATGGCCAAAGCATGTTTCGTCATTCTTCTAGAAGGCCCGTCCATTTCAAAGAATGCCTTTTTGTATTGAGCTTGGAACTTCGAGGGGAGCATTGTTTTCTTCTAAGTTCTCATCCATAATATTCTTCAATGCAAGAGCATACTTGTCCTACACACCATTTTCCACAATGTTTTTTCAACTCACTGTGAGATATAACATGGTTTATTTCAAAATTTAAAGATAGTTTGATGCAACTTATCGGATGCACTAGCTGTGACATCAGAGCAACGGGAACATTGTACCACAATTTTTTTCCAATTCTTTTGTCAATATCGGCATGCATCCAACTATATACAACACACAAAAGCTTAACCATGATAGACTTTTTTTGAAGCAAGTCCCATTGCTTGCACCATTCATAACATGTCTATGTAGGATGTGTCCATGTAACCTGTGTCATTTAATGTACATGGTTATGGAAAACAAAGATGTTAGGATAAATTACTTTCAAAGTTGCAAACATATCAACAAGCAAATAATCTTACTTATGTATACGCATAACTATGTTCAACATTCCTGCCTCATTTGAGGAGTCCACAGTCACCAGTTCAACTCGAAATCTGGGGAGCAGATTCAAAAAGATTATCCTCTCAAGTCAGCCCAACAAGTGTCTTTTATTTTTGCCTCAAGCTCATCGTTCAGTTCTTGCCACATGGGATCCCATATCTACAAGATTTCATCGTTGACATCGACAAAAGGGTGCCTCCGTGCATCCAATGAAAATATAAAGCATCCCTTTGTCTTCAAGCAAGAATGTGTCGACCAAGGGTTTCAACCGTTTAGGGTCCCAGCTAACCTGTCTCGCTTTCTCCAACTTTGTCAATTGACATAGTGGAACCCAAGGTATGGAGCCTCATGCTCTTCCTACATGGTTCAAACAATATTAAAACCCATACTTTGCTAGAAATATCGCTCTATTACACTTTAAAAGCTCATATGTACCTTAACTTTTAAGGTTTTTAAGATGTTTGGATAGCATATCTTGGTGTAGAGTAACATCTTCATTTATTAGAAATTCATCTTCAAAATTTAATCTAGATGACATGTATGCTTCCATTTTCCTATCATCAATTTCCTCTTCAATATCTTCAACATCTTTGACAATTTTAGAAGAGGTGCCCTCGTGCACTTTTGCCTTCCCTTTAGACCTCTTTCTTGATGCAAATGTAGACGTCGCTATCAGGCCAAGGGTAAGATCAGGCGACAGGCCAAGGGCTAGGACGGACATGCAATCAATGGAGCCCTATTATTAGCAGGCAGGGCCTATATAGGGCATGGTTGGGTGGAGAGTTGCATGCTTCAGTCCCCTCAGCCTCACATTGGTATCAAAGCTCAATGGAGAAGGGGGAAGAGCAACAAGCGTGGAGAGTCTCGCATGGCACAGGCAAGCATCTCTCTCTCTCTCTCTCTCTCTCTCTCTCTCTCTCTCTCTCTCTCTCTCTCTCTCTCTCTCTCTCTCTCTCTCTCTCTCTCTCTTCACCACGACAATCGCACCAAGGCATCCTTGTCTTCAAAACCAAAGAGACGCGCATAGCACTTCTACACCAAGGACGACTTCTCAAGGGAAGTAAAGTATGGATCAATGAGGCTTTGACCCCTGCCCAACTCAAAGTCAAGAAACAAGAACTCCAAAAGTTTTGAGAAGCGCGAGCAGCTGGCAAGTGGGCTATCTACAGAGGCAGCAAGGCCATTGTCGAGGACCTTCGGGCTCCGAAAACACCCAAGCCACTTTCTCCCTCTTCCCCCCCAAGTGACATATGTCACAATTTTTGTTGTATCCACAGTAGTCATGATTCTCTATGTACTCCTCTAGTAAGAGGTCCAGTCATGTATGTTCTCTTGGTCCCATAGGTCATATTTGACCTCCGCGGATGATAATGAAATCTCTCTCTCTCTCTCTCTCTCTCTCTCTCTCTCTCTCTCTCTCTCTCTCTCTCTCTCTCTCTCTCTCTCTCTCTCTCTATGGTGATAAGCCACAGGAATCGCCCCTTAAGAAGAAAGGCTGTCAACATGGTGAAGAAACATTGGCAAGAACCACCCCTTGTTAGTGTCTGATGTGTCAGGGCACTTACTTTTTGATTGTAACTAAGGTCTTAGCTTTAAGCCTTAGGAGTATGTTTACACAAGTGCCTAATTCCTATGTAGTTCTGAATACCCGAATGGTCATATGGCGTGTAGCAATTTTTGGATGTAACCAACCGGCAATTTTCAGTTTTCCTGCAATTTTACTGCTATTTTGGGCCTATAATGGACGTTGATGATGAATACAATGTAGCGCAATACTTTCTCTTGCTTAGCCATGGTCTCTTGTGTTCACACAGTTTGCAATTTTCATGGTGTAATGTGCAGTCAGTCACCTGTAGTCAATTTCCTGTATTCTATATGTGGTTTGCATTGAGTATCTGTTAGGGATGTAAACCCCTAACACTTTGGCAATCCTGTTGTGTGTGTGCTAATGGACATGGGAGCAAATTCTAGTAATCTCAAAGCAAATGGTGAGTCGGTTATACTGCAAATTTTCTCTCTCATGCTTTAACCGTCGCCGTCCTACTGTCTTTGGCCATGGTGCTGAAGAGGAATGCAAACTGGGCAAAGGAGAGACTTTGGGATCGTTTGCAAGTTCTTGATTGTTGAACTTCTTGTTTAGATTCCTGCTCGTTTTTGTTGTGGTGCCAAAAAAGGCACAACCTAGAAGAAAAATGTGATCAGGGTTCTGTTCAATTTCAAATTTTTGCTAATTTTAGATCCTTGACAGCATAAAGATAGCAGTTTGGAATCTACAGTTTGTTGTTTGCAGTCTACAGTTTTAGGCAATGTGCAGTGTGCAGTTTGCAGTTTGCATTTTGCATTTTGTAGTTGATATTGCAGATTATAGCATTCCAATTTGCAGAATACAGTTTCAGTTTTTCAGTTTGCAAAATGTCGTTTCAGTCTTTCAGTTTACAGAATGCAGTTTCAGGTATTTCAGTTTGCAATGCAGTTTAAGCAGTTTCAGGGTATAAAGAGGTACAAATGCTCTCTATTGTTTTGATGTGTGATTAATGACAAAGAAGAAGAAAAAGTGTGCAATATGTCAAAAATATGAGCACTGCACAAAGGAATGCCCTTACATGTGCAAGCCCTGTCAAAAGGAAGATGTATGTGTCAAATACTGTATGCATAAACTGTGCAAGAAGTTGTATCGGATTGTCAGATCTTTTTGAGATGCATCAGATCATGAGGAACTATGTGATGCACAAGAGGATTTGGATGATTTTTCTAATCTTCTTGACAAGGTGGAAGATTGGCAGAAAGGTCGTGAAGGAAAATGAAGAAAGTCATGCTCTAGTATGCGCAGGATACGGATGTTACAAGAAGCAGTTGAAGGCTTGATAGAGAAGTATGAAGATCAGTTTCAAGAGAAAGACAAAAAGTGATGATGAGTGGGGAGTTACAACACCAATGTTTCCCTTGGATGGGAAAAATCAAGTACAATCATGTTTAACTTCTCCAAATGCACTTGCTATAAGTCCCAAATCAATAAAAGAAGTTCAAGCACAAAGCCAACTTGAAGAAGTCAAGAAGGTGATGTTGGAAAGGGGAGAAGAAAAGAAGCATCATAAGAGCCAAAGAAGCCAAAAGGAGGAAGTAGTATCCCAAAACCACACTCCAAATATACTCAAGGGTTTGCAGGATGCTGAAGAACTTGAATCAACAATAGAGAGGTAGTTGCAATCAGGTCAAGAAATTGAAGACAAAAGTGGGCCTAAAAGTATGCAGGGTCCTGAAGAAGACATGCAAATTCTAGAAGAAGATATGCAAATTTCGAAGGGCACAGAAGGTTTTGAAGGCATGCTCGTTCCTAAAAAATCACAAGAAATTGAATTTGTGAAAGACGGGGTTATTGTTCATGCTATAAAGACTTTACATTTGCAGGAGACTAAGAGAAAGGTTGAGAATGGTTTAGTCAAACATGGAGATTATGAAGTTCAATGCAAGCTAGATGGAATCCAAAAGATGTTGGTGGAAGAAAGAGGAAGCCAAGCCTAGCTCATGAGCCAAAGGAGCCAAGAGGACTGCCAGCTATCCCCAAACCTCACATCAAAGAGACTTGTATCTTTGCAAGAAGAAAACAAGAGCTACCGGAAAGAAAAGTTGGCGATCGAGAAGAAGGGAATGCAAGTGGGAGTGAACCAAAGAAGCCACCAATACCACATACCAACCCATATACCAACCTTGGACATCAATCTTAAAGAGGTTGAAATTCAGGAAGAGATTATATTACAGTGTGCTGAACGGGAAGAGACAAATATAGTTAAAGACATAATGTGTCTTGATGATGAGGATGATGTGATGAATTAGTTTTTGATGTATGTTGATAAGAAGTATCCCAGGAGCGACATTCCAACAAGTGTTTTTGTTGAAGAGGATGTGCTTTTTGGAGTCTTGACTGAAAGCCAATTTCCAAACATGGATATGAGTTATTCAAGTTGTGAAGATAATGATTTTTAATTTCAGGTCCTTGAATTGCAAGTTCTGATGCCGAAGGTCCCTTATTTACAGAGTTCCACAATACAGGTCCCTGATCCCCAGATTACTGATTTTCAAAGAAGTTATGTACTTGAATTTGCTGAACTACAAAGTCTTGAAGTTATGTACTTGAATTTGCTGAACTACAAAGTCTTGTTATTTCTCAAGCGAAGATGATCCATAAGTTTTCTTTGGATTTGGAGAATGAGAGTATTCAAATATGGTTGCGGCTAATGAAGTGATTTCCAAAATCAGTCAACTTCAAGAACAGAAGGTATCATTGATTGTGCAAATTTCTCAGGTTCAAGACAAAAATAATCAAATTGAGGATTCGAACCTTCAACCTACTCAAATCAACAATGTGGAGTCTTCTTCAAACCTTGATTTTATGGAAGGTGCGTTGAATGATGATGTTGTCATGAATGATCTTTATAATGTTGGTGCTTTTACAAAGTCAGTCATGGATATTGGAAGTGCATCCAAGGAAGTTTAGTTTACTGCTGGTATTCTTGATGCTTTATATGAAGTTCCTGATTTCAATGGTTTTGTTGATGCTGAGGAGATGGTTTTGACTGATGATTATGCAAGCCTTTTGCAAGTTCTTGATGATGGTGAAGTGGGTTTTCATGAAGATGGTTCTACATTTCTATGTATTGTTGCTAATGGAGGAGATGATGTTGATATTCTTATATCTCATTGGTTTTATGTATTCATGCTTGATGACATACGGGAATTTTTTCAGGGAGCAAAAGTCAAAAGTTTTCAATTTCAGGGAGATATCATTGATTGTAGAGATTTGCAGGTACAAAGTGGATTTCTTTATGTTTTTGAGAAGGGATGTGAGCAAGCCATCTTGGTGGTGTTTTTTATGTGTGAAGAAGATTTCAACCTGTTATTTTTAAGCCTTGAATCAAATCAGTTTGATAAAGAAGCAGATCCGTTTTGGTGTTTCCTGAATCAAGATTTTAAAGAAAATCAATTGTTTTGGCATACGGAGTCTAAATCAGGTCTCCCAGTGCTTCATCTACATGGAAAGATATTGGATATGTTCAAGAGATAGTGTATATTGGTTGCAAAGTTTTCATCCTAACTTGAATCTTTCTTCAATCTTTTTGAAGAGAAACCTGAAGCTGACCTTAAACTTGAACATGAACATGCTAATGTGTTTAATAAGCCATATCAGGCCTTTGCTAAAGAAGAGGCTAAGGAAGAAAATCTATTGTTGCAGAAGAAGTTCACTGGACTGAAAGATCATTTTATACAGTTGAAGTATAAGGGGAAACAACAGGTTCATTACCAACCTAACCAGAGGGTGTTGAATGTGAAGTGATACTCATGGATAATGCAGATTAGAAAGTTCAAGAGCAATTAATTGAAGATATAGTTCCATTCATAGGACGTGAGAATGAGGCAGAGCATGTGCATGTTGAGGAGGCATTATTGAACATTGTCGAGGAAGTGTTTGGATAAGAACATTGAAGAACATACAACGGATGAGGTTGCAGCTGAGATGGAAGTAAGTATTGACACAGAGGAAGAAGCCAAAGAGGAGAATTTGTTTGTGCAGAGGCAGTATGATGAGCTGAAGTAGCAATATGAGGAATTGTAGAAGCAATTAGAGCAGCAAAAACATCATCAACCTAAACAACTGCATACTTAGAGTGATACTGTAATGTTAGACAAAGCTGAAACTGAAGTTCAAGAACAGTTAACTGAAGATACAGTCACAGTTCCAATTGCAGTTTGCAGATGAAAAAGTAGGTGTTGCAGATGGACAACTACAATTTAAAGATCCAATATTGTCTATTGTGGATGAGATACTTAGTGGAGAAGATGTTGAGGTTCCAATGAAAGCACCTAAAGATGAGATGGATGAAGGAAGTACTGGAGAGAACAACACAACTACTGACCAGGATGAAGATGCAAAGGAACAGTAGGCTGAACTTGAAAATTAGGTTGATTTTAATCAAGGAATTGTGGGTCGTCACAATGTTTGAGAGACATTGCCCACCGGGTGTGCCAAGTGTTAGAGCATGATGTGTCAGGGCACTTACTTTATTGTAACTATGGTCTTAGCTTTAAGCCTTAGGGGTATGTTTACACAAGTGCCTAATGCCTAGGTAGTTTTGAATACCCGAATGGTCATATGGCGTGTAGCAATTTTCGGATGTAACCAACCGACAGTTTGCAATTGCAGTTTTCCTACAATCGTAATGTTGTCTTGGGCTTGTAATCAACATTGATGATGAATACAAGGTAGAACAATACTTTCTCTTGCTTGGCCATGGTCTCTTGTGTTCACACAGTCTGCAGCTTTCATGGTGTAAGTCACCTGTAGTCAATTTCCTGTATTCTATATGTGGTTTGCATTGAATATCTGTTAGGGATATAAACCCAAAGGGTAACCCTTGCTCACGCAATAGGGCAAGCATGGCCTACATGAATAGGCTCCAAAGTTGCTCCAAAGAGGAGCTCCATGGCATGCTTGGCAACTTTTATCTCTGCATCGTAGCCATGCACGTAGCACAGTGCCCACCACAAGTGAGTTTTTCCACCTCTATGCTGCCGAAAACCTGAGCGCCATCATTGTGGTTTTTTTGTTCATATTGTTGAACACAAGGGGTGCCCCAAATTGGGCACTCTCCCAAAACAAGGGCAGTAGCCCATGGCCGAGCAAACTTGTCATGATTTTGTAGGTTTGAAAAGCTTCTGCAAGGTACGACATTAGCACCAAGCACCTATAGCGGTGAAAAGTACCTGGGCAGTCGAAGACTATTGAATCTTTGCAAACTCAAAAAATTACAAAATTTTTGGGAAAGTTTCAAAGAATCCAAAACACGCCATGCATGGGCCATGCAAGGCATACAAGGTGTCAGGTGTGCAAGAGGCATGCAGGAGGAGCATTGCAAGGGCTTTGGCATGGTGAAGCCATAAAATCTTGCAAAGAAAGCCAAGCAACTAGCAAGATGCAGACATAGAAGAATATTTCAAAGGTTTCACCAAAGAACACGTAAGCTTTCATGGAAAAGCCCGGTACAAGCAAGAAAATAGGCAATTTCTCTCAACTCGGACCATATGGGTCTCAAGCTTCACAAGATGGAAACCAAAGCGGGCTTTGATCACGACAATGCGGTATCATAAGAGCCAAAAACAGAACATTCTTCTTTCCAATTTTTTGTATTAGTTTCTCAATCATAGCTAATGCATGTAGGCAAGGTTGCCTAGCAACAAAGGCAAGTCTGGCATGACAAGTTACTTGTAAAGAAAAGGTATATGACAAGACAAACCAATGATGGCAGACACGGACATGATCCACTCATTGTTGGCAACTGAGATCCGATGAGTTTTCAAAGGACTTTGGCAATGGATGCATGTAATCCATATTGGACAGGCAAATGGGTACGTGATGTACATTAAAGCCACAATCATGCCATCAGATGTTTTGATTTCGATGCCAAGGACAATCGTTATGTTAACTTTAATTTTAAATTTTGAACTTATTTACTTTTGCAGGACTTTCTACAATGCCAACTTGACAAGGAAATGTTGCTTCAATCAAGTAGAGATTGGCAGTCAGATAAAATTTGATAGCTAAGCTTCCTGAGCTATATCTTTCAAGATTGGGCAATCTAAGGATTCTCAATAGGATGTACGCTTTGGCAAGCCCAATTTTCTTTAAGAAAGGTCGACAAGGTCGGCTCTTTTTTGCTTTGACATATGTGTGTCACCCGAAGCACTTGTTAACAATGAGCACTCACACTGCATTCTGTCTCATCTTTTTAACAAACTTATACGAAGCACAGCTTCCCTTCAGGACATCTTGCATAGAAGTTTCCAAAGTTTGGAATATGCTATTAGCATACAGACTTCAAGAAACTTGGCATGATGCCTATCTGATTTTCTCTTGTAGGTCCGTATGACCCAAGCCATGACGGCATGTAGGGTACATCCAATAGATCTAAATTTCTCACCACACAAAGCTACGAGACAACCTAC